>NC_081828.1:220285522-220908477 GCF_030867095.1 Alligator mississippiensis | reverse complement strand
GGGGGGCACCGGGAGCCCAACCAGCATGTTCGGCTGCTCGGCCAGCTTGCTGGGTACCGCTGGGATGATGGGTAGTCGTGGCAAGGCGTCTTCTGCGGTGTCCACGGCGGGGAGGGGCCAGCGCATCTGCAGATGGACTTCCAGGGCGGTCACTACCTCCGTAGGGATTGCAGCCCTAACAGCCCGCAGAAGCCACCCCGTGGTGCGGACGGAGCGCATCACCAGCCGGGCAGCCAGGGCCTCGGGTGACAGCCAGGCTGACCGAGCAGGGTCCAAGAGGTGCTCCAGGCGGGTGGAGCGCGCCTCGATGAGAGCTACCACGAGGCTAGCAGAGGCCAGGCTCAGCACGACACGATGCACGGCCGGGTTGTGGACCAGGGGCTCTCAAAGCAGTTGCAGGAACCACAGGTGCCTCGCCTGGGGACACAGATGGAAGGCCACCCGCCAGGCCCGCACCATGCTGCAGTAGAACGGGAGAAGAACCGCCCCGCTCAGAAAGGTGAGGTCCAGTTGAAACAGCTCCCACTCAAAGCCGAGGCCCCCCACTCGCCGCAGAAGTCGGCACGCCAGCTGTAGCCACGGCAGGTGGCCTTCGGTGTACACGAGCCACTGAAGGGCCTGCAGCCGATGGCCGGCCACCCTGCTGGCCAGATCGATCAGGCCCTAGCCCCCCTCGCCGCTGGGCAGGTAGAGGGCAGCTCGTGGGAGCCAGTGGCGTCCGTCCCACAGGAAATCCACCAGGAATCCCTGCAGTCTATCCAGTACCTCCAGCAGACGATCCAGCACCATGCAGCGGTGCCACAGGGTCGCCACCGCCAGGCTGTTGATAACAAAGACGCGCTCCCGGTAGGAAAGGCTGGGCAGGCGCCAGCGCCACCGCTGCAGGCAAGCCTCCACTCCCTGCTCAAGGCCGTCCCAGCTGCGTGCCATGAAGGACATCAGCCCCAGGAACACGCCCAAAACCTTGATGCCCTCGCAGCACCAGACAAGGCCCCCAGGCAAGTCTGGGAGAGGCGTGCCACTCCATGCGCCAAGCACCAGAGTATCGCTTTTACTCCAGTTGATGCGGGCGGAGGAGACACGCTCATAGGCCCACTGGCAATCTGCCAGAGCCTGCACGTCTTCCTGGGTGTTGAGGAACACAGTGACGTCATCCGCATAGGCCGACAGCCAGAGACGAGCACCAGCGCACGGGCCCGTGGCCGATGGCAGGGCCATATCACTCAGGCGGCGGCGCAGCATGTCTAGCACCAGCTCGATGGCCACGGCATACACCATGCCCAACAGTGGACTGCCCTAGCAAATGCCCCTGCGCGCGGGGAACAGAGCACAAAGCACCCCGTTCACCTTGAGCAGGCTGGAAATGTCTCCGTGCAAGACCCAGAGGGCCCCGGTGAAGAGGGGCCCAAAACCAAAGGTCTCCAGTGTCCGGAAAAGATAAACGTTGCCCACGCGGACAAAGGCCTTCTCCTGGTTTAGAGAGAGGAGGCCGACATCAAGGCCAAAGAACTCGCTAGCCATGAGTAGATCCCGCAGCAGGAACAGGTTCTCTTGAATGATCCTGCCCGGCACGCAGTAGCTCTGCTCAAGCCCGGTGAGAGAGGCCATGACCGCACGGAGGCAGGTGGCCAGCGCTTTGGCCACAATCTTCTAGTCCGCACACAGCAGGGATACCGACCACCAGTTCTTCATGTAGACCAGTTCTCCCTTCTTAGGCAGCAAGGTCAGCACCGCACGGCGGCAAGTGATCGGCAAGACCTTCTCGGCGAGGCTCTCCTGGAAAACGCGCAAGAGCCTGGGACCGAGAAGAGGCCAGAAGGTCTTGTAAAACTCGGCAGGCAGCCCGTCAAGGCCCGGCGCTTTGCCGGAGGCGAGGCCGGCCGTGGCAGCCAGCAGCTCTTCCAGGGACAATTCCCGCTCAAGCTCACCAGCCTCCAGGGCATCGACACACAGTAGGCCCTCGTGCAGTTCCCGCGTGGCCTCGGGGCACGACAGCTCGGCCGTGAACAGGTCGCAACAAAACGCAACGGCACGTTCGCGTACTTCGCCCGGCTCTGTAATGACCCGGCCCTCAGGAGCCTTGAGATGATCCAAGATGTTGCTTGCTGCTCTCCGCCGCTCCAGATTGAAAAAGAAGTGACTCGGGGCATCAGTTCCCACCAGCTCCTAGCAGTTGCCACAGACCCTTGTGTCACGGGCCGCGCTCTCCGCCAAGTCGTGCAGGCATTTCCTGCGGAGCCGGAGGCTCTCGCTCAGTGCTGCGTCGCTGCCAGCGGCCAGCAGAGCAGCCTCGAGCTCCGCCACGTCCTCCTCCAACTCCCAGATACGGCAGCGCGTCTCGTTTGCGACCAGCTGGGTGTATTGCTGGCAGAAGGCTCAGATCTGTACCTTACCCACATCCCACCACAGCTTGCATGAGAACTGGCTCGGTCTCGCAGCCTCCCACCTCCGCCAAAAGTGGGCAAAGCAGTCCCGGAAATAACAGTCCTGAAGCAGGCTGACTTTGAAACACCAATACGGTGCCCGTGCACGGGCTCTCCCCGGCAGGCTCAGTTTGCTGAAGGCCAGGCCATGATCTGGTAGACCCGAGGGAGCGATGCGGCTGCTGCGCACAAGTGGTAGGTGGTGCGTGGTGATATAAAGTCGATAAAGGCGAGCTATGGTGAGACCACCGATACCCATCTTGGCCTAGGTGTACTGGCGCTCATCAGGATGCAAGGCTCGCCACACGTCCATGAGGTCTGCCCCCTCCAGGACAGCTTGCAGCTTGCGAGCGGAAGGCAGATGGGGCTCAGGCCCTGTGAGGTCAAGACACAGAGCAGTGGTGCAGTTGAAATCCCCACCGAGCAGGAGCAGGTCATCATCCTCGCTAATATCGCGCAGGAGGGCAGCCAAGGTCTCGCAGAAAGCGACTCTCTGCTAGCCATCGGAGGGCGTGTAGATGTTGACGAGCAGCAGGCAGTGTTGTGCGAGGGTGACGCGGATGGTCAGCAGGCGGCCAGGGACGACCTCCTGTGGCACCACCGTGTCAAGCTGCAGCTGCGGTGATAAGAGTGTCGCGACCCCAGTGCTGAGGTTGGTGCTATGGCTCAGGAACACCTCTCCTCGCCAGGGAGCCCACCAGGCCGCCTGGTTGAAGCTGTCGGAGTGCGTCGCTTCTAGGAAGGCAACAGCCAGCCTCTTCTGTCGCAGGAGCTCCAGGACGGCCTCGCGCTTCACCGAGTCTCGACAGCCATTGACGTTGATGGTGCAAATAGTTGTGGCTACCATGGGTGTGGGTGTGGGAGAGGAAGAGCAAAGCAAAGTGCGGGTGGAAGAGCAAACACCCAAGAACAGAGCAAGGCAATACACACAGCTCAGGGAAGGACTACCGTGCCCTACTCTAGTCAAGCAACATGCCCAGGCCCCACTCCACTCTCACCCTCTAGCCAAGCTTGTCCAAACGGTAGGCCATCTGTCGTCTCCCGCGATCCTACTGCATGAGCTTGACTGTTCCCTGCCAACCTTGACAAACACTTTAGAGTCCACACACCACTGGGTGATGCGCCCTGCTACGTTCTTCTGCCCCATAGTTAGCTTCAGCAAGGTCAGGAGTCCCCCATAGTCAGGAGAGACCCAGAGGGGCTCCGCCAGCTTGGGGTGGATGTTGCCTACGGAAGAGCAGCGTGGTTGCACCCCAGTGTGGGCGTTTGCCCACAACTACAGTGTCAACACCCTCAACGTCCACGCACATCGCCCGCCTCTCGTAGTCCGAGGCAAGGACCACCTCCATGAGCACGTTCCCTGTCTTGTTGGGGGGGGGAGCGGCCATCCCGCTCACGACGTCTATTGCGAAACTCAGAGAGCTGGATCTCCATCTCGCTAACTTCCCCATCTGATCCGCTAGGCTAGGGCGTGACCAAAGGGGCAGCAGGCTCTCCCGCCACCACCGGGGCCAGGCCACGGGAAGAGAGACATTCGCCACTATCCCTATTCTATTATATTCTAAAAAAAAGAAAACAAAAGAAAGAAAAGAAAAATAAAAAAAACAAAGAAAAGAGAAACAAAAGAAAAGAAAAAACAAAAGAAAATAGAAACAAAAGAAAAGAAAAAGAAAAGAAAAGAAAAGAAATGCAGGGAGCTTGGAGAGAGAGAAAGAAGAGGATGCACGGACCTTGAGGGGGCCAGAGGCACGTTAAGGCACCACAGTGCTTAAGGGGACATGCAGGACGCTGAGGGAGCCAAGGGGGGAAGTGCACAGGGGGCTTGACAGGACATGAGAAGAGATGCCGGCACCTTCGGGGGGAAGAGGGGGGATGCAGGGACCTTCAGGGGCAAACAGGGCAGATGCAAGGACCTTCAAGGGGACACAGGGAACATGCAGGAGCCTTCAAGGGCAAGGACGGGGGATGCAGGGGGCTTCACCACCAAAGACAATGAAAAGAAAAGAAAAGAAAAGAAAAGAAAAGAAAAGAAAAGAAAAGAAAAGAAAAGAAAAGAGAATAGAATGAAAAAAAAGAAAGAAAACGAAAAGAAAGAAAAGGAAGAAGCAAAAAGAAAAAACAAAAGAAAGAAAAGAAAGAAAGAGATAAAAGAAAAAGACAGAAAAGAAAAGAAAAAACTTAACAAAGAAAAGAATAGAAATAAAACAAAAAAGAAAAGAAAAACAAAAGAAAAGAAATGGAAGAAAAAAGAAAAAAGAAAAGAAAAGGAAAGAAAAAGTAATAAAAGAA
Source organism: Alligator mississippiensis (assembly GCF_030867095.1). Classification (NCBI taxonomy): domain Eukaryota; kingdom Metazoa; phylum Chordata; order Crocodylia; family Alligatoridae; genus Alligator; species Alligator mississippiensis. The sequence goes on along the minus strand of NC_081828.1, from coordinate 220,903,765 downwards.
AAGAAAGAAGCAAAAGAAAAGAAAGAAAAAAGATAAAGAAAAAAAGAAACGAAAACAAAGAAAAGAAAAAAGAAATAAAAGAAAGCAAAAAAAATAAAAGAAAAAGACAAAAGAAAAGAAAGAAAAGAAAAAGAAATGCAGGGAGCTTGGAGAGAGAAACAGAAGAGGATGCAGGGACCTTCAGGGGTCACAGGGAACATGCAGCAGCCTTCAAGGGCAAGGACAGGGGATGCAGGGGGCTTCAGCACTAAAGACAATGAAAAGAAAAGAAAAGAAAAGAAAAGAAAAGAAAAGAAAAGAAAAGAGAAAAAACAAAAAGAAAAGGAAAAAACAAAAACAAAGAAAACAAAACAAAAAAATAGAAAAGAAAAAGAAATAAAACAAAACAAGAAAGAAAAGAAAAGAAACAAAAAAGAAAAGTAAAGAAAGAAAAGAAAGACAAGAAAAACAAAAGAAAAAAGACAACAAAGAAAAGAAAAAGAAATAAAGGAAAGAAGAGAAAACAAAAAAAAAAAGAAAAAAAAAGAAAAACAAAAAGAAAAGAAACCAGAGAAAAAATAACAAAGAAAAGAAAAGAAAAAGAAAAAATAAAAGAAAGAAAAGAAAGTAAAAAATAAAACAAAAAAAGAAAAGAAAAACAAAAAGAAAAAGAAAAGAAGAATACCAAAAGTAAGGAAAAGAAAAGAAGAGAAAGAAAAGAAAAGGAAAAAAAAAAGAAAAAGAAAAGAAATAAAAGAGAAAGAAATAAAGGAAAGAAAAAAAAGAAAAGAAAGAAAAGTAAAGAAAAAAGTTAAGAAATAACAAAAACAAGAAAAAGAAAAAGAAAAGAGAAAAAAGAAAAAGAAAAAAGAAGAGAACAGCAAAAGAAAAAACACAAAGAAAAAAAGAAGAAAAAAGAAAACAAAAAGAAAATAAAAAGAAAGAAAACAAAAAAGAAAAAGAAAAGAAAGAAAAGAAAGAAAAGAAAAAAAAGAAAAGAAAAGAAAACAAAAAACACAAAAGAATAAAACAAATAAAAGAAAACAGAAAATAAAAGAAAAGTAAAGAAAAAGGATAAGAGAAAAAAAGAAAGAGAAAAGAAAAAAGAAAGAAAAGAAAAAGAAATAAAACAAAATAAAAGAAGAAAAAAGAAAACAAAGAAAAGAAAACAACGAAAAGAAAAAACAAATAAAAGAAAACAAAGAAAAAACAAAAAGAGAAAACAAAGAAGAAAAAGAAAAGAAAAAAGACAAAGAAAAATGAAAAGAAAACAAAAGAGAAAAGAAAAAAGAAAAAGAAATAAAAAAAGAAAAAGAAAAGAAAATAATAAAAGAAAAAAGAAATTAAAAGAAAAGAAAAAAAAAGGAAAGAAAAGAAAAAAGAAATAAAAGAATAGAAAGAAAAGAAAGAAAAGAAAGAAAAAGAAAAGAAAAACAACTGCAGGGAGCTTGGAGAAACAGAAGAGGATGCAGGGACCTTGAGGGGGCCAGAGGCACATTAAGGCACCACATTGCTTGAGGGGACATGCAGGAGGCTGAGGCAGCCAAGGGGGGAAGTGCACAGTGGGCTTCACAGGACATGAGAGCAGATGCCGACACCTTCAGGGGGGAAGAGGGGGAATGCAGGGACCTTCAGGGGCGAATAGAACAGGTGCAGGGACCTTCAACGGGTCACAGGGAACATGCAGGAGCCTTCAAGGGCAAGGACGGGGGATGCAGGCGGCTTCAGCACCAAAGACAAAGACAAGAAAAGAAAAAAAAGAAAAAGAAAAAAGATAAGAAACAAAAGAGAAAAAAAGAAAAAAAGAAAAGAAAAAGAAAGAAAAGTAAAGAAAAAAAAGAAAGAAAAGAAAGTAAAAAGAAATAAGAAAAAGAAGAAAAAGAAAAGAAAAGAGAAAAAAGAAAAAGAAAAAAGAAAAAGAAAAACAAAAGAGGATAGCAAAAGAAAAGAAAGAAAAAAAAGAAAAAAGAAAAGAAAAAAGAAAGAAAACAAAAAAGAAAAGAAAAAGAAAAAACAAAAAAGAAAAACAAAAGAAATAAAAGAAAAAAGTCAAGAAAAGAAAAGAAAGAAAAGAAAAAAGAAAAGAAAACAAGGAAAACAAAAAAGAATAAAACAAATAAAAGAAAACAAAGAAAAAAGAAAAGTAAAGAAAAAAGGAGAAGAGAAAAAAAGAAAAACAAAAGAAAAAGAAAAAAGAAAAAAGGAAGAAAAGAAAGAAAGAAAAGTAAAGAAAAAGAAGAGAAAAGAAAAAGAAATGAGAAAAAGAGAAAAGAAAAGAAAGAAGACAAGAAAAAGAAATAAAAGAAAAGAAACAAAAGAAAGAAAAAAGAAAGAAAAGAAAAGAAATAAAAGAAAACAAAGAAAATAAAAAAGAAAAGAAAACAAAGAAAAGAAAAGAAAAAGAAAACAAAAAAGACAAAGAAAAGACAAATGAAAAAAGAGAAAAGAAAAAGAAATAAAACAAAAGAATAAAAGAAAAGAAAAAAGAAAAAGAAAAAGTAATGAAAAGAAAAGAAACAAGAAAAGAATAAAAGAAAAGAAAAAAGAAAAGAAACGAAAAAGAAATAAAAGAATAGAAAGAAAAGAAAGAAAAGAAAAGAAAAAAAAGAAAGAAAAAAAAAGAAAAGAAAAAGAAATGCAAGGAGCTTGCAGAAACAGAAGAGAATGCAGGGACCTTGAGGGGGCCAGAGGCACGTTAAAGCACCACACTGCTTGAGGGGACATGCAGGAGGCTGAGGGAGCCAAGGGGGGAAGTGCACAGTGGGCTTCACAGGACATGAGAGGAGATGCCGACACCTTCAGGGGGGAAGAGGGGGGATGCAGGGACCTTCAGGGGGGAATAGGGCAGGTGCAGGAACCTTCAAGGGGTCACAGGGAACATCCAGGAGCCTTCAACGGCAAGGACGGGGGATGCAGGGGGCTTCAGCACCAAAGACAATGACAAGAAAAGAAAAGAAAACAAAACAAAACAAAACAAAACAGAAAAAATAAAGGAAAGAAAAGAAAAGAAAAAGAAAAGATAAAAGAAAAGAAAGAAAAGACAAAAGAGAATAGAAAAGAAAAGAAAAGAAAAGAAAAGAAAAGAAAAGAAAAAGAAATGCACCGACCTTGGAGAGAGAAACAGAAGAGGATGCAGGGACCTTGAGGGGGCCAGAGGCACGTTAAGGCACCACACTACTTGAGAGGACATGCAGGAGGCTCAGGAAGCAAAGTGGGGAAGTGCACAGGGGGCTTAACAGGACATGGGAGGAGATGCCGGCACCTTCAGGGGGGAAGAGGGGGGATGCAGGGACCTTCAGGGGGGAACAGGGAACATGCAGGAGCCTTCAAGGGCAAGGATGGGGGATGCAGAGCGCTTCAGCACCAAAGACAATGAGATACACGGAGCTTGAGGAGACCAGAGAGGGGTTAACACACCAGGACACTTGAGAGGTGATGAAGGAGGAATACAAGCAGGTTGAGAGGGAAAGGTAAAGGGGGCGGGATGCAGGCAACTTCAGGCAGAAACACAGGGGAATGCAGAGACCTTGAGAGACCCGGAGAGGAGGACATTAAGGCAGCAGGGGGTTGAGTAAACATGCAGGGGCCTAAACAGGAAAGAGGGACAGATGCAGGGGGCTTGAGGGGCAAACAGCAGGATTTAGGAACCTTGAGAGGGCCAGAGGGTGTTAAACCAGCAGGGGGCTTCAGGGGACATGCAAGCAGCTTGAAGGGCAAAGTGCGGGGATGCACAGGTCTTCAGGGGGAAACGGGAGGATGCAGGAACCCTAAGAGGGCCGCAAGCTTGTTAAGGCAGCACAGGGCTTGGCGAGACATGCACAGGGCTGGAGGAGCAAAGAGGAACAACGCACAAGGCTTGGAGGGAAAGCAGCGGGGATGCACAGGGCAGTTAAGGCAGCAGGACGCTTCAGGGGACATGCAGGGGGCTGGGGGAGCAAAAAGGGAATGCAGAGACCTTGAGGGCGCACAAATGTGGATGCATGGTGCTTCACAAACCCAGAGGGGGAATCCAGGGCACTTGCCAGAGCCAGAGGGAGATTAAGGCAGAAGGACGCGTGAGGGGACAAACAGCACACTTGACAAGCAAACGTGGGGTGCAGGGAGCTTGAGGGGACGCAAGGGGTGATGCACAGAGTGTAATGCAGAAACAGGGGGTGTGCAGGGAGTTTGACAGGCCTACAGGGGAATCAAGGCAGCAGCGAGCTTGAGGGGACATGCAGGAGGATGAAGGAGCAAAGAGGAGAGGTGAAGCAAGGTTAACAGGACACAAGGAGGGATGCAGGGAGCTTCAGGCAGAAACGGGGGGGGGGGGGGGGAGTGCAGGGACCCTGAGGGGGCCGGTCAGGGGTTAAGGCAGCACAGTGCTTGACACGGCATTCACGAGGCTTGACGGGAAAACACAGGCAATCCAGGGAGCTTGAGGGGGCCAGAGCGCACTTAAGGCCCGGGGGGGCTTGAGGGCACATGCAGGAGGCTGGAGGAGCAAAGGCAACGCTCCAGGCAGCTTGAGGGGCCACAAGGGGGAATGCAACGAACTTGAGGCAGAAAAAGTGGGAGATGCAGGGACCTTGAGAGGGGCCACACACACGTTAAGGCACCAGGGCCTTGACAGGGGATGCAGGGGCCTGCCGGAGGCTTCAGGAACACAGAGCAGGGATACACGTCGCTTGAGGGGGCCAGACAGAGCTTAAGGCAGCAGGAAGCTTCAGGGGCAAAAAGACAGGATACATGGAGCTTGAGCCAGAAACACTGGGAGATGCAGGGGGCTGGAAGAGCAAAGACAAGGGATGTAGGGAGCTCAAGGGGTAAATACAGGGGATGCATAGAGCTTCACAAGGAAACAGGGGGCACACAAGGACCTTGAGGGCACAAGAGGAGGGTTGCAGCAGCAGGGGTCTTGACAGGACATGTAGGGCACTTGAGAGGCAAAAAGAGGGGATGCAGCAGGCTTGAGGGGGAAAGGCAGAGAAATGTAGGAACCTTGAGGGACCCAGAGCACAATTTAAGAGAGCAGGGGGCTTGACAGGGCATGCACAAGGCTTCAAGAGGAAAGACAGGGGATGCAGGGGACGTGACAGGCAAACAGGAGGAATGCAGGGAGCTTGAGGAGGCCACAGCGGAGTTAAGGCAGCAGCGAACTTGAGGGGACTTCAGGAGGCTGGAAGAGCAAAGAGGCGGGGTACAGGGGGCTAGAGGGTACACAAGGGGGGATGCAGCAACCTTGAGGCGAAAAAAGTGAGGGATGCACAGACGTTCAGGGGACCCAGACACAGCTTAAGGCAGCAGGGGCTTGAGAGGAGATGCAGGGGCCTGCAGCGGGCTTGAGGGGCAAAGATGGAGGCTTGCGGAGGCAAGAGGCAGGTTAAGGCAGCAGGGGGCTTGACAGCAGATACAGGTAGCTTGAGGCAGAACAAGTGCGGGCTGCAGGGACCTTGCAGTTAAACAGCAGGGAAGGTAAAGGCCTTGCTGGTTAAACAGCTCTTCCACTTTACAGAGCCAAGGGACACTGCCACTAAGGAACAAGGAGTGAAAGGGAGAAGGGGCAGGGTGTTAAAGGGCATTGCAGAGGGTTACAGGAATAAAATAAACGGGCCTTAAAAAGGCACACATGTTATGGACAGGCCACACGCTGGCTCGCTTAGTGCAAAAAATGAAGCAGCCAAAACCGGCCAAGTTCACAGGTCAAGGCAAGCAGCAGGACAAAGGGGGCAACTGGTGGGGGGCAGCAGGGACAGGTTGGGTAACAGAACAGAAGCGGGGCAAGCAAGTGCAAATATATGACCTTCGCCGTCAGTCTCTGTGGTGTCCGGTGCTCGGTCCAGTGTCAAACGAGCCAAAGAAACCAGACCTGTGTTTTATTAAACTGCAATATGCCAGGACCCAGGTTTTCAGCTCCCTGCACGTTCCTTCCTTTTCCAACAGGAAGGCAATTAGGCAGTGGGCAGCCCTGAGGAGCACCCCTGAACTTTCACTATGCATTTTCTACTTCGGGAACAGCTTTGTATCTTTTGAAAAAGTATCCTATCTAACCAAGGGCATAGAGTAGGTTGTTTAGGCAGGGGGAGATCGCTTGTTGCTTAGTTGCTAATTGCTGGCCTCGCTAGTAAGAAAAGCTGTATCAACAAAGTCGGGGGAAAGTTGGAAGGGGGGTTACTTGCGGGGAGTTGGAAAGAGGGGTTCCTTGCTAGGCTGGCTGAATACCAGGTGCTACATCAGCAAATTACCTATTAGGAAGCCCAGTTCAGCTGGCTAGGGGTAGTCTGTACCTAGGGGGCAAAGTGCGCATGGACCAAAAGAGGCAACCTCTAGTGACTGTACAGTGTGTAAGGCGAGAAGAGGCTATATAAGGCTGATACCCACTTGGGTGGGTGTGCTTGCTTTGCAAACGATTGCCAAGCGCTGCTTTCTGTGCAGAAAAAAAGATTAAGTTGGATCCTTCACCCCTGTGTCTTTACTGGCACAAGCGCACCAGGCATGAACTCACTGTCCTTTGGGGACAACAACCCATGCATGTGCATACACGCGTGCGCACACACACACAGGGAACACCAGCATTCAGGCCCCACCAGAGGGAAAGTGTCAGACAAGGCTGCAGGCAGGCATGCATGGGATCCGAGGCAAAAATGTGCAGCCAAAGGGCGGGGACAGGGAGCAGAACAGAGCCCCAGGCAGCTCGATGGGCAAGGGGGGACTCCCAAGCACAGCACGCGGCACAAGACCCCCGCATGTATATGCCAGGCAGGCTCAGATGCAGGCTGGCAGCTGCAAGTGCACTGCTCCCCACCCTGCACCACACCCGGGTCAGGAGATACGAAACAGAGCCCGGGGGCGCCAGTCAGCTCGGGGCTCCGCGGCCCGCTGCACGCCCCCCACCCACGGCCGGGACCCGCCGGGAGAGCGAAGCAAGTGGAGCCGGATGCTCCGGCCGCCGGGAGCGCCCCCAGCAGTCAGCAGGACCGTCACCTGGGCGGCACGGGACACGCGCGGGGCCACCGGCGACCCCGGGTCTCCACCCACTGCACAGCGAGTGGCCACGAGCCGGGGCGGGACACGCGCGGACCCGCGATCTCCTCCCGCCCCGGCCCCGGGGCTCTCCCCACGCGCCCCGCGCAGCTTCCGGCCCCGCCGCTGCACCCACCACGGGGGAGGGCCTCACTTCCCCCCCACCCAAACTTACCGCACGGAGCCGCTCCCCACCGCCGCCCGCTTGCACGTGGCCGAGTCACGTGACCACCCCCCCCCCCAGCCCCATGCAGCCATGCGCAGGAATCCGCGCTCTTCTCGCAGCGCCCGGAAAACCCGGACGGGGGGGGAGCAGCCGGGATGGACCGGGGCGAGCACCGGCAACACAGCCTCCGCCCTCGGCCACAGGGCCCGATTCGGCCCACGACCCCTCCCCACCTCGGGGACCCAGGACCCAGCCACGGCAAGCGCCCCTGCCCGGACCCGTGCGACCCCCCTGGCAGAGCACAGGACACGAGCACCCAGCCCTGACCCTGGCCCCCACGAGAAAAGTAATAAATACAAAAAGTAAATAAACTCAATGCAGCAGGTGCCAAAACCATTTCTCCTTTATTTTATTTTTCCAGGCTGGCCCACAAGTTCCTCTACATGTTACATACAAAAAACTCAGCAGACAGGAGGTGAGCAAAAGCCATGTACAAAACAAACCACCAGGAAGAAAACATTGCCAGCCTCACAACAAACAGGCACAACACAAACAACACAAGGACACACACAAACATCACCAAACAAAGCAAACAAGCGAGGGAGCAGAGCAGGATCCCACCACACCCAGGCAGCTTCGCACCCCTCTCACCCCACCAAGCACACACCAGGGCACAACTCAGACCCCACACATCCTCCTGGCACCTCTTACACCTCACACTCAGAGTGATAGGCAAGTTTGTCTTTCTTGTTAACAGTATACTATAGAAAACTATTTAATTTCAGGGTAATTTAGATTATTAAATAGTATTAGCTTCATAGCTAAACACTAGGCATGACCTGTGGCCTAGCAGTGTTGCTGAGCACAAGACAGAATGATCTCTAAGCCAGCCATTTTCTTATGTCAAGTGCCCTAACCATTTTGTTACAAAAAAGCGGAAATTAAGTCTGTTCACTGGGTACCAGCTGCAGCTAGGAGTCAGATAAGATAAGGGGGGGGCCCAGAGGGAAGAAGATGGTACAGCAGAGCACAGGAAAACAGATTGCAATGTGTAAGGTAACACTAACTTTCTTCCTCTGCAAAAGTACTGAGATTTGTAATGCACCATGTAAGGAGATGATTACCATAAGTATTGCATATTCAATAACCTTGTAGTTTCTTTCTTAGAAAATGTATATAAAACAGCCTCACCCTTAAGTCAAGGCCATTTTACCTCTTTGCTGTTTTATGGTCTTTACTCGAGTAAATAAACTGCAGTTACCCCTTCATCCCTGTTGTCTGGTCTCTAAGCCAGCTAGACAACGAACACCAGGGAGTTTTCTCCCACGACATCAGCCCAGCACCCAGGCTCTTCATAACTACTTCTGCTTCTACTCCCCTTCTCCACAGGAGCCATCACCTTGGCTGCACCCTCCTCACACTCCCCCCCCCCCCCCAAAAAAAAACACAACGACCAGCAACACCACACAGGCCCAAGAGGCACTACAAGGCAGGGGCCTTGGACAGACGAGAGGGTGGTTAAGCTGACAGGGGGAGGGGGGTGCTTCCCAGTTGTGCCTCTGTTGCACAAACAGCTAGTTTCGTGTTTCTGGAGGCTTTTGCTATATACCTCAAGAGAGTTATACACACTTAGGCTGGATCCATTTCAAGTATGTTTGTTTGCAAACAGATCGACAACGGAGCTCAAAGCTCAAAGTCATGTTGACCCCTAGCCATGCCCAACGATAAATTTTTATACCTCTCCTGAACAAGATTCCATTGTGGCAATCTGTCATTTGCTACTTTTCTGCAAAGTTTATGTGCAAAGCAGGCAGTAACTAATCTGTGTTCCCACAGGAGTCAGCCTTATCGTGAACCAAGCATTGTTCAGACTGTTCTCTCCCCCTAACACGACCCCCCCCCCCCCCCCCCCGCCCCTGGCCCCGCAGTGATGCGGGAGAGAGAAAAAGAAACTATTTGCAGTTTACAGTTTTCAGCTGAGAAGCCTTTTGTGTAGTGAGATGATACATTTTTGCAATACCTCCACTAGGGGCAACAACAAAACAAAGCTGAGTAACAGACGGCTCTGCTTTCCCCATGAGAGAAATTGTCTGGCCAGGCTCCCAATCTCATAAAGGAACACCTTCAGACTCTCTTAACGCTAACGGGGCTCCTATCCAAGCTGAGACTCCAATAAGCAGGAGACGAGGGTGTGGTCTTTTCAGTTTATTCGGCTGAAGGTCCCCTGTCCTCGTAAGGGCAGAGAGACCCCGACTGCAACTCAACGCATATTTATGAACTTTGGTTACATAAGCCTTTCCCATAACACGTGCGCAAAACCCAGCAGAAAATTGCTAAAATGGCATGACTTTGCTCACCCTGCATGGTTGGGCCCAATCACCTTGCTTGTCCGCCGAGATTGACATATCAGCAGCAATCTTAGTGCAAGGTTGCATCAGCCAGCATTGATCCAAGGTCATACAGAGGTCACATTAATTTTCTAACAATATTTTCTAACACCCCTTCCAAAGAGAGAGCTCGAGCTTATGGCTCAGAAACCTTCAACATCCTCCTTCCTGCTGTGGTGGGAGAAAACTCCCAGGAGTTTGTTGTCTAGCTGCAATAGAAACCAAGCAACGCAGGTAAAGATTTACTGCCGTTTATTTCCCCCCTTACAGCCACAGGCCTATGGCCTGCTGGCCATTTCCCAGGTTTGCATAATATTGAGATTAATTACTTTTTGCTTAACTCAAACTACACAGGCTCTAATTACAGCAATTATTAGGATAAAAACCAAGAAGATTCCTAATCCCCATAAAATGTATTCTAAGATATACCTTCTCCACATTCCTAAAGTTGAGGCAATCCATTCTATTACTGACCAACTTCGCAAAGAGTTTACCTGTCGTGCTGTGTCTCGAATTGTTTCTACTGCAGCAGTTATGTTGTCAGAGTGGTCAGGAATATAGGTGCAGCAGGGTCCTCCTGTGATTAAAGCACATACCCCTCCTTCTCTAGCTAACAAATAGTCTAAAGCTAACTGATTTTCTAAAGTCATAGCATGGTTGCAAGAAGCCTGGTCTTGCAATAATTCAATGCCCTCTGCTGTGCTATTGGCAATAAGTTCTAATACACGTGCTAGTTGATTGATGCGGTAGTATGAGGATCTCTGGGACAAGGTACTGAACCGTCTCTGTAAATGGTATAGTTAACATACAAACAACTTGGCTTTGCAAAGGAGCTGTATATGCAAGACATGATACAGCCGTGACTCCAAGCCCAAGTTTTATTAGGGGCGGAGCATCGGATAGAACCTTCCACACATTGCCATACATAAGGACGCTGCAAGGAACTGCAGGGAGCAGACACATCCCAGGGGATGTAACCTTTCTTTTCAGCTTCTTTAGCCCCCACTGCAGTATTGTTAGGCCAGATTAAGTGTGTGGCATTAATGCTTAGTTTACAACCTGGTTGCCATCCTAAAAATCTCTTTTCCTGTTCCACGAGGATTTTCCCAACACCTGGGCAGATAACATGATGTCTGAAAGTACTTTCTCTTTAAAATAAGGATTGTCCTGCCAGGTACTTATGCCAGCTCTATCCGTATCAACCCACTCTGTATTAGAAAAAATCCCTTCCCAAGGGATTAAAGGATAGCGTGGAAAGTTAGTAGAAGGAGGCTGTGTACCACATATCCAACCATTACACATATTTTAGGGCCTGTGCTATAGCTATAGTGGAAGTCAGGTAAGTATTATCTTTCCACTGGTCTTCCTGTTCTGTATCACTTTCCCATAAACAGCTGTGGTGTTTTATCCATCGACAGCAATAATCCTGTTAGGATAGCCCAGTGAAATGCCATTATTAACTTATAACCTTCCCTGCGTCTACAGTGAAATACAAACACAAAGTATTACAAGAAAGATAATACAAAGCAAGCTTAATACACGTATCATTTCTATTAAGGAGTCTGAACGGTCCACGATTCTCCGATTCTTTCTAGCCACAAAGGCGGAACAGCAGCTGACCGGTCATTACTTGCCGATACCATGTTTGAGGTGACCGCGATGAATCCAGCCCTCTTTCTCGGCGATTTTCACAGCAGCGTGTATAGGCGGTTTTTCGACGATGTTGTTTTACCCAAACTCAGCGTCTTGATTGATAGGGGTGAAGGTTACAGTCCAGGGGTACCGGCTGAACCAAAGCAGCTGACCTGTGTAAACACTAGAGAGACTCCTGTAAGGATAAAACATAACTAATTAAAGCTTCATCTCCGCCAAGTAAGCTAACATGCAGATTTTCCCATCTCCTATATAACAGGAGTGTGACCAAACAACAACTCATAGGGGGACAAGGTTGAGAGGCCATTTGGGTTTTGTTCTTATAGCGAACAGCACCATTGGTAAAGCATCTGACCATTTCAATTTGGTTTAGGAGCAGACCTCTCCTAAAAGGGATTTTATACCGATTCATACTCTCTACCTGACCCGAGGACTGAGGGTGATAGGGTGTGCGGAAGTACGTTATTATTCCAAAAACTCTGTAAACTTCTTTTAAAACAGTTTCTGTAAAGTGAGTTCCTCGGTCAGAGTTTATTCCTCCTGGAATGCCGAAATGTGGGATGATGTCTTTTATTAAGTGTTTAGCTACTGCTACTGAATCTGCTTCTCGAGTGGGGAAAGCTTCTGGCCATCCTGTTAGTTGATCTACCACTACTAGGCAGTGCTTGAAATTTCAAGCTTTGAGCACATCCATGTCATTTTTCAAAGGGTAAATAGGCCCATGGTCAGGCCCCTTGCAATTTTATGTGTCCTATCTATTTGTTGAAGGCTCTGCACTCTGAACATTGCAAAGTTATTCGGGCAGCTTCTAGATGTATACCTGGAGCAAACCAGGTGGAGAGGACCTGTTCTGCTATTTCTCCTTTTCCCCGACTGACAGCATCTGTGGGCATCCTGAGCCAGAGTTCGGAGCAAGGTGCGAGGAGCAATTGGTCTACCGTCTGGCACACGTCACACTGCATCGTTTCCTTGCGCAGCTTCCCACTTTTGGACCCATATAGATACTTCATCCCCTGGGACTTTGTCATAAATCACAGACAAGGGTGGAAGAACTACTTGAGATGCAAGGAGACTTTCGTTGGTTTGTAGTGCAGCGGCTCTAGCTGCAGCATCTGCAAGATGCTTTCCTTTAGCAATGTCAGTATCTTCTCTGGAATGTCTGGGACAATGCATTACCGCTATATCACCTGGTAACACGACAGCCTCTAGCAGTTCTTGGACTTCGGTGGCATTGCTGATTACAGGATCAGAGGACGTGATAAAACCTCTTTGTCGCCAGAACTCTCCTAGCGCGTGACAGATACCAAAAGCATATTTAGAGTCAGTATAGATAGTGACCCTGGAGGCTGTGGCCAATTTGCATGCTCATCGGAGTGCCGCTAGCTCAGCAGCCTGGGCGTTGGTCCCTGCTGGCAGAGGTTCTGCTGTAGTAGGAGAGCTTGCACTGAATGAGATACTTGAACCACAAGAGTGTCCTAACACTAAATCTTGAGCCTTTTGAACTAGCACGGTGGCAGCAGCAACTCCTCTAAGACAAGGACTGCTGCCCTTGCTACAGGATCTAACTGAGCAGAATAGTATGCTATGGGACAATCAGAAACTCCCCATGGCTGAGTTAAGACACCTGAAGCAATGCCTTTATTCTCATGAGTAAATAGGGTGAAGGGTTTCTGGTCTGTAGTTTATAGAGTAGATTTCTTCCAAGGAGGTGCACTGGAGTTCCTTCAGCTAATAGGAAAGCATGAATAGTGGTCAAGGGTCCTATCTGCACTTGTGTTTCAGCACCACGAGGCACTTGCATAGATTTTCCAATTACTCTCATAATCTTTTCAGATCCTGAGACTGCAATTCCCGCCCTTTCTGGAGATTCTCCCAGTGAGGACAGATCTGCTCCTCTATCTATAAGACATTTATAAATTTTCCTGCTATTTGAAGTGGTACATAAGGGGATGAAGGGGCGCAGGTATACTCAAAAGAGGAAGATTCCCCTAGATACATCATGTGGAACAGCCGCCCCCTTATTTCACTGGGGAGTCATCTATATCTTGTTGCAAACCCTGGACCCAGGGATCTGTAGGATCGGTGCTCGCAGCCCGGTTGTTTCCCTGGCTTCCCCCCTTTCTTCCTCCATAAGGGGCAAGTCCCTTAGGGCGGTTTGGGCGTTCTCGTCTCCAATGCCCCAATTGTTTACGATAATTGCACACATCATTGGGGGGCAGGTTGATTCATATCTACCCATGTGGGGTTGTGTGTGTGTCTGAATGTGAATGTCAGGGTACTTGCCTGTGTGCCACAGACACTTGGATTCTGTACATGTGTGCTAGACTGTGTGCGCAGGAGCACACATGCATGTGTCAGACACCTGGGTTCTGTGTGTGTGTGAGCATGCGCATGTGTCACAGGCACCTGGGCTCTGGGTGCGTGTGCGAGACTGAACATGCGTGTGTGCGAGGCTGCACATTTGTGTGCAAGTGTCACAGACACCTGTTGGGGCACGTGTATATTGCAGTGTGTTTTGGGGTTCTGTGCCGGCGCATGTCTGTAAGGGACTCTGAGCAGGCGTGACTGCATCTGTGATGGGGAGTGTGCACATGTGATTACACGTGTACAAGAGCAGGTGTATGACCTGATTCAAAGGCTACCTAGTATGTCCTGCTATGGGACTGAAAGTAGGCTCCGAGGATGCAGGTACAGACCCTGACACTCCTGTTACGGGAGGAGAGGAGCCTGATGGACGGGTAAAAGGTGCCGGAAGGGCCACGGCCGAAGCGGCCAGGTTTATTACGGCCGGTCCCCTAGTCACCGGTGGTGGCATAGTGGGAGAATAAGAGGGAGGAGACACCGCAGACATTGTTGAGCTGCCAGAAGTAATCAGGTTGTTTTTTTTCTCTGCAGAATTAAATCCATCAAAATCACACCAGAGATACCAATAATCCATTTGTCGGGGATCGGGTTCCTCTAGGAACCCCCTGAGGTACCTTAATTTATCTACACCGAGGGATCCCAACACTGGCCACTAAAGTTCAGGGTTTTCATAAGTGTAGCCAGGCCAGACACTAGTGCATAAGACTATAGCACGCTTCTTACTCAATTGGCCATGTCCAGATAACTTATTCCAGTTGCTTAACAATTCTCCAAGAGGACTACTAGCGGGAATTGACTGTTTCTGTCCCATCGTCACTCTTGGCAGATGTCCCTTTCCCGGATGACCCGATATACTATAAAGCTCCCCAAAAACCCTGCTTTCTTGGCTGCCCTAGACCTAACCAATCTGGAAAGGCAGGCTCTAGGATGCCCCAAACAGGTTGGAGGACTTATCCAGTTAAAAGGTCAGAAACAGAGACGGTTCCTCAGTGCGCGAATGGAGACATAAAACACGCCACACAGATTTATCGGCTCAAAGGAGTCAAACGGGCAACTAACTAAAATTGCCTGTGTGCCCAGGTTTGAGGAACCGGAGAACAGACTGGCCTATAACACATTAGACAAGACATACACAACATATAAAAGACCGCACCATGCCAGTAAAATTGAAGGAGTCACCTTATCGTCCCGCCGTGTCTGCAGCCTCAACCCAAGACTCCCGTGGTGAACTCACCTCTGTTACGGCCGGCCGGAGGTTGGGTTTAGGCGGCAGCGGCAGCGCGACGAGCTGGGTGCTCCTGGCTGGCTCCCCAAATTGTGAGAGAAATTGTCTGACCAGGCTCCCAGTCTGGTAAGGGAACACCTGCAGACTCTCTTAACCCGAACAGGGCTCGTTTCCCAGCTGAGACTCCAATAAGGAGGAGACGAGGGTGTGGTCTTCTCAGTTTATTCAGCCAAAGGTCCCCCGTCCTCGTAAGGGCAGAGAGACCCCCGACTGCAACTCAACACATAGATTTATAAACTCTGGTTCCATAAGCTCCTTCATAACGCATGCGCAAAATTCAGAGGAAATCACCAAGATGGCTTGGCTTTACTCGCCCCACACGGTTGGGCCCAATCACCTTGTTTGCCCGCCTATATTGACAGATCATGGCAATCTTACTGCAAGGTTGCATCAGCCAGCATTGACCAAAGGTCATACAAAGGTCACATGGATTTTCCAACAATAGTTTCTAACCTAAGTAACAGTAACATTATGATATGTTAGCAAAAACTTGCACAGTACTAGATACTTCTTAAGGACACGATCTCTATACTTAGAACAATGGCTTCTTCCTCTTATCTTGTTCCTTGCTGTATCTGGTTTACAGCACACAGACACAGATTCACTTGCTGCATTTTACTCAGAAAATGGTCAACACAGTTAAAATGATTACTTAACATAAGCAAAGACTTAGCTATCATTCTGCCTTGTGGTCAGCGCCATTGCTGGGCCACAGGTCATGCCTTGTATTCAGCTGCAAAGCTAATACTTCTTAATAATCTAAATTATTGTTAACCTAACAGTATGCTATCAGAAAACTATTTCATTTCAGGGTAATAACAAACATGCTCACCACACCACTGCTCAGGGACCAAACCAGACAACCACCCCGCCCCAGCCAAACACACACTGCTACGACAGGCTCCCAGCCCTGCAGGACACTGTAAACATGGCAGCCAGGCAGAATAAAACCCATTGCTCTGACCCAGCAGAACCAGCACCCCAACACCAACAAGAACCCTGCACAAGCACGTCCAAAACCTCCAACCCCCCAGCACTGCAATTCTCAACCTCACTAGCACAGAAGCCACAGAGGCAGCCCGGGCCCCGCGCCCGGCCGGCCCTCCTGCTTCCATGCTAGCTGGCTCAAACCTTGCTGTGCTCAACAGTTGGAAGCTCTGGGCCTGCTTGGCCAGCGGTTCCTGCGAGTGTCTGGGTGCTGCTCCAACTGCAGGGTCACAGGAATGGATTTCACCTCTGGTCACCCTAGGTCCACCCACAGCACACACAAACTGACCCAAACATACTACTTCCAAAACCCCTGGCTCCAGGATCATAAAGCTGAGGACACTCCCAATCCCACCCCACACCCCCACGCACAATCCCAATACAGAAGGGACATTCCACATAGTGGGCAACATCCTGCCGGTCCGTGTCTGTCATCCAACACCGGCCCACAGCTCTTCCACGATGCAGTCCTCTCACCTACTTGCCTCCATGCAGGCCAGGACCCTAGCAAGAACACAGAACACACTTTCAGCACAAGGGAAGCAAGGCATCCCAACACCACCAGCCACTGGGCTCCGGCAATTTGTTCCACTTGCAGCCAGGGAGCCGCCTCGACAAGGCAACTGCAGGCTCCGCCACGCAGCCGCTACCGAGAGGCTCCAGCCCCGAGAGTCAAATACACGCCGTACCTGGCCACACGGCTCCTTTTCCAGGCCTCCGGTCATTGCAGCCCATCCTCCTCACCACACAGGGAGCAGCAATCCAACATCTACAGACACAGAGGGGAAAAAAAAAAAGAAAACCCCTCAAATATAAATGCACAGCTAGATGCATCAAAAGACAAGGAAACCCCCCCCCCCACACCAATGAAAATGCCCATGGAAAAAGCTCCCCGCAAAACAGGACAATGCCCCACACGGCTCACACCACAAGTCTCCCAGCTCTGACTGGCACAGCCACATGACTCCATGCAAGGGGACATCAAGTAACCTCCCGATTCCTCCAACGTGCCCACAGCACCAAGTCTGGGGATCTTCACCGTGAACCCAACACCTCATCCCACACCACAGGAGCCAGCAAAGCAACACACAGCTGCACCCTCCCTTCCCCAAAACAATAAGACATTTATTAACACTTGCAGAGCACTGAGACTACAGCACCCCCCCACCCCCCACATAGGGCGCACACAGCAACCCACATGCCCACCAAGGAGACACAAAGCATTAAGACCCCTCTGAACTCCCCCCCCAATTAAGAGGGCAGAACTTCAGCACCACAGAAAAGTCCCCTCCTTTCAGTCCGGCAAAGAAAAAGACAGGCAGCAGTGAATTCAGGCACAGTGAACAAAGATGAGACAGGCAGAAACCAGACAAACCATTCCCACAACTGCAAAGGCCCTCTCGCAACAGCAACAGCCACGCCAACACAAACCCAATCGTCTGGCCCAAAACAACCTACAAGTGCAAGACCAACACCCAAGTGCCACAGGCAAGCACAGTCTGAGAAGCCTAAATACACCCTGTGGCCAACGGCAGGAGCGCACAACCCTTCCCTCTACAGGACCGTCACCAGAACCACCGAGGGAGGCCAAGAGATGCTCCCCCCAAGCCCGCTCAAATCCACCTCCCAACTTCCACGGACCAAATGTCTCGCACCGCTCCGATTCAGATCTCACCTATCGCAGGCTCCACGCAGCAAGGCTTCCAGCCCAGGGCCACCGCACGGGCAGAAGTCTCACGCCGGGCAACCGCAAAGCGAATGCGCCGACATCCGTTTCTTTCACCAGCTTCTTCAGGTCACAGGCGCTATGTCTCCACCTCTTCTTCCCGATGCCCACTTAGGAGCCTCGAGCCTCAGCCAGATGACTCCCGTACATGTCACCAAAACAAAAATAAATTAGGAAAAGTCACGCGGCACACGGGACTCACAGCCCTGAGGGCAAAAGCAACCCCCGAGAATCCAACGGCGATACCCCCACTCAGGCTAAACAGGGCACACAGGGTGAAGTCAGACCCCTCCCCGAGGTGGAAACCATTTTAGGTGGCAGGAAAAAAACCCACCACAGCCTTCCCTCCAGTCCTGACAAAAGCAGAAAAAGAACAAGTGCTGCAGACATTTTGCAAAGAGGTAGAGAGACACCAGTGAAAACCCCCAGGCACACAGGACATAGCACTGTTCCCAAGACTGAAGGGAGGCCTGTAGCAACAGCAAGTCAGGGGCACGAATGCAAACCCAGAGCTCACCCTCAACACACCCCAGAGAGGGGCCAGGCCTGCACCCCAAGTGCCAGGGATGAGCCCGGATCAAACGCCCCACAAGCTCCTTAGACATCCGTCATTTCTCCTATACGTGGAGTCCGACAGACTCGGACCGGCCGGCCCAGCCCTACACCAGATTTCACAGCAGCCCTGGCCAAAAAAGCCCCCCGCTCGACTTGTTGCCCTGGAAGCAAAAAGTTCAGGAGGCTATCGCAAACCAGGGCCGTCCTACCCCACCCACACCGCCCCCAAACAACATACAGCCACCACCCAACCCCCTTCCCACAAACCACTCCCCCATCCCTTTTCTACCTCCATCCTGCCTGTGTGCTATACGACTCTCCTGGCTCACATACTTCACGCCTGACCAAGGCCTCTGGGACAGGGGAAAAACCACACGTGCCTTGTCAGCCCAAAACACGGATGACAAATAGGTGCAAAGCAAAACGTAGGCGGAAGGTCCTCCCCAAGCCCCAGGCAGATGCAGCCAACCCACCTCACCCACAGACTCAGAGCTCACAAAGGCTTCCCTTGGGCCTGCCTGGGCAGGGTGTTCAACATCCAACCCGAGGAAACATCTACTTCACAGCAACCAGACCGTTTGCAGGACACGGCCACCACAGAGAACACCTCCTCATCACCAACATCTACTGCTCACCACAGCCATCTTTGTGGTGCTCCTTCTCCAGCCCTCAGCATGTCACTGCCCCTGCCCTGCTGCTCACGACAGAGCTACAGCACAAGCACCTGTGAACATGCACAAGTAAAACCTCGCCAAAATGTGCCAAGGCAAAACCAGGCAGCAACAGCTTCCCCCAAAGCAAGCTCTCACTCATCACATGTTCCATGCACCAATGACAGGCAGCTCCATGGTTCATGACTTCAAGATGTCTTCTCTTCTTCTGCCCAATCTCCACTTCTCCTCCCTGCCCCAAAAGTCTTGGTAAAAAGACCCCCCGCTGCAGATAAAGCAGCAATTACCACAAAACAGCACAACTCACAGGCCTCACAGCACTGGCGGCAGGGGCCCCTTCCACCCAAAACCACCCTACTTAGCTCCCACAAAGCTGACAGGATACAGCAAGATCTGTCTCACAGCTCTCCCCTCCCAACTAAGGGAGGCCATTTACATGTGCGCACACAGGCCTCCCCCTTCACTTCTGGGAAGAGCAAAGAAAAGGACAAAAGAGACAGAGACAGAAATAGTGCAGTGATGTTGACTCCAAGCCATCCGTGATACCCCCAGACAATTCCCAGAACTGAAGCAGGAAGCTGTGGTAATGGCATCAGCAAGGCAAACACCCAATCCTCTGCCCTGCTAGAGCCTAGACAGAGTCAAGATCTGCACCCATGCCAGAAGCAAACCCTGCTCAAAGGACCAGAAATCGCCCACAATGGAGGGGAACGATTCCCATTCTTTACACCGAGGCAATTGCGGGACTCCCAGGTACACCAGCACAGCCTTGCACCGGTACAGAGAGGGGCCACCCATGGTGCCACAACCTCCTGCCGGAGCATCGCTGGCCCAGGAGCGTGAAGCTCAGTACACCAGGGACTTGTCACCCCACCCCACCCCCCTTCCAGAACAAACACACCTTGCACCATCCTCTCTGCCTCCATCTTCCACCCTTCTCTGCTCAAACTTCTCTCCAAGGACCAGGACCCTGCAAACAGAAATACATTCAACAGCCAGGGAGTCCAACAACGGAAGCAAAGGCACAAAGCTACACAATGCAATCCCATCCCCTGGTCCACACCTCTGAGCTCTCCAAGGCTTGCCTCTGCTGGGACCACAGCACAGCAGCCACAGCATATGCTGGAGACACCACCACAAGAAGGACCTTTTCTCTGACACCCAGTACTCACCACAGTCAGAAACATCCTGATCGATCTCCAGTCGTCTACCCTACCTAGTCAATGCCCAACACCCAGGACTGGGCTGGAGAAAAACAGAAACCTGCAAGATACAGAAAATCTTCACCAAAACACAAGAACAAAAACATGGAGGCAACTGGCAGATTGGAGAGAAGTCCCACGCTGCTCCAAGTAAGCACTCGCCCACCTACCACAGGGACCACAGATGCATAGGGATCCAGCCAAGAGACACCACAAAGCCAGAGGCCTCAAACCAGGCAACCAGGGACTGACCACACGTCCTCCAGCACCTCTGGGACGCTTCACCCTCTTCCCACAGTCTGGTGCACATCATCGTCCTCAGAAACCTCAGGACAAACACCAAACAAACCCTCCGCCCGCAACAGAGAAGCCGTTACTGCCATCGACGCAACGCACGCACCTCACTACTAGCACCCGTGGCCCTCCCGCCCAGGGCTCCGACACCAGCCTGCTTTGCCCCGCAGCACAGACGGGGCGCAGACAGACCCTTCTCCGGGATTCCCCCTTCCTAGCAGGGGATTCTGTTTGCACCTGCCAACGCAGCCCTCCCGCCTTCGCTTCTGGGAAGGACTAAACAAAACACCCCGGTGATTTCAGTAACAAACGTAACAGGACAGACACGCACATGCAGACACGCAAGCAGCAAACATTGTTCCCAGCACCGAAGGGGAGCCTGTGGCAATAGCAACATCCAGGCAGAGACGGACCCAATCCTCTACCTTAGCAAAATCTATGTAGGGGCAAAAATCGACACCCACGTGTCAAAAGTTAATCCGCTACAAGTCCAAAAACTCCCTACACAAAGACAGAGGCTTTCCTCAAGCACAGCAAGACACAACACCCCGGCTGGACCCACCAGCACCAAAATCACAGATCAGACCCCCAAGGTGCCTGCCCCGCATACTAGACAAACTGACCGGCAAGCACGAAGCTTCAGACACCATCCCACACAGGGGCCTCACACACAACTCACAAGCAAAGGCCTCCCACACAAACTGCCAACACACCTCTGCCTGCTTCAACCTCCACGGGCATAGCTTGGCTCCACTCCCTGAACCAGCATTCGCTTGCATCCACACAAGCCACAACCCTACAAGGCACAGAACAGACCGTAACCCCAGGAGACACAACCAAACACAAGACAGGACCCATTGGGAGAACTCCCACTCCACACACCCAGCCCTCACCTCAAAGCTCTCCAAGGCAGGCCTGGCCAGGGTGCGCCCCATCCAGCCCTAGGAAAGGGCTCAGCCCCAACAGCCACACCGGGCATCACGCTGTTCCTTCTCCACCCCTCCCTCATCCTGCTCACCATCCTCCCCACACAGGGGACACAGGCACCGCCTGAGGGCACACAGGAAACTTCACTACCAAACAGAAGGGCAGACCGCAAACGACTGCCTGACCAGAAGACAATCCCACGCCGCTACGAGTAACATCTTACCTGCTGCAGGCTCTGTCCACGCACACAGCTCCACCTGACAGGCAAAGGCCTCGCTCAAGGAGAACCAGAAATGACAACAGGGACACAGCCACCAACTTCTTCCACCTCCTTCTGCATGGTGGTGGCACTAGGTCACTTCACCTCTACCTGATCTCTTCCCCGCTCAGGGTCCAGATATTTGCATCACCCCCCAAACAACAAGCAAGTACTACACGAAACAGTATTCACATCTCAGTACTAAGGAGAGAGATGCACCCGCCCCGGTCTCCAAAAGCAGCACACAGCCGCCACCCCCACATACAAGGCACAGAGCGTACAAGCAAACCCCTCCCAAAGGAGGGGACCAATTTACATGCAAACACTCCCATCCTTCCAGCTCTGGGAAGAGCAAAGGAAGAACAAAAAGTGCTGCTGTGATTTTCAACATCAAAGCAGAAAGAAACACCAGTGACACACCCAGAGAGACAACACAGAGTACAGCTCCCAGAACTGAAGGGAGGCCAGTGGCAGCAGCAACACACAGGCAGAGACTGGCACCCCCCCCACCCCCGAGCCAAACATCACCAGAGCAAACCAGCCACTCCACCCCGCTACTCTAAACCAAACCAATTTTCAGCACCCTGTTCCCCCATCTTCCATCACTACAGCACAACATGCCCTCACATCCTTCTCCCCCACAAGATCAAAGCCACTAGAAATCAAACAAAACCCTCATCACCCCAAACAGGGGACACAAGGCAACCTAGTCAGGGCCAAGGTAAGCTCCTCTCCAAACCTCCAGCACCACAACCCACTACCTGAGCTCTCAAACGCTTGCTTCTGGCCAGCCTGAACTGGATATTCACAGGCAATCAAAAACCCACCTAGCTTACACAGGGCACAGCCACCACAGGAGAGCCCTCATCTCCAACAGGCACTGCTCACCACAGCCACAACCACGCTGCTCCTTATCCAGGCATCCTCACAGCCAGAAGACAGAGTGGGGACACACCACCTGCACAGGTACACGCACAAAACCTCCTGGAAACCTGAAAGAACAAGCGTGGAAAAAGTAACAAAGCAGGAAGACAAATACATTGCGCTGCTCCAAGGGAGCTCAGACCCACCACACACTCCAGCCAGGTGACACAGTAGAGGTAGAGGCCTCGCACCGTGCCAAATCGGGAAATCATAACAGGGCTGCCCACTGTGGGTCTCTTCACCGGGTGAGCGTGATCCCCTGCCCTCCATTGATGCTGACTTCATGAAGGAACATCTTGAAAAGCTGGATACCTTCGACTCAGCCGGCCCTGACAATCTTCACCCGAGGGTACTCGAGAAGCTGGCGAGCATCATAGCCCAGCCTCTAGCGTGGATCTTTGACAACTCTTGGCGCTCTGGTGTCATGCCCGAAGACTGGAAGAAGGCCAATGTGGTGCCTATCTTCAAGAAAGGGAGGAAAGTGGATCCGGCTAACTATAGGCCCATCAGCCTGACTTCTATCCTGGGGAAGATCTTAGAAAAGTTTATTAAAGAGGCCATCCTTAACGGACTGGCCGACGCCAACGTCTTAAGGGATAGCCAGCACGGGTTTGTTGCGGATACGTCTTGCTTGACCAATCTCATTTCCTTCTACGACCGGGTGACCTATCACCTGGACAAGGGAGAAGAGATTGATGTCATATCTTGACTTCAAAAAAGCCTTTGATCTGGTTTCCCACGATCGCCTCTGGCCAATTGTCACCTTGGGTCCTCCAGGATCCACTGGATGGAAAATTGGCTCCGTGGTCGGACCCAGAGGGTAGTAATTGATGGAAGTCACTCATCGTGGTGTCCTGTGACCAGCGGGGTCCCCCAAGGCTCTGTCCTTGGATCCATACTGTTCAACATCTTCATTAACGATGCGGACACTGGAGTCAGAAGCGGGCCGGCCAAGTTCGCCGACGACACCAAACTTTGGGGCAAAGCATCCACGCCAGAAAACAGGCGGGCGATCCAGGCTGACCTGGACAGGCTCAGCAAGTGGGCGGACGAGAATCTGATGGTGTTCAACGCCGATAAATGCAAGGTTCTCCACCTTGAGAAGAAAAACCTGCAGCATCCTTATAGGCTCAACAGTGCTACGTTGGCTAGCACTATGGAAGAAAGAGACTTGGGGGTCATCATTGACCACAAGATGAACATGAGCCTGCAGTGCGATGCTGCGGCTATTAAAGCAACCAAAACGCTGGCTTGCATCCACAGATGCTTCTCAAGCAAATCCTGGGACGTCATTCTCCCCTTATACTTGGCCCTGGCGAGGCCGCAGCTGGAGCACTGCGTCCAGTTTTGGGCTCCACAATTCAAAAAGGATGTGGAGAAGCTTGAGAGAGTCCAGACAAGAGCCACACACATGATCAGAGGTCAGGGAAGCAGACCCTACGATGACAGGCTGAGAGCCCTGGGGCTCTTTAGCCTGGAAAAGCGCAGGCTCAGGGGTGATCTGGTGGCCACCTATAAGTTTATCGGGGGTGACCACCAGTATCTGGGGGAACGTTTGTTCACCAGAGCGCGCCCCAAGGGATGACGACTAGGTCGAATGGTCATAAACTACGACAAGACCGTTTCGGGCTGCGCATAAGGAAGAATTTCTCTACTGTCCGAGCCCCCAAGGTCTGGAATAGCCTGCCGCCGGAGGCGGTTCAAGTGCCTACACTGAACACCTTTAAGAGCAAACTGGATGCTCATCTTGCTGGGATCCTATGACCCCAGCTGACTTCCTGCCCTTTGGGCAGGGGGCTGGACTCGATGATCTTCCGAGGTCCCTTCCAGCCCGAATGTCTATGAAATCTTCCCAGTGGCTGCTTCATAGGCCTGCAACCTTCACAAGATGGCTCCTCCACACACGTAAGGAAAAGGCAATTGGCACTATCGACAACTCCGAGGCTTCGCGGCACCGGGGACAACGGCCGCTCCCTGCCGAGACGCCGCACGCGACTTATCCCCTACGCCCCAACCCCCGGCCAACAGCTGTCACAGGACAGCCAGACCCCTCAGGACTTTCCCTTCGATAGCAAGGGAAGCAATTTAGGTGTGCAAACACAGGTCTCCTGCCAGATCTGGGAACAACAGAAAAAGGCTGCAACAACTTTCAAGACAACAAGACAAACAAAGGCACATGGACAGAGGACAAGCCAGTCCCAGCACCGGTGGGAGAGCCTGTGCCAAGACAGCCAGGTAGGCAAAGACGCACCAAACTTCTGCCCCGCCAAAACCTGGAGAGGGCCAGACACCGGCACCCAAGTGTTGTAGCAAACACAGCTCAAGGAGCCAAAAAACCTGCTGGCAGGGACAGGCACGCGTTCTCAAGCCTCGTGAAGAGCCGCACGAGGGGCCCCTGGACACAGCAGGCCACCGCAAGAGATGAGAGGAAGCTCAAATGCCGCAACACCCTGCTCCAGCATCTCTGACTGGGATCACCTAGCACAGACACCATGCCAGACCAGGGCCTTCCCACCACACCCAGACACCGCCCGCCCCAACCCACCCCACCGCCCAGCATCCTGCTTCTCTTCCTCCATTACCACTGTTCTGCTCCGCTCCTTAGCCCTCTTCCTTTTCCTCCACACATACCAGGACCGTACAGAGAACAGACAACAAGTGATCAGCCCAACAAGCAGAACTAAACACAGGATGAGCAAACCACTGAGCAAGTCCCACAACACACAGCAAGCCAACAGAGCACCTCATCACACTGCAAAGGGCACACAGAGGGCACGCAGACACCAGGGCGAAGGCCTCAGCCCAGAGAACCGGCACGCGCCACACGTGACATCGCAGTGCTCCGTCACCCCTTGCGCAGCCTCGCTTGCCATCCCTTCCCCACGGGAGGCAAGCGCCTGCCGAGGACGCAAAGGAAAACCTCGGCGCAACGAGCACAGAAAACAACAAATGGCAAAGCACAAAAACCTGCCAGACCTGGGCAACCCCACACTGCTTCAAGCAATCATTTACCAACTGCAGGATGTGCCCATTCAATGCCAACACACCATGCAACAGCCAACTCCTACTGCTTCATCCTCCATGGGCACTAGTCCACTCCACCCCCTGAACCATCATACATTTCCCTGCACACGGGCCAGGACCCTAGAAGGAAGAGAACAGGTAGTCACTCCAGGACCACAACCAAGGAGAAGGAACCCACAGTACAACTCCCACACCACACACCCGCTCCCCGGCTCAAAGGTCTCCGAGGGGCGCCCGGCTACAACGCCTCCCATTCAGCCGCAGAAAAGGCTTTAGCCTCGGGACAGCCCTCACCGTGCCTGGCATTATGCCGCTCCTTCTGCAGCCCTCACTTGTCCCTGCTTCGCTTCGTCTCCTCTCACAGGATGCAGGAACCTCCTGACAGCACATGGGGAAAGTTCACTACCAAACAAAAGGACAAAGCACAAGCAACTGCCCCAAACAAGCAACATAGGGTGCATTCAGACCCCTCCCAAAGGAGGGGACCAATTTAATTGCCAACACACCCCTCCTTCCAGCTCTGGGAATAGGAAAGCAAGAACAACAAGTGCTGCACTGATGTTCAAAATCCAAGTAGACAGAAACACCAGTGACAAACCCAGACAGACAGAACAAAGTGCCCTTCCCAGAACGGAAGGGAGGCCAGCAGCAGCAGCAGCAACAGGCAGGCAGAGCCAGAGAGACAGGCACCCGCTCCTCTGCCCCACCACACCCAGGGACAAGATCTGCATCCAGATGCCAGGGGCAAACACTGAAACCACCTATATACTAAAAGGTTATTGTCAGCCTGTACAAAGAGAGCCAGGACACATACACAGGCTAAACCCAACCCAGGCTTACACCACCCAGCTCTGGGGCACCCCAGGAGGCCAGAACCCTGCTGGAAACAAGAAGCGCCAGACACTAGGCGTTTGCTCCCTCACCCAAAAAACCACAGGGAAGAAACCACTCAACACCACCCCACCACCCCTCCCTAACCAAGCCCACTTTTAAGTATTCTGTTCCTTCATCTTCCAACACTGTGGCACAGTACTCCCTGTATCCTTCACCCCATCAAGATAGACTATGCTGGAAAAAGAACAGAAACCTAGCCAGCCCAGAGAGCAGAAGAAACGGCACAAAGCTAGAGACAGGGAAAGCTCCTCTGCAAACACCCGGCAGACACATCCAGACCCACTACTCGCTAGCTGAGCTCTTAAAGGCTTGCCTGTGGCCGCCCAGAGCCAGATAGTCACAGCGCATCAAAAAGCAATGCACCACAGCAACCACCATACACACAGTACATCCTGGAAACACGATAGAACAACTGTGAAAGAAACGGTCAGACAGGGAAACGAAGACATCGCACCGCTCCGAGGAAGCTCAGACGCACCGCAGGTTCCAACCGCGTGATGCCGCAGGGCCAGGGGCCTGACGCCACACAAATTGGGAAGTCAGGAGACAGCTGTGCGTTTTCTCCTCCGCCATCTCTGGGGCTCTTCACCTCTTCTTCCAGTCTCTGCTTCACAGTCCTGAAGCCTTGGCAAGAGGACTCCTCCACAGACAGACAAAAGAGACACACTTGCCACTGTTAACAACTCAGAGGCCTCGCGGCACTGGAGGTAGCAGCCCCTCCTGCCAGGACTCCATGGGCAACTTTTGTTATTTTTTTGTTTTTTTAAACCACCTGATCCCGTAGCTGCGAGGGTGCAGGCAGAGCCCTCTCAGGGCTTTCCCATAGCAAGCAAGGGAAGCACTCGAGACGTCCAAACACAGGTCTCCTGCCAGTTCTGGGAAGAGCAGAGAAAGACTGCACCGACTTGGAAGACAACACGACAAACAGAAAGGCACACGGACACAGGACAAGCCATGCCTGGCACTGCTGGGACAGCCTGTGGCAAGACAACCAGCTAGGCAGAGACACACACCAAACTTCTGCCCCCGCAAAATCTAGAGAGGGTCAGACACCAGCACCCAAATGTTGGACCAAACCCAGCTCAGGGACCCACAACACTTAGTGCCAGAGGCAGGCAGGGATACTCAAGCCTCATGTACAGCCAGATGAGGGACCCCTGGCCAGAGCAAGCCACTACTAGAGATGAGGCAAACCTCAAACCCGACAACACTCTGCCTGAACCTTCCCACCACACCCAGACAGCCCCGCTATCCCAAACGCAAAACATCTTTTAGCATCCTGATCCTCAGGGGCCCTTACCCTTTCCCCTCACCATTCCCTCCATGTACACCAGGAACCTAGAGAATAGAGAGAACAGGTATTCACCCCAAGTGGAAGAACAAAACACGGGAGAAGGGAACCACCGGGGGAATTCACACCCCACACATGCAGCCAAGGGAACACCTCAACACACTGCACAGGGTAGGCAGACAGCAGGGGGAAGGCCTCAGCCCTGAGAGCCAGCAGCCACCACAGCCGGCATCACACTGCCACACCAGCCATCGTGCATCCTAACCCTAACTCTCCCCATCCCAGAGGCACGCGCCTGCTGTGGGCACAAAGGAAAAACCTCACCACAAAGACCCATAAAGGGCAAAGCAGAAATACCTGCCAGACTTCACAACCCCAGACTACTCCAAGCAAGCTCCTTACCTACTACTGGATCTACCCCTCTAATGCCAACACACCTCACAACACCCAGTTCCTCCCCAACTGCTCAGCTCCACTCCCTGAACCAGCATTCACTTCCCTCCACACTAGACAAGATCCTACAAAGGGACAGAACAGGCAGTCACCCCTAGGGGCACAAGTGAACAGACAGAGGGACCAACAGGTACAATTCCCACCCCACGCACCCAGCCCTGAGCTCAAAGCTCCCCAAGGCATGCCTGGCCAGGGTGCACCCATCCAGCCAGGACAAAAGGCTCACCCCCAGACGCAGCACTCGCCCAACCTGGCATAACACTGCTCCTTCTCCAGCCCAGTCTCATCCCTGCTTGCCTTCCTCTCCACACAGGGGTACACAGGCACCTCCTGAAGCCACACACAAGTGCAAAGCACAAGCAACTGCCCTACTGGAACACAATCCCACGCCGCTCAAAGTAGCATTTTACTCGCTACAGGCTCTGCCCCCAAGTCCACCCGGAAGTCACCACGGGTGCGCAGCCGCCCGCTTCCTCCACTTCCTAAATGGTCGCGGCTCTACGTCGCTTCTCCTCTATCTCAAGCTCTCTTTTGCTCACGGTCCAAACAGTGGCATTACCCCAAAACAACAAGCAATTACTACATGGGACAGTATTCATATCTCATAGTACTTAGGGGAGACACCTTCCCCTCCAAACCACTCCCAAAACAAAGTAGGCAGGGTGCAGTCAAGCCACTCCCCAAAGGGGGAACCAATTTAGGTGCCAACATGGCCTTCTTTCCAGGTCTAGGAAGAGCAAAGGAAGAACAAAGGAAGTGCTAGAGTGGTTAAAACAAAAAACCAAAACGAAGAAAAGCCACAAACAAACAAGGAAGGAACACCAGTGACAAACCCAGAGAGACAGAACAAAGTGCAGTTCCCAGAACGGAAGGGAGGCCAGTGGCAGCGGCAACAGGCAGGCAGAGGCAGAGACGCACACATGCGCTCCTCTACCCCCGCACATCCAAGGGCAAGATCTGCACCCAGATGCCAGGGATAAACCCTATATAGCCAAGGGCAATTCTGAGACTTCACACAAATACAACAACTCACAACCAGGGTAAAATCTAATCCAGGGTTATACCACCCAGCTCTAGAGCACACTTGGTGCCCACAATCCCCTCCGTCACCATCACTGCCCAGGAAGCGTGGAGCTCCAGACACTATCCCACACTAGGTATTACCTCCCCCACCTGAAAATCACCAGGGCAAATCCCACCCCTGCAACTCTAACCCAGCCCACCTTTCACCATCCTGTTCCTCCACCTTCCATCATCACGCCACAACATGCCCTTGTATCCTCCTCTCCTGAGATCAACGCAGCTGAAAAAACAACAAAAACCTCATCAGCTCTAAGAGGGGACACAAGGGCACAAACTCAGAGGAAGAAAGCTCCTCTCCAAACCCCCACCACACACATTCAGCCCCACTACCCAACAACTGAGCTCTCAGGCTTGCCTGTGGTCACCCCGAGCCACATATTCACAGCAATCAAGGAGTCACCAATCACAGCAACCGCCACACATACGGCGCAACCACCACAGGAGACCCCTCATCTCCTGCAGGCACTACTCGCCACAGCCACAACTGTGCGGCTCATTCTCCACTCAACCTCACAGCTGGAAAGGGGAGGGGGTACGCCACCTGCAAAAGGTACAAAAGGTACAAAACCACCTGGAAACATGAAAGAGCAAGTGCGAAGAAGCGGTCTGACAAGAAGACAAATACGTCGCGGTGGTCCGAGGAAGCTCCAACCCGCCGCGGGCTCCAGACGGGTGACGCCACAGAGGCAGAGGCCTCACACGAGACAAAATGGGAAGGCGTGAAAGGGCTGCCCATTTCCTCCGCTGCCACCTGTGGGTCTCTTCACCTATTCTGCCAAGTGTCCGCTTCACAAGCCTGAAGCCCTGGCAAGATGGCTCCTCCACACGCACAAAAAGA
Source organism: Alligator mississippiensis (assembly GCF_030867095.1). Lineage (NCBI taxonomy): Eukaryota > Metazoa > Chordata > Crocodylia > Alligatoridae > Alligator > Alligator mississippiensis. The sequence continues at coordinate 220,873,801 of NC_081828.1, read as the reverse complement.
GGCAATGGCCACTATCAACAACTCAGAGGCCTCACAGCGCTGGGGACAGTGCACCCTCCCTGCCAACACTCCCAAGCAAATTTATTTTACCACCGCCCCCCATAGCTGTGAATATCCCAGCCAGAGCCCGCTCAGGAGTTTCCCTCAGCAAGCAAAGGAAGCAATTTTAATGTGCAAACGCAGGTCTCCTGCCAGTTCTGGGAAGAGGAGAGAAATGCTGCAGCGACTCTCAACGCAACAAGACAAACAAAAAAGCACACGGACACAGGACAAGCCATTCCCGGCAGTGGTAGAAGAGCCTGTGGGAAGACAAACAGCTAGACAGAGACGCACGCCCAATTCCTGCCCCAACAAAACCTGGGAAAGCCAGACACCGGCACCCAGATGTTGGACCAAACCCAGCCCAGGGAGCCAAAAAAGCTAGCGGCAGGGGCAGGCGGGGATGCTCAAGCCTCACGCAGAGCCAGATGAAGGACCCCTGGCCACAGCAAGCCACCGCAAGAAACGAGGGAAACCTCAGTTTCCGCGACACCCCGGCTGACCGTAACTGCTTGCACTAAATGAACTCATGACAACGTCCCACACCACGGCCTTCCCACCGCACACAGACACCCCCACCATCCCACAGCACCTTCTAGCATCCTGCTCGTCTTGCTCCCTTACCACTGCTCTGCTCCAGTCCCTCGCCCTCTCCCTTCTCCTCAGTGGCTTCCTTCTCCTGTGTTTACTTCTGCTCCTTGGGCTGAACTCCAGTCCAGGGTCCTGATCTTTGCGGAGGCATTCCCACCCTACACGTCCAGCCAAGGGACCACCTCTCCCCACCACTAAGGGCACACACAGGGTACACAGGCACAAGGGGAAAGGCCTCACCCCTGACCGCCAGCACTTGCCACACCTGGCATCACTCTTCTTCTCCAGCCCTCAAGCATCCTTGCTTGCCATCCCCTCCCCATACGGGAGACAGGCACCTGCTGAGGCAGCCAAGGAAAAACCTCAGCACAACTAGCAACAAAGAGCAAAACAAAAACTAACTGCCAGACTCCAAAAACCCTAGACCGCCCCACGCCGTTTCGTACCAATTGCCAGACCTGCCCATCCGGCACCGACACGCCGTGCGGCATCGAGTTCCTCCTGCTTCACCCTCCGTGGGCGCTGCTCAGCTTCACTCCTTCAACCGGCAGTCATTTCCCTCTGCACAGGTCAGGACCCTGCAAGGGACAGAACACGCAGGTCACCCCAAAGGGGACAAGTGAACAGAAGAAGAAACCCACAGGTACAATTCACACCACACACACCCAGGCCCCAGCTCACAGCTCTCCAAGACGTGCCTGCCCAGGGTGCACTCATCCATCTGTGAGAAGGGCCTCACCCCAAGAGGCAGCACTCATGGGACCTGGCATCGCGCTCCTCTTCCTCCGGCGCACTCTCCTCCCTCCTTGCCATCCTCTCCACACAGGGGAGGCAGGGACCTCCTGAGGGCACACAAGAAACGTCACTGCCAAACAAAATGGCCAAGCACAAGCAACCGCCCCGTGGGAAGACCACGCCACACCGCTCCAAGTAACATCTTACTCACTGCAGGCTCTGCTCGTGCACACAGGTCCACCGAACAGGCAGAGGCCTCCCTCCAGGTGACCCAGAAGCGAGCATGGCTGCACGACCACCTGCTTCCTCCACCCGCTTCTACCTAGCGCTGGCTCTAGGTCTCTTCGCCTCAGCTCTTCTCCACTCACGCTCGACATATTAACATCACACCCAAAACAACAAGCAATTACTACACGCAACAGTATTCACATCTCATAGTACTGACAGCAGAGACAACGCCCCCCACCCCCAGCAGCCTAGGACACCCAAAGCATACCACCCCCACTCGCACGTGAGGCACACAGGGTGCAGTCAAAGCCCACCCAAATGAGGGGATCAATTCAGTTGCAAACACACCTATCCTTCCAGCTCTGGGAAGAGCAAAGAAAGAAAGAAGAAGTGCTGCTGTGATTTTAGATATCAAAGTAGAAAGAAACACCAGTGACACACCCAGAGACATAGGACAGTGTGCAATTCCCAGAACTGAAGGGAGACCAGTGGCAGCAGCAACAGCCAGGCAGAGGCGGACACGCACGCACCCGCTCCTCTGTCCCAGCACATCCAATGCTGTCACCTGCACCCAGAAGCCAGGGGCAAACACTGAAACCCCTAATATACTCAAGGACAATTTCCAGCCTTTACAAGGAGTCAGGTCTCACCACCAAACTAAACCCAATTCAGGCTTACACCCCCTGCTCTGCAGCATCCCTAAGGGCCACAAGTCCCTGCTTCAGCATCACTTCCCAGACAGCACGCAGCTCCAGACCCCATCACGCACAAGGCGTTTCCTTCCCCACCCAAACACGACCAGGGAAAACGCAACCCAGCCTCCCACTTTAACCCAGCCCACCTTTCGGGATCCAGTTCCTCCATCTTCTACCACCACCGCAGAAGCCTCGCTTCTATTCCTCTCCCCCACAACATTGAGGCCACTGGAAAAAAAACAAAAACCTCATCAGCCCACCGAGGGAATGCAAGGGCACCGACTCAGAGATAAGGGACGTTCCCCTCTCCAAACCCCCAGCATACATCCAGCCCCCCTATCCACTAACTCCGCTCACAAAGGCATGCCTGTGGCCAGCCTGAGGTGCATATTTACAAGCAATCAAGGACTCAGCTAACCTACACAGGGGACAGCCACCGCAGGAGAGCCGTCACCTCCAACAGGCACTACTCACCCCAGCCACAATCATGCTGCTGCTTATCCAGGCATCCTCACAGCAAGAAGTGGGAGCGGAGACGCACCACCTGCAAAGCTACACACACAAAACCTCCTAGAAACATGAAAGAACAAGTGTGGAAGAAGTGGTCAGGCAGGAAGACAAACGCATCACACTGTTGCAAGACAGCTCAGACCCACCCCAGACTCCAGCCAGGTGATGCCACAGGGGAAGAGGCCTCACACCACGCAAATCAGGAAGTCACAACAGGGCTGCCCGTTTCCTCCTGCACCATCTCTGGGACTCTTCACTTCATCTTCACAGAGTCTGCTCCACAGCCCTCAAGCCTTCAGAAGATGGCTCCTCCACACACATACAGAGACAAAGAAAAGGAAATTGCCACTATCAGCAACTCAGAGGCCTCACCGGGCTGGGGACAGTGGCCCCACCCTGCCAAGACCCCATGGGCACCCTTTCTTTTCCTTTTTTTTTTTTTTTTTTAACACCCCCCCCCCCCCCCCATAGCTGCAAGGGTGCAGGCAGAGTCCTCCTAGGGATTTCCCACAGCAAGCACAGGAAGCAATTTAGACATGCAATCACAGGTCTCCTGCTAGTTCTGGGAAAAGCAGAGAAACGCTGCAGCGACTTGGAAGACAATACAAATAGAAAGGCACATGGACACAAGACAAGCCGTTCCCGGCACCAGTGGGAGAGCCTGTGGCAAGACAAACAGCTAGGCAGAGACGTGCACCATCTTCTACAGCAGCAAACCCTGGGCAAGGCCAGACACCAGCACCTAAATGTCAGACCAAACCCAGCTCCTGGAGCCAAAACAGCTAGTAGCAGGAACAGGCACAGATGCTCAAGCCTCATGTAGAGCCAGATGAGGGATCCCCTGGCCAGAGCATGCCACCACAAGACAGGAGGGGGACTTCAATCCCCACAACACCCTGCCTGAGCCTTCCCACCAGACCCAGATACCCGCCATCCCAAACACAAAACACCTTCTAGCATCCTGATCCTCTGGCTCCGGTCCCCATGCCCCCTCACCCTTTCCTTCGACGCACACCAGGACCCTGGAATACAGAGAACAGGTATTCACCCCAAGTGGAAGAACAAAACACAGTCAAAGGGAACCACCGGGAGAATCGCCACCCCACACATCCAGCCAAGGGAGCACCTCAACACACTGCTATGGGCACGCACAGGGTAGGCAGACAGCAGGGGAAAGCCTCAGCCCCGAGAGCCAGCACTCACCACACCTGGCATCACGCTGCGCCTTCAGTCCTTGTGCGCCATCAGTCCTCATGCTTGCTATCCCTTTCCCAGATACGATGCAGGCACCTGCTGAGGACGCAAAAGAAAAGCCTCAGCATGAAAAACATCAAAGGGCAAAGCACGAATGTCTGAGTCTAGCAGTTAGCCCCACACTGCTCCAAGCAACCCCTTACCAACTGCAGGATCTCTCCATCCAGAGCTGCAACCCACAAGAAGCAAATACCTCGCTCCAGGTGATCACGTGAGCATGGCTTCAGGCCGTCTCCAACTCCTTCCACGCCATACCAGCTCCAGGGCTCTTCACCTCTTCCTCAGCTCTTCTCCACTCAGGATCAGACTTTGGTCATCTTGCCAAACATGTCCACACCACCAAAAATGAACAACAGCAATTAACACTTGCAGCGCTATGCGCAGGTCTCACAGCACCAACGGGACAGCACCCCCTCCCTCCCAACCAGGGGTACAACAGCAGCTTGCACTGGCCCCACTAACAAACCGCAGGGGGCTGCAGCTACACCCCTCCCAAGTGAGGGGATCAATTTACATGCAAACACAACCCTCCTTTCAGTCCTGGGAAGAACAAAGTAACAAGTGCTGCAGTGATTTTTAAGAACAGAAGTACAAAGACAGACACCAGTGACACACCCAGAGAGATGAGACATAAATGCAATTCCCAGCACTGAAAGGAGGCATGTGGCAACAGGTACAGCCAGGCAGAGACCCAATCCTCTGTCCCACCGCAACCTGGAGATCTTTGCACAGACTCAGAGCAACTCTGGGCCAAGCCAGCCCAGCCATACACCACTCATCTCAGAGGCACTCCTGGGTGCCATGGCCCTCCGCTTGAGTAGCCCTGCCCTGGGAGCGTGCAGCTCAGGACACCAACCCAGAGCAGGGACTTCCCGGCCCACCCAGACACCCCCACTCAAAACACCACCCCCGCTTGAGGTAAGTCCACCTTCCATCACGCTACTCCTCCTGCTCTATCCTCCATCACCATGGCACGCCTCCACTTCTTTGCATCCATCTCCAACCCAAAGTCTCTCCACAACAGCCAGGATCCTGAAAGACAAAACAAGCCATGAAGCCCACAGGGTCAATCAAGACCAGACTGAAATCCCTCCCAAACAGCATACACACACATCCAGGCCCCACCACCCAGTGTCTCCAAGCTCCCAGAAGCCATCCCTGTACCTTTCAACAAACTGACAAATCAAAGACAACCCCACACCGATCCAAGGAAGCTTGCACCTCCCCTGGGCTGTGACCATGTCCCGCTCCAAGGCAGCTAAGGACACAGGGGCAGAGGCCTCACCACAGGGAATCCAGAAGCACAAACCCAGCCTCTTGCTCCCTCCTCTACCCTCCATGACTCATCAGCTCTAGGTCTCTTCATTACACTTGCTTCTCAGACCCTAGAAACTTTGGCAGAAAGGCCAACCAACCCCACCACAACCAAAAAAACCTTACAAGCAACTCCACTTACAGTCCTCACAGCACCGAGGGCAGAACAACTCCCACCCAAAGAGGGACAGAAGCAGCTCTATTCCACCCCGCACCCCCTCCATAGGAACCAGTCATCCCCTCTATAAGTTTTCCCTTTCCAGAGGCTTATTCCGTCTCTCCAGAGCGCTCCGATGGGTTATCTCGGCAGCTAATCCCAATGCGTAACGAAACAACCAGAGTGCTCTGGAGCCTGCACTCAGGCTGGGGGAGGGGGAAGAAGGGAGATCAGGCCCCTCGCTGCTTCCCCCCACCACACCCCTCAGCAGAGCCTGCCAATACGAGCTGCTGGGCATTGCACAGCCCCCGAGTTGCAGGGGGCGGGTGCTTCCCTCCACAGCAGCTGTTTCCCTCAAGGCTGCCCAGGCAGGGTGCTAGCTGCATGGCTGCAGCCCCAGTTCACAGGCTGCACCTGCTGGATCCAATGGTGCACCGGTTTCTGGAAGCCTGGCTGCGCTCAGAGAAGCTCAGGGTGGATGGGTTTCCAGTGCCCCGGGAGCACAAGAGTGACTCTTGAAATCAAATTACTGCTTTTTTTTTTTTTTTAAATAAAATTAGTCGTCGTTGTAGATGTTCTCTTTTTAGAATATAACTCGGTATTTTTCTGCTTCTGAGATGCCAAAACCCCTTCCTGAAAGGAGTGTTTCCAGGGAGCAAAGAGAGGCACTTCCAGTGGCAAAGGTCAGGGTTACAGGATAGGACTCGCAGCCACAGGAGAGCAACCAAGGGGCAGGGCACCGCGCCAGGGGCAGGGCTGCAACAGGTGCCAGCACTTGGTGAGTGGCCCTGCACCTGAAATAATTGCTGACGCTGCGTTAAAGTATGCACTCAAAGGGTAACTAAAAATCCTGGACTTCAATAAATACTTTTGGAATAAAAATGTAATTCCTAGCGTTTTGGGGGCTGCAGCTAGTAAACTAGCATTAAACACAGCAGTCAACCCAGCACAGCACAAAGGAGTTTAGGAGCGGCTAACACACAAGGGCAGACGCTCTCCAGGGCCACAGGCAGAAGCAGCCCCGGGCACCGCAGGCCCCTGCTGCAAAACCGCGGCCTGCGGGCGCAGAGCTCAGGACGCCGCCCCACAGCGGGACCGCTCGCCCCCACCCCGCACGAGTCGCATTTCTGCCAGGCCCCGACACCAGCCGGCCGCAGCTGGCTCCCAGCACCCGCAGGGTCAAGCCTCCCGCGCCCGCCCCCCGGGCCCCAGGCAGGACAGGCCAGGTGCGCCTGGGGCACCTCGGGTCACGGCCCAGGGCACACAGGGGCCGGCGCCCAGGGGAAGGCCCAGCCGGCACAGGGGACACTCCTCGCACCCAGGCCCCGCGGCCCCCTTCTCCTCGGAGACCAGACACCGCGGCGGAAAGACCCGCCCCGACTCGAGGCAATTAACGCGGGCAATTAACAGCACTCCCAGGCCAGGACTCGGACCGAGGGCAGGTCTCAGCCAACGGCTCCCAAAACACCCCCGGCCCCAGCAAAGCAGGGCCCCAGGCCCCCGAGGGACAGCACCCCACGGAGCAGCGCGCCCGCCCGGCTGGGAGCAGTGCAGAGAAAACGGCGGTTTAACAACACGAAAACGGGGACAGACAAAGCGCGGGGACGCGGGGCAGCGCCGCCCCGGCGCGGGGGACCGGGCACGCCCAGCCCGCACAGGCGGCCCCGCGCCAGGCGCTCCCAGCAGCACGGCTCCTTCCCCGGCCCCGGCTCCAGCGCAGCGGACACTACTCCTGCCTCCAGCGCCCCTTCCAGTCACGTGCCGCGCCAGCCCGCGCTCGGCTTTTCACGGGACGAGAGCCCCGGGCGCGCAGGGAGACAGCTCCGCACGGGCCGCCGGGCTCCGCCGCACAAACCGGGCCCCGTGGCCGCGACCGCCCAGCGCTGCCCTGCCCCGCCCCGGCGGCACCAGCCGCACCTCGGCTTCCCGCTGCCGCGCCGGGACCCGAGGGCGGCCCGGCGGATCCCGCCCAGGCCCCCAGGAAAAGCTCCCGGGACCCAACCGCCCCCCGCCCGACCGCAGAGCAGTGCGCGCTGGGTCTAGCTCTGCCCCCGGTGCGGGCGGAGGGACCGGTACTACAGACTCTGCCCTCCCCGTCCGCCAGCGGCGTCCTCAGCAGCAGGCAGGGGCCGCTGCGGCTCTCGGCGCACCCCAGCCGCAGGCAGGTACGCGGTCCCGCAGCTGCCGGGCTGCGCAGGCCCCAGGCAGGTCCTACCTGTGAGGAACCGCTAGCGGGCATCAGGCATCACCGCAGCAGGTGCCGCCTTGTCTTGCAGAGCTGCGCCCAGTCTTGTTCCGTGGCCATGTGCGACAAGCACTTGTTTCCAGCACCTGTCCCGACCCCGGCTTGGCTCTAATGCCATAGCCCCCAAAACCTCAGCGGGTGAGGCACCTAACCCCCTCAGCCAAGAAAGAGCACCTGGCCCACACCCCACTACCTGGCAGACGGCTTTAAACCCAACCCCCAGGTGTTGGCACCTGGCTCCCACCCCAGACCTTTGCTTCCGGTGTCTGCAGGATGGGGCGAACTGGAAGGCAAAGGCGAGAGAAACTGCACCAATTCCAGTCCTGCTGCCAGTCAGACCCACCACCTCCCACGCCGCAGGGGAGAACGTGCGTGGTGCTGCACTACTGCGTGGGGGACCTTTGGGGTATGACAGGCAAGCTCAGGCTGCAGCTTGGGCTCCTGCCTCTTAGCTGCCTGGGTGGCCACTGTAGTAGGACCTGCCTTTTGCATTTCAAGGGTAATCATAAAGGGAGCCATAGCTGCGTCATTTCTGTGCCTGCGTCGGCCTGCGAGGTTCTGAGCGCAGACTGGCCGCAGTCTCCTTGGCCGAGGCCCGGCGGCAGCGAGCTGTTAGAACACGAAATGGGGGAAACTCAGAAACCAAAACAGTATTGTGACACTAAGGAAGCAAGCAGCAGTATGGGGAGGCCTTGCTGAGCCTCAACTTTGCCAAAGTGCTTTCAGCAGTGCCATGCCAGAGCCTGTCCTTGACCCAACTGCCTGTAGGACGACCCACCCGCTCCACCCACAGAAAAAGCGTGGAGAACAGGCCAGGGTGTCCACCGGACCCTTCTCAGCAGGCACAACCTTTCCCATTTGCCCAGGCAACAAGAACGCAACTGTGCTCAGCTCAGTCCTCGTCCTCAGGTCCAGTGCTGAAGCAGCCTCCGCTCGCTGCACGGGGCCCACGTCCATCTTTATACCCTAGCTCTGCTCACTGTGCCTCCAAGACGGGAGGACAGGAAGAGGCTCCCTACCTTCCTCCCTGTTATCTACACCACCAGCCAAAGGGAGCAGAGAGGTTCCTCTGCAAGATTTGAAAGGGTCACAGCAAGGTAGAGAGAAACGCTGCGAGGCTGCCTGGGGGCAGGGTAAAGGAACAGGAGGGAGGGAGGGAGAGACTCTCTGAATCACGGACCAGGATGGTGGGGGGTCCTAGAGTGAAAAAGGGCTAGAATCACCGCTTTAAAAGTTGGCCAGGTAGCAGTGAGAGGGGCTTGAGGCTGTACCTGTGCTCAGGGAGGGAGGGAGGAAGAGGGCAGCAAGAGCCAAGGTAAGCAACATATAGGACTCAGGCACAGCATTCACCTGGCAAAGCTGTGCAAGTCCTGCCACTCCTGGTTTAGGAAAGAGCCCCATGTTCCCCAGCCTGGTTGCATGGCCTTGTGCTGCTATCGCTGACCACAAACTTTCTCCTGCCGTCCGCTTCTGAAAATGATGAGGAGCATGCACGAACCCAAGTGTGCTTAGCGTTCCCCTCTCATCTTAGAGCGATCTAGGGAAAAAGCTGAGAAATGATTCCAACACCTCCCTACTTGGGTACTCCTAGCAACGGCAAGGCCAGACTACCCTACAGATGAGCATCTCGCTCTGTGTCCATGCTCTGCTCTGCTCTGCTCGCTTGGAGTTAGGTGCAATCTTTCCTTGCAGGGAAGGGCCGTTCTTTTGCCGTTGTACACCGTTGCCGACGGGACAGGTTGCTCCCCAGCAATCTCCACAGGCTGTGAAGGGACTCAAAAGAAAAAGGCAGGGGCCGGGACCCTGGGGAGGCTGCTTCTGCTGCAGCACAAAGAACAAACTGAACACAGTGGCAACAGGCTGCTGGGGATGTCCCTGCTGCTGTCACCATGGGAGTGTGCTGCTCCTTGGTTGAACTGCTACAGGCTAGAACCAGTTTCTTCACAGGCTGGATCCAAACCACAGGCCATAGGTTTTTTGACCCCTGTTTTACCAGACCAACTGTAAGATGGGCATAGATACAGGCAACCTTTGGGGTATGACAGTACCTTTCCTCAGGATGCTGGGAAGGAACCAGGACTGAAAAAGGGGACTGGGATGCCTAAAACCTTGCTTCTGTCCGTCCAAACCGTGCTGTTGTTGCCACACAAGACGTAACAAAAAATCTTGCCTCCCCCATGGTTCCTGAACCTTCCCAACAACACTGCCGCCACCACCACCAGTTGCATACTTAAATCATTTGGTTTCCTTCTGTCACCTGTTTGGAAACTTCCTTTTCTTACTGGACCTGGCAGGTGCTTTGTTGGCAAAGTACATGGGAAAACAAATAATAGTAATAGTAAGAATCAGAACAGGGATAATATTAGTAGTACTAACATTACTTACAGAAATATGCTGAACAAAAGATGCAGGGCTCATCCATGCCTCTTCCTTCCATTCCCTGCCCCTCCAACTATCCTGCATGGACATACAAGAAATAAGCCCCTGGGGGGGTCTCAACAACAGGGTGCAGTCCCACAACTGAAGCCTGTACTACAAGGCTGTTTGCTTTCTTACCACAGTCCAGAAAACCAAGGTGTCACAGCCCACATCTCCCAAGCAGTGCAGGCTGCTTACAAGGGCCTGCCAACTGCTCCAGGCAGAGTCACTGCCAGTATTAGGTAGCGCAGCCCTGTGGGAGGCAGGGGGAGACCTGGCCAGTCCGGGGCTGCTGAACCTCCCCCTCCCTCCTACCTCTTCCCCCAGGCACTTGGCCAAGCAGCCAAGAATGCCCCCGCCCCCAACCCTGGTCCTTTAACAATGACAGTCAACACACAAGCAGTGAAGGAGGGACATGCACCCCCTCACCCCCAATCGCTGACCAATGCACTAAGACTCTAACATGGGGCCCTGCTCACGTCCTTTTCTTTTTCGTGTCCTTGTGATAAGCTACATGTGAGACTTGACAGATTTTGTTGGAATCTGACAGGCCACACTCTGAGCGCTTCCATTGCAGCCTTCAACTTGCAGTCTGGGCTGTCAACCAGGTATCTTGGCCCCCCTGCCATGCCACTTCCCCTGCTCAGATGGCTCAGGTTTGGACAGGGGATGTGATGTCTCACAGGTATCACCCTGTAAAGCTCAGTAGTGGGGAGCAGAACAATTTTGCTTCCCTTTGTGAGCGACATCTCCAAAGCGTTCCTCTGACAGCTGCGGCTCACACGCGGCACACCCCAGAAATAGCTACACAGCTGCAAGTCTTCATTGTAAACCCGTGACCACAGAGGACTTCTGTGAGGCCCTCCATGCAACTCCTTAAACCGGTCCTCCACCACGTACAGGAGACAGGGTGGGTACCCGGGGAAAGCACCAGGGAACAGAAGCACTGGCACACAACAGCTCCTGAAATGAGCAACAAGTAAAGAGGCAGGGATGTTACGAAGATGGTGATGAGAAAGGGGAAGGAAGGCTATGGGCAGATTCCCCTCGGTGTAAACTGAAAATATGGTCAGGGCCTGACAGACCACGCTCAGTATTGCAGACTACACACCTACCAGAAGCCTAACTTAAGAATGACACGTGCTTAAGCTGGCATACAAGGAATAGGCCGTGAGCCTACACTTACATCCCAAGGAACGGCCAAAAAAAGTGGAATAAAATTCTGTTTCTCAAGACTTTAATACCAGACAAGACCAAGAGCGAGTAGCTGCTTTCTGGAACGATGGGAAACAGCAGCTACGAGCAGCAACTGGCATTTGGTCTTGTGACCCTGTTACAAGTTAAAATAGGTCTAAATGGCAGAGTCTAACAAACACAAGGCAAGGAGCGTTCCCAGGCAGGCAGGGAGAGAGATGAGCAGTCTTCCTCCCTTCCAGACTCGGAGTTTCCCCAAGGACACGGGCCCCAGCCATCGGCAGGTCCAAGCGCACAGGAAAATGGGTTCGGTCCCGTTCCCAAAGTTTCAGCAAAACGAGTCTACGTGACGCCCGTCAAACTATCTATTTAAAAAGCCCACGTAAAAATTAGGTTTAAACAAAGGGAAACTACAAAGACCTTTGCAAAGTGGAGACAACCTCCTGTTAGCCTCCTCCTCCCTCCTGCATCTCCCCCAGCCGGTAGACTGGACAATCTGTATTGTGGTGTGACAAGTCACTAGGTAGGCATAGCACAAAGGGTTTATTCTTATGCCTCGAGGTGTGATCAATAAAAGTGCATATTCTAGCCCTGTCTCTAGCTGCTTTATCCCATTTGGAGGGTTGTAATCCTTTATACGCTAACAGCATCACTGGCAAATGTCATAGCGTCTTCACTTCACGTACAAAAAGGGTAATTGGCAGGGACCGGGGTTTTGCATTCACCAGGGAAAAATGCAGTAAAACCCAGTATGTCACCTTAAGGACCCCGACCCAGTAACGACTCTGAAAATCATGTAAAGCTTGGCCCTACTCACAAAAGTTAAAATACTGAATAATAACGCTAACTGCATAACGCAAGACAATGCAATTTCATGGCCAGGCCACCTAAGAAAGAATTATGAAGTCTCTTCCATCTTATCGGGCTATATTCAGGATGATTTCACACAGACTCTTAGTTGTCTGGTGTGTAACGGTATGAAGCGTCTATCCTCAATTAATTAGCACGATAAATATCTCTTTTCCGACTAAGTCGCGTTTATATGCTGAAACACATTCTCCATATGTAATAGATGTCTCCTCCTGATTTAGTATGTTTTTCCTAGCAGTTAAACGGTTTCTCGATACGTTCCAAACTGAATAACCTCTCGTTACCGAAGAAGCTAACTCGTTCGCGTTAGAAATTTCTGATAACCGGTACTTGGCAGGTTTTTCCTGTCGGTTACCGTTTGGGACTCCATCTTAATTTACACAACTAAAAGAATGCTTTGAAGATGCTAAAGTAAGGGGATAAAAAGTAAAACAGCACACAGCACACGCACGCTTCAGGAGTGAAAAATCTCTCTGACACGGCTTGCCGACGCGCCCAACTTACTCTACAAGGTGAAGGGAAACAGACCGCCTCTTTGTCACCTGTTTGGCAAGAAATCATCACCTTACAGCTAATTACTGGACTTTGATTTGGTTTGGATTTGCCTGACTTGATCTTAAATACTTGTAGTAAATAAAGCCTTTCCGTCACTCCTCGAACCGAGTGTCGCGTCAATCCCTGGGCTAGTCAGGAAACCTAGGTTTTTATTTGCTGATACCCAGCCCCCCAGATTTTCTCCTTTAAATGAGAAAAATCCAGATTTTCACCTCTAAAGGGGAACAGCATGACCAATGGTGGGTTTCTCCTTGCAGGCTGCCAGACTTCCATCCTGCAAGGTGCTCAGGGGAACAGGAGGAGGGGTCACAAAGGGGTGCTATGTGCATGTGACCATGTACACAGGTACATGCCTGCCCACAGGCTGGAGAGTGGGTCCCCACATGTAAATCAGGTGTGGCGGGAGGAGGTGAATTGAGGCCCCCATAAATGGGGAGTGACACGCAGATGATGCACCTCCAGGCAGAAGCATAAGCAGCTGCGGGTGCATTTTGCCCCATCAGAGTGTTTAAGGCAGAAACACACTCACCTGTTACCCGTGGTCCCTTGGATATTTCCAAGTCCCACTTCTTTCACGCTGCAGCTCCTCGCTGACACTGCTCCCATGAATAGGTGCACAAGGAGCAGTTGGAAAGAAAGGGAAGACCCACGTTAGACCGTTTCATTAGTGAGAAGACATGCACCGTTAAACGCACCGCAGCGGATGAAATGACCCCCGTGGGCCAGCCCAGCACATTCCCGTTCAGACTTATCAAATGACCACACACACACACAAAATCACACTTTTCTACACGCACTACTACAAAAAAGGTTTCCAAATCACCATGCATTTTCCCTCATACAACATACCCATATTTCCATATGCTTACCCCATCGCCACACAATTTTCCACAGGTCGCACAAAACAGTTCCCAAATCACCCTAAAGTTACCACACCATTTTCTAAAAATTAAATCATCATATTTCCACGCAAAACCCCTATAGTCCCAAACAAATGTCCTGTATACCTCTAGGTCCTAAATTCCACAACAAAAATCACATTTCCAAACATTTCCAGGAAAAAGTTCCCAAAGCACCACAGAACTCTCCCAAAACCACCATATTTCCCCAAACGTTTCTACAAAAAAACTTCCATATCGCCACACAAAATGACCAAACTCCCACTCAAAAAAACCCAACACCCTACCACACTGCCAGAAAAAGGGTTTTCAAATCAGGGCCAGTTTTCGACATGGAAACCACCACGTGTCCAAACACAGGCACACACATGCCCACAGAAATTTTTCCAACCCCTGCCCACCATTTCCCTCACACAACACAAGCATATTTCCACACTTACCCAGTCACCACAAACTATTCCACACGTCCCACAACACACAAGTTCCACAAAAACGGTTCCTAAATCACCCTAATATTACCAGACCATTTTCCACACACACAAAAAAATCACCAGCTATTTCCACTCACATTTCCACATACACCTGCCAGATTACCAGTTTTCCACGCAAAAAAAAAAAAAAAAAATCACATTTCCAAAACAAATCCTTTTTCACCACATACCATCACATCTTCCACAAAAAAGCACATTTCCACAGACACGCTCCCCAGTCCACACAGAATTCTCCCACACGTTTCCCCACACCTTTCCACCAACGCATCACCAAATTACCACAAAATGACTCGCCTCCCACCAAACAAATCAGCACTTCCAGATAAAAAGGAGGTTCTCAAATCACCACACAGAACAAACTGTTTTCCACACAAAAGTCACCACATGCCCTCAAAAAAGGTTTCCAAATCCCCACACCGTTTCCCCCACACAACATAACCATATTCCCATGCACGCACATTTCCACAGCTCCCACGAACATCAGTTACACAAACAGTTCCCAAATTACCCTAAAACTACCACACCACTTCTCACTGGCATAATCACCACATTTCCACAGACATCTCCACAGAGTTCATAAATCACTGGTTTTCCACACAAAAAATCACATTTTCCAAGAAACAACGTCCTTTAGTACCACACACCATCACCAGTTTCTCACAACATTTTAACACTTCCACACACTCCCCCAATAAACGTCCCAAATCCCCACAGACTTCTCCCAACATCACAGAACATCTCCAAACATTGCCACAAAAACGCCTCCAACTCACCACAAAGGATGTCTGGTTTTCCACACGCAAACCACCACAAGCCCACACACGAGCCCGCAAAAAGGGTTTCCAAATCCCCAGACCATTTCCCCTCACACAACACAGCCGTATTTCCATACAGTGAACCAATCCCCATACAGTTTGCCACAGGTCCCACAACACGCCAGTCGCACAAAGTTCCCAAATCACCCTAAAATTACCACACCACTTCCACACAAAATCAACAGATTTCCACACACATTTCCACAAGGTTCCCAAACCATGACGTTTCCACACAAAATAGCAGTATTTCCAAACAAGGCACTATATCACCACACACCATGACCAAATTCCCCCCAATCACATTTCCACAATTTCAAAATGAAGGTCCCAGCTCCTCACACAATTCTCCCAATACCACCATATTTCACACATTTCCACAAAACACCTGCAAATCGCCACACTAAAGGACCAACTTCCCACCAAAAAGATCATCACACTGCCACAAAAAATGTCTCCCAAGCCCCCCACACAAAACAGGCAACATGAAAACCCCCCGGTGCTCACACAGCTCCACGCCACTGCTCACGGGCACATTTCCACCCCCTCCCCCGGGTCCGTCCGGCGCCGGGGCCTGCCCGCCCGCACCGCGCTGCCCCGCCGCGCAACGAGGCCGGGCGAGGCGAGGCTGCACCAGGCGCCCCAGGAGAGCGGCGGCTCCGACCCCGTGCGGGGGGCGCGGGGCGAGCAGCGCGCCCAGGGCCAAGCGGAGCGGGGCGGAGCAGCGTCCCGCCAGCACCAGCTCGAGGAGGAAGGGGCCGAGCTGCGGCATCGTGCACAAAACACCCGCCCGCCCCCCCCCGTGCCCTGCCCTGCCCTGCCCGTGGCCATGGGGGATCCCGCCTGCAGCGCTGATGCCTCCGCTGGGCAAGCGGCTGCCTGACAGCCCCGAGGGCCGCGCACAGCACCCCGGTCTGCTCTGCCCCGAGCCAGCCTTGCAGACGGCCCCACACGTGCCGGCTCAGAGCTGCCCCTCGTGTCCAGAGCGCACGGCAGCGCCGGAGCCCGGGTGCTGCTGCGGAGCGTGCCCGCCCCCCACCGGGCTCTGACTGACACCGGGAACCGCGTGTCCACCCCACGCCTGATAACGCTGCAGGCCCTGGCTCCCACGTGCTGCTCTAACGACGAGGCATCCTGCTTTTCCCAGATTAAAAAAAAAGCAAAATCTCTGATAAATAACCCCACTAATTCTCAAATAAAAACACCAAAATGCCTGATTAAAATGAAAAGCCCCTCAACTCCCCACTCCGCCCAACCTCCTGGCCCTCAGCTCTACCAGAGGGGGCCCCCAGCTGCCAGCACTATGGGGCCAGGGACCCGTGTCCACGGCGCCCTGCCCGGCAGGAGACAGCGGCTGCTGCAGCAGACCAAAGCCCAGCTCCCCCCACCCACTGCCTGCCTGCTGCGGGCTCAGACTGGGTGGGGGGCTCCTCACAGCTGTGCGCATTCCCAAGGAGCAGCAGAAACCCGTGCCCACAATCCTGTGTGCAGGGCAGGGGCAGGCTGCCCACTGCAGACTCGGGCTCCCTCCCTGCTGCCCTCGCCCCGGGGCCTCTGCAGCCCAGCAGGTGCAACCCGTTGCTTTCAGGAACAGTGGGACCACAGCCCCAGCCCACACAGCACCAGTGAGGGACACAACCGCATGCCACCGTGCACTTAGGGGACACGTTGCCCCGCTCCCCCACCAAACCCAGCCCTGGATCACCTGTTCACCCACCTGAGTCGCATTTGGGACTGATCTTTTCCATGGGGACAAGGCTGCGGGTCAGGAGTGAGGGCAACACAAGACAAGCAGAGGCTGCGGGCTGGGAGTCAGGGGCACCAAAGCATCCCAGAAGCACGGGCTGGTGGGCAGCAGCACAGAGCACCCCCAGCACCAGGCTCCTCCCGCACTAGCCAGAAGCACAGGGACCCCCCAGTGCCCTGGCCTGCCCTAGGACGCTGCCACGGACCTGCATGCACCCCTCACCTGGTCTGGAACACATCTCTGACACCCGTGCATCCTGGTCCCTGCTCCTTTGTAGTTCAAACCCAACCATACCATAAAGTCCCCCCCTGTCTCTACGCTCAGGTGACTGGGCCTGCACAGGCAGTGTTATGTCACCCAGGGGGAAACCTGCACCCACACCCCATGGGCATGGAAGAAAAATGGTTGCACTGCCCTGCCACCTACATGAACCGCACCCCGCCCCAAGTGTTTCCCAGGAAGCTCACAGAGGGCAACACAGTGCAATTCCCTCACCTCTGTGCCTTACCCCATACACCTTCTACCGCTGCAGACCCGGAGGCACTTTGCAAGATGCGCTGTACAGCAGTTTCAGCTTAACTCCATAGAAAAATTGGTCCTTCTTAAGGGCAACTGTGCACCCCCTTACATGACCTTTCTACATACACAGGAGGCAGAGTGGCTATGCAGCAGAAGCACAGACAGAGGAGGAGAGAGAGGAAAAAAAGGCCCTGAGACAAACAAACAGCTTCAGGCTGAAACAAGTAAAGAGTACGGAGGCATAAAACTCTCTTTCCCACCTTCCTTGCAACTCTCCACGTGCGGCTGGGAAATACCGGTGGAGCCAACCTACAGACTATGATGGGACAAGGGATTTCATGAGAGGCCTTCAGGGGAAGGGTGAGACAGAGGCTGACAGAAACATTAGGGTCACGGGCTCCGTGGTGTTGGCCACAGGAGGACGAGAGGTTAATATGTGCTGAAGCTGCCAGAGTTCCAAGTGCTCGACACCTAAACCAGACACCGGGAGGTACAACAGCAAGTCTCTGGGTCTCAGCCACTGGTATCAGCCTGGCCCACGGGCAGGCCATTGCTTTTGCAAGGCTCTCCTAGTAGTTGGGAAGCAACAGCTGCAGCCGCTGGAGGTGCTAGCTTTGGATGCTTGCGAGCGTGCGTCCGGTCAGAAGCCGAGACAACTGCTGGCGCGTTGCGTTCCCTGACCGTGTCCGAGGCAGGAACGCGCAGGCGCCTGCTGCCAGGGCTGGCTCGGATGTTTCCGAGAGACCGGTGCGGGCCCCAAACGCTCGTTTCTCAGTAGCTCACGCAGGGACCCGTTGCAGATGCGACAGATGTCGGGGGCCCTTCTACTCCGGGCCTTTTGGTGCCGAATGTCACGCTGCGCCTCCTCACCGATAAGCTGGTTCCAAGGACAGGAGCGCAAGGACTAGCCTGTGAGAAAGGGCAGACACACATCAGACACTTTCACGCAAAGTAAAATGCTCACACTGTTAACCCCAGAACAGATAACGATAAGATGACCCTGCTGCCAGCCTCGGCCATTTTCAAGGTGCCTAGGCTGAGCCGCACTTATGCTGTTAAGCACAAGGGCCGAGCCTTTGTTCTGAGTAACCGCAGCGTGAACCTTCACAGTTGTGACAACTAACTTGGGCAGCAAGTAAAGGAAACCATCAAACACAATTAAACAAAGCACAAGGCCTAAAAGGAGCTAACGGACCATACATAAATGATCCCTATATGGTATATCATAGGTTTATCTTTAGCTAGCAGTGTGGCAATTGATGTAACTAAATATACTGCATGTTATTTTCTATAATAGATATACTTTTGCCCTCCTCTGAACCCTCACAAGGTTGTCCACATCCCTCTTGAAGTGTGGCGTCCAAAACCGGACAGAGTACTCCGACTGCAGCTTGACCAATGTTGCATAGAGGGTAAGCATCACCTCCCTAGACCTGTTTGTCCTGCACCTGCGAACACATGATAAAGTGCAGTTAGCTTTACCAATCGCTTTGTCACGTTGACAACTCACGCTCATCTCGGTATCAACGCTGACTCCGAGATCCCTTTCCGCTGCTCTGATGCTGAGAAAGCCCTCCCGCAGCCTGTAAGCGTGCCGGTGATTCCTTCTCCCTAGGTGCAGCACTTTGCACTTGTCTTTGTTCAACTGCATCCTATTCTGGTCTGCCCATTTTTCCAACCTGTCCAGGTCCCCACAGATTTGGTCCCAACCCTCTAGTGCACCGGCTCTCAAACTTTGTTTTGCGTGGACCGCTTGAAAATTGCCGAGGGTCTCAGCGGACCGCTTCATCTCCGTCACCAGAAAAAAAATTAATCAACTGCAGGGCCAAATGCAGAGATTCTCAATTGTTCTGCAACCTTTCTGAGGACCACCTACATGGAGCTTGCGGACCAGTGCTGGTCCAGAGACCACAGTTTGAGGACCTCTGCTTTAGCATATTAACGTTACCCATAAATTTGGTATCATCTGCATATTTGGACAGAGTGCTTTCCACGCTCTCATCCAAGTGACTGATGAAGACATTAAACAGCACAGGTCCAAGGACCAAGCCTTGTCAGACTCCACTGCCCACATCTTTCCAGGTCGATACCAACCCATCCACCGCCATTCTCTGGGTATGACACTGAGCCATTTTGCCACCCACCTGATCGTGTAATCATCTACGTGACAGCGGCTCAGTTTATTAATGACATTAGAATGAGATACCATATTGAAGGCCTTCTTAAAATGCAAGTAGATGACATCTACCTCAATTCCTGTGTCTAAGCATTTTGTGACCTGGTCATAAAAAGAAACAAGGTTAGTCAGGCAGGATCTACCTGCTATGAATATGTGCTCACTGCCCTTCAGCATCCCCCCACCTTCCAGGACTCCCACAAATGTGATCCTTCATGTTTTCAAACGTTTTCCTCAGAATAGAAGTGAGACTAACTGATGTCTAGTTACCCGGATCCTCCTTTCCCTTCTTAAAGGTAGGGACCGCATTGGCCCTTTTCCAGCCCTCTGGGACCTGACCCGAGTGCCACGAGTGCTCAAACAGCTGTGCCGGGGCTCTCCTATAATGCTGCCAAATCCTTCAGCACCCTTGGATGAAGATCACGTGGGTCTGCTGACTTAAACACACCCAGTCTTTCCAAGTGCCTCTTCACCAAGTTGGCACAAACACTTGGTGAGCTGGTGTCCCTTTTATGCCTGTCTAGCATCCAACTGGGAGATCTGTACTGATCCATGTTCAGGAATACAGAAGCAAAAAACTCACTGAAGAGCTCAACCTTGCCCCGCTCACCCCACCTATCACTATTTACCCTAGTTTGTCCTGTAGGGTTCCTATGCTACCATGGCACCTTCTTTTTACTCCTTATACACCTAAAGAAACACTTTTTAGTTGTTTTTAATTTTTGTTGCCAGCCCAAGCTCCATTTCTGCTTCACCTTTCTAACTGTCTCCCTGCAAGTGCAGGCCAAGTAGGTATACTCCACCTTGGTAAATCTCACGTGCTTCCACTGTCTATATGCCCCTTTTTTGCCCCTAGGTTTTCCTGCATTTTGCTGTTCAGCCAAGAGGGTTTATTGGCCTCTTTTTCCCCTCTCCTGTGCAACGGGATCATATTCTCCTACACCTGTAGGATTGATCCCTTTAGGAACAACTGCCCTTCCTGGACTCCCATCTTACCAGTGCTCTTGTCCTTCAGCGCCTCGCTAACTAATCTCCTGACCACACTGAAGTCTAGCACTCCTACCCTACTGGTTATCTTTCCCACCCTGTGCCTGATAGTGAATCCAATCAATGGATGGTCACTGTCCCCTAGGTTACCTTGTGTCAGTCGATTCCCTACCAGGTCATCCCCTGTAGCCAGCACCAAGTCCAGTAAGAGGTCCCTAGTGGGACCATATACCTCCTGTGTTAGATGAACATGCTCTTTGCAACAGCAGTTAACAAGTAATAAGCCTGCATTTACATCACAAGCAATGGCCTGAGAAAGTACAATAATAATCTGTTTCTCCAGCCTTCAATACCAGGTGAGACCAAAGATGAGTAACTACTTCCTGAAAAGGTGGGAAAAAGCAGCTTAAAACACCAACTGATTTTTGGTTTTGTGAACCTTTGTAAATTAAAATAGGTCTAGACAGCAGCTTAAAAGAAACAAAACAGGGCAAGGAGGCATTCCCAGGTGGGCAGGGAAAGAGATGAGCAGTGCTCTTCCCTTCCAGAGTTGTATTTTTTCCAGGGACACAGGCCCCAGCTCATTGGCATCTCCCAAGTCCATGGGAAAACGGATTCACTCCCATTCCCAAACTTCCAGTGACACCAATCTGCTTGACATGTATCGGAATATCCATTTAAAAAACAAAGCACAAACCACACATAAACATTAGACGTGAACAGAGGAAAGTTTTAAAAGACCTTTGCAAAGTGGAGACGACCTGTTGTTAGCCTCCTCCTCCCTCCTGCACAGGTGAGAATCTGTATTCCAAACATCTCAAACTCCCCTGAAGTTGAACTGATGCCCTGCGGTGCTTCCTGAACAACAACAGGTTTTTTCATTTCTTTTTCTGCTTAAAAAATGAAAATTTGGTGCCTTGCAAGCTGCTCTCTAGACAGGTTTCGGCATCAGCACAGAAAAGGGGAGTGAGGGGCACTGGCCCTGAGGGGGGTGTAGCTTGAGAGGGAGGGAAAATGCCTTGGGCATTTACGCTGAGCAGCGTATTACGGCTGCTCAGCGCCACAAATCCGTGGTGTGGGGAGACAGCTGCAGGGAGACAGACAGTTTTACAACAGTAGTCCTTCCACATACTCTGCTCCTAAAACCTGTTCCATATAAAACACCATGAGTAGCATGGACAGATGTGGCCCATGGAGGGACTCAGTCTGCCCCTTGGCAGGTACATCAATCCTGTCTTGCCCAATCACTGTCTAGCCTCTAGTGCATCCCACTGCCTCCGGGCATGCAGCAGGGTGCGCCTGGACTGCCTTTCCAGGCTGTACAGGCAAAGACAGCTGCTTCCAATTTCTGCCGCCACTGCCCCAAACCCAAGCTACTGGCAGGGACCCACACGCACAGCTCCAACTCCATCCAGCCAGTGCCCGCTCAGGACTAGGCCCAGCAGAGTGGACGAGCACCAGCCCAGCCAGAACCCGTGCACACAGCCCAAAACCCAAAATGCACTGCGCCTCCTCTACACGTGCCCACCCACGCTGAGCAGCGGCCATAGCTGCTGGAGGCGAACACAAGCTCATGCTCGGCACAAGGGACAAGTGGCCCCACACCCTTCACAGCTACCAGGCTCTTCTGGCTGCAACCGCTACGAGCCTGAGGCTGGACTGCCCTACGGTTCCTTTGCACAGCCGCCATGGCCCTGCTGCATGGCCTGGAAGCAGCAGCGATGGCAGTGGAGACAAGCCCCGGGGCAGGCCACATGTAGACTCTGCACAGCTGCAGGAAGAAGGGACTGGCCACCGTGATGAGGAGGAGTCATGTTTCCGCCATGTCAAGCAACAGCTACTGCCGCTGCTCAGTGTGCTCAGGTTGTCTGGAGCAGGGGCACAGCGGGCCAGGGTTATGCACACAGGTTCCATCTGGTCAACTTTGTCCAGGGAGAGTCCAGAGAAGGTGCAGGGTGAGCTGGGGGTCGGGGCTTAGGCTGGGCACTGTTGGCAGTACAGGGAGGAGCCGTAGGGCACACGGGATCTGGGCTATTCAGGATCGGCACCACTGACCGGCCCGCTTCACCTCCCCAGTACCGCCTCTGTGGCCCACAGGCCCAAAGAGCTGCCGGCCCCTGCCTTACACCAACGTCCTCCATATGCGCAAGACACAGGCAGCACAGAGGAGAGGAGAAAAGGAAAACTGAAATACATAAACACCTTAAAGCTGACAGAAGCAAACAGCAGGGGGCAAGGAAGCACCCCCCCCCCCCCCCCACAACTCTCTAAAGCAAGCTGGAAAACATTGGTGCAGGCCTGCTGCACGCTGGGACAGAAGACAGGATTTCATGGGAAGCCTTCCAAGGAAGGATGAGACTAGGAGAGGCTGACAGAGGCTGTCAGGTAGGACAAGGTCACAGGGGCTGGGTGTTGCGCACATAAGGAGGAGTGGCTAACAAGTGCTGAAGACTGCAGAGATCAAAGAGCTCAACACCTCCCCCAGGCACAGGGGAAGAGAATACAAAGTCTGTGGGGTCTGGGCCCCCAGTATTCTGCAAGTCAAGGGGCAAGCCATTGCTTTTTGAGGGTGCTACCAGCAGTTAGAGGCAAGAGCTGCAGTCAGTGGAGGTGTTCCTGTTGGAGCAGGGCACGTGAATGACGTGCCTCCAGGCAGAAGCCTAGGCAACTGCTGGTACGTTCTGTCCGCTTGGCGTGTCAAAGCAGGAACACGTACTCACCTGTGGTGCTTTGGCTATTTCCAAGAGACCGCCACACCCGTCTCAGTTCCCAGAATGACCCTTGCAGACATGACAGCTCCTGGGGGCCCTTCTGCCCCAAGTAACACTTCTGTCACACTGCAGCTCACCACTGATATGCTGGTGCCAAGGACAGGTGCATGAGGAGAGCCTCAGAGAAAGGGCACGCCCACGTTAGACCGTTTCACACGAGTGAAAACGCACACGCCGTTAACCGCACCGCAGTGGATAAGACGACCGCCATGGGCCGACCCAGCACATTTCCATTAAGGGTACTCAAATCACTACACAAATATCATCACTTATCTATACACATTCCTACAAAAAGGTTTCCAAATCCCCAGAAAATTTCCCTGACACAACCTGACCATATTTCCATATGCTTGCCCAATTGCCACACAATTTTCCACACATCCCACAACAAATCAGTCCCCTAAAAACCCTCCCAACTCACCCTAAAATTACCACACCATATCTCTAAACACATTTCTACAAACTACTCCTGGAGTAACCAGTTTTAAATACAGAGCCACTGTGTTTTCAAGGAAAGGAGCTATCATCACACACAATTCCCAGTTTCACACAGCAAAACACACATTTCCACATACATCCAGAAAAAAGGTCCCAAATCCCCACATTTCCCCAAACATTTCCACAGAAACGCCCCAAATCACCACACTAAATGACCAACTTCCCACCCACAAAATCACCGCACTGCCAGAAAAAGGTTCCCAACGTTTCCACACAGGACACATCCCCCACAGACACCCCCAGGTCCTGCCCCCGCCGCTGCGGAACGACGCCGGGCCGGGCGCCCCAGGACAGCGGCGACGAGCAGCGGGGCCAGGGGCAGGCGGCGCGGGGCAGCGTCCCGCCAGCACCAGCTCTGAAGCTCCCGGGCTGCGGCACCGCGCACCCCGCACGTGCCCCGCTCCCACGTGGGTCACAAAACCAAGATCCCCCCGGCGCCGCACCACGGTTCGAAGGAGAGCGCGCTCCGTGCTGCCCCCGGCGGCTCACGCCGCGCACTGCAGCGGGGGGGAGGAGAAAGGGGGGGGGGGAGGCGCGGACGGCTCTTGAGGACGGCTCAGTGCTGCTCTCCTGTGGTCACGTCGGGCATTGCAGCCAGCGGACAAGGACGGGGACAAAAGCGGCTCCACGTGTCCTCCTGTCCCTGCAGCCAGGCCCGGAGCCGGGACACAACGGCAGGGAGAGGGGAACCGCTCAGTGCTGCTGCGGGGTCCCGCATCTATTCTACACACAGCACACGCACTGTATACACATCTGCACACGCAATCCACCTCCACGCATTTCTGTCGTGACAAGGACGTAGAATACGAATAATACCGGCAATTCTTCGGTCCCCCCGCACCGGGCTCAACATGTTACGTATGTGAAAGCAAGGATCCCCACTCTCCAATGGAGCAGATGTCATACAGTTCTTACTGAACAACCTTTTTTCATTTTTAATTCACTTTAAAACGGAAACACCGTGCAAACCTTGCTAGGAACGACACACCTCAGAAAGGAGCCCACAGGCAGCATCGGCTCACAAGCGGGGCACGCGGCCTTCGGCCAACGGGCCACCCCCCGCCCTTCCAGGTGCCCGTCCCGACCCGGCCCCGCACAGCCCACGCTGCGCCCTGCCAGCGCAACGGAGCCGCTGGAGATCAGAGTCGGACCAATCAGCACGCAGTTGGGTCTACTCCTCCTACCAAACCCAACAGCCAATCAGACTGCGGAGAACGAGACTTCCTCCTGGACCCGCCTCCACCGGCAAAGGCCAATCAAAGCGAGGAAGGTCGGAGTCTCCGAGACCCCGCCCATACAGCTCTTCCACCCAATCGCGACTCGCCTCAAGGCGGCCAACGGGAACACGCGCCTCTGATGCCGGCCCTGCCGCGCGCTCCAGGACACGCCCCCAGCCCCGGCTCCGTTGGTGATCGCTGGCGGGAGCCGCACGCGGGACCGACCTTTTCCGTGGGGACAAGAACGGGGAGCGGGGGCTGCGGGTCACCAGTGACGGCATCACAAAACAAGCGGAGACGAAGAGCTGGGAGTCAAGGGCGTTAAAGCATCTCACTAGCATGGGCTGCGGGGCCAGCAGCAAGGGGCATCCCCAGCACCAGGCTCCTCCCCCACAAGCCAGAAGCACAGGGACCCCCACTGCCCTGCCCCAGACATGTATGAAACCCCTCACTGGTTTGTAACCCAACTCGGACCAGTGCATCCTGGTCCCTGCTCCTTTGCATTTCAAACCCAACCATACCATACAGTTCCCCCTGGCTCTGTGCTCAGGTGACTGCGCCTGTACAGGCAGTGTCATGTCACCCAGGGGGAAACCTGCACCCAAACCTCATGGGCTAAAGCTCAGGCATGGAAGAATGGTTGTACTGTGACCCACTCGACCGCCCGCAACAAAGTGTTTCCCTGGGATCTCACAGAGGGCAACAGAGCCATCCGCTCACCTCTAACCCTTACCCCATTCGCCTTCCACTGCTGCAGATGTGTAGGCACTTCGCATAATGCTCTGTAGAGGGGTTTCAGCTTAACTCCGTAAGTAAACAGTTCTGACTGGAGGCCTATGTACACCCTCATACACCACCTCCCAGCATTCACAGGAGACAGGAGGGCTACGCAGGGGCAGCATATACAGAGGAGAACAGAAAAGGAGCACTGGGACAGACAAGCAGCTCCAAGCTGAAAAAATGAAGGAGCGTGCAGGCAACGAAGGCTCTTTCCCACCCACCTCACAATTCTCCAGTTGCAGCTAGGAAATACTGGTGTAGCCCCAATGCACATTATGATGGGACAAGGGTTTTCATGGGAGCCAGCATGGGAAGGCTGAGACAGAGGCTGA
The DNA here is from genome assembly GCF_030867095.1 of Alligator mississippiensis. NCBI lineage: Eukaryota > Metazoa > Chordata > Crocodylia > Alligatoridae > Alligator > Alligator mississippiensis. The sequence goes on along the minus strand of NC_081828.1, from coordinate 220,847,767 downwards.
CAGAGACAGCATGGTCATATGCCCTCTGGTCTTGGGCACAGGAGAATGAGAGGCTAATACGTGCTGATGCTGGAAGAGGTCCAAGTGCTCAACACCTAATCCAGGCACAGCAGGAAACAACAGGATGTGTCTGGGTCTGGGCCACTAATATCAGCCTAGCCCAAAGCAGGCCATTGCTTTTGCAAGGCGCCCTAGCAGTTCAGAGGCCAGAGCTGCAGTCACTGCAGGTGATACCTTTGGACATGTGCAAGCAAACAACGTGCATCCAGTGAGAAACCAAGGCAACTAGTGGCACGTTGTGTTCCGTGAGGGTGTCCAAGGCAGGAACATGCATTCACTTGCTGCCAGGGTTGGCTCGGATCTTTTCAAGAGATTACCGCAGGCCCCATAACCCTGTCTCTCTACAGCCAGCACAGGGACCCTTTGCAGACGTGTCAACTGTCGGGGGCCCTTCTACCCCAGGCATTTTGGTGCCAATGGTCACACTGAACCTCTTCACCAATAACCTGGTGCCAAGGCCAGTTGCACAAGGACTAGCCTGTGAGAAAGGGCGGATCCACATCAGACACTTTCACACGATGTAAAATGCTCACACTGTTAACTACAACACATGTAAAATGCTCACACTGTTAACTACAACACGGATGACAGTAACAGGATCGTGCTCCCAGCCTCGGCCATTTTCAAGGCACCTAGACTAAGCTGCAGAAGTGCTGCTAAGCAGAAAGCTCAAAGCCTTCTTCTCACTAAACGCAGCATGAGCCCTTGCAGATATGACAACTAACTTGCCCAGCAAATAAAGGAAGGGCCCGAGAGGGGAGTGGGAGTGGGCGGGGGCCTGACTCCTCGCCACTGCACACACTACCAGGGAGAAATGGGGGCACATGCCCTCCAGATTTGCACGTAGGGTGGTGGCAGGCTGCCCGCAGCATGCTGTATCTTCCCAGACTGCTGCCCTCTCCTGGGGCCCTCTCTGGCCCAGCAGGGCACACCCAGCATGGCAGGGCACTCCAGGGTGGGGAGCATCATTGGCAGTGCTGCGAGCCCTCCACCGCAGTGGCAAGGACCCCCTGCCCACCAGCTAGCAAGGGTGGCAGCGTGGACTTGCGGTCCTTGGTCCCGATGAGCAGGCATGGGGTGCCTCACCACGATGGAGGAGGGTTCGCAACTGTGGCAACAAGCTTTGCTCTGCCCTGCCGTGATGGGTCCTACCCACTGGGGCAGGAGGGCACGGTGCCCAAGCCTACAGCAGGCAACCCCCATTCAGCACCCCCACCTCCCACAGGGACCAATCCAGCTGTGCAACCCATGAGAGAGGGGAAGCTGGGCTCCACACTCTCTGCTCCACTCAGGCCGCAGCAGCCGCCACCTTCTACATCCAGCAGCCGGACTCAGGTGCTGCTGTGGGAGGCAGGAGCCTGCAGATCTGGGTCCCCAGTCGTATAGTCTGGGAGCCCCAGCAGAGCCAAAGGGGCTGTGGGTGGAGAGTGAGCAGCTTGGGGGGGAGGGGCGGGGCTGTAGCGTATCACAGATGCTCATCTCCACAAACCCAGGCAGGGCGACAGCTCCTCCTGGACCCGCGTCCCAGTGAACAACGGGGGCAGGGTGAGCTCTGATGTTCCATGATAAAAAACCCGAAGTCACATGCCAAGATTTATAGCTATTTAGAATTTAATTTATAATAGTGATTGAGGCACTGGTAGGAGTCCCAATTACTCAACTCTCTCTCTCTCTCTCTCGCTCTCTCTCTCTCTCTCACACACACACACACACGTTTCATTGCAATAACAGAAAAAGGAAGGTTTGGGTGGGGGTTTAAATCAGAGAACTTGTGATTTTTTTTTTTTTAAATAGAAGAAAACCAGCCTGCCTAGTAATAAGTTAAAAAAAAAAAAAATGCTACTTTCCAAGAATTCTGGCTCTAAGCTTGCCAAATTGTTCCAACCATAAAAGTGCTGTAGTCCTGCCTCTCAAAAGACTGAACAGTATACCCGGTTCTTAATAGCCTGCATCACTGAGTAAAAAACCCTCTATGTAAAGGGTTCCATCGTACACAGGTGAAACTGTATAAAGGAAAACCAGCTTTTAACCTGCCAGTCTTTCCAGTGCTGAGCAGCAATGGCCACAAACGTGGCACTGAATATGCTGAGATCAGACAAGGAAATCCTAGGTTAAACTCACTGCTAGTATCTAAAACGTAAGAAAATGTTCATATTTCATACCCCCATTCATACTCTCAGAAGCAATAACTGGGAATTTTTATCTGGAATGATTATACAGCAAAAGCTTTCTTAACCAGCATGGGGGGAGGGGGGAAAGCAGATATCTAAAATTTCTGGTTATCTGAGACAGGGGTTTTCATCTTTTTTTAAAACCCCTGAAGAGTGGGGGGGAGGGGAGATGGTGGCAGCAGCAGTACAGGGTGGCAGATGGAGGTGACAGCCACCACATGTGAGCTTTCCCTCCCGCCTCCTGCGGCCAGCCAGGAACTCCGGTTAATAGTGTATTCCGGATAGTGAATGCTGGTTAACACAGCTTTTTCTGTACCTAGGTGTCAAATGAGGCCCCTCAATGCAAAGCCATATTCTGTGACTGCTAAAGTACCAAGAGTCTGTATTAGTCCATAGGGAAGAGTCTTAGGGAGTCCTAAACAACCCTCCCCCCTCTTTTTTGCTACACTACATTACCCCTCCTTCCACATTCTCTGAACCCAGAAACAGTTCAGTCTATCACATCAAGAGTAGCACGTCAGAAAAATTTCAGGGGAACTGAGATGTATAGTCCAATGATGACATCCAGTGCTAATGGGGTGACTTCAGGTAAGAACAAAGGTCCCAGGCCCTAACTGGCTTTCCCTGCTGTCTACAAAATGGGCCAAGAAATCCTTATCTCAGAGAAGGGGGCTGGAGTACAGAAATTTCAACCTGAACTCTACAAAATCCCCAAAGGCAAAGATGTGAGATTCTGGAACTGGCTTCAAACCTGAATGCCAGATTGCAAGGGGCCCTGGCGCTCGCCCCCTGGTACTAAGTAAGTCTATGTATTCTTTGCTGCATGTAGCTGCTCTGGCCAAAGGTCCCTGATTACTAACGTCCCAATAATCGTCCCAATAATCTGGTGTATTTTATGGAGGAACTTGCTTTGCCTTGTCTTCTACTTCTCCAGAGACATCCTGGGTATAACACGTGCATCTGATTATGCCGGGGTGGGCAACATATAGATCAGAGTCTGGATTTGGCCCATGGAGGGACTTTGTTTGGGCCGGGGCAGGCCCTCGGTCCTACCCGACACAGGCGTTGTCCAGCCCATGACGCAACCTGCCGTCCCCTGCCCACACAGCAGGGCTGCAGCTGGACAGCCTTTCTAGCTCTGACACAGCTGTGCCCCCATCCGCCATGCTCCTGCTTTGGACTTGGCGGACAGGACCATCTCCAGACTACCCAGAACCCAGGAGCACAGCCCCAACCCTGCCCCACACATGCTCCAGAGTCATCTACCCATCGTGAGCAGCAGGAGCAATAGCAGCGGCAGCCAAGCAGAAGCTGCTACTCAGCACAAAAGAACAGTGGCCCCACACACTTCTCAGCTGCCAGAACCTTCTTGCTGCAGCTGCTCAAAGCCAATGTCCAAACTGCCCTGCAGCTCTGCTAAGCTGCCACCGCTGCCCTGTTGGGCAGCCTAGATGCGGCAGTGAGGAGCCGCAGGGCAGCCCAGGCGGGGACTCCTAATAGAGTAGTAAAAATAGGTTAGACTCCATGGTTTTGAAATAATGCTTGAGCAGCAACTATATAATAGAAGTGTCTTATGACCATCTTATGACCCTTGTGCAAGATCATAAGGTCTAACGACTTAGCTGTGGTCTGCTGTTCTTACTGCTTGCCTTGCATTTTGAAATTATCCCTGCCCAGTGCCCTAAGGTTACGCTAAGATAAGAGGTTACTAAAGTTTACTAACTTTGCCGCAGTTCCCCTTTTCCTTTGCGCATGCGACAAAAGATTTGGCTGCAGTTCTGCTTTTTGAGTGCGCATGCACTAACCCTGATAAGTCACACTAACCAATAATAAGTTAAGTGCAGCCTACAAGATAAGACGTAACAATTAGGAAATGGTAATGCTGCCAATAAACATCTAACACGTTAAAACTCTATGTTCAATGTAAGCTATAAAAATGTAATTCCGGGCCGGACTAGTGGTCGACTCTGATTTGAGCTCAGCTCCTGGGTCGAACTGTTTGCAAACAATAAATCTGAGATGGACCCAGCCTGTGTGTGTGTGTGTGTGACTCTCTCCTTTAGGACAATTGGACAAGCCTCCAGGGGAACGAAACTAGCCGTTTGGGCAACAATAGCTGCAGCAAGAACGGCTTGCCCAGGGTGAACAAGAGGGGCCACATTTGTACCATGTGCAGCAGCAGCTTCTGCACTGCTGCTGCCACTCCTCAGCATCGGCAGGCACCCCAGAGAAAGTGCATGAAGGGCCAGGATCAGGAGTGTGCATGCAGGTTTCAGCTGGTCCACCCTGGGTAGGGCGAGTTTGGAGTGGGCTCGGGGCAGGCCAGAGTCAGGGCTGGGACTGTGCACTATTGGCAGTGGTGGGGAGAAGGCACTGCGCGCATGGGCTGCAAGCTATTCAGAGTGGGCAGTGCTGACCAGCCCACTGTGTCACAACCCAAGGGTGTGATTTTTGTTTGTGTGCGCTTCGGCACTGCTAAATTATTTCCCGCCATTTGTAGCTTTCTTTGCAGGGTGCATTTCTTGGTTGCAAAAAGAGAAAATGCACGTTGCAAGGAGTTCCCGCCATTTGTATTTAAATTTGTGCCCCACTATTGGCTGTTTCTAAATTATTCCCACGTGGTGGCTAGCGATTGGCTAGCTAGCCGTATAAGAGGCTTGAGCGGTTTCCGCCCAAGTTGGAGGACTCCACGACCATCAGGAGGAGGAGACTTCATGCCTTGTGAAGATCTCTAAGCGCTGCGGAGCCTATTGGACCCAGCGTGTATATCAAGAAGGCTATAAGGGGTCTGATTAGCCTCTCGCCTCTCCCCGTCGCCGCCTGATCCCTCGACGTACCCTTCCCTGCGCGCAAAGTTCCACGGAGCCTAGCAAACTTCGCGTGAGTGACGTTTGTGAATCCAGAGCTCTGTCCGAGTCCTTAAACTGGGACTTAAGCGAAGTATTCCTGGAAGTTTTCCAGCCTGCACCGTGACCATCTACGGTGTAAGTAAACAATCTTAAATCAATCATTAAGCATCCGTGCCTAATTCTAGTGTGCCGCCTGCCTTCCCTGACCTGGCGTGTCCAGGCTGCTGGCCACAGCCCGCCGCGTGAAAAAAGGGCCCCGGATCATTCCCGGCCCGCACATGGCGACGAGGATGGGATCAGGGGAAAGCACGCTGGAGCTAGAATTAGTTAAGAACTGCCCTTGGCGCAGTGGAAAACGCCAAGTAGAAAACCTTATGGAACTGGAGGCACATATCGCTTACCACCAGGCGGGCGGAACGGGTGAGAGATTTATCAGCAGACGCCTTTCGCTGAAGGGAGAAGAGGGAGCTTCCGAAGACGGAGCCCAGAAAGAGAGGGAAGTGTATCTGCACCCCGCGGCATTCGGGTGTATAATGGGCAATAAGCGGGTCCTGTTCAGGCCCCTCGACATTGTGTCCCTTGCCAGAGTCAACCCAGCGGGCACAGTGAACCCGACCCTCACTCAGGAGTGTTCCCGTTGCCTAAGATATGCTCGGGAGAGTGAAGAACCGGTGCTGATCGACCGGTTCTCCCCCTTCATGGTGGCGTCTAGATTAAGGGGTCGCGAGCTTCCATCCGAGCTCCGCGAAGATCTGGAGATGGAGGAACGCACCGCAGATGAGAGGGTGGCCCCACAGTACGACAAGGGGGGAGTACTGACTGCAACTTTCTGTACAATAACTGATCTAATGAATAAGAATTTAAGTTTGAAAGCCCAGCTGCGTATGGCTGTTCGAGCGGTCAAAGAAGCGGCTGAGAAAAAGAATCCTGAAACACCAGTCCAAGATGGCGTTGAGCACCAGGGAGACAGCGTGGAAGAACCGGAAAAGAAGGGTGAAGTTTCGGAGGAACCCGCGAGAGTTCGGTCAGCGATTCCGCCCATCGACGCAACGTTGTTTCCGGTGATCCCGCCCACCAACGCAGCGTCGCTTTCGGCGACCATGCCTTCTTGCCGACGGAAGGGAGAATCGAGCGGAGAAGTAAACCTGCCCCTCCTGCCTGAAGTAATAACAGCAGCAGTGACTCCTGCAGCAGCAGTTCAGCCTACAACAACAACTAACCGAGTTGCTACCGCCTACTATGCTCGCACCAGAACTGAACTACAGGATTTGTGCAGAGAATCAAGAATCCAACCTGAAGAAACCCTAGCTGTGTGGTTGGGACGTTTGGTCGTGGAACTTGGATCCGACCTGCTGAACCAGGAAGAAGCGAGCTTCTTGGTCAGACAAGCTTCGTGGAGTACAGGACATGTTACTGACGTCGACATGATAGCGGTCAACATTCACTGGCCTATTCCACTACCAGCGCTTGTTGCAGGACTGATCGGTCAAAAAGCCCACGTATGGCATGACGGACAGCCAGAACATACCGGTGCAGAACATCTCATGCTAGCAATCATCGGAGTCTCGTACTGTGCCTGGAACCCCAGAGCACGTGCGCGGGGACTGACATCACTCCAGTGAATAAGACCATGGCCTCATCGTCATCTACAAGACCCTGGAACCGTTCCAGTGACGGTTCACAGCATAGTTAGTTGTCTTGAGGTTTATGGATGAAAGAACATCGCTGTCCTCCGGATTCTGCTCAACCCAATGGTGAACCAACCTGTGAGTAATCTCCTTCGTCAGTTGTCTCGACTGCGTATCCTAATGGAGGCAAGATTATCCAGTGATCGGGAACATCGACACCCGACCAGGATTCAAGGCACAAGACATCACGAATCCGATCTTCCATCATTGCCACAGAGAACACCAGAAGAGCGATACATGTTTGGATTTCTCCTACAGCGTCCTGGACTCAATAAGCGGCAACTTCGGATTTTAGGGGACGCAGGCCAATGGCAACTGGCCTATGAGTTAGGTTTCCATTACCTAGAAGAATTAGACGACGGCTCCTTGACGATTTCATCTAGTTGAGTGTGCAAGAGAGGGTAGTTCGAAGTAGCAAACACCTGTATTATATGTTTTAGAAATGATAGTGTAGTTCCATGGAAATTTTGTAAATATTTTGAGATAACTTTTTTTTTTTTTTTGAGAGTTTTATTTTCAGATCTGGAATTCAGAGTGCGTGGCAGAGAGAAGCCCCAAGAAGGATAACATCTTCAAAAGAAGTGGGGGCCTGACGAGCGACTTCGCTATGACACCCACTGAAGCCCTGATCGTGCAGTTTTTTGTTATGAATCTGATTATGTGTATATGTATTTGTGTTGGTTATTATTTCATTCGATCCCTAGAGGACAAACTTCTTACGTTAGCGAATTTTGTGTTTACCCGTTTTGTTCAGCGACCCGTGATAAGAGCTCTTGATCACTAGAGTGACGAGCGTGCAGCATAATTTAGCTATGCCTTCAGCAAGGGGGGATGTCACAACCCAAGGGTGTGATTTTTGTTTGTGTGCGCTTCGGCACTGCTAAATTATTTCCCGCCATTTGTAGCTTTCTTTGCAGGGTGCATTTCTTGGTTGCAAAAAGACAAATGCACGTTGCAAGGAGTTCCCGCCATTTGTATTTAAATTTGTGCCCCACTATTGGCTGTTTCTAAATTATTCCCACGTGGTGGCTAGCGATTGGCTAGCTAGCCGTATAAGAGGCTTGAGCGGTTTCCGCCCAAGTTGGAGGACTCCACGACCATCAGGAGGAGACTTCACGCCTCGTGAAGATCTCTAAGCGCTGCGGAGCCTATTGGACCCAGCGTGTATATCAAGAGGGCTATAAGGGGTCTGATCAGCCTCTCGCCTCTCCCTGTCGCCGCCTGATCCCTTGACGTACCCTTCCCTGCGCGCAAAGTTCCACGGAGCCTAGCAAACTTTGTGTGAGTGACGTTTGTGAATCCAGAGCTCTGTCCGAGTCCTTAAACTGGGACTTAAGCGAAGTATTCCTGGAAGTTTTCCAGCCTGCACTGCGACCATCTACGGTGTAAGTAAACAATCTTAAATCAACCATTAAGCGTCCGTGCCTAATTCTAGCGTGCCGCCTGCCTTCCCCGACCCGGCGTGTCTGGGCTGCTGGCCACAGCCCGCCGCGCGAAAAAAGGGCCCCGGATCGTTCCCGGCCCCCACACTCTGCAGCTCCCCAGAATTGCCCATCTGGCCCGCAGGCCCAAATACTGTGCTGTGCTTGGCTTACACCAATGTCCAGCATATACACAAGACAGTAGTAGCATAAGGAAACGTGGAGGGAAAAAGGGGAACTAAAACAGATAAACAGCTTGAAGCTGAGAGAAGCAAGGAGCTGGGGGGGCGGGAAGCAAGGAAGCTTTCTCCCCACTCTCCTGCAACTCTCTGAAGGAAGCTGGGAAACAGGGGTGCAGGCCTGCAGCAGACTGGGACAGAACAAGGGATTTCATGGGAGGCCTTCAGAGGAAGGATGAGACTAGGAGAGGCTGACAGAGGCTGTCAGGTAAGACAGGGTCACAGGGGAGAGATCAAAGTGCTCAACACCTCACCCAGGCACAGGGAGGGAGAATACAAAGCCTGTGAGGTCTGGGACCCCAGGATCCTGCAAGCCAAGGGGCAGGCCATTGCTTTTGGAGGGTGCTAACAGCAGTTGGAGGGAAGAGCGGCAGTCACTGGAGCTGTTACCATTGGAGCAGGGCACATGAATGATGTGCGGCAGAAACTGAGGCAGAAACTGAGGCAACTGCTGGTGCGTTCTGTCCGCTGAGTGTGTCAAAGCAGAATCATGAACTCACCTGTCACCCATGGTACCTTGCCTGTTTCCAAGGCACCCCCGCAGGACCGCACGCTTGTCTGAGTGCCCCGAGCGACCCTTGCAAACACAACAGCTGCTGTGGGCCCTTCTGCCCCAAGTCCCGCTCCTGTCACGCTGCAGCTCCTCACTGGCTGTTGGAAGTTGCTGGCTCCAAGGACAGGTGCACGAGAAGTAGCCTGCGAGCAAGGGCAGACCCACGTTAGACAGTTTCACATGGGTGAAATCACACACCGTTAACCGCACCATAGTGGATCACGTGACCACCATGGGTCAACCTAGCCCATTCCCACTAAGGGTTCCCAATTCACCACACAAATCACATCTTTTTTTCTTTTTTACACCTATTCCTACAAAAAAAAGTTTCCAAATCACCATTTGGGTTGGTCTAATAAAAGATATCAAATTCATCCAAGGAACCTTGTCTGCCTATGTCCTTAGACCAACACGGCTACAACCTACACCCCTCCAAATCACCATGCACTTTCCCTCATACGACACAAGCATATTTCCATATGCTTACCCATTCGCCACAGATTTTTGCACAGGTCCCACAAAACAGCAATCGCACAGAATAGTTCCAAAATCACCCTAAAATTACCAAGCCATTTTTCTATGAACAAATTCACCATATTTGCAGAGACATTTCCACAAGCATTTCCTAAATCACCAGTTTTCCAGACAAAACCCCTATATTTCCAAAGTAAGGTCCTAAATTCCACAACAAACATCACATTTCTACACATTTTGCACAATTAAGTTTTTAAATGAGCCTAAAATCACCACACCATTTTCTACTAATTCACATTTCCAAATCATCAGTTTTCCACACAAAAATCACCGTACTTCCGCAAAAATCCCTTCAACACCACACACCATCAGGTCTTTCACCAAAAAGACCTCCCAAATATTTCCATAAACAAGCTCCCAAAGCCCCACAAAGTTCTCCCACTACCATATTATCCCAAACCTTGCCACAAACACATCTCCAAAGTACTATAAAATGACCAACTTCCCACCCAAATAATCACATTTGCCAAAAAAAATTAAAACGCTTCTGAAATCACCACACAAAATGGCGTTTTCTACAGAAAAACTGCCACATGCACATCCAAAAAGAGTTCCAAATCCCCACACAATTTGCGTCACACAACAGAGCCGTATTTCCACACGCTTACCCAATCACCTCAAAATATTCCACACGTCCCAGACTACACCAGTTGCACAAAAAAGTTCATTAATCACCCTAATACTACACCATTTTCCACACACAAAATCACCATATTTCAACAAACAGTTCCCAAATCATCAGTTTTTTCCCCACAAAAATCACAGTATTTCCAAGAAAAAAGGTCCACACGCAATCCACAAAAAATAATCACATTTCCAGATAAAGGTGCCAAATCCCCACAGGACTCTCCCAACGTCCCAATACATCCCCAAACATTTCCACAAAAACACCTCCAAATCACCACACCAAATGACCGACTTCCCACCAAAAACATCACGGCACTACCAAAAAAATGTTCCCAACTCACCACACAAAGCGGCCAGTTTTCCACACACAAACCGCCACGAGCCCACCCACGTGCCCGCAAAAAGGATTTCCAAATCCTCAGACAATTCCCTTCACGCAACATAACCATATTTCCGTACACTTAACCAATCCCCACACAGTTTTCCACAAGTCCCACACCACACCAGTCACACACAGAAGTTCCTTAATCACCCTAAAATTACTACCCCATTTTCCATACACAAAACCACCATATTTCCACAAACAGTTCCTAAGTAACCAGGTTTGCACAGAAAACCCTGTATTTTCAAGTAAAGGTCCTATACCACCACACGCAATTAACAGTTTTCTGCCCCCCAAAAATCACGTTTCCACACATTTCCAACTAAAGGTCCCAAATCCTCACAGAATTCTCCCACTACCACCATATTACCCCAATATTTCCACACAAACACCTCCAAATCACCACACAAGATGAACAAAAGCCTACCAACAAAATCACCACACAACCAGAGAAAAAGGGTCCGAGCTCGCCACACAAAATGGCCGGTTTTCCACACACAAACCTCCTCGAGCCCACGCGGCTCCATGTCACAGCACGCAGGCACCTTTCCACACGGCCCCCGATGACTCTGAAACTCACGCCAAGCTGGGGCCTCCTCACAAAACCCGGAAGGCAAAATACTGATGCTGACTGCGCAGTGCAAAAGGCTGCGAGCCCATGGCTAGGCCATCTGGGGAGAAATAACAAGGTCTCCCTTCCACCTTACCTTACTAGATTCATGACCATTTCGAGCAGGCTCCTAGCTGTCTGGTATGTAACCCTGTGAAATGTCTATCTTTGATTACTTAGTATGGCAAATATTTCTTCTACAATTAACTTGTGTTTATGTGCAAGAAGAGACATTCTCCGTTTGGGACACGTGTCTCCTCCCAATTTAGTTTTGTCTCTGTTGTTTTTCCGTGATCTACCTTGTTTTCCAACGACACTTGTGTTTTTCCTGGTGGTTAATCAGTTTCTAGATACGTTCCAAACTTCATAGAAATGGATAACCTCTTGTCCCCGAGGAAGGTCATTCATTCCAACTGGAACTTTCTGATACCAATAATGAGCAGGTTGATTAACAGGATTTTCCTGGCAATCTCTGCTGGGGACTCTCTCGACTTCTACAACTAAAAGAATGCTTTCAAAATGCTGGACTAAGGGTATAACACAGCCAGTGAAACAGCTAACAGCACGCGCTTCAACGGTGAGAAATCTTTGACACTGAGTGCTGCTGTGCCTGGCTTCCGTGAGAAGCTGAAGAGAAACAGTCCACCTCTTTGATGAGAAATCATCACCTTATAACTAATTACTGGACTCTGCTTTGACTCGGGCTCACTTGACTTGGAATACTTGTAGTAAATAAAGCCTTTCTATCACTCATTCAACGGGGTGTCATACCAGTCCCTAGGCTAGTCCAGAATCCTAGCTTTCTATTTGCTAAAACACCCCCCACAACACTACCGAAATGCCCACTCCTCCCTGGGTCCATTTGGCGCCAGGTCCTTCCCACCCAGGCCGCCACCGCACCACACGGCCCCGCTGCACTGGCCACCCCAGGAGAGCGGTGACTGTTCATGAATGGGGCGAGTAGAAAGGCCGGGGCAGGTGGTGCAGAGCAGTGTCCCGGCAGCACCAGCTCCAAGGCTCGAGGAGGGAGTGACCAGGCTACGTGCACCGCGCACAGAAGACCCACCCGCCCTACACGCCACTCCACGCCCTGCCCCGCACGTGCCCACGGGAGATCCCACCCGCAGCACCGCTGCCTCTGCTGGGCAAGCACCAGCCTGGCAGCCACGAGGGCCATGCACAGTGCCCTCGGTTTGCTCTGCCCCGGCCCCTTTGGGGACTACCCGAAAACACGGACTCGGAGCTGCCGCTCATGCCCAGAGCACCCAACAGCGATGGAGCCGGGCTGCTGTTGGAGCGTTCCCGCTGCCCATGGCAGGCACAGGGCTGACACTGGGATCCTGCCTCAGAGCAGTGCCCAGGGAGCGTGTGCAGCCCACACCATATAACACTGTGCGCACCCACCTCACATACACTGCTCTAATGACCAGATCCTGGTTTTCCCTGATAAAAAAATTGCTTATTCTCCGATAAATAAACCTCCCTGCTAAATCTCTGATAAAACTCCCAAAATCCATGATTAAAGTGAAAGACCCCTCACTACCCTGCACACCCTGACCTCCCCAGCCCTGCCAGGGGGAGCCCTCAGCTGCCAGGGTTACAGGACCCAGGCCCACAGCTGCCTGCCCCTGACAGGAGGCAGCAGCTCCTTCAGTAGAGCAAAGCCCAGCACCCCCCACCCACTGCCTGCCTGCTGTGGGCTCAGGTTGGGGGGCGCCAGCTCCCTGCTGCTGCGCACACTCCTGAGGGACAGAGGGACCCATGCCCCCAGATCTGTGTGTAGCTGAGGACAGGCTGCTAGCTGTGGGCTCCCAACGTGCTGCCCTTCCCCAGGGCCTCTGCAGCCCACCAGGTGATCCATTTCTGGAGGGAATGCCAGGGCCATCTACAAAGGTTTCACTTTTCCATGGGAAGAGGGAAACCTGGATCCCCACTGACACAGAGCAGAGTGTTTTGCCCTTTGTCTCCTGGCTGCAAAGCCCAGCGTTAGTCACAGGATGCCGGCACTGAGAGGCCTTCCCCCCATCCCTGCTTTTATCTCCAGGCTCCAGGCCCTGCTTGAAGGACCCGAAACTGGGACGAGACAGGGCCAGTTTTGGTACCTGCCCTCGTCTCCTGGCCGGGGTAGGAAGTGATGCACAGGGAGGAGCCCTAGGGCAACCCAGGTGCAGACTCTGGGCAGCTGCAGCAAGAATGACACGGCCACGGTGAAGCAGAGGGGCCGTGCAGTGGCAGCACAGACAGAGGAGGGAAAAGGGAAACAAAACCAATTAAACAGCTTATAGCTGACAGAAGCAAAGAGCAGGGGGCAAAGAAGCATTCTCCCCCCTCCCCTACAACTCTCTAAAGGGACCTGGGGAACAGTGGTGCAGGCCTGCTGCAGACTGGGACAGGACAGGGGATCTCACAGAAGCCTTCTGAGGAAGCACGAGACTAGGAGAGGCTGACAGAAGCTCTCACGTAGGACACGGTCCCAGAGGTTGTGTGGCTAACTAGTGCAGAAACTTGCTCAGATCAAAGTGCTCAGCACCTGGTCCAGGCACAGGCAGGGAGAATACAAAATCTGTGGGGTCTGGGCCCCCAGTATCCTGCGAACCAATGTGCAGGTCACTGTTTGTGGGGGGTGCTACCGGCAGTTAGAGGCAAGAGCTGCCGTCACTGGAGGTGTTACCGCTGGAGCAGGACATGTGGACAATGTGTGTCCAGGCAGAAGCTGAGTGTCCAGTGAGCGTGTCAAAGCAGAAACACGTACTCACCTGTCGCCCGTGGCGCCTCGGCTGTTGGCGAGGCAGCGCTGCAGGCCCCGCACACCCGTCTAAGTGCCCGGATCGACCCTTGCAGACACGACAGCTCCTGGGGGTCCTTCGGCCCCAAGCCCCAGTTCTCTGTGGCTGCAGCTCCTCGCTGACACGCCGGCTCCAAGGACGGGGGCACGAGGAGCAGCCTGGGAAAAAGGCCAGACTCGCGTTAGACACTTTCATGCGAGTGAAAACGCACGCACCGTTTACCGCACCGCAGGGATAAGATGACCCTCACGGACCCGGCACAGCACATTTCCATTACGAGTTCTCACGTCACAACACAAAAGGGCTGGTTTTCCACACAAAACCACCACATGCCCTGAAAACAGGTTTCCAAATCTCCACCCCGTTTCCCTCACACAACATAACCACCACACAGTTTTCCATCGGCCCCACAACACACCAGTCACACAAAAATATTCCCGTGACCCTAAAATATCCACCCAATTTTCTTTACACAAAATCACCACATTACTATACACATTTTCACAAACAGTTTTCAAATCATGAGTTTTCCACACACAGTCACAATATTTTTCAAAGAGTCCTTTATCACCACACAGAATAATCATTTTTCAAACAAACAAAGCAACAACCCCCCTAATTCCACACATTTTCACAATAAAGTTCCCAATCCCCAAGGAATTGTCCTGCTGTCGCCACATTTCCACAAACGTTTCCATACAAACGCCTCCAAAACATCACACAAAATGGCGGGTTTCCCACGAGCCCGCCCCCGTGCCTGCCCCGGTGCCGACGACGCCCCGCAACACCCCTCGCCCCGCCCGCAGTACCCCGCGCCGTGGCACAAGGCCGCGCTGGGCCTTGCGCCCCAGCGGCGGGAGTGGTGACACGGCGCAGCCGTGGGGCGATTGGCAGAGGGAGCGGCCGGGCGGCGGCTCCCCGCACAAACCCTCCCGCAGCGCTGCTGCCTCCGCGGGGCAAGCGCCGGCTGGGCAGACACGAGGGTCACGCCCGGCGCCTCGGCCTGCTCCGCCCTGGGCCCCGCCCGCGCGCCTCCCTCACACCTGGCCGCTAGCACTGCCATTTTTTTTTTTTATTAAGAAAATATAAAATAGATATTTCTCTCTCCACACCGCCTCCTTTTGTCAATATCTCACAATAAACAATATCATACGTGAATCAATAATACATGACACAATCGTGGGAACTTCCCGCCTCCTTTCTCCATCACAATTTCTTCACAATTGGATCACCAGATCCTCTTTATACATAATCATCAATTCAATCCATGATAATACATTTTGCTCTTTTCTCATGCAGGTTCTTGGGACACTTTCAACATTTATAATACATCCTCATATTTTACACAATCTTTCCCTGTGGTCTCGTATTTTCCTTCTTTTTAGTTGCCTTTAACACATTTTCCACACCTCGTTATTCATAGCGTACACAAATCACTTTTGTTTCAGTACTACTGTTTTCCCCACTTTCCGTTTTCACCTTTCCCTTTCCCTGATTCCTGACGCAGTTCCTTTTCCTCCTCTCTCTCCCTTCTTCTTTTCTTTCCCTACCCTTACCCTATCCCGGCCGGCCAGAATAATTCCTGCCACCGAACGCCTTGCCATGCCCTACTCCCTTCGCCCTTTTCTCCCTTTCCCTTGACGTAGTCCTTAATCTCATAATACCCCAGCTGTAAGCATGCCCTTTGTGTAAAGCATACCTCCTTCCCTACCAACAAGCACCTCACTTTCCATAAGGCCACCCTCATCCCCATCAAAATCACCCACACTTCCCATTGCCTTCCTCCTTGTTTCACCAGTCCGTACACCGCGCTCTCATAGGACACCCCCTGTGCCCACCCGATCGCCCTTAGAAACTTCCCGACTCTTCCCCATGCCCTTCTTGCGAACGCGCACTCCCACAACACGTGACGCACCGTTTCTTCCCTTGTACAGAACTCCCTCGGGTGTTCTGCCGACCTCACCAGCCTCCATCGGTATAACACTTCTCTGACTGACAGCCCCCCTCTCTGTACACCACGCTATTTCCCTGTGAAACCCTTTCCACCTTGCGTCTTCTATTCCCCTCCACACCTCTCTCACCTGTTTGTTCCCATGCCAAATTCCCCACGTCCGTTAACCCATCTTCCTCCCTAATTGCTTTGAAAATTACCCTCGCCTTTTGTAATCCTTCCGTCCCCAGTTTCACCAAACCCTTTGCCCTGACGAATGCCACCAGCCTATCCACGTGCTGTGATGGTTTCCCTGCCCACACGCCTGTCCACCTTTCTTCGAATACCCCCCATGCCCTCAAAACTCTCCCTCCCCAGTACTTTACCCATTTCCCCGCTATTCCTTCCCCTCTCCGTGCCTCCCTGACTAATGCCGCTACCCCGTGCCCATACATGAACGTTTCCACCTCTGGAAACCCCCATCCCCCTAGCTCCCCCGCTTTATAAAGCTCTCTACATGCTACCCTCTCTCCCTTACTTCTCCAGAAAAACACACACAACTCCCTTTGTATCCTCCTCGCTTGCCTCCACAATGGAGGGTATAACCACCCTACAAACAGCAGGAGCGGTAAGCTCACCGACTTGGTTAGCTTTACCTTCCCCGTCTTTGACAAACCTCTCCATCCCCATATTCCCAGCACCTTTCTCACCCATCCCCGCACTTCTCCCCATGCTATTTCCCCTTTCCCATCTTTCTCAAAACTTAGCCCTAATATTTTTTGTCCTCTCTCTACCACCTGCAACCCATATTCCTCCAGACCCTCCCAGTTCCCTATTCCCCATATCTTACTCTTCCCTCTATTTAACCTTGCTCCGGCTGCCCTTCCGTACTCTTCCATATGCTCCAGCACCCTCCTCACTGACCTGCTGTCCCTCACCAAAAATGTCAAGTCATCCATATATAGCAGCGCTTTCACTTCTCCTCCCCCTGGTACCTTTATCCCCTGAATTTGGTTGTCCCGTTTTATCTTCCTTCCTACCGCCTCTATGCCGCACACAAAAAGCCCTGGTGACAACGGGCACCCCTGCCTTACCCCTACCTCTATTTTAATCTCCTCCCCCATACGCCCCTTTAACAGCACCCTACTGAAAGCCCGCCGGTAAACTTCCCTCACCCACCCTATGTATTTTCTTGGAAAACCCATCTTTTCCAACACCCTGAACAAATACCTGTGCCTAACCCTATCATGTGCTTTTTCCAAATCCAGGTTTCCCACCACTACGTTCCAGTTCCTGTCCCTCCCGTACTCTATTATGTCCCTCACCACCTAGTGTGTGTGTGTGTTATCCTCCTTCCTTCCACCACACACATTTGTTCTTCCCCTATCACCTGTGCCAATACCCCCTTCATGCTTTCCGCCAACATTTTCATATACAGCTTGTAGTCCACGTTCAATAACGTGATTGGCCTCCAATTCTTCAAACTTTTCTTCTCCCCCTTTTTAGATAATACTATTATCACCCCTTCTGTGAACCCTTCCCCTACCTTTCCCCTCTCCATCATCTCTTTAAACACCTCCTTAACGTCTGTCCCCACCCACCCCCAAAACTTCCTGAAAAATTCCCCCGGTATCCCATCCGCCCCTGGTACTTTGTCTTCAGTTTTTTCAAACACCCTTCTATTTCTTCCATCGTCACCTCCCTTTCCATCTCATCCCTTTCCTCTTCCTTTATTTGCTGCATTTCTTCCTCTTCTACCCTCCTTTCCTCTTCCTCCTCCTACCCGGAGGTCGTTCAAGAGCCTACATTGAACACCTTCAAGAGCAAACTGGATGCTCATCTTGCTGGGATCCTGTGTCCCCAGCTGACTTCCTGCCCTTCCTTTGGGCAGGGGGCTGGACTCGATGATCTTCCGGGGTCCCTTCCAGCCCGAATGTCTATGACATCTATGACACTCACCCCCCACAACCGCCACGAGCCCGCCCACGTGCCCGCACAGCCCCGGTCGCCGGCCCCGGGGCAGATGACGCCTGCCCCAACACCCCTCCCCCCGCCGTGGCACGAGACCGGGCTGGGCCTGGCGCCTCGGCGGGCGGCCGGGCGGGTGGGCGGGAGCGGCGACACGGCGCAGGCGCGGGGCGAGCAGCCGGGCGGCAGCACCGCGCACAAAGCCGCTCACGGCACTGCTGCTTCCCTGCGCTGTGATATATGAAGCTGGAGCTCTTCAAAGATGGAGATATGCAGAGAGGTAGATACATAGAGATGTAGATATATGAAGGTGTAGATAAACACAGCTGAAGATATACCGAGCTGGATATAGATATACAATATATATGTATATAAAAACACAATACACACACACACACTATATACACACACACAATATATATATATACACACACTCGCTATACACTAGCTATCTATATAAAGACAAACTCTCTCTCTATATATACACACACACACAAACACTCTCTCTATACATGTACACACACACACTATACACACACACACTATATATATATATATATATACACACATATCTACACACTATATATATACACACAATATACATACACACATACACACAGATAGATTTATGTACCTGGAGAAATTGAGAGCTGGACATACTGACAGCTGGAGAGATTCAGACCTCGAGATATTGAGAGAGGTAGATATATAGGAATGTAGATATAGGAACCTGCAGTTATACAGAACTTCAGATATTTAGACCTGGAGATATTAAGAGACACAGATATTCAGAGCTGGAGTTATATGGAGATGCAGCTATATGAAACTGGAGATAGTCACAGCTGGAGATATTCAGAGCTGGATATATGGAGAGCTGGAGATAGGTAGACATGGAGATATTCACAGGGGTAGACATATAGAGATGCAGAGAGATGAAGCTGGAGATCTTGATATCTGGAGATATGCAGAGTTCAAGATATTGAGAGCTGGAGATATTGAGAGCTGGAAGGATTTAGAAGAGGAGATATTCAGAGCTGGACATATTCAGAGAAGAAGATATATAGAGATGTCGATATTTCAAGCTGGAGATAAGCAGAGCTGAAAATAGACAGAGCTGGATGGATATATATATATATACAGGTGGATATAGGAAGCTGGAGATATTCAGAGTTGTAAATATAGAGAGAGGTAGATATATGAAACTGGAGATAGTCACAGCTGGAGATATTCAGTGCTGGAGATACACAGAGCGGTAGACATACAGAGATTGACATAGATGAAGCTGGAGACATACACAGCTGGAAATATAGAGATCTAGAAATATATTGAGCTAGAGATGTTTAGAGCTGGTGTTATACAGAGCTGGAGGTATGCAGACCATATATCTTGACTTCAAAAAAGCCTTTGATCTGGTTTCCCACGATCACCTCTTAGAGAAGCTGGCCAGTTGTCGCCTTGGGTCCTCCACGATCCACCGGCTGGAAAATTGGCTCCGGGGTCAGACCCAGAGGGCAGTCATTGATGGAAGTCACTCATCGTGGTGTCCTGTGACCAGTGGGGTCCCCCAAGGCTCTGTCCTTGGACGCATACTGTTCAACATCTTCATTAACGATGTGGACACTGGAGTCAGAAGCGGACTGGCCAAGTTCGCCGATGACACCAAACTTTGGGGCAAAGCATCCATACCAGAAGACAGGCGGGTGATCCAGGCTGACCTGGACAGGCTCAGCAAGTGGGCGGACGAGAATCTGATGGCGTTCAACGCCGATAAATGCAAGGTTCTCCACCTTGGGAAGAAAAACCTGCAGCATCCTTATAGGCTCGCCAATGCTATGTTGGCTAGCACTACGGAAGAAAGAGACTTGGGGGTCATCATTGACCACAAGATGAACATGAGCCTGCAATGTGATGCTGCAGCTAGTAAAGCAACCAAAACGCTGGCTTGCATCCATAGATGCTTCTCAAGCAAATCCTGCGACATCATTCTCCCCTTGTACTCGGCCTTAGTGAGGCCGCAGCTGGAGTACTGCGTCCAGTTTTGGGCTCCACAAATCAAAAAGGATGTGGAGAAGCTTGAGAGAATCCAGAGGAGAGCCACGCGCATGATCAGAGCTCAGGGAAGCAGACCCTACCATGACAGGCTGAGAGTCCTGGGGCTGTTTAGCCTGGAAAAGCGCAGGCTCAGGGGTGATCTGGTGGCCACCTACAAGTCTATCAGGGGGGACCACCAGTATCTGGGGGAACGCTTGTTCACCAGAGCGCCCCAAGGGATGACGACTAGGTCGAACGGTCATAAACTACTACAAGACCGTTTCAGGCTGTAACAAGGAAGAATTTCTTTACTGTCCGAGCCCCCAAGGTCTGGAACAGCCTGCCACCAGAGGTGGTTCAAGCGCCTTCACTGAACACCTTCAAGATGAAACTGGATGCTTATCTTGCTGGGATCCTATGACCCCAGCTGACTTCCTGCCCTTTGGGCAGGGGGCTGGACTCGATGATCTTCGGGGGTCCCTACCAGCCCGAATGTCTATGAAATCTATGACACTCACCCCCCACAACCGCCACGAGCCCGCCCACGTGCCCGCACACCCCGCTCGCCGGCCCAGGTGCAGACGACGCCCCCCCAAAACCCCTCCCCATCACCCCTCCCCCCGCCCCCGGCACCCCGGAGGGGGCCCCCCCGCCTGCCCGCGTGGCACGATAACGGGCTGGGCCTGGCGCCTCGGCGGGCGGGCGGGCGGGCGGGCGGGAGCGGCGACACGGCGCAGGCGCGGGGTGAGCGCCGGAGGGAGCGGCCGGGCGACGGCACCGCGCACAAAGCCGCTCGCGGCACTGCTGCCTCCCTGCGCTGTGTCCGGGCCGGCAACAGCTGCAATGCGCGCCGTGCCCACAGGAGAGCAGCACTGAGCCGTGCTCAGGAGCCGCCCGCCCCTCCCCGCTGCAGTGCCCGGCCTCAGCCACCGCGGGGCAGCACCGAGCGCGCTCTCGTTCTCCGCCTTCCAGCCCCGGCTGCGGCGCCGGGGGAAGCGCAGCACGGCGGCCCAGACAGCAGCGTGTCCTTGTTCACGCCCCCGCCTCCCCGCCCCAGTACTGTCCAGGGCCGCACACCGTACCTAGGGGGTGTGTTGAAATCCAGCCATTAATATCTAGCAATATGCAGACGTACTGCTGTGTGAACACCTCCATCCATTTCCCTGTTGGGGAGATGGACGGCCACAGACAGACACTAGTAGGATGGCTACGTTCGTTATGAGGTGTATTCTGCACGCACACGCACACGCACACATCCCTGTCACAGCCCCGGGCGGGAGGCGTGTTTGCCCCTCGCCGCGGTCACGCTCACGCTGCGGCCCCCGGCTCCCACCCTGCTCGGGGCACAAGCCGGCCGCAGAGACAAGCGGGCGAACGTCGCTGCCGGGGATCGGAGCTGCACCAATCGGCACACAAAGGAGTGCTGACACCCCCATCTGCGACAGCCAATCCCAATCCGAGCAAGAAGGGCGAGCTCCTGGACCCGCCTCCTCAGACAGAGGCCAATCAGAGCGAAGCAGGGCGGAGCGGCACGGACCCTACCCCCAAAAGCAGCCAATCGCCGCTCTCCTGACAGGAACCAATGGGAACACGAGCCTCCGATCCCGGCCCCGCTGCGCTCCCCGGCCCTGAAGCCATGTCCGTGACTCGCGTGTCCGTCCCGAGCGGCGCGGCGCGACGCCGCCTGCCCCGCCCGCCGGCCCTGCCCGAGTGACCCCCGAGCCAGCGAGCGAAACTTGTGTTCTTCTTCTCTGTCTGCCTTGACCTCCCGCCTGCCCGAGCTGGAGGCGCGGCGCCCCGAGCCGCTGTCCCTCTCTCTGCCCTCCTCGCTTCTCTGGAAACCTCGTGTTGAATCGTAGGGCACTAGCACAGGGCAGGGTTTTCTTTTCTCTGCCTTTAAAGCCCGGCTGCTCCGCGCAGGGAGGGCGGCACGGAGCCGGCCTCGTTCCGCGGCTCGCCGCACCGCTTTCCACACAAGTATCACCATGTCGCCACAGGCACTTGCAGGAGAAGTTGGGAAACAAAAGCAACAATCAAGTTGCCCACAGAAATCTCTTTTCCCCCCAAAAGTTCCCAACTGGCCTCCGATAATCAGCACAATTGTCCTCCCAAAACACTCACCACAGTCCCACACAGCATCACACTGTTTTCCAAGTGAGAAGAGATTGGTTCTGGGGATTCTTTTTTGGTTCGAGACCGTGTTTATTGAAATGTGTGAGTTTGCATTCTTCCAGCTCTCTCCACGCCAGCACGGGAGTCTCCCCGCGCCCTCCCCGCTGCTCCCCGCCGGTCCCCGCGCCCTGCGCAGGCCTGTGCCAGGGACTCGGGCAGGGAACACAGTGCCTGCCCCCAAGAAGGAGGGCAGTAACCCCGCGTGCCTGGTCCCACGTGACGGAAAGAGCAGCCCAGCCCAGCCCCCCCACAAGAGGGGGGGGTCTCCCCTCCGCAATGCCCGGCGCGGCCACAGGAGGGCGGCTCTGAGCAGGGTTTGGCCTTCACTTTCACCTGCTGCTGCAATGCCCCGACGCGACCACCGGAGGGCAGCACCGAGCCGGGTTTGCCTTCATACGCAGGAGGAGACCACTCCCTGCTCAGAGCCGCCCTCCTGTGGCCGCGCCGGGCATTGCGGCGGGGAGACCCGGGCGGGCACCCCAGCCGGCTCGGCTCCGCGCCGCCCGCCTGGGGCTGGAGCGGGGCTTGGAGCGAGGAGAAAGCGACCCGGAACGAAGCCGACTCCGTGCCACCCTCCCTGCGCGGAGCAGGCGGGGTTTCAAAGCCGAGAAAATCACATGGAGGTGACAGGGAGGCTGCCCAGGCGGCAGGCGGAGAGAAAAGGGGCCCCGGGACAATCAAACAGCTTCACGCTGCAACCCCCACCGCAGACCAGAGCCCGACAGGCCCCGCGCCCTGGGAACGCGGCGTCCCGCACCACCCGCACGTCGCCAGAACATGCCGCCGCAGCTCTCCGGCCCCGGCCGGGTGTGCGGGGCTGCACCGGGACGTGGGCTCCGGGCGCAGCGGGTCCGGAACAGGAGACACAACGAGCCGACCGGGGCCGCTGAGGATCCGAGTTGGACCAATCGGCGCACAGAAGCCTGCACACCCCCACCATGGCCGGGCAGCCAATCAGAATGCGACGGGGCGGGGTGTCTTGGACCCGCCCCATTCCTGGCAAAAGCCAATGAGAACCAAGAAGGGCGGGGCGACGCTAACCCCGCCCATGCGGCCACTCCACCCAATCGCCTCACGTCTCAAGTTGGCCAATGAAAAGGCGGGCCTGCGATCCCGGCCCGGAACGAAAGTCAGTGACTCGTGTGTCTGTCCCGGCCGCGCTCTCTGCTCTGGGGACGCCCCGAGCGAGCGAGCGAGGCCTTTTTTCCTCCTCTCTCTCCGCCTTTTCCGCCCGGCTGAAACGTGCTGTCAGAGCCACAGCTGCTTGCCTCTCTCTCTCGACCCTTGTCGCCTGGCTGCAATGCCGCTCTGCAGGACGCGACGGCAGCCCCGGGCCTGGTTTTATTTGTGCGGCTGAGTTTCTGGCTGCCGTGCCCAGCGCGGAGCTCCGGACTGGGCCCGTTTTGTGACGTGCCAGGGTCTCCGGACCCCGAAGCCCCGGTAGAAACGCGCCGGCGGCCCAGCCCTTTTTCCCCCTTCTCCGCCCTCCTCTCCTACCTGCAATGCGGAGAGTGACCCACAGGAGGGCAGCACTGAGGCATTCCTTTAATACACGGCACCACAGGAGGGCAGCACCGAGCAGCGCCGCTCCTCGTGGCTGCAGTGCGCGGAGCGCACCACAGGAGGGCAGCACTGACCCGGATATGTCTTAACACTGAGGCAGAGACCAACGCCGGGCTCAGAGCCGCCCTCCTGTGGCCGCGCCGGGCATTGCGGCGGGGAGACCCGGGCGGGCACCCCAGCCGGCTCGGCGCCGCCCGTCGGGGGCTGGAGCGGGGCTTGGAGCCCGCAGATACGGACCCGGAGCGAAGCCGGCTCCGTGCCGCCCTCTCTCCACGGACCGGGTGGGGTTGAAAGGCCGAGAACATCACATGGAGGAGACAGGGAGGCTGCCCAGGCGGCAGGCGGAGAGAAAAGGGGCCCCGGGACAATCAAACAGCCTCACGCTGCAACCCCCATCGCAGACCAGAGCCCGACAGGCCCCGCGCCCTGGGAACGCGGCGTCCCGCACCACCCGCACGTCGCCAGAACATGCCGCCGCAGCTCTCCGGCCCCGGCCGGGTGTGCGGGGCTGCACCGGGACGTGGGCTCCGGGCGCAGCGGGTCCGGAACAGGAGACACAACGAGCCGACCGGGGCCGCTGAGGATCCGAGTTGGACCAATCGGCGCACAGAAGCCTGCACACCCCCACCATGGCCGGGCAGCCAATCAGAATGCGACGGGGCGGGGTGTCTTGGACCCGCCCCATTCCTGGCAAAAGCCAATGAGAACCAAGAAGGGCGGGGCGACGCTAACCCCGCCCATGCGGCCACTCCACCCAATCGCCTCACGTCTCAAGTTGGCCAATGAAAAGGCGGGCCTGCGATCCCGGCCCGGAATGAATGTCCGTGACTCGTGTGTCTGTCCCGGCCGCGCTCACTGCTCTGGGGACGCCCCGAGCGAGCGAGCGAGCGAGCGAGGCCTTTTCTCCTCCGCGCTCTCCGCCTTTCCCGCCCGGCTGCAACGTGCTCGTAGACCCGCGGCCCGGCGGCACCGACCTGCTTGCTCCGTTTCGGCCCTTGTCGCCCGGCTGCAATGCCGCTGTGCGGCACGGCACGGCACGGCAGCACCGGGCCTGCTTTGATTTCTCCGGCTGAATTTCCTGGCTGCCGTGCCCAGTGCGAAGCTCCGGCCCGGGGCACTGGGCCCATTTTTTGACGTGCCAGGATCCCCAGCCGCGAAACCCCGAGCGGAACACGCCGCCGGGCCCGACCCTTTCCCGACTTCGCCGCCCTTCTCTCCTGGCTGCAAGGCGGCGCGCGCCACAGGAGGGCGGCACTGAGGCCATTCCTTTCCTACACGGTAGCTATCTATCGCCGCAGGACAGCACCGAGCGGCGGCGGGTTCGCCGACGTGCCCACGCCCTCCCTGCGCTTCACCCTGCGCGGAGCAGCCGGCTTCAAAGGCCGAGGAAACAAAACCCTGCCGGCACATCGAGGAGGCAGGGTGGCTTCCCGGGCGGGAGGAGGAGAGAACAGGGGCCCCGGGACAGACAAACAGCTTCAAGCTCAACTCCCCAACGCGGGGAGGCTGGGGGGCGGGGGGCGCGGCGCGAGCCTCCTTCGGGCAGACAAGGGCTGATCTCGGCGCCTCAGCAAGGTGACACTGTGCTCTGACCCTGCCCTAGATACCGGCCCGGTGGTTAAGAGCTCAGCAGTGATGGCGGGAGCCTAAGCACGGGCTGGGGAAGAGCCCGCTTTCAGGAGAAGTGGAAAACCCTGCACCTGAGAGCTGACTGTCACAGCTCTTCAAAGTGCCGGAGAGCAAGCACTCAAAACAACAGGCCCCTGGGGAAAGCTCTACCCCTGCCCCCAGTGTGACGATGAAGGCATGAACTTCACTATGAGAGCAAAAGCAACAGCCAGGGAGCACAGGGGCGTGTTAACCACGCCGGCTCCGTCCTGCAATGAATGCGGACACAGCATAGATGAACAGACACAGGTTGTTAGATCTGGAGCTACGCAGAGCTGAAGTTATGTGCAGCTGGATATCTAGAGAGAAAAATACACAAATATAGACATATTAAGAGAGAGAGAGAGAGAGAGAGTTACAGCTGGAGATATATGCACCTCGGGATATATGAACCGGGGGATATATGCATCTATATACAGATATGGACATATTTAGAGACCTACATAATGAAAGCTGAACATATATAGAGCTGGAGATAAAAAGAGATGCAAATATATAGAGAGCTGGAGATATACAGCGATGGACATATTCAGAAATGGAGATATATAGAGACATAGATATATAGACATGTCGATAGATGAAGCTGGAGACATACAGAGCTGGGATTCTTCAGCGCTCGAGATATTCAGAGCTGGATGTATATAATAAGGTCGATATTTAGAGAGGTAGAAGCTGGAGCTATTCACAGCTGCAGATATTCAGACAGATAGCTATATAGAGATAGAGATATATGAATCTGGACATGTAGAGAGCTGGTGATATAGAGAGAAGTACATATATGAAGCTAGAGATATACAGAGCTGAAGGATATACTGAGCTGCAGATAGATATATAGATCTATACACACACACAGGTAGATATATGCAGCTAGAGCTCTTCAGAGTTGGAGGTATTCAGAGGTGCCAGTATTTAGACCTGGAGATATTCACAGCTGCAGATATCTAGACCTGGAGATACCGATAGCTAGACACATTTGACCTAGAGTCAATAATGACTCCAAGATCCCACTCCGCCTTTGTGCTTTCAAGAGGGGAACTCCCCAGCCCGTATGTGTGCTGTGGAGTCCTTGTCCCCAGGCGCAGCACCCTGCATTTGTCTACTGTGCGGGCCGGGAGCGGTCCGAGGCCCTCGGGAGCGCGCGGCGGGCTGCGGCCAGCAGCCCTGGCACGTGGGTCGGGGAATTCGGCACGACGGACTAGAATTAGGCACGGACTCGTAGCGGTTGATTAAAGAGTATTTTACTTACACCGTAGATGGTCGCGGTGCAGGCAGGAAAAACTTTGCTTAAGTTGCAGTTACAAACGACAAGAAAACTCATACGAACAAGACCCGTAGAAAACTCGAGCCTCTTGAAACAACTCGGCCAGAGCTCTGGATACACACACACACACACACGAAGTTTGTTAGGCTCCGTGGACCGAGCGCGCAGGGAAGGGGTTCGTCGAGGGATAGCGTTTCGGCGACGGGGAGCGGCTAGAGGTTGATCAGGCCCCCCTTTTCCTTCTTAAGGCACACGCTGGGTTCGTTGCGCTCCACAGCGCGCTGAGAGTTCTTCACGAGATGTGAAGTCCTCCTTCTCCTCCTCCAACTTGGGCAGAAACCGCTCGAGCCTCTTATACGGCTAGCAAGCCAATCGCTAGCCGCCACGTGGGAATAATTTAGAAACAGCCACTAGTGGGACACAAATTTGCATGCGGGTGGCGGGAACTCCTTTGCCCCGGGGTTTTCTCTATGCAACTGAGAATTGCACCCTGCAAAGAAAGCTCCTGTGGCGGGAAATAATTCTGCAGTGCCGAAGCGCGCACAAAATCATACCCTTTGGGTCATGACATCTACGCCGAACCCCATCCTATTGTCATCTGCCCACTTTTGTGGTCTGTCTAAATCTAGTTGCGGCCTCTTTCTCCCGTCAAGTGTGTCCACCTCGCCCCACATCTGTCATCAGCAAACCTGGGCAGCGTGCTTCCCACCCCCTCGTCCAAGTCACTGATGAAGAAGTCAAAGAGCGTGGGCCCGAGGACCGAGGCCTGGGGGAGCCCACTGCTCACATCTCGCCAGGCTGAGTACAACCTGGCTCTCTGGGTACGCCCCATCAGCCAATTTTTTACCCATCCAACTGTGTAGGCATCAATGCCACAGTCGCTTAATTTATTGATGAGGATGGGGTGAGGGACAGTGTCAAAGGTCTTCTTAAAGTCTAGAAAGACTACGTCCAAAGCGACACCACGATCCAAGGATTTAGTTACTTGGTCATAAAAGGCAATCAGATTGGTCAGGCAGGACCTGCCTTTGATGAACCCATGCTGATTGCCCCTGAGCGTGATCTCCCCTGCAGGCCCCCCACTGATGTGCTCCTGGATGATTCTCTCCAAGATCTTCCTGAGCAACGAGGTGAGGCTTGCAGGCCTATACTTACTTGGGTCCTCCTTCCTCCCTTCCTTGAAAATTGGGGAAACGTTAGCCAGTTTCCAATCCCGCGGCGCCCGGCCAGATGACCACGAATGCTCAGACAGCCGGGCCAAGGGCTCCGCGATGACCCCTGCCAGCTCCCTCAACACCCTTGGGTGGAGGGCATCCGGACCTGCAGATTTAAATATGTCTAGCCCTTCCAGAAGATCCCTAACTACCTCTCCGCTCACTGAAGGCCTAACAGAGCTATCCCCGAGATTGTCCCGACCTCTGGTAGGTGGGATATCCCGGTCCCTGTTCAAGAAAACAGAGGCAAAGACATGGTTACAAATATCAGCTTTCTTGTCTGCTGTAGCCACCAGATGACCGTTTGCCTCTTGCAGTGGCCCGACATTGCCTGGTGCCCTCTTCTTGCTCCCAATGGACTTGAAAAAGGACTTGTTGTTGTCCGTAATCCTGGACGCTAGCCTGAGCTCCATCTCTACCTTCCTCATAGCCCTCCTACACTCCCGGGAAGAGGAGTACTCCTCCTTGGTGACAGCTCCTCCCTTCCACTGGTTGTACGCCCCACTTTTAGTCCTCAGGCATTGCTGAGTGCCCTTGCTGAGCCAAGGGGGTTTCTGAGCACTCTTACCCCACTTGCTTCTCTCAGGGACTGTTAACCTTTGGGCCTGGAGGATCGCCCCCCTAAAGTCACAACCATCCCTCATGGACTTCCATCTCCTCTCCCTTCTGGGCCCTCAGTGCCTCCCCGGCTTGTCTCCTAAGCTCACTGATGTTGGCACTTCTGAAGTCAAGGGCTTTAGCCTTGGTGTAAGCCCTTGACACCCAGCATTGGATAGTGAAATCCAGCAGGTGAGGATCACTATTGCCCAGGGGGTCAAGGACCTGCAATCCCCTCACCAGGTCATCCCTAATGGCCAGGACCAGGTCCAGCAAGGCGTTACCCCTAGTGAGGCTGTGCACTTCCTCGATAAGGTGAAGGTCCTCTAATACAGCCAGGAACCAACGCGAGCGGTCAGACCACCCAGCACATGGCTGGGTACTTTCGGTCACCCATGACAATAACATCCCTTGGCCTAAACTACCATATGTAGATATATAAATCTGAGATAAGCAGAGCTGGAGATATACAGACAGGTAGCTATATAATGCTGGACCTATTCAGAGCTGGAGCTATTCACAGGTGGAGATATATGAATCTGGAGATATATTGACAGGTAGATATACTGAGCTGCATATATATATATATATATATATATATATATATATATATATATATATATATATATATATGTATACACACACACACACACACACACACACACACACAGGTACATATATGAAGATGGAGCTATTCAGAGTTGGAGATATTCACAGCTGCAGATATATAGAGCGGTAGATATATAGAGATGTAGAGATATGAATCTGGAGGTATACAGAGCTCGACATATGTAGAGATGTAGATATATGAAGCTGGAGATATATTGACAGGTAGATATACTGAGCCGCATATATATACATATATATACACATTAACACACACATACATATACACACACACACACACACAAACACACACACACACACACAGGTACATATATGAAGATGGAGCTATTCAGATGTAGAGAGCAGTAGATATATAGAGATGTAGAGATATGAATCTGAAGGTATATAGAGCTGGACATATGTAGAGATGTAGATATATGAAGCCGGAGCTATACAGAGCTGAAGATATACTGAGCTGCATATAGATATATACAGGTCTCTGTATATAAAGCTGGATCTCTTCAGAGCTGGAGATCTGCAGAGCTCCAGATATTGAGACCTGGAGATATTCAGGAAGGTAGATATACAGAGATGTAGATCGATGAAGCTGGAGATGTGCAGAGCTGGAGATATATAGACAGGTAGATACAGAAAGCTGGAGCTATTCAGAGCTGGAGATATTGATAGCTGGAGAGATTTAGACCTTGAGATATGCAGAGCTGGAGATATTCAGAGAGGTAGATATAGAAATATGTAGAGGTAAGAATCTGGAGATATGTAGAGCTCTAGAAATAGAGAGATGTAGATATAGGAAGCTGGAGATATTCAGAGCTGGAGATATATAGAGATGTAGGCATATGAATCAGGAGATACCTAGATCTGGACATATGTAGAGATGTCGACATATGAAGCTGGAGTTATTCAAAGCTGGAGATATTCAGCGAGGTACAGATATAGAGATGTAGATCTACGAAGCTGGAGATATGAAGAGGTGGAAATATATAGACAGGTAGACATAGAAAGCTGGAGATATTGAGCGCTGCAGTTATTCAGAGCTGGAGCTATACAGAGTTGGAGATATTCGGAGATGAAGATATTAATAGCTGGAGATATTCAGAGGTGGAAATATTGATAGATGGAAATATTCAGAGCTGGAGATATTCAGAGCTGGAGATATTCAGAGAGGTAGATACATAGAGATGTAGATATATGAAGCTAGATATATACAGAGCTGAAGATATACTGACCTGGACACATATATACAGGTAGATATATGACGCTGGAGCTCTTCAAAGATGAAGATATGCAGAGAGGTAGATACATAGAGATGTAGATATATGAAGCTGTAGATAAACACAGCTGAAGATATACCGAGCTGGATATAGATATACAATATACATGTATATACAAACACAATACACACACACTATATACACACACACAATATATATATATATATATATATACACACACACACACACACTATCTATCTATCTATCTATCTATCTATCTATCTATCTATCTATCTATCTAAAGACACACTCTCTCTCTATATATACACACACACAAACACTCTCTATACATATGTACACACACACACACACACTATACACACACACACACTATATATATATACACATATCTACACACTATATATTTATATATATATATATATATACACATACATACACACACACACTATACATACACACAGACACACAGACACACAGACAGACTTATGTAGCTGGAGATATTCAGAGCTCGAGATATTGAGAGAGGTAGATATATAGGAATGTAGATATAGGAACCTGCACTTATACAGAACTTCAGATATTTAGACCTGGAGATATTAAGAGATACAGATATTCAGAGCTGGAGAGATACGGAGATATGTATGGGGGCGGCGCGGAGGCGATTCCCCGCGCTCTCGGGGTGCGCGGCAGGCCGCTCCCGTCTCCGTTACCTGCACCTCTTCCCGCGCAGAGGGAGCCCCGGCCGCAGCGATGCCGGGCACCGAAAGCGACGGCCCTTATTTCAGAGAGAGACAGACAGTAGCAGGGTTTCTTATGGCCTGTGCTCTCCCCGCACGGCGCACGCACATGGACACGCACCGCGCTACCGGACCCCTCTCCACGCACCGCCCGCACCACGAAGGACACTGCCGCTGCCGCTCCCGCCCGCCCGCTCGCGGACGTTTCCTGTCGCACGGCGCGGAGCCCAGGGCCGCGGGCAGAGCGCTCCGGGGCGCGGCGGCCCGAGCCCGGCACAGGCCGAGGGGAGCCGTGCCTGTCCCGCTGCAGGCGCAGCCCGCCGAGCCCCGCCCCGCTCCGCTCCGGCCGCCCTGGACCTGCGTCCCTGAGCCAGGGCCCGTGCCCTCTGCCCCGGCCGGGCCACTGCCTCCGACCCGCCCCGTGCCCGCAGCGCAGAGGGGCCGCGGCCGCCGCTGCCCCGCCCCCGCAGCCAAGCCGGTGAAGGGGGCCGCTGAGGACCGGAGCCGGACCAGTCAGGGCACAGAAGCCCGCACGCTCCCCTTGCAACCGCCCACATCCCGCGCCACCGCAGCCAGGCCGGGGCCTCTTCCCGCTGTAGTGCTCCCCCGCCACGCCAGAGCCTGCCCCTGTGACGGTCCAGGCCCCCCCCGGCGCGGAGGAGAGGCATCTTCTCTTTGGGCTTCGGCTTAAGATGCTCAAATGCTAGGTGGGTGTAACTCAGCCGACAGGGGGAAGAGTTGTACCTTAGTTATACGCTACGTTGATCAAAAGCCCCTACTTAGTCAAGTGCTTGGTTGGTTCAATGGTTAAAAGATAGCCATGCCCTCCCTCCAGCCCAAGGGCCTGGGACACGTGCTGACTGTCGCTGACTTAACATTTCCCTAATACTACTTAAAGTAATACACTTAAAAATATAATTTATTTTTTCAACTAAAAAGGGATTTTAAAACTTACATGAAATAGGTTTTGTCATATTGAATGAAACAGTTTGAATGTTTGTAAAGGTTGCCCATTAGCCAGTTTCAGGAAGAAGGTAAGATTTATCTCCTTATCTAGTTCATTGTTTTTGGGACTACGTGCAAAAGGTCCTGACTTCGCTTCAAGTCTTAATTTAAATTTCATCTTTAGAAATCTTTTACAAAGAGAGCAAATATCCTGAATTCCAAGAGATCAAACCCTGGGGCCTTTTGACCAGGTTGGTAAGAAAAGGGCATTTGCAGTGATATGGAAGTTTCCCAAAGGTAATTTAAAACGCTCAACAAAGGTAAAAGAATCTGTTGAGTAAGATCCGAGCCCAAATTTGGGGGTAATGACAGATTGAGTAGGAGGAGCCCACTGAGGGCAGCTCACTCAGTAAAAACTGTAACTTACTGTCCCAATTTGGAGGTGACTATACTTGCGGAACGACGAAGGAAAAATGTCAAGTACAGCCCGGGTCAGACCGATCACCTGAACTACCCTCTCCGTGAACACGAATCTCTTAGTTCACGCTGAAGCCGTGGAGCACCTGAAAGGGACTGAAGGCAGGGGACTTAGTCCTATCGCTGCTGAGGCCAGCCTACTGAACTGTATTGCTGAGGCGAGCCCGTTTCATTGAACCGTACTACTGAGGCCAACCCATTAAATCGTACTACTGAGGAATGAAACCATATTTTGGTATTCGGCTTCTCGGAATTCTAGGATTGTGAGCATATTATGAAAAATAATAGTATTGATTCAAATTTAACTTTTAGTTGTAATTGTAGTTGTTTTTGTAACACTAATTCTTATAGTATTGTTTGGGAAGGAAGTGCATTCGGAGCATTGTTTCTGATCTATGTAATTATTGCGTTTTTAATGTTTGTGGTGTTTCTTAAAGCTAAGCAGTCTTATATACGTAGCAAAGAGTTTTAAAATAAAATTGTGTTGTATGAATTAAGTGTGTAATCATTGTGAAATCGTGCAATCAGCTAACTACTCCCCCAGCCAGTGCATCAAAACGAATCAGTAACTTGTGTGGGATTTCCTCTATTCCATAACCCACTAGAGACAGGTTTGGCTCCCCCCAAACTCAGCAGCCCCTCAGGGATGACTTAGGTAGAGACGGCTGAAAGCTTACGGCCATCACGTTAAACAGCCACGGGGGATGGTAGCTGGACTTAACTCACGAAAACCCAGAGACGCCAGGGGATCCACACACTCGGTCTCCTTCTTGCAAGGCAACAAGTGCCTCGTCCCGCTGCCGTGACCCAGCCCGCTAGAGAAAAAGCACCCACACCACGCCATCAGAAATAGCAAGACTTGTACTAAAGGCACAGAGAAGAAGGTCTGAAATACCTCAGCTGGAAACACACGAACAAGCTCACAAGTTTCCTGAGCATTTTATTTTTATTGGGACCACGTTTTTCTTTTGAGAAAAGGGGCAGTTGAACTTCAACAGATTATACCCAAGCACCGCACAGTTACTGTGCCTCATTTTTTAGTCCTTCAAATAAATCGAGACTGATTTTCCCACAGCGCATTGACAATTGTAAAGCGATGACTGGGAACCACGTTAGAGTCTTTTACCATTTGTACATCCAACAGGAAATATTTGCATTGAGCAAGTAAGAACACACATCAGATCGGCAGACAGAACGAAAAAGTTTATTCCTTCAGCCAGATCTCAGTAGGAAAGGAAAAGGACCAAATCTTCTCCGTGTAGAAGAGCACCAGCCACAAGGTAGACAGTTTTTAGACCATTTATTGTTGACTGTGCACATCTTAGGCCCACTTGCTTCCTACTGGTTTGACATGGACCATGCCAACTACCTTGAGGATCATTTGGACAGAGGACAAAATCTTTGTCCCCGTGGAGCTGGAGATTAACACTGTCAAACACCCGCAGAGCCTTAATTTACAGACGCAAACAAATTGCACCATAAACAGCCTCAAATTGGCCCTGCAAGCTACAGCCTAAGCAAGCTACAGCCAAGCCACAAACAGAACCGAGCACAAACCTGTGTTCCTACACTAACACCGAGAACCGCTCAACAACCCAACCAAGAACGCCCTACACGCTGCCTTCAGTCACACCTATTCTGATCCACCGCTTCACTGGCAAAGCCAAACCGCCTGCGAAACCCGTGACACCTGCATATCAATACACACAACTAGCACAACGCCTCAGCCTCCTTGCACACAACCTGCAAAACCCTTGACTGCTGCATATCGATATGCACGACTAGCACAAAGCCTCAACCTCCCTGCACACAATCGGGGCCAACCCAAGACTGAATGCACGGTGCAACTTGAAGCGTGTGGCTGCTTGCTCCTCCTGGGTGTGTGAAAGTGTAGATGCACTCAACAGCCTCCATCTGTCCTTCTCTGAGCAGACATTAAACATTCCCCTTCCTCCTGCCCACCCCGACCCACACTTCTTGTTCCCGAGCTTGCTTCTGCTGGTTCCGTTCCTTCTTCTCCAGCTGCCCTTCGGGGACCTGCAAGAGTACACAAAACAGAAGTGGGGTCAGCTAGCAATGAATTGCACACCCCTGTAAAAGACTGTAGCTCTCAGTGCCCATTGTACACTCGAGCTTGATGTCGTTTAAAACCAAGGGGGATGCGACATACTTCCTGTTAAGTAAATGACAAATACCCCCCGTCTTTACAGAAACTCTCTTACTTTTGCCTCCGGGTTGCCTGGCATGGTTTGCTGCCCCGGTTATCAGTTAACTCCTATTAGTTTGCCGTCTTCCCTGCTTCCCCTTATGGGGGCAGAAAGAAGGAGCGAAATGGGATGTAAGTCAGCACGGTGGAAGATGCGTCTGCAGAACCCAACTTCTCCCCCTCTTTTACCCTTACCTGGACCTGCGGCCGCTGTCCTCTGTCCGCGGAGATGGGGGAGGCAGACATCCGGGCCAGCCAGAAGCTGCGTGCGATGGGCCAGGGCTCTGGACAGAACTGCTAGGGCGGCACCACGAGCGGTGACCGCCAACACCGGAAACCCTGCTTACAGGGCGGCGCTCCCAGCACACAGCTGGCTGCTGGGGCATGAAGCCCAGAGAAAACCTGCAAAGACCTGAATGCCAGCTGACAGGTACCTCAGGCGGTCTTGACCAGGGGTCAAAATTGCCCCATTCCTGGAGGACATAAGGGCCACAACTTCAGCCTCGTGTCACTGAAGCCACAGAGCCCAAAGGACTAAACAAAGCCTCCTCCTCCCCCAGGGTCAGAGCGGGTGGGGGGGCGCAGCCCTGTTTACAGGGCGCGGGGAGAGGCCCTCTCAACAGTGCCAGGAGCAGCAGAACAGAGGAGCAGAGACCTGGACCCGAGTTACAGGGAGGTCACGATGCCTCGGGGTGCCAGCACACTGCAACCTTCCCTGTGGCCCGTGGGTATCGTCTCTGGCCAACCTCACCCACTGGAACAAGACCCAGAAAATCAAGGGCACCTGGACCCTGCTTACAGGCTGCAGGCCGGGGCCAGGGGCGCAGGAGGACGGCTGCCCAAGTGCCAGGGCACTTGTCTCCAGGGACTCGGGTACGGGATACAGAGCCTGCCCCCAGGACGGATGGCAGGAAGTCGTCGTGTGAGCTACCAAGTGGGCAAAGGACCATGCTGGCCACCCAAGAGGGGCCCAAGACCCGTACCCTGAGAGACAGGGAGGTCACTGGGGGGGGTGGCCTAATGCTCCCCGAAGCCAGAAGTCACAGAAATCTATGCCGGTGCTTAACCCCCTAGGTACAGAGGTGGAAGAATAAGGCTATGTGGACACATCTCGCCCCTTTCCAGCACTGGGAAGAAAATAAAGTACGCTGCAGCGATTTTAACAACAAAAAGAAAATAACAAACGCTTTCATTCCCAGGCGCTCCTCTCTCTCGCTCGCCACACTCTGACAAGGAAGAGTGTTCCCAGGCCGGAAAGCAGCTCCGTGCTGCAAACTGCTTGTCCTCGAGCCTTACCCTGCAAAATCCTCCTCCGCTCCCAGGAGGCAAGACGGCTAAGACCGGCACCCTCCTTACAGGGTACGGCCCGCCTGGCCAGCCAGATCGCCCATAGGCGAGGCCTTCCTTACAGGGAGGGCCCTCAGCCTGCCGAAGGACAGAGCTGTCCCCAAAAGGCACGTGGAGACCTGGACCCTGCTTACAGGGTGGTCCACGGCTCTGCAGAACCTAGCCCTCCACCAAGAGACACGGGACTCGCACCCTCCTTACAGGGCCCGGCCCGTCTGGCCAGCCAGACTGCCCCACAAGGTTCAAAAGGGACATGGCCAGAGCCCTGCTTACAGGGCGGGCCAACAGCCAGCCAAAGGACAGAGCTGTCCCCAAAAGCACACTGAGACCTGGACCCTGCTTACAGGGTGGTCCACAGCTCTGCAGACCCTGGCCGTCCTACAGGATGCCTGGGACTCGCCCCCTCGTTACAGGGTGGCCCAGGGGTCTGGATGTGGAGTACCAGGCACAGATGCAGGATGAAGGACAGATGCCTGGACTCAGAGAACGGTGAGGAGACCACAGATTTCAACCCAGCCACGGGAAGGTCATCAGGCTCTGGGATGTGAAGAGTTTGCTGTCACTCCACGAGACCCGGCTCCTGTCTGCAAGGCCCTCCTGCTGCACAACGCGGCAGACTGCGCCGCGTCTCTCAGCCCAGCGGAAGGCGGCTATGCCCACCCTGCTTACAGGGGCACCTCTCCGGCTGGCTGGCTATGGCAGGGGACTTGGACTCCCAATTACGGGATGTCCAGCGCTACACATGGTCAAATTGCCTGTTGTTCTCACGTGTTAGGAGGCAGCACGCACCCCGCGTACAGGAGGCTGCACCATTGGCAGCCAGCTGGCCCGGACCCCGATTACAGGGCGGCTGCGATGCGCAAGACCACCAACCAGATCCACGGCCTTTAGAAGAGGCGGCGGTGACACACGCCTTGCTTACAGGGTTGTCCACCTTCCACCCGACTGCTGCAGAAGTGCAACGGCTTCAAGGGCTGAGACCCATTTCTGAGTTACAGAGAGCTCGCCCAAAGGCTCATACATGCAAAAAGTGGCTAATACATGACTGAGACCTGAAGGCAGGGAGATCATTCTGTCCAGAGTCCCTTCCCTTCGCACCCCGTTTTGCTGGCTTTTTGCCCGTCACGGCTTGCCTGCGGCTTCTCCTTCCGACACCTGCAAAAACAAAGAAGAAAAATCTAAGCACCCAGCTCCCACAAAAATTCAGGGAGACACAGCCCGGGCGTAAGGCATGGAGCGAGAGACTGGGACAGGAAGATGTAACGTCTCCCTGTTTGGTCCTTCCCTGTAACCCCCGTTGATCCATCTTCTGTTTGACAGAGAGAGAAGCAGAAATCTCTTTGTTCAGCTTCCAAACACTGGGTCAGTAGGAAATGGAAAGCCATGGGCCACGAGCCTACAGACCCAACTTGTGCCATGGCACAAGACAGCAGCACAAAGCACCTGGAATCCTACTGACAGGACGGCGCCCCCCCACCCCAATCGGTGGCTTCTGTGGCACAAAGTCAACTGAACAACGGTTGCTCAGGTGGTGCAGTTCAAGAAAGCAAGCAGCCGCACACCTGGAGGACAACGGGCACAAACTACAGCTTTCCTGACAGAGAAGTCAGAGCCCTCAAAGGACCCAATAAAGGTTCCAAAGCTCCGTGCTCAGCTGGGCGATGTAACGCAAGCCCAGATAACAGCAGCGAGCGGGCGAGGAAGCATCTGCTCACCTGCAGCTGGAACAGACTTGAACCCGAGTGACAGCACGCTCACAACGTCCGCTGTCCTAAAGAGCTCCCCGTCTTGGAAAGGGAAGGGGGAGAGGACATACCTCTGGTTTACGGGATCCTCGCTACTCCACCGAAAACTTATCCACACATGACCACGTCAGGAGCTAGGACACAAATCCTGCTTAGAAGGAAGTGCCAGCGATCCAGCCGTCTGAGGCCCACTGATCCCAAGGTCTACAGCTTGGTGATGGAACCAAAAAACATTTTAAAAAGTCACCACATCAAAACTCCCTTACCTTTGCTGGGCTGGCATGGTTTTCTTCCCTCCTTGTAAGTGGATTCCTGCTGGTCTGCCATTTTCTCTGCTTGAGCCTGTAATAAACAGAGACAGAGAACGCATTTAACTCACCACCTCGGAGAATGGGTCTGTGGGCCGCAACTTGTCTCCCTCTCTTACCTGGACCTGCGGCCGCTGTCCTCTGTCCGCGGAGATGGGGGAGGCAGACATCCGGGCCAGCCAGAAGCTGCGTGCGATGGGCCAGGGCTCTGGACAGAACTGCTAGGGCGGCACCACGAGCGGTGACCGCCAACACCGGAAACCCTGCTTACAGGGCGGCGCTCCCGGCACACAGCTGGCTGCTGGGGCATGAAGCCCAGAGAAAACCTGCAAAGACCTGAATGCCAGCTGACAGGTACCTCAGGCGGTCTTGACCAGGGGTCAAAATTGCCCCATTCCTGGAGGACATAAGGGCCACAACTTCAGCCTCGTGTCACTGAAGCCACAGAGCCCAAAGGACTAAACAAAGCCTCCTCCTCCCCCAGGGTCAGAGCGGGTGGGGGGGCGCAGCCCTGTTTACAGGGCGCGGGGAGAGGCCCTCTCAACAGTGCCAGGAGCAGCAGAACAGAGGAGCAGA
Organism: Alligator mississippiensis; assembly: GCF_030867095.1. Classification (NCBI taxonomy): domain Eukaryota; kingdom Metazoa; phylum Chordata; order Crocodylia; family Alligatoridae; genus Alligator; species Alligator mississippiensis. Next base: position 220,809,243 of record NC_081828.1, on the reverse strand, counting down.
GACCTGGACCCGAGTTACAGGGAGGTCACGATGCCTCGGGGTGCCAGCACACTGCAACCTTCCCTGTGGCCCGTGGGTATCGTCTCTGGCCAACCTCACCCACTGGAACAAGACCCAGAAAATCAAGGGCACCTGGACCCTGCTTACAGGCTGCAGGCCGGGGCCAGGGGCGCAGGAGGACGGCTGCCCAAGTGCCAGGGCACTTGTCTCCAGGGACTCGGGTACGGGATACAGAGCCTGCCCCCAGGACGGATGGCAGGAAGTCGTCGTGTGAGCTACCAAGTGGGCAAAGGACCATGCTGGCCACCCAAGAGGGGCCCAAGACCCGTACCCTGAGAGACAGGGAGGTCACTGGGGGGGGTGGCCTAATGCTCCCCGAAGCCAGAAGTCACAGAAATCTATGCCGGTGCTTAACCCCCTAGGTACAGAGGTGGAAGAATAAGGCTATGTGGACACATCTCGCCCCTTTCCAGCACTGGGAAGAAAATAAAGTACGCTGCAGCGATTTTAACAACAAAAAGAAAATAACAAACGCTTTCATTCCCAGGCGCTCCTCTCTCTCGCTCGCCACACTCTGACAAGGAAGAGTGTTCCCAGGCCGGAAAGCAGCTCCGTGCTGCAAACTGCTTGTCCTCGAGCCTTACCCTGCAAAATCCTCCTCCGCTCCCAGGAGGCAAGACGGCTAAGACCGGCACCCTCCTTACAGGGTACGGCCCGCCTGGCCAGCCAGATCGCCCATAGGCGAGGCCTTCCTTACAGGGAGGGCCCTCAGCCTGCCGAAGGACAGAGCTGTCCCCAAAAGGCACGTGGAGACCTGGACCCTGCTTACAGGGTGGTCCACGGCTCTGCAGAACCTAGCCCTCCACCAAGAGACACGGGACTCGCACCCTCCTTACAGGGCCCGGCCCGTCTGACCAGCCAGACTGCCCCACAAGGTTCAAAAGGGACATGCCCAGAGCCCTGCTTACAGGGCGGGCCCTCAGGCTAGCCAAAGGAAAGATCTCTCACCAAAGGCACATGGATGCCCAGACCCTGCTTACAGGGTGGTCCACTGCTTTGCATAACCTAGTCCTCCACCAAGAGACGCGGGACTCACACCCTCGTTACAGGGCAGTCCAGGGGTCCGGACATGGAGTACCAGGCACTGATGCAGGACAAGGGACAGATGCCTGGACACAGGGAAAGGTGGAGGAGGCCACAGGCTTCAACCCAGCCACGGGAAGGTCATCAGGCTCCGGGGTCTAAAAAGTTTGCTGTCACCAACGAGACCCGGCTCCTGTCTGCAAGGCTGTCCTGCTGCACAATGCGGCAGGCTGCTCCGTCTCTCTCCAGCCAGCGGTAGGTGGCTACGCCCACCCTGCTTACAGGGGCACCTCTCCCAACTGGCTAGCAATAGCAATGGACTTGGACTCCCAATTACGGGATGTCCAGCGCTACACACGTTCATATCGCCTGTCCTCGCATGTTAGGAGGCAGCACTCACCCCGCTTATAGGAGGCTGCAGCATTGGCAGTCATGTTTGGCAGCTGGCCTGCACCCCGATTACAGGGCGGCTGCTCCGCACAAGACCACCAGCCAGATCCATGGATTTACAAACGAGGTAGCGGTGACACACACCTTGCTTACAGGGTTGTCCACCTTCCACCTGACTGCTACAGAAGCGTAACAGCTTCAAGGGCAGAGATCCATCTCTGAGTTACAGAGAGCTCGCCCAAAGGCTCACGCAGCCAAAATTTGGCTAAGACATGACTGAGACCTAAAGGCAGGGAGGTCACTCTGTCCAGAGTCCCTTTCCTTCTCACCCTGTTTCTCTGCCTGGCTTTTCTCCTACCTCGCCTCTTCCCCGCTGCTTCTCCTTCTGGTTCTCCCGAGGCCTGCAAGAACAGAGACCGAGACCGGCTGTAAGCGAACAGAGCCAGAGTACACATCCAGCAGCTTGAACTTCTAATACACTTACCATCCTCCGGAAACCTGCAACTTTCCCCGTAACCCATGGGCAATGCCTCTGGCCAACCTCACAGCGTAGCCTCAGATGAGCAGTAATAAAGCCAGGAAACCTGGACCCCCCCTCCCAGACCAGGGACACAGGAAATCCCACCATCCCAAGCCCCCGAGGCTCATGAATCCCCGGGGTGTACCACTTAGTGGTGGAGCCCAAGGAGCAGACACTTTCTGTGTCAAAATTCTCTTACCTGTGCCTCCTGCTAGGCTGGCCTCGTTTTCCGCCTTCCCGGTCAGCTCGCTCCGACCCATCTGCCATCTTGTCTGCTTGTCCTTCTGGGGATGACGTGCAGACCCCCAAAGGGGACCTGCTTTGCAGGATTCGGGGCTGCAGCCTCAGGTGGCCAGGCCAGTCTCCAACACTCGACTCCCGGAGAGCCAAGTCAAGCGACATCTGCCACCAATCCCTTTCAGCAAGGGATTCAGCATCCTGGGTGGCCAGCCCGGAGGCCCTCAGCACGCAGTGGTTGCAAGGGAACCACTGCAGAAATGAAAGGGGGCAGCGGGCGGGGAAACTTGGATGTGAAAGAACAGGACAGGAGAGAAGAGAAACAGCGCAGAGGGGGAGCAGGAACTTGGAGGTGAAAGGCACCAGGCACCAAGAAGGTGCCTGGCAGATCAATTTTATTTGTCCATTAAATAGCAGGCCAGCTCACACCTGCTTTTGTGTTGTCTTCTCTGCTGGTTGTCTTTGGCGGCACCCCGTGTGCTCGTGCTTCCCCATGGGATGGCCTTGAGAGGGCACAAGCCCCCTCAAGTGACCACCAGTGCTTGACCGCCCACAGAGCTAGGCAGCACCACACCGTAGCTCGGGCTTGGGGGTGTGAAAAGGCCGTCAGTGCTTGACCCGTTTGCGAGCAGGGCAGCACCACACCGCAGCTCGGCAAGATGACCCCGAGAACAGACAGCGGCGACCTCCAGGCCTTTGCCCACTGCAGCCCCAAGTGACGCCTTAAGGAGGGGCCGCGGGCCAAGCCCTAGGGACCTGGCCCGCGGCCCCCCCCGAAAGGCCTTAAGTGAGAACTACAGGGGTTCAGACCAGACCCGCTGCCAACCCGAACGGTAACTTAAGGGAGGACAGCGGGGGCCTACGGACCTGGCCGCTGCCCCCCGCAAATGACACCATCAGGGAGGACTGCGGGGGCCCTCCGGCCCTCCCCACTGCGGACCCCAGTGACGTCTTAAGAGAGGACCGCGGGCAGAGACAAACCGCCCCTGCCCACCGCTCCCCCAAATGATGCCTCAAGGGGGCAGCGGAGCTGGCTACGGACCTGAGCCTCCGCCCCCCGAATGACAGCCTTAAGGGAAAGCTGCGGCCGAGGCCGGGGACCTCGCCCGCTGCCCCCCAAATGGCGTCTTAAGGGAAGGAACGGAAACCTGCAAGCCCAGCCGCTGCCCACCCCGCGGGTCACCGGTGCTTGACAAGGACTACGAGCCACGCAGCACCCACGTGGCTCGGGACGTCGCTCCCCACAGCCTGACACACCCCCGGGCCTGCAGAGGGGCCGTAGGTCCCCAACTGCAGCCCCCCCCACGTCCCCCCGACGCTCCGGCACACAGGGTGCAAGGAGCTCTACGGCTGGGCCTCACCTCCCCGGGGTGCCGCCTCTTCAGGGCTCTTCTGGGGTTACTGCTCCCCGCCCGCTGGCCAGCTCTACCAGCTCTTCTCCGCCCTTCTCCTCCTGCCGCGGCGGGGCAGGCGCCGCTGCCTCTTCAGGGCGCTTCCGGGGTTACCGCTCCCCGCCGCTGGCCAGCTCTACCAGCTCTTCTCAGCCCCGCTCCCCTGCCGCGGCAGGGACCCGCCGCTCCCGCCTCTTCAGGGCGCTTCTGGGGTTACCGCTCCCCCCCCGCTGGCCAGCTCTACCAGCTCTTCTCTGCCCGCCGCCGTCGTCCGCGCGCGCGGCACGCGGCCTTTTATCGCTGCTGGAGGCCCCGCCCCCGATGGCGGACCAATAGGAAAGCTCGGGGGGGTCACTTCCCCCCTCAGCGCCACTTTGCCACCTTGTCTCTAAGGCAGGGCGCGCAAGCCTTCCTCCTGCCGTCTCCTGATTGGCGGGGAGGGAAACGCCTCCGCCAATCGGCGGGCGCCATCCGGCTCAAGCCTCCCAGCGCGCCGCCACGTGCGCCGTTCGGCGGGGACAGGCCTCGTGCCGGGCCCCTCGGGCGTGGGGGCAGGGCGACACCCGCGCGGGGCCTTGTCCCTGCAACAGGGCGGGCGGGCGGGCGGGCGGGCGGGAGGAGCAGGCGAGACGAGCCCTCGTGCGGGCGGGATGGGTCGTGTGGAGACAGCAGGGCGTGGACTAGATGACCGCGCGCGAGACCCCTGCCCTTCAGCCCACCCCGGGAATGACGCGGGAGCGGGCTGAGGAAAGGACCGGGCTGTCCCCGAGGCGCTGGGATCTAGTCACGTTCCCGCCAACCGCCCGGCCTGGCCCCGCCCCTTCTCCTCAGCGCCGAAGGTGCGCGGGCGGGAAACGCAGCCTGAACCCCCCCCCGCGGCGCCATGTTACCAGCGCCCGCTCTCCCCGCACTGCCACACTCCTTCCTCCACACCGCCTCCCCCCGCTCCGGCCAGGGCCGGGCACACCACACCCAGCACCCGACCCTCACACATTTCCACACCCACTTCCTTCAGGAGCCCACAACGGCTCCACTTTCCACAGAAAAAAATCCGCTCAACATGACTGAGTCCCCGCCTCGCACACCCGGCCGCGAAAACACTGCCGACCAGCGCACGGTGCTGCGCGTGGAAAGAAGTCGCCACCTCACCACACGCTTTGTGTCTCACCACACCATTTTCCACAGAAGTGTCGCCATATCTCCACAGACTTGCACAAGGGGGGGAGCCATAATCCAGTTTCTCACAGAAATATCATACGTCCCCCCAAAAGTTGACAAATCACCACAAACAAATCACCACAGTGGTCCTCACAAAACCCTCGCCGCAGCCCCAGTCCCTGAAGCGTCACACCATCTTCCCACTGAGGACAGACTTTTTTGTGGGGATTTTTGTTGGTTAGAAATGGGGCAAGTTGCCAGGCCCCGGGCTTTTGTCTCCCCTCTGCCAGCAAGGGGGCAGGGAACATCTCCAGCCTCCAGCCGCGCGTCGCTGAGGGGCTGCCGTCCCCGAGACTCGTGCGAGGGGCACGCCTGTCCCGGAGCCGCGCGGCCCGCGATGGAGCCGAGGGCTGCGGGGCCAGGGCCGTTGTGAGGGGAGCCGAGCTGAAAGAGGCCTGAGGGCTCTTTTGGGGGAGAGCAGGCAGGCCGCGGGGCACAAGGAGCTGAGGGTTGGGACGGGACGGGGGGCATCGACAGAAGTGGGGGGTTTGTGCGAGGAGTGCAGGACTGGAGCAGTGCGGGCTGAGGCAGGACTGAGGGGCACCACTGAAAAAATGAGGTCCCGAGGGTTGGGAGCGAGGGACACCGGTGAGACGGGGGGGCTGTGGGCCGCGAGTGAGGGGCGCCACTGGAAAACACGGGGGCTGAAGCACAGACGGGCACTCCTGGCTTCTCCAGAGCGCAGGCTTTGAGACCAGGCGTGCGAGCGTTTGCTGCCGAGCACTGCAACGCAGACGTCTGCTGCCGGTCAAAGCTGAGCAGGGAACAAACCCCCAACCACCGTCGCAGGCGGCATCCAAACCCGCATTGGAGCCCACGCCAGCAGGGAGCTCGCGGATGACATGCTGACCATCTCGGTGCCCTGCGAGCAGCGTGGAAGGATCTTGCCTGGTGCCCCCAGCCTCACGTTAGCAGAGGTGGTTTGCGCCTGCCCGGGGCAATTCAGAGGAGAGCGAGAGCCAACCCCGACACTGAACCCCTAACTCAAAGTGGGGAGTGGGCACCGGCTGTCGGGGTAATCAGTCATTTGTCTGTCTGCCCTGCAGGAGGCGCCACAGCTGGTGCGGGAGGGGATGAAGCTGCTGACTGAGCCCACGGCCGGCCGGGGTAGGGGTGGCAGCTGTGCTCTCCCCGGCATCCCAGCAGATGCACCGGAGATGAGGGACATCTGCATCGTGCTGCGTGGAGGGAATGTGGACCTGGGCTCCCTGGCCTGGCTCATCGGAGCTTGGGGCAAAGAAACTGCAGGAAACGAGTGGCCTGTGGAGCCACCTACCCCATGGAGGGGACACAGGGCCCGGGCATCTCTGCGCTGTTGCTCTTTGTACCAGGGAAGCTCCAGCTACTCGTAAACCAGAGGCCACTCAGCACAAAAGGGCCTGGCTTTTGAGGAAGCAGGGGGAGCTCTTCCCTGCAGGGCGTGCACAACCTGTAATGCCGCAGCCCTGCTCTGCCCTGTCCGTCCAAAGTAGGCCAACGCAGGGGACGGAGCCAGAGAGCTCTGGCAGCCAGGCCCGTGCACAGCCCATGCCCACAGAGCTTGGAGACCAGCCAGCTCCCCTACAATGAGAGCCTGGGCTCCGGCAGGATAGAGCCAGCTGGGGCTCCTTCCTAACATATCAAGAAAACAGGAGGACGCACAGGTGTCCTGGTGCAATCTGTGGGGTTTCCAACTTCCCAAGGAGAGAGCAAGCACAGCCTGCAAAGTCCAGAAGCTGCCACACCTGAGAACACAACAGCCACCTCCCAAAAATAAGCCAAGCACTAGGACCTCTGTAGGCTGCACCGTATATTTGCCACTGAAATAGATACAACGGAGGCTGCAGCAGCGTGGGAAGGCACTACGCTAACACACGCCTGCACCCAGGAGACTCCTCGGGAATCCTGGACGCGGGTTCCGAAGAGCTACTCCGTGTCCACCTCCGGCACGGGGGCAGGCTCCTCGTTTCTCACCCACGCCACCGGCTCTGGCACATACGGGTCATACGTCCACTTGGGAAAGACGCGTTTGTACAGGTTCATCAGCACCGTGTCCTGGGACTTCAGCTGTCCATCAAAGTGGCACTTCATGTGGCCATGGGTCCCTAGGCAAAGGGAGCAAGCAGGGCTGTGGGCAGCTCTCCCAGGTCAGGGAGGGGTTTGCTGGGCGTGAGCGGGTCCAGCCCACACCATGGAAGGAAAGCAGAGCAACCCACCTCCAAGCTTCCCTTACCTAGTGGCTCCTCGATGTGTCCCCTGCGGCCCCATTTTGTTCTCAGCTCAACGGGCTTAAACCACAGCACATCCTCTGTAGATCGAAGACAAGATGCATGCGAGACAGGCCAGGCCGCGGGTATATGCTGCCCATCTGGCTAGCTCGAGCTGTCGCCCTACAGCAGCTATGGGTACAGAGTGCACACCAGGCTTCCCGCTGCACACTGACCATGGCTGCAGCAGGGATGGGCATGTTTGAAGTGCAAAAGCCTGCCAGCAGGCAGTGGGGGGAGACTACGGGACTGCCTGGGACATGCCAACATGAGCGGGACAGACCACCCCGACCTCTAGCCCTGCAGCACAGGGTTTCAGAGGCCCAGCTGTCTGCAATCATGAACTGGACTTCCCTGTGGAAGCTGCAGGGCTCCCGGACGCACGGACTGCCCTGCCCCACCTGTGAGTACCGTACCTCTGGTAAAGAACACGTACCGCACGACTGCCGTCTTGCTGAAAATTTTGAAGGGGCGACCGCTAAGCACCAGCCTCTTGATGATGAGCCTGTCTGGGTCCACCGCCAGCAAAGAGCCTGTGGCCAGGAGGTCGTGCATCCCTGCCCCAGGCAGAGGTGTTAGACAATCTGCACATACATGGAGCTGGAAATATAGAGAGTTACATATATTTAGAGCTGGGGTGGAAATATATAGACAGGTAGACATAGAAAGCTGGAGATATTGAGCGCTGCAGTTATTCAAAGCTGGAGCTATACAGAGTCCTGGATACAGGACTCCTCTATACAGGAGTTGGAGATATTCCGAGGTGAAGATATTAATAGCTGGAGATATTCGGAGCTGGAAATATAGATAGACGGAACTATTTAGACCTGGAGATATTCAGAGCTGGAGATATTCACAGAGGTAGATACATACAGATGTAGATATATGAAGATAGAGCTATACAGAGCTGAAGATAAACTGACCTGGACACATATATACAGGTAGATATATGAAGCTGGAGCTCTTCAAAGATGGAGATATGCAGAGAGGTAGATACATAGAGATGTAGATATGTGAAGCTGTAGATAAACACAGCTGAAGATATACCGAGCTGGATATAGATATACAATATATATATATATATATATATACAAACACAATACATACACACACACACACACTATATACACACACACAATATATCTATCTATCTATCTATATAAAGACACACTCTCTCTCTATACATACACACACACAAACACTCTCTCTCTATATATATATGTACACACACACACTATACACACACACACACACACACTATATATATATATTTATACAGATTATACAGACACACCGATAGATTTATGTAGCTGGAGATATTCAGAGCTGGACATACTGACAGCTGGAGAGATTCAGAGCTCGAGAGATTGAGAGAGGTAGATATATAGGAATGTAGATATAGGAACCTGCAGTTATACAGAACTTCAGATATTTAGACCTGGAGATATTAAGAGACACAGAGATTCAGAGCTGGAGATATATAGAGATGCAGCTATATGAAACTGGAGATAGTCACAGCTGGAGATGTTCAGAGCTGGATATATGGAGAGCTGGAGATAGGTAGACATGGAGATATTCACAGGGGTAGACATATAGAGATGCGGATAGATGAAGCTGGAGATATTGATATCTGGAGATATGCAGAGCTCAAGATATTGAGAGCTGGAGATATTGAGAGCTGGAAGGATTTAGAACAGGAGATATTCAGAGCTGGACATATTCAGAGACGTAGATATATAGAGATGTCGATAGTTCAAGCTGGAGATATGCAGAGCTGAAAATATACTGAGCTGCATATATATATATATATACAGGTCTTTATATATGAAGCTGGATCTCTTCAGAGCTGGAGATCTTCAGAGCTCCAGATATTGACACCTGGAGATATTCAGGAAGGTAGATATAGAGAGATGTAGATCGATGAAGCTGGAGATGTGCAGAGCTGGAGATATAGAGACAGGTAGATACAGAAAGCTGGAGCCATTCAGAACTGGAGATCTTGATAGCTGGAGATATTTAGACCTTGAGATATGCAGAGCTGGAGATATTCAGAGAGGTAGATATAGAAATATGTAGAGGTATGAATCTGGAGATATGTAGAGGTGTAGAAATAGAGAGATGTAGATATATGAAGCTGGAGATATTCAGAGCTGGAGATATTCAGAGCTGGAGATATATAGAGATGTAGACATATGAAGCAGGAGATACCTAGATCTGGACATATGTAGAGATGTTGACATATGAAGCTGGAGTTATTCAAAGCTGGAGATATTCAGCGAGGTACAGATATAGAGATGTAGATCTATGAAGCTGGAGATATGAAGAGGTGGAAATATATAGACAGGTAGACTTATAAAGCTGGAGATACTGAGCGCTGCAGTTATTCAGAGCTGGAGCTATACAGAGTTGGAGATATTCCGAGGTGAAGATATTAATAGCTGGAGATATTCAGAGGTGGAAATATTGATAGATGGAAATATTCAGAGCTGGAGATATTCAGAAGTGGAGACATTCAGAGAGGTAGATCCATAGAGATGCAGATATATGAAGCTAGATATCTACAGAGCTGAAGATATACTGACCTGGAGATATATATATATATATACACACACACACACACACACACACACACACACACACACACAGGTAGATATATGAATCTGGAGCTCTTCAAAGATTCATAGATTCATAGATGTTAGGGTCGGAAGGGACCTTAATGGATCATCGAGTCCAACCCCCTGAATAAGCAGGAAAGAGTGCTGGGTCTAGACGACCCCAGCTAGATACTCATCTAACCTCCTCTTGAAGACCCCCAGGGTAGGGGAGAGCGCCACCTCCCTTGGGCACCCGTTCCAGACCTTGGCCACTCGAACCGTGAAGAAGTTCTTCCTAATGTCCAGTCTAAATCTGCTCTCTGCTAGTTTGTGGCCGTTGTTTCTTGTAACCCCCGGGGACGGCTTGGTGAATAAATACTCACCAATTCCCTTCTGTGCCCCCGTGATGAACTTATAGGCAGCCACAAGTTCGCCTCTCAACCTTCTCTTTCGGAGGCTGAAAAGGTCCAGTATCTCTAGTCTCTCCTCGTAGGGCTTGGTCTGCAGGCCCTTAACCATACGAGTGGCCCTTCTCTGGACCCTCTCCAGGTTATCCCCATCCTTCTTGAAGTGCGACGCCCAGAATTGCACGCAGTACTCCAACTGCGGTCTGAGCAGCGCCCGATAAAGGGGAAGTATCACCACCCTGGACCTGTTCGTCATGCATCTGCTGATGCACGATAAAGTGCCACGGGCTTTTCTGATGGCTTCGTCACACTGCCGACTCATGTTCATCTTGGAGTCCACTAGGACTCCAAGATCCCTTTCCACCTCTGTGCCACCCAGCAGGTCATTCCCTAGGCAGTAGGTGTGCTGGACATTTTTCCTCCCTAGGTGCAGCACTTTGCATTTCTCCTTGTTGAACTGCATCCTGTTGTTTTCTGCCCACTTGTCCAACCTATCCAGGTCTGCCTGCAGTTGTTCTCTGCCCTCCGGCGTGTCCACTTCTCCCCATAGCTTTGTGTCATCTGCAAACTTGGACAGAGTACATTTGACTCCCTCGTCCAAGTCACTGATGAAGACATTAAAGAGTATCGGTCCAAGGACCGAGCCCTGCGGGACCCCACTGCCCACACCCTTCCAGGTCGAGACCGACCCATCTACCACGACTCTCTGGGTGCGACCCTCCAGCCAATTCGCCACCCACCGGACTGTGTAGTCATCCCAGTCACAGCCTCTTAACTTGTTCACCAGTATGGGGTGGGATACCGTATCGAAGGCCTTCCTGAAGTCTAAGTATACGACATCCACCCCTCCTCCTGTGTCCAGGCGTTTCGTAACCTGGTCATAAAAAGAGACTAGATTGGTCAGGCACGATCTGCCCGCCACAAACCCGTGCTGGTTTCCCCTCAGCATAATTTGTCCTGCCGGGCTCTCACAAATGTGAGCCTTGATAATTTTTTCAAAGACTTTACCAAGGATGGAGGTGAGACTGACTGGCCTATAGTTGCCCGGGTCCTCCTTCCTCCCCTTTTTGAAAATGGGGACCACGTTAGCCCTTTTCCAGTCCTCCGGGACTTGGCCCGTGCACCACGAGCGTTCGAATATTCCCGCCAGTGGCTCTGCAGTGATGTCGGCCAGTGCCTTCGGCACCCTCGGATGGAGCTCATCCGGGCCTGCCGACTTAAAAGCATCCAGTTCTTCCAAGTGACTCTGCACCGTCTCAGGCTCTACGCACGGCAGTCTGGCGCCTTGCTGCTGCCTCTCCACAACCCCCGTGAGAGACTTGTCGTGCCCCTCGCTTAGGAACACTGAGGCAAAGAGCTCGTTGAGGAGTTCAGCCTTGTCCCCCCTGTCTGTCACCAATTGCTTCTGCCCATTTAGCAGGGGTCCTATTCCTCCCTGGGCCTTCCTTTTACTCCCTATATATCTAAAAAACAATTCCTTGTTGTCTTTTACTTGGGTTGCCATCCTCAGCTCCATGGTAGCTTTGGCCCATCTAACTGCCTCCCTACAAGCACGAGCAGAGGAGGTATATTCGTCTTTGGTGATCTCTCCCTGTTTCCACTTTTTATGTGCTCCCCTTTTGGCCCTTAGGCTGCCCTGGATTTCTGTGGTCATCCAGGGAAGCCTCCTGGCCCCTTGCCCTCTTTTTCCTCGCTCGGGGATCGTCTTGCTTTGTGCCCGAAGGATCGTTTCCTTAAGGCACAGCCACCCTTCTTGGGCTCCCATCCCTTTAAAACTCAAAAAGATGGAGATATGCAGAGAGGTAGATACATAGAGATGCAGAAATACGAAGCTGTAGATAAGCACAGCTGAAGATATACCGAGCTGGATATATATACACAATATATATATATATACACAACCACACTACACACACACACACACACACACACACTATATACACAAACACACACTCTCTCTATACACACACACACACACACTCTCTCTCTCTATATATATACACACATACACACAGATAGATTTATGTAGCTGGAGACATTCAGAGCTGGAGATATTCAGAGAGGTAGATACATAGACATGTAGCTATATGAAGCTAGATATATACAGAGCTGAAGATATACTGACCTGGACATATATATACAGGGAGATATATGAAGCTGGAGCTCTTCAAAGATTTCATAGATTTCATAGACATTAGGGCTGGAAGGGACCTCGGAAGATCATTGAGTCCAGCCCCCCGCCCAAAGGGCAGGAAGTCAGCTGGGGTCATAGGATCCCAGCAAGATAAGCATCCAGTTTGATCTTGAAGGTGTTCAATGAAGGCGCTTGAACAACCTCCGGCGGCAGGCTGTTCCAGACCTTGGGGGCTCGGACAGTAAAGAAATTCTTCCTTATGTCCAGCCTGAAACAATCTTGTAGTAGTTTGTGACCGTTCGTCCTCGTCATCCCTTGGGGCACTCTGGTGAACAAACGTTCCCCTAGATACTGGTGATCACCCCTGATAAACTTGTAGGTGGCCATCAGATCACCCCTGAGCCTGCGCTTTTCCAGGCTAAAGAGCCCCAGGGCTCTCAGCCTGTCATCGTAAGATGACAGATAAGATGGAGATATGCAGAGAGGTAGATACATAGAGATGTAGATATATGAAGCTGTAGATAAACTAGGCTGAAGATATACCGAGCTGGATATAAATACGCAATATATATATATACACAAACACAATACACACACACACACACACATACACACACACTATATATACATATATATATATATATATATATACACACACACACATATACACACACACACTGTACCTACACACAGACACACATACACACAGATTAATGTAGCTGGAGATATTGAGAGCTGGACATACTGACAGCTGGAGATATTCGAAGCTCGAGATATTGAGAGAGGTAGATATATAGGAATGTAGATATAGGAACCCGCAGTTATACAGAACTTCAGATATTTAGACCTGGAGATATTAAGAGATACAGAGATTCAGAGCTGGAGATATATGGAGATGCAGCTATATGAAACTGGAGATAGTCACAGCTGGAGATTTTCAGAGCTGGATATATGGAGAGCTGGAGATAGGTAGACATGGAGATATTCACAGGGGTAGACATATAGAGATGCAGAGAGATGAAGCTGGAGATATTGATATCTGGAGATATGCAGAGCTCAAGATATTGAGAGCTGGAGATATTGAGAGCTGGAAGGATTTAGAAGAGGAGATATTCAGAGCTGGACATATTCAGGGAAGAAGATATATAGAGATGTCGATATTTCAAGCTGGAGATAAGCAGAGCTGAAAATAGACAGAGCTGGATGGATATATATATACAGGTGGATATATGATGCTGGAGATATTCACAGATGTCAATATATAGAGAGGTAGATATATGAAACTGGAGATAGTCACAGCTGGAGATATTCAGTGCTGGAGATACACAGAGCGGTAGACATATAGAGATTGACATAGATGAAGCTGGAGACATACACAGCTGGAAATATAGAGATCTAGAAATATATTGAGCTAGAGATGTTTAGAGCTGGTGTTATACAGAGCTGGAGGTATGAAGACCATATATCTTGACTTCAGAAAAGCCTTTGATCTGGTGTCCCACGCTCACCTCTTAGAGAAGCTGGCCAATTGTCGCCTTGGGTCCTCCACGATCCACCGGCTGGAAAATTGGCTCCGGGGTCAGACCCAGAGGGTAGTCATTGATGGAAGTCACTCATCGTGGTGTCCTGTGACCAGTGGGGTCCCCCAGGGCTCTGTCCTTGGACCCATACTGTTCAACATCTTCATTAACGATGTGGACACTGGAGTCAGAAGCGGACTGGCCAAGTTCGCCGATGACACCAAACTTTGGGGCAAAGCATCCACGCCAGAAGACAGGCGGGCGATCCAGGCTGACCTGGACAGGCTCAGCAAGTGGGCGGACGAGAATCTGATGGTGTTCAACGCCGATAAATGCAAGGTTCTCCACCTTGGGAAGAAAAACCTGCAGCATCCTTATAGGCTCGGCAGTGCTATGTTGGCTAGCACTACGGAAGAAAGAGACTTGGGGGTCATCATTGACCACAAGATGAACATGAGCCTGCAGTGCGATGCTGCGGCTAGTAAAGCGACCAAAACGCTGGCTTGCATCCATAGATGCTTCTCAAGCAAATCCTGCGACGTCATTCTCCCTTTGTACTCGGCCTTGGTGAGGCCGCAGCTGGAGTACTGCGTCCAGTTTTGGGCTCCACAATTCAAAAAGGATGTGGAGAAGCTTGAGAGAGTCCAGAGGAGAGCCACGCGCATGATCAGAGCTCAGGGAAGCAGACCCTACCATGACAGGCTGAGAGCCCTGGGGCTCTTTAGCCTGGAAAAGCGCAGGCTCAGGGGTGATCTGGTGGCCACCTACAAGTCTATCAGGGGGGACCACCAGTATCTGGGGGAACGCTTGTTCACCAGAGCGCCCCAAGGGATGACGACTAGGTCGAACGGTCATAAACTACTACAAGACCGTTTCAGGCTGTAACAAGGAAGAATTTCTTTACTGTCCGAGCCCCCAAGGTCTGGAACAGCCTGCCACCGGAGGTGGTTCAAGCGCCTTCACTGAACACCTTCAAGATGAAACTGGATGCTCATCTTGCTGGGATCCTATGACCCCAGCTGACTTCCTGCCCTTCCTTTGGGCAGGGGGCTGGACTCGATGATCTTCCGAGGTCCCTTCCAGCCCGAATGTCTATGAAATCTATGACACTCACCCCCCACAACCGCCACGAGCCCGCCCACGTGCCCGCACAGCCCCGCTCGCCGGCCCCGGTGCAGACGACGCCCCTCCCCCCCCATCACCCCTCCCCCCGCCCCCGGCACCCCGGAGGGGGCCCCCCCGCGCCCCCCGCCGTGGCACGAGACCGGGCTGGGCCTGGCGCCTCGGCGGGCGGGCGGGAGCGCCGACACGGCGCAGGCGCGGGGCGAGCGGCGGAGGGAGCGGCCGGGCGGCGGCACTGCGCACAAAGCCGCTCGCGGCACTGCTGCCTCCCTGCGCTGTGTCCGGGCCGGCAACAGCTGCAATGCGCGCCGTGCCCACAGGAGAGCAGCACTGAGCCGTGCTCAGGAGCCGCCCGCCCCTCCCCGCTGCAGTGCCCGGCCTCAGCCACCGCGGGGCAGCACCGAGCGCGCTCTCGTTCTCCGCCTTCCAGCCCCGGCTGCGGCGCCGGGGGAAGCGCAGCACGGCGGCCCAGACAGCAGCGTGTCCTTGTTCACGCCCCCGCCTCCCCGCCCCAGTACTGTCCAGGGCCGCACACCGTACCTAGGGGGTGTGTTGAAATCCAGCCATTAATATCTAGCAATATGCAGACGTACTGCTGTGTGAACACCTCCATCCATTTCCCTGTTGGGGAGATGGACGGCCACAGACAGACACTAGTAGGATGGCTACGTTCGTTATGGGGTGTATTCTGCACGCACACGCACACGCACACATCCCTGTCACAGCCCCGGGCGGGAGGCGTGTTTGCCCCTCGCCGCGCTCACGCTCACGCTGCGGCCCCCGGCTCCCACCCTGCTCGGGGCACGCGCCGGCCGCAGAGACAAGCGGGCGAACGTCACCGCCGGGGATCGGAGCTGGACCAATCGGCACACAAAGGAGTGCCGACACCCCCATCCCCGTGAGCCAATCCCAATCCGAGCAAGAAGGGCGAGCTCCTGGACCCGCCTCCTCAGACAGAGGCCAATCAGAGCGAAGCGGGGCGGAGCGGCACGGACCCTACCCCCAAAAGCAGCCAATCGCCGCTCTCCTGACAGGAACCAATGGGAACACGAGCCTCCGATCCCGGCCCCGCTGCGCTCCCCGGCCCTGAAGCCATGTCCGTGACTCGCGTGTCCGTCCCGAGCGGCGCGGCGCGACGCCGCCTGCCCCGCCCGCCGGCCCTGCCCGAGTGACCCCCGAGCCAGCGAAACTTGTGTTCTTCTTCTCTGTCTGCCTTGACCTCCCGCCTGCCCGAGCTGGAGGCGCGGCGCCCCGAGCCGCTGTCCCTCTCTCTGCCCTCCTCGCTTCTCTGGAAACCTCGTGTTGAATCGTAGGGCACTAGCACAGGGCAGGGTTTTCTTTTCTCTGCCTTTAAAGCCCGGCTGCTCCGCGCAGGGTGGCTGCCGCGCAGGGAGGGCGGCACGGAGCCGGCCTCGTTCCGCGGCTCGCCGCACCGCTTTCCACACAAGTATCACCATGTCGCCACAGGCACTTGCAGGAGAAGTTGGGAAACAAAAGCAACAATCAAGTTGCCCACAGAAATCTCTTTTTCCCTCCAAAAGTTCCCAACTGGCCTCCGATAATCAGCACAATTGTCCTCCCAAAACACTCACCACAGTCCCACACAGCATCACACTGTTTTCCAAGTGAGAAGAGATTGGTTCTGGGGATTCTTCTTTGGTTCGAGACCGTGTTTATTGAAATGTGTGTGTTTGCATTCTTCCAGCTCTCTCCGCGCCAGCACGGGAGTCTCCCCGCGCCCTCCCCGCTGCTCCCCGCCGGTCCCCGCGCCCTGCGCAGGCCTGTGCCAGGGACTCGGGCAGGGAACACAGTGCCTGCCCCCAAGAAGGAGGGCAGTAACCCCGCGTGCCTGGTCCCACGTGACGGAAAGAGCAGCCCAGCCCAGCCCCCCCACAAGAGGGGGGGTCTCCCCTCCGCAATGCCCGGCGCGGCCACAGGAGGGCGGCTCTGAGCAGGGTTTGGCCTTCACTTTCACCTGCTGCTGCAATGCCGCGACGCGACCACCGGAGGGCAGCACCGAGCCGGGTTTGCCTTCATACGCAGGAGGAGACCACTCCCTGCTCAGAGCCGCCCTCCTGTGGCCGCGCCGGGCATTGCGGCGGGGAGACCCGGGCGGGCACCCCAGCCGGCTCGGCTCGGCTCCGCGCCGCCCGCCTGGGGCTGGAGCGGGGCTTGGAGCGCGGAGAAAGCGACCCGGAACGAAGCCGGCTCCGTGCCGCCCTCCCTGCGCGGAGCAGGCGGGGTTTCAAAGCCGAGAAAATCACATGGAGGAGACAGGGAGGCTGCCCAGGCGGCAGGCGGAGAGAAAAGGGGCCCCGGGACAATCAAACAGCTTCACGCTGCAACCCCCACCGCAGACCAGAGCCCGACAGGCCCCGCGCCCTGGGAACGCGGCGTCCCGCACCACCCGCACGTCGCCAGAACATGCCGCCGCAGCTCTCCGGCCCCGCCCGGGTGTGCGGGGCTGCACCGGGACGTGGGCTCCGGGCGCAGCGGGTCCGGAACAGGAGACACAACGAGCCGACCGGGGCCGCTGAGGATCCGAGTTGGACCAATCGGCGCACAGAAGCCTGCACACCCCCACCATGGCCGGGCAGCCAATCAGAATGCGACGGGGCGGGGTGTCTTGGACCCGCCCCATTCCTGGCAAAAGCCAATGAGAACCAAGAAGGGCGGGGCGACGCTAACCCCGCCCTTGCGGCCACTCCACCCAATCGCCTCACGTCTCAAGTTGGCCAATGAAAAGGCGGGCCTCCGATCCCGGCCCGGAACAAAAGTCAGTGACTCGTGTGTCTGTCCCTGCCGCGCTCACTGCTCTGGGGACGCCCCGAGCGAGTGAGCGAGGCCTTTTTTCCTCCTCTCTCTCCGCCTTTCCCGCCCGGCTGAAACGTGCTGTCAGAGCCACAGCTGCTTGCCTCTCTCTCTCGACCCTTGTCGTCTGGCTGCAATGCCGCTCTGCAGGACGCGACGGCAGCCCCGGGCCTGGTTTTATTTGTGCGGCTGAGTTTCTGGCTGCCGTGCCCAGCGCGGAGCTCCGGACTGGGCCCGTTTTGTGACGTGCCAGGGTCCCCGGACCCCGAAGCCCCGGTAGAAACGCGCCGGCGGCCCAGCCCCTTTTCCCCCTTCTCCGCCCTCCTCTCCTGCCTGCAATGCGGAGAGTGACCCACAGGAGGGCAGCACTGAGGCATTCCTTTAATACACGGCCCCACAGGAGGGCAGCACCGAGCAGCGCCGCTCCTCGTGGCTGCAATGCGGAGAGTGACCCACAGGAGGGCAGCACTGAGGCATTCCTTTAATACACGGCACCACAGGAGGGCAGCACCGAGCAGCGCCGCTCCTCGTGACTGCAGTGTGCGGAGCGCACCACAGGAGGGCAGCACTGAGGCATTCCTTTAATACACGGCACCACAGGAGGGCAGCACCGAGCAGCGCCGCTCCTCGTGGCTGCAGTGTGCGGAGCGCACCACAGGAGGGCAGCACCGAGCAGCGCTGGTCCTCGTGGCTGCAGTGCGCGGAGCGCACCACAGGAGGGCAGCACTGACCCAGATATGTCTTAACACTGAGGCAGAGACCAACGCCGGGCTCAGAGCCGCCCTCCTGTGGCCGCGCCGGGCATTGCGGCGGGGAGACCCGGGCGGGCACCCCAGCCGGCTCGGCGCCGCCCGTCGCGGGCTGGAGCGGGACTTGGAGCCCGCAGATACGGACCCGGAGCGAAGCCGGCTCCGTGCCGCCCTCTCTCCACGGACCGGGTGGGGTTGAAAGGCCGAGAACATCACATGGAGGTGACAGGGAGGCTGCCCAGGCGGCAGGCGGAGAGAAAAGGGGCCCCGGGACAATCAAACAGCTTCACGCTGCAACCCCCACCGCAGACCAGAGCCCGACAGGCCCCGCGCCCTGGGAACGCGGCGTCCCGCACCACCCGCACGTCGCCAGAACATGCCGCCGCAGCTCTCCGGCCCCGCCCGGGTGTGCGGGGCTGCACCGGGACGTGGGCTCCGGGCGCAGCGGGTCCGGAACAGGAGACACAACGAGCCGACCGGGGCCGCTGAGGATCCGAGTTGGACCAATCGGCGCACAGAAGCCTGCACACCCCCACCATAGCCCGGCAGCCAATCAGAATGCGACGGGGGCGGGGTGCCTTGGACCCGCCCCTTCCTGGCAAGAGCCAAGGAGAGCGAAGAAGGGCGGGGCGACGCTAACCCCGCCCGTGCCGCCACTCCACCCAATCGCCTCACGTCTCAAGTTGGCCAATGAAAAGGCGGGCCTGCGATCCCGGCCCGGAACGAAAGTCAGTGACTCGTGTGTCTGTCCCGGCCGCGCTCACTGCTCTGGGGACGCCCCGAGCGAGCGATCTGAGGGCGAGGCCTTTTTTCCTCCTCTCTCTCCGCCTTTCCCGGCCGGCTGCAATGTGCTGCAAGACCCACAGCTCGACCGCACCGAGCTGCTTGCATCTCTCTGGGCCCTTGTCTCCCGGCTGCAATGCCGCTGTGCAGCACGGCGCGGCGCGGCGCGGCGCGGCGCGGCACGGCACGGCACGACGGCACCGGGCCTGGTTTGATTTCTCCGGCTGAATTTCCTGGCTGCCGTGCCCAGCGCGAAGGTGCGGACCGCGGCACTTGGCCCGTTTTGTGACGTGCCAGGGTCCCCGGGCCGCGAAGCCCCGGTAGAAACGCGCCGGCGGCCCCGCCCCTTTCTCTTCTCCGCCCTCCTCTCCTGCCTGCACTGCGGAGCGCGACCCACAGGAGGGCAGCACCGAGCAGCGGTGTCGTCTTCCCTGCGCGGCGCGGCTCCTCGTGCCTGCAGTGCTGGGAATCAGTATCGCCATGGAGACAGAGAGAGACACCACTGCTAATGATGGAGTGTATTACACACAAATGCACGGTATCTGCATGTCGGTATACACACACAGCCTTACTGGATACATCGCTGTACAATGTACGTTTCCCGAAGTCAGTACGCAATGAACAACACCGTCACTTCAGCTCTCTGTTCTCAATTGTATACTATTGTACACCAAAGATCCCAAACTCTCCCCTAGAATCGGTGTCCAGCGGTGCTTTCTGAACAAGAACTGGTTTTCTTTTCTTTCCTTTTTTCTCTCTCTTTAAACACGGGAAAGTTGGTGCTTTGCAAGGTGCTCTCTACAGCGGTTCCAGCGTCACCCGCCAAGCAAATGGTGCTGCTTGGGGCCCACGTGCGCCCCGTAGATCCCCTCCCATGACGCCGAGGAGACAGGGCGGCTCCCCGGGTGGCAGGCGGAGCAGAGAAAAGGGGCGCTGGGACAGACCAGAGCTTCACGCTGCAACACGCACCTCACAAGAGAGCCCCACAGGCCCCGCGCCCTGGGGACGCAGTGTCTCGCACGACCCGTCGTCGTCGCCAGACCAGCTTGCCGCGGCTCTCCGGGACCGCCCGCCGGTCCGGCCCAGCAGGGACGTGGGCGCCGCTCCGCTCAGCGCCGCGCCGACAGACAAACCGCTGAGCGGGGCCGGTGCGGATTGGAGTCGGACCAATGGGCACACAGAAGCCTGCACACACCCACCATTCCCGGCAGCCAATCAGAATGTGAGCAAGGAAGCCGGGCTCCTGGTCCCGCCTCATCCGGCAGAGGCCAATCAGAGGGAAGAAGGGCGGAGTGGCTGTGACCCCGCCCAAGCGGCCACACCACCCAATCGCCTCACGGCTCATGGCGCCCAATAGGAACACGAGTCTCCCATCCCGCCCTGGAGCTCTCCGCAGCCCGGAATCCATGTCCGTGACTCGTGTGTCCGCCCCGAGCTGCGCGACCCCGCCTGCCCCGGCCCCGGCCGCGGGCCTTGCCCGAGTGACTCCCGAGCGAGCGAGGTCTTTGGTCTTGTCTCCCTGCCTGGATCTCCCGCCTGCCCGAGCTGCAGGCGCGGGGCCCGGCCCCCTCCCTGTCTCGGCTGGAAACCCCGGCTTGACTCGTAGGGAGTAGCACAGGGCAGGGGTTTCTTTTCTCTGCCTTTAAAAACCGGCTGCTCCGCGCAGGGTGGCTGCCGCGCAGGGAGGGTGGCACGGAGCCGGCTTCGTTCCGGCTCTTTCTCTCCGGGATCCAAGCCCCGCTCCAGCCCCAGGCGGGCGGCGCGGAGCCGGCTTGGGTGTCCGCCCGGGTCTTCCCGCCGCAATGCCCGGCGCGGCCACAGGAGGGCGGCGCTGAGCCCGGCTTTTCCTCCGCCTTCACAGGATGCGGCAATGCGCCGATGGGACCACAGGAGGGCAGCACCGAGCTGCCGGCTTGTCTCCCCTCCGCGGCGCGGCTCGTCGTGACTGCAGTGCTCGGAGCGCACCACCGGAGGGCAGCACTGAGCCGTGTGGATGCCCACTGCACCTGACACCTATTAGTACTACTAACGACAGACGTTCGTAACCGGTTATGTGCAAAGATGCTAGCTGAACAGCACTGCTAGCACTGTTGCCCCGGGTAGAGACAGAGAGAGAACTATATTAAAGACACACACGCTATCTGCATATCGGTATACGCACACAACCGTACTGGATACATCTCTGCACAATGTAAGTTTTCCAAATTAAGTAGGACATCGAGAACACCGACACTTGAGCTCCCTGTTCTCAATTTTATACCATTTCACACCGAGGAGATGCCTCGACGCGACCACCGGAGGGCAGCACCGAGCAGCGGGTTCGTCTCCCCTCCGCGGCGCAGCTCCTCGCGGCTGCAGTGCTCGGAGCGCACCACGGGAGGGCAGCACGGAGCCGGGTTTTGTTCACACCCCGGCTGGACGCCCCCGACGGCACGGGCTGTCTGCCCACGGCGCGCTGGTGGCGCGGACCCGCGGGCGGACCCGGAGAGCGTCGGCAGCTGCTACGGACCCAGGGCGGGTCGTGCGGGAGACTGCGTCCCCAGGGCGCGGGACTCTGCTGCGGTTGGCGGCAGCCAGTCTGCCCCGGGTTTCTCGTGTAGACAATAGTAACCCGCTGTTGTTCACAAACGCTGCACGGAAGCCTTCACACCCTGGAGGCGAGACGGGGCTCCCCGCTGCCAGACACCATTGCGGTGGGGCTGCTGCCGGGATCCTGCGGCTGCTGGAGCAGCGAGCGCAGCGGGTCCAGTGTTAGGGCCGCCAACAGCTCGGGCCTCCTTTGGGCAGACAAGGGCTTCTCTCAGCCCCTCAGCCAAGTGACACCGCGCTGTGCGCCTGCCCGAGGCACCGGCCAGGCTGGGAAAAGTTGACTAGTGATGTCGGGTACCTAAGCGCGGGCTCTGGGAGATCCCCAACTTTCAGGAGCTGTGGAAAACCCTGCACCTACGAGCCGACTGTCACAGCTCTTCGAAGTGCTTCGTGGCAGGTACTCAAAATCAGAGGCCAGTGAGGAAAGCTCTGCCCCTGCCCCCGGTGTGAAGATGAAGACGTGAGCTTCCCTGCCAGAGCACCAGCGACAGGCAGGAGAGGGCAGGCAGCAGAGCGGCAGGCGAAGCACGACTCCTCAGGGCCGCAGCGAATGGGGACACAGCGAGAGGACCCGTCCCTGCCGGGGCTGCGGCCGCACTGGGGCCATGCCCCTCGGGGCTGTGTTTGCGGGCACGAGGACGAGAGTCATCTGCTGTCGGGCTTGGGCACAAGGTGCTCAACAGCGAGGCTGATGTGAACCAGCCAAAAGCAAGAGATGTGTAGCCTGTATGTTACATCAATCAGAAGCCTCTACTTAATCAAACACATTTTTGTTTCAATGGTTAAAAAATATTCATTCCCTCCTTCCTGTCAAATGCCCTGGAAATCCATATGTTTTCTGCAATATTTAAAATAACAGAAGTTATGTTTCAAAATATAATTTAAACATAAACATATATTAAAACCAATTATATAATGGCAGTGACAAAACGGGGTTGGCTCTCCCCAGTCTCAGCAGCCGCTCAAGGATGACCTAAGTAGAGCTAGCTGAAAGCCTGCAGACATTACATTAAACTGGCAAGCGGGGCAGGCCCACAGCTGGACTTAAGGGACTCACAAAAACCTGAAGGCAGCTGGGGATCCACACAGTCCTTCTTCTTTCAACAGTAATATCGCAGCTTCCCACTGCCAGGACCCAGCCCCTTCAGAAACAGCACCCACCCTGCCATTAGAAGTAGCAAGACTTCTACTAAAGGCATTGGGAGAAGACAGTCTGAAACAAACATTTTATTTTTATTGGGACCCTTATTTCTTTTTAGACAACAAACAGCTGAACTCCCATCAAATTACACTCCACATGCCCACAGACCAAGGACACCACCCATGTGCTCTCCACCTCCGTGCTGGTGAGTGGGCACTGCACCCTGGAGGTCATAGGCCCTGTTTTTCCCCAGGGCAAAGCACAAGCCTGAAAGCGTGTTACCTGGTTGGCAGGTGGAAGTCACTGGAGAGGGCATTTCAGCATCTGTCCTCGGAGTTGGAGCGTGTCTGCCACAACTCAACGGGATGGGCATGCACCGTGGCTCTTGGGCTCATGTGTCACCATACTAGTCACCCCCCACTTCTGCTCCCAAATGCCCATCAACATCTCCAATGCCCCGAGACTCTGGCTCACCGGCTGTGTGTGGACACAGCTGAACTTGCGAATTTCTCCGACCCGATGAATGTCATCCAAATGGCCCAGACGATTAAGAAACTCTTTGGCTAGGCTGACCACACAAAGCAGGCCATGCCTCCTCCCCTGCCCCCTGCCATGGTGCAGTCCTGAGGGGTGAGCATGAGGGGAAGGGGGCCCATCCCACACTCAGATCCTGGGCTGCAGGCTCAGCAGCAATGCCCCTGGTAGTAAATGATTTGTAAATGATGTTACTTACTATTCTGTAATTGCGTGATGCATAGCTAGGGCAAGGGCCCACCTGCCTCAAAGACTGCCAGTGCATTGGACCTCTGTAGAGCTCTGTAGCAAGGGCTGGCTGTTAGGCATGGCTCAGCTTGTCTGGGCTGGAAAGGATCTTCTAACCTGAGGGAACAGCTCTAAGGTCAGGAGTGTTGCTTGAAGCTCCCATGGATGGAAGAGAAGTGTAGATTTACTTAGCGTAAAGCTCACATAGTCTGAGAGGCAACACCAAGTGTGTTGCTGTTGCTGAGATCTTTTTTCTAATACTGGACCTTACCCACCATCCAGATCCGCAGAGGTATTGGGAACCCCAGCATTTGAGCCCCTGCTCTCAACCCCCAGCCCCCAATCCCTTCCCAGAGCTGGGGAGAACCCAGGCATCTGGGCCCAGCCTCTAAGGTCCCCAACCCACAGAGTGGTTTTTCTCAGGGCAGGATGCCAGGTTCCTCTGCGTCTACGTGGTCGAGGCACTGGTCAAACTCATGGCCCTCAGCCTGGACTACTTCTGCGAGCCCTGGAACATTGGACATTGGTGAGCCCCCCCCCCCCCCCCCCGCCCCGCTCCGGGATGCCAAACTAGTCCCAGTTTCCCTCAGGTCTCTGCCTGGGGGTGGGGATGAGGGGTCACTGCCAGGCTCACTGGGACTTCCTGGGGATGGGGCTGATGCTGCTGGACTTCATGCTGCCACTGGTCATGCTACTGGAAGACACCTGGTTCAAGGACGCTGTGGCCCTCCTGCAGCTGCCGCACATCTTCAAGGGCGTCCACGCCTTCCACACTGTGCACTTGTTACTCAGTCTCTGTTTAGCTCTGACCTCTCCCACCAGTCCCTGGCCCGTCATGCAGGCCCCTCCTCTCCTGGCTAACCTTCCTTGACCCCCTTGGCACTGATTTACACACACACACCCACCCCCCCACACCACTCCTGCTAACCCTTGAACCCTGACTGCCTGGAACTTCACCCAGAGGTTAGTGTGATGTAACGCCCCCCCCGGCTAACCTGTCATGCTGACCCCTGACCTAGAATAGCCCCCTTGTTCCCTGACCTCTTGGCTGACCCTGCACATTGACTGCCCCCCCCATGCAAACTGACCCTTGACCTCCTGCCTGATCCAACCCGTAACACTAACCCCCCCCACCCCTGCTGACACCCTCACACTAACCCTCGACCTCCCAGCTGACCAAAGACCCTGTCTGCTACCCTTACAATGCTGACCCCACAGCCTCTGGGGTCCCAGGTGGGAGTGGTCCCAGGGGTCTTTGCATCTGTGCCCCCGTCTGTGCAGGGCACTGGAAAGCCTGCAGGAGCTGACCGGCACCTTTGTGCTCGTGGGTCACTCCAGCAGCACCATCCTGTTGCTCACGTTCACCTGCCTCTGTATCCACGCAGCCTTGGAGAGGGTCCGGGGCTGCTCAGGGCAGGGGAACCAAGCCTGCGTGGTTGCTTTAACCTAGCCCCTGGTCATCCTCTCAGTGCTGCTGCATGACCTGTTTATGCACACAGAGCCCGTGTGCTTCGGGAACTTGCTGGACAGCGTCTTCGCCCTCTTCCAGCTCCTTACACTGGACAACTGGGCCTTCGTCTACCATGACAGTACCCGGCAAGGCCCGCCAAGTGTCAGATGCCATGGGTTCTCTCACTTGGCTTCGGTGTCAGAGGTCTGCGACACCACCTCAATCACCAGGTGCGTGTTGTGCTCCTGCTGCGGCAAAACCTGCAGCGTGCTCCTCTAGGCCTCTTCCAGTTGTGCAGCAGCTGGTCCCAGAAGCTCTGTTTCTGATGGGAAGGGGGCATCAGCTTGGTCTGAGGAGGGTCCTCCAGCCTCCACCGACAGCGCTGAAGCTGAATACGTGACATCCTGCCTTATGTGCAAGGCTCGCAGGCCTCTTGAATGACTGGATCAAGACGGGAGTAACTTTTGCTCCCACTGCACTTAACTATTAACCAGAGTCCTCTCGTTTGTGCCCCCCTCACCTCAGGTTGCTCCACGTTTGAATTCTCGATGATGGACTTTCCTACCACGAGAAGGAGCCGTTTGGTTTCACCAGGCAAATGGCAGCTTCTGCTCTTGGCTGGACATGATTCTTTGCAGGCTTTTAATTTTTGTTTTCTTCTTAACCTTTGCCGCTACCAAAGAGCCACAATTAACCAAAAAGGAAAACCAAAACTAAACAACAGCAACATCGCCCACTCCCAGACCCGCACATCTGCTTCTTGCCTCAGCACATCTGCCCCTAGCAAGGAAACGGCCATCTCCTGCCTTTGCCCCCTGCCCGGATCAGTTTGTTTCTGCAGCTGGACTCAGCGGTGCCGTGAACCGAGCTGGGGGGAGGACAGCGTTGCCTTCAGCCGTTTTCTGGTCTGTTAGCATTGCTAGGCAGCCACCGAGGTGATGCCAAACTGTATTCAGAAAGAATGGTTTATGAAGAACTTTGCTCCGAAACCACTTGATGCTTATTAAGAATATTAAACCATGCTGAGTAACGGGGGTGGACCGTAACTGTGTTTTAGATCCGTCTGAACACTGCACTACACAAAGCAGCAGCACTTGTAGGGTTTGGGGGCTTTGGGTGGAGGTCTTTCCATAAGGAAGGAAGGAAGGAAGATGCCACTCAAGCCAGCTGTTTTTTGGGGTTTTTTTCCCTCTGATGATGCCTGCCCACCCCCCTCAGGTTTGCTGCATCTCCCTTTGCGGCACCCCGCCTGGCACTCTGGTTACCCCCATTCTTCTGCCCTCCCCAAATACACAGCACTAATTATCTGCCCCACCAGATTCCACAGTGCCGCCGTCGCCACCCCCCCTCCACCCCCCATCCTAGGCCTGGTTGGAGGGGTGGGGGACAGGGAATGAAAGAGCACGTACATGTGAGCACATCCCTTGCTCTAGCTGAAGTATGCGTCCACTTGCCTTAGTTCAAATTGTGATGGTCTGAGACTTGGCTGCTGCTGTATTACACCCCTCACCAGACACCGCGCCATCCTGTTCCTAGGAAGGAGCCAGCAGCACCTTACGTGCCCACTCGAGCTGCCAGCCAGTCCTGACAAGGCCTGGACACTTCCCATTTAGATCTGGACCTGTTGTGGCTAAATCAGAAGAGATTATTTATTTAGAGCCCCCTTGCCAATCCTGCATTCCTACCAGCCCAATCTTGGTCAAGCTTTAAGGAACCTTCTCCTTCGTTAAGTACAGCTAAAGGCCCAGCAACAGCATTATCTTGCCAGCAAACGTATGCCAGCTACACCTTGTAAAATACTCGCACGTTACCTTGGGGGGCACGCAAGAGACGCACAAGCCAACAGTAAGATTTTCTTTTTATACAACAGTATTTAAAAGTGCCTCTTAACATAACCTGTTGTACATGAAATAATGGCATCAAACTGCCACAGATCCAGCTTGCAAAGTGAAAATTGTAGCCCTAATTGTAGACCTCCTGCACTCACTTTTTTTCCCCAAAATGCAAAGCCCTGTATAACTTCACACAAGAGCGTGACAAACACTAAGCCCAAACACACGGCTAGTTACCTGGAACCAACTCAGGCAAATTCCAACTCCCACCTCGCCCGCCAACGAGGTCTCTAGGTATCTAAACACTGCATCAGTCAGGAATCCTGGATACGCTGTAGTGTATACACTATATAATGCTGTGTATACCACATTATCTCAAATATATGCTAAATAAATACTTTTTTTTTCCTAACAAAAATTTGGTCTGTTTTACTAAGTGACAAGCTGCAAGTTTCCGATCCTGTGGTGCTGCACCTTTGAAACCACCTGCAGCGCTTGCGCCTGGCTCCAACTTACTGCACGCAGGGTAACTCTGTCACGCTATTATGGTGATGCCTAAGAGGCAGGCGTGCGTCGCTGTGAAAGATCAAGGTACCGTAAGCCTCCCTTAATTGTGCAGAAGTGCTGTTCGTCTTCAGCAGGCAACGGACAAGCCGAACGGTCTGGAAAACTTCAAGAACAAAAGCCAGTTTTAGCCTTAGGCTTATTATTCCTCGTGTTTCTCTGGGCATATTTGAAAATCCATTCTTCATAAGTGTAAGGAGACAGGTAGTTCAATGAAAATAGAAAAGGATACCTTGAGAAAAGCAGTCAGAATCGTAGGAGAGTAAGTCGAGAGCTCATCTACTCCAGCCCCACCCCGTAACCCATGGGCAATGCCTCTGGCCAACCTCACAACATAGCCTCAGATGAGCAGTAATAAAGCCAGGAAACCTGGACCCCCCTCCCAGACCAGGGACACAGGAAATCCCACCATCCCAAGCCCCCGAGGCTCACGAATCCTCGGATGCACCGCTTAGTGGTGGAGCCCAAGGAACGGGCACTTTCTGTGTCCAAATTGTCTTACCTTTGCCTCCTGTTGTGCGGGCCTGGTTTTCTTCCCTCCCAGTCAGTTCACTCCTACTCGTCTGTCATCTCGTCTGCTTGAGCTTCCGGGGACAACGTGCATAGAGCCCCAAAGGGGACCAGCTTCGTGGGATTTGGGGCTGCAGCCTCAGGTGGCCAGGCCAATCTCCGAGACCTGATTTGCAGAGAGCCAAGTCAAGCAACGTCTGCCACTAATGCCTTTTCGGCAAGGGCTTCAACATCCTGGGCGACCAGCTCGTACGCGCTCGGCACACAGCGGTCAGAAGGGAACCGCTGCAGAAATGAAAGGGGGCCAGCTCTTCTCAGCCCTCCTCCGGCCGCGGCGGGGCAGGGGCAGGGGCAGGCGCCGCCGCCTCTTCAGGGCTCTTCCAGGGTTACTGCTCCCCCCGCTGGCCAGCTCTACCGGCTCTTCTCTGCCCTTTCAAGCTGTTCAAAGTCAGTACGCAAGGATAAATCCGTCGCCTCCAAACCGCGTTCTCAAAATGTTACTTATTTTACACCAAGGATCCCCGGCTGTCTGCTAAAATTGAAGTGATGTCTCGCAGTTCTTGCCGATCAACAACGGGTTTTTCATTTCATTTTTATATTCTCTTTAAAGAAGAGAGATTTCCGTGCACATCTTGCTAGCAACGACACAGCTGAGCAGCAGCCCGGAGGCCGCACGAGACGAGGCGCAGCACGAGGGCTTCCCCCCCCCCCGCCGCCGCTCTCCTGGCCTCGCTGACCCCGCCCACACGGGCCTCGCAGCCAATCGCCGCTCTCCGCATAGCGGCCAACGGGAAGACGCGGCTCCGATGCCGGCCCTGCCGCGGGCCGCGACCCCTGTCCCGGAGCCGTGTGTCCGGCCCGAGCAGCGCGAACCCGCCCGGCCCCGGCCGCGGGCACCGCTCTAGCCCCGTGCCGAGCGAGGCCTTGTTTCTCCTCTCTCTGCCTCGATCTCGCGGCTGCCGGAGCCGCGTTCTCTCTCTGTGCTCTCATCTCTTGCCCGCAGAGCCCCGTCTGAAGAGCAGGGCAGTAGCACAGGCCAGGTTTTTATTCTCTTTGGCTGCAAAGCCAGGCTGCAACGCGCAGGTTGAACGCAGGCGAGCAGCGCGGAGCCGGCTTAGTTCCCTGCCCGCGTCTCCGGCCTCCAAGCGCCGCTCCAGCCCCAGCAGGCAGCGCGGAGCCGGCTCGGGTCTCCCCGCCGCAATGCCCGGCGCGGCCACAGGAGGGCGGCGCGGAGCCCGGCTTTTCTCCGCCTTCACGGGCTGCGACAATGCCTCGACGGGACCACCGGAGGGCAGCGCCGAGCAGCGGGTTCGCCTCCCCTCCGCGGCGCGGCGCGGCTCCTCGTGGCTGCAGTGCTCGGAGCGCACCACGCGAGGGCAGCACTGAGCGCGGATGCACACGACATGAGTGTGCGCTTGGGTGCAAGGCTGGTAGACGAACAGCTGTATCAGTCTCCCCAGGGATACAGAGACAGCGAGGATCACTGCGTCAATTAGGGTGCGTGTTACACACACACTATCTGCAGGTCGGTATGCACACACATCCTTACCGGATACATCTCTGTACAACTGCCGTTTTTCAAAGTACGCAATGAATAACACCGTCACTTCTCGATATTATACTATTTTACACCAAAGGTCCCAAGCCCTCGCCTAGCATTGAACTGATGTCCTGCAGGACTTCCTCAACAGCAACAGGTTTTCATTTTTTTTCTATTTAAAAAGGGGAAATGTGGTGGTTTGCACGGTGCTCTCTAGGGAGGTTTCAGCGTCAGCCCAGAAGCAACCGGTCCTCCTTGGGGGCCCACGTGCCCCGGCGACCACCCCCCGCCCCGTCGAGGACACGGGGTGGCCACGCAGGCGGGAGGAGCAGACAGAAGGGGCACCGCGACAGACAGTTTGAAGCTTCAGCACCCGCCTCAGAAGAGAGCCTGCCGGCCCCGCGCCCTGGGCAGCGGTCTCCCGCACCACCCGCCGAGCTCGCCGGAACAGCGCTCCGGGCCCGGCCGGGTGTGCGGGGCGGCAGCGGGACGTGAGCTCCGGGCACGGCGGACCCGGCAGCGGGCAGAGAACAGCTGAGCGGGGCCGCTGAGGGACAAGAGGGCTCCGAGCTCCTGCCCCGCGGCCACCTCCGCGCTTCCCGCCCTGCCCCGGGCCCGCCTCGGGCTCCGGTCCGTCCCCTCCGCGCCCGCCTGCTCCGGCCGGCCCTTCCCGCCGCACCTCTCGCGCCGGGGCCGGGGCCGGGGCCGGGGCCGGGGCCGCGGCCGCGGGGGGCGATGCCTCGGGTGCCTGGTGCCCGCGGGGCAGACGCCGCCCGAAGGGCCCCGCACAGCAGCGCGCTTCTCGCCGCCCCTCGCCCCGCCGGCCTCCCCGCGACACAGGGCGCTTCTCCCGCCCGCGCAGGCGGAACCCGCGGGCAGCCTGAGCCCCGCTCCCGCTCCCGCTCCCCCAGCGCGGGCTGGCCGGTGCCTCCCGCCGCGCCCCAGGGCCGGGGGCTGGTGCCGGGCGTGCCGCCGGCCCCGCTGCTGCGAGCTGAGGCGCCGCGCGTCCCCGCTCCGCGGCTCGGCCAGGGCAGGGCCGGGCAGGGCAGGGCGACGCGGGCGGCCCCGGCGCTGACGGGCTCCTGCGGGGCGGGGGCGGGGCGGGTGGCCGGGACCTGCCCCCGGCCCGCGCCGCCTGCTCGCGCCCGGCACCCACAGGTTGGTTACCGCGAGCCCCGGGGGCGGCCCGGGGGCGGCGGGGGTGAGCGGCGCTCGCTGCGGCCGGGGGCGGCCACATCGGTGCTGTCGCGCGGCGTCTGGAGCCGGACCCGCCCCAGCCCCAGCCCCAGCCCCGCGCGGCTCTCTCGGGGAGGCGGCGAGCAGGCCCGGCCCGCGGGCGTCTGTCCTTGGGCGGCCGCGGGACGCGCCGGAGGCAGCAGCGGCTGCGGCCCGGCCCCGAGCAGCCCGCGGGCCCGGCGACCAGGCGCCCCGGACCGGCCGCTTCCCAACGCCCCGGCTGCGAAGAGCGAAGGGCAGAGCGCCTGGGGCGGCGGCAGCCCCGCAGCACCCCGGAGGGCCGCCCGGCCCGGGCCGCCCTTCCACCCGCTGCCTGCCGGCCCGTGCCCTGTCCCCCACACGCCTTGCAGCCCCCTCAGGCACGCAATGTTCACAGGTGCAGCACTGCTCTTTAAACTGGAGCCGGGTGCAAAACAAGGCACGGCCACGCTGGAGGCAGCTCTGAGCAGTACGCTAGAAAATAGGAGAGAAAAGTGTCTCCCATCACCTCAACCAGCCTTTGCTTCCTGCTTACTAGTGTTTCTGCCTCTGCGCAGGGGAAAAAATGTCTACCTCTGATAGCCAAGTCCTATACATTCAGACTAGGGGAAAAGATAGTGGGGTTTGTAAACACTGCACCATACGCACCTGAGTTGGTTTCTCCTCTTAATGTAGGCTTCTCTGTCACGTACCTGTTGTCTGCATGCGGCACAATTCATTTTTCCCCTGAAATGCAGCATTACTTCATGTGAAAGGAGCTCTGACAACAGTAACTCCCAGACGGTCGGAGCTGCTGACGTGATCACTAACACTAACGTGTGGGACACGACTGGCTCTGGATGACTTTTAAAAAGCAAATAACATAAGCAAAGCTTGACAGGCTGCTGAGAACCATGCCCTGTCCTTCATGGGAAGGAGTCAGCCTCAGGGGACCTGGCCTTGGCTAATGAAACACTTTCTCCCTGATCCACTCCTCCAAACAAACCCATTTTAAAGTGTATAAAAGCCACTGTGCAATACTTCTTCATGGGAAGAGCTGTAGAGTTGCTGCCACAAAATGGCTGTGCATTAAAGATTAAACTATGTTCAAAGGTTGTAACTCCATTGTTTCATCCAGACTTCTTTCAGGAACCCTCCCCCCATTCCCCCACCACTCAATGGGCCAATACATGGCAAAGAAAACCCTGGTGTCAGCATCTAATCTTATCAGTGTTTGTGATGATAATCATTCTATTCCCCAATACAGTTCAAGTGCATACTTCATGCACAGCTATAAAAACAGTGTGCACTGTCACCGACCCCTCACCTGAGACCTTTGAAACAGCAAGTATTGCAGGCACAGGGACACATTTACTTGGGACAGAAATTGGTGGCTATGTAGACACAACAAGGAGAGCATCTGCTGCACTTGTCATTGCCATCCATTCCTGCTTATGCTTGCACAGGGGGCTGGGTAGGGAGGGGAGTCCTGGAAGGGAAGACCTGCTGGCTGTTTCATCTTGCTTGTCTGCAAGAAACGTATGAGCAGAGTGTAACAGCAGTATCTCAGAAGACGAGTTTTTTAGTTAGGATATTCTCCCTTCCAGGCAGAAAACAAAAATCAGAGGATCAGGAATTCCTGAGCATCTAGAACAAAGCATGAAACTCACTGGCATTTGTGCCTCTTTCTTCATTCTTTTCTACAATATCGCTCCTCAGCAGGCAGGTAAGTAATCTTGGACACCATTTCTGTTTTTAAGCAGGGGGAGTTTATCCTTCCTTTTACATGTTTTATGTCTGCAAACCCAGATGAACAATCATCTTTTTTTATGTGAACAGATTCCCTTAATTTAAACATGGTCATAACCCATATGTCATCTCTCTTTTTTCCCCCACTTATAACCTGAAGCAATATTATGTGCTTTGACAGAGAAATTCAAGCAGCTTATCACAGTCATAGATCCCAGAGGAGAGAGTGACTATGGGCTGTGATACATACTGCTCTTCTGTCCCCTTACCATCTCCTTCCCCACATCCCGTGGAATAACCAAGGTCTTCTTCATGAGGCCAAACTGTCCTCATTGTCTTTTATGCAGGGATTCAAAGCAGCATCAAGACAGACCTCCAGGGAAAGGCTTTTTGAGAGATACAGGTTTTCTCTATGTACACAGCAGGCATTTTTGTCCCCACTCACCCCACTGTGGAGGGGCTAAGCCAATTTCTCTCCCTACTGGAAAGTTGGCACAAGACATGCTTCTTCCCATGAAAGTAGCAGGGAAAACTGGAAGCATCTGCTCTTTACCCATGGTGGCTGGAACTGATTTCCCTCCCTCCACTCCTGCCCAGGGTTTTTTTTTCATAACTGCATTTTTAAACAGGCAAAATGAGGCAGAGCTAGATAATCAGCTTTTGAGAAATTGAGACTGGATTTGCACTGGCTTGTTAAAGGTGTCTGGCCTGAGCTATGCTAGGTGCCCACAGGGCATGGACTGAATACTGGCGGAGCAAACTAAATTAGCTGCCAGTGTTCTTCATGGGCAAGAAAGGTGCTGCCTTTCACTTGTCACTGCTTTTTGGGATTCTTGCTGCCATGGCTTTTCCAACGACTGATAAAACTAATGCTTGCACAACTCCATTCCTAATAAGATTTGTTTTTCAATTTTTTAATAGAAGCTCAAGATTCGTGCTCCCGCCAGTGTGGGAAGATGCTGGGCAAATGCTCTTGCCAGGTGACCTGCAAGTCCCTGGGGGATTGCTGTCCTGATTACAGGGAATTTTGTCTGCAAATCTCTCCATACTCAGGGTCCCTGATGGGAGGCAAAGACTTTGAGATTTTGAATGTTACTTTCAATGCCTCCTCTGATGTGAGATGCAGGTGAGTTGTGATTTAAACTTTTTACTCCAGCATGGTAGGCACCTTTCTTAGGTCAGCAGTTATACAGGGGAACAGAATAGGATGTTTGTAGACAGCAGTACAACCTTACCTCCTGATCTCCTATTATTTCACAGGTGTGTGCTCCAAGTTCCATGCGCTCCTGTCCGATAGTGATTCTTAACCACAGTGCCACAGCACCCCAGGATGTCTTGAGATCCTTTCAGGGGTGTCATGCAATGTTGGCACTGTGAGGTGCGATTCACAAGATAAACTCAAAAGATTTCAAATAGGAATCCACAGTGTTAAAAGCATTCTGACCTGCTGTGGTCTTTCTGAGTTCTTTGCAACCAAAGAATTGCTCTATTATTTTTTCTGTAGTTGACAATAAAGTGAAAGCTAAGAGCTGACATTTTCCAAAGAGTCCCTTGAATCTATCCAGGAGTGCCTTGAGTCTAAAAAGCTTGATAACCATTACTGTAAGAGAACAACTTATTGCTAGGTTATTCCTTTCTCATACACCCGAGAACAGGCCATTCAGTACCTGGGAGCTCTTCCAGGAGTTGCACACACCACACCTTCTAGCATTCCAGTCTGTTATACAAGCACAGAGGAATTTCCCAGAACAGAAACAGAATTAGATCAACATAACTGTGGTCAAGGTGTCCTGCTGCTGGATTTGAGACAGGGTCCGCAGGCCTGCAGCGGCTGATGTAGGTGATTTGCTGAATGTCATCCACCTGAGTCAATCCCCATGTGCACTGACAGTGTCTCTAGTAGAGGCTGTGGGGCCATCTCAGCAGATAGAGGTACTACAGGTGGGTACAAGTCCGTCCTCTCCTGCCCAGAAAGCTTGGCGGAGATGGTTCTAGATACACCTCCCACTTTTCCCTGCAGCGCTAGATGTGGCTCCTTCATAGCTTCAAGACCCCAATAATGTCAGCCATTCTGGAACTACATGTGGGGGTGGAAGAGACTGAGCGGCACATCTGCCAACATTTTCAGGGGGAGGAAACCAGCAGATCTGCTTGTTTAAATGCACAGATTTGTATCTATTGAACCAGACAGAGTCCAGACTGGGAGTCTGTCTACCGCAACATTTTGTACATGGGGAATGAACCCTGCATCCATCACCTATGGGAGTGCAGACATGGCTTATAGTGACAGCAACAGAGAGTAGAGCCATGGGTTACTTTTGCAGAGGAGAAATTAGAACGATGTTAAGGGAGTTCTAAGCTGTCAAGCATTTGATAAAGACTACTTTTATAATAACAGAAACATTTTGAATTTCTGTTTGTGACAGCCACTTGTAACCAATTTAGCCCCATGATCTTATCACCGTCACTCTTGTTCTCCTCCTCCCCTTTGCTGGTTTGTTACTCATTTATCATGCCTCTTGTGAGACTGCAAGCTAAAAATCTATGTATCTATGTGTTTGTACCTTGCACAGCACAATCCACACTTCTGTCATAAATAATACAGCACAAAGTTCACATCTGTGGCCATCACTAAACAAAGTATCAGGCTAAACCTGCCAAATGGAGAAAAGAGGGAGGTAGGAATGAACCCCACAGGCCAGTTGGCACTTAAAATCCAGCTGAGGTGCTCATGACTTTCCTTCTCTCAGCAGCCACAATGAAGACCATTCTTAATATTAACAGGTTCAAGCAGGAGATTCAGATCAGTGGCTATGTTGCTCAGGATGGTCAAGCCCACTGCATCTCACCATTGCTGTATGAGACTGGCTTCATTCCCTTCGAGGTTTCCAGAGACAGTGGCCTCACATTTCCCTATTCAGGAAACTGGTTATCAGGTGTGTGTGGGTGGGGGGGAGTTCCATGTTTGTTGCAAAGGGAATTGTACAGTATCTCTTGTTTTTATACCCTTCCCAACAGACTCTTCCCTTCTGGCCACCTCTGTACTTCCCTCCAGTGACTCCGTTTTAGGTAGCCTCTGAAAAGTTGTTTTCCCCACTCCATCTGCCTCATCTATAGCAAAAAGGGCTCGATCCTTCTTTCACCTACTGCTGGAGGGGTGTCACTACTTGACACCCTGTGCAGAACGCAAAGCTGGCCAAAAGACTAATTTTCCCAGGGGGTTACTGTGTTCATTGCGCAAGGTCCCTGTTTTTCCAACCCCCTGCTTACAACAATACTGTTATCTTCAGTGCTGTGTCAAGTAAATATTAACTCATCGTCCATTCCCCAATGCAGTACATCACAGCAAGGTGTCAGCTGTGGAAAAATGCACACTTGTGAATGCCACAAAATGGCAGTACTATGGCACACCAAACACAGGAGGAACCCTGACTGTCACCTGGATGAACCAGACGCTGCCAACAAGACACGTCAATATAGAAGTCTGGGGGTACCAGGAAACAGGTAAACCAGGACTCTCTCCGAACACGTAGCTGCCTTCTTATTCAGGTGTGTACAGTGCCTGGCACGATGGAGCCTCCAAGAGCTAGCAGACTGTAGTTACAGTTGAGAACGTAAATCCTATGGCTATTTGTTATTCACCATCTAAGCACATGTGAACAGGCCTAATTACAAATGGGGAGTTGAGCGCTCCACAGAACTTTTAAAAAGGACATTCTTTCCTTCATTCAATAGGTCAGACATACTCAGAGACCTGGATGGCTGAATGGAAATACCTTTACACTCTTGGAAGGGAAGAACCTAACAGTGGAACATTTACTTTCACACCTGTACCTGCTCAAGCAAATTACAGTAGTTGGGAGGTTGGGGCTTTGAGAATCAGTCCCAGCAGGTATTCTGATGGACAGAGGCAAGTAACTGGCAGAGAACAGGTCAACGTTTGCTTTTTGCAGAAGCACAAAAATCATGGTCAAGGTGGACCTTGGTTTTGCATAAAAACCAGGGACTCGGCTGCTTTAGTTATTTACACTAAATCCAGCATATCCTGATCTTTAGCAAAAAGATGCATTTTCTGAGAATTTAAAATTCAAAATAGTTGGGTTAAAATTAATTACCAAGTGGATCTTGAAAAGTATAGCAGCAAGGGTCCTAGGGTGCATAATCTGCTTTAGCTGTATTTTTTTGTTTGACTACTGTTTTCCAAGTTTAGCATTGCTACATGCATGCATTTGTTTTAGCAGGAAGCAGTGGCTGGCAATGTTTGCATTCCCTGGTATTTTAGCCTATATACTTTTCCATGCTGTTCTTCTTGTAATTGACATGAACACACTGGTATTATGATCATGCCTTTAAGCAAAGCCGAATTAAAATTGTGACTGGAATTTTGCTTTCTTCTCTGGCATAATGCTGAAGAAGTCTGTTTGTAGGCTTGCATGCTCCTTAATGCCCCACTGTTGATTCAGCAATTTGTTTTCCTGTTTCTTTGTGTCATACTGCCTTGTTTTCACATCTGATCATAGTCTGAAGTTTGCAAACCATTTCTTTTTGATGTTTGCACTGTACTGATGTCACATACATGCAAAATGTTATCACCTGAGTTAATGCTTGCTTGCTAGGAAAGGCGTGATCTCATCTTTCACTTTTCTTCTCTGAAAGCTTTAGTGTATTGATTTATCTCCCACAATTATTGCAGAAGACTTCATATGAAGGTTGTTCTCCTGGTAAGGTGTCAAAGATCTGAAATGCTATGATGTGACTGAAGAGGCTTGCATGCAGTGTGAGGATAACGAGATAGTCTGGTGAATTACTCCTACAGAAGGGGCAGCCAGTAGTTTTCCCACTTATGGCATGATCACCAGTAAAACAAAGATATGTTCACATCTGAAAGACATTTCTTGTTACTGCATCCTCATGTGAAAAGATCCACTCGTGTCCAAGGAGGGTGACTATACATCACCAGAGGGCATTTTTTAAAAGCCTCTGTAGCACATGTGACTGACAGGGAAGTGCTGTAGACCTTCTACAGGGAAAGAGCCAATGTATATTGCCAACATCTTATTTTCATGCTACAATGCTGTTCTGGATATGTCAACTGGGCAAGAATGAGATTTATCTGCTACAAATACAAAAGTCCCAAAAAGGAAATAGGAGGCATCAATCAGCTCAGGTCTGTGCCAGCCTTGAGAACAAACTCAAGACAGAGATTTATACCAGTTTAATTCTGCCTTTCTATTTGGGCAGCAAGATGTCAGGAGAGAATCCCCACCTGCTCCTCAAGAAGGCTGGTGATGGTGAGGTGAGCTGACTAAACAAGACAGTGCCACTGACAAAGGCAATCAGATCCTAACACCCAGATCACTGACTACAGGAGCCCTCTGCAAAACACATTAGCCGATCTAGAGAAGAACCCTGCATCTGGGAAGCCAGAGATGTGGGGCAGTGAGCAAACCAGCAATGCCCAGAAGCATGGGAAATCTCCATGGTAGAACATAAGCATACCTACTATGCCTAGATCCCCCTCAACCAGCATCTATCCAACCTTTTCTTGAATACCTTTGGTCATGGAGAATCCACAGCTCCCCTAGCCAGTCTAGTCCACTGTCTCATTATTCTAACGGTGAAGTTTTCTCCATATATCCAATCTAACTTACTTTGCTACAACTTCAAGCCATTGGTCCACCTCCTCCTCTCTTCAGTAAGACAGAACAGACACTTTCCCTCTTCTTTATGGCAGCCTTTCAAGTATTTGAGGACTACTGTCATGATACGCAGAGGCCAAAGTCTGCTACAGCCAACAAGCTAAAGGTCAGCCAGAACTACAGACCAACGAACGTGTGTCCAGACATAGAAGAGTTTCAAAACACCATACCAGCAGAACAACCAACCATGAGGCAATCTCCTCCCAGGAAGGGCATTTACTCACTTCAGCATTAGACTACTGCTCTTTAAAATCAGTTTAATCCGGAACTATAAACTCTATAACTCTTTATCTGCTTACCGCATGATGTTGCTACAAGTCTGAGGTAGAAAAGTGGTAGCAAAAACTGGCAGGAAATTAATGAAGCAGTCATTATAATCAAACCAAACTTTTGGCCTGTCAGGGTTTTCATAACGCCTCCTCTACTGTGGTATTTTTCTCTTCTTCAGCAACATTCCTGCACTCTGGAGCTCAGGACATGCCCTGGCCTGGCATCTTGGAGAGGACTTCAGGAAGGATGCAGCTGCCTGGGCGACAGACAAGTGTCTAAAGTGGGACTTGGAAGAGGAGAGACTCCCTAACTTCCTGGAGGAGGTAGCAGATTGTCCCTGCACGCTGGCACAGGCAAGGGCCGACACTGGCAGGTTCCATGTAAGTCAGCAGCAGGGCAATGCATCTAAGTGTTTCTGCCAGGACATGTAGGAGCTTTTACAGACCAAACAGTATTTATAATTAAAATGAAATAAAAGTAAGCTGCATTTGAAATGACATACAAGTCATGGCAAGAGGTCAAAGAAGAGGCTAATTCAGGCCATATGAGTAAAAAGTGACAGTTAATAAGGAATTTTTTGCTTTCTATGCCAAAGATGTTAATGAAAATACTCAAGAAGGTGGACCACAAGATAGAACTGCAAGGAATTCATTAGTAAACTCCATCTATCCCAATAGCCCTATTTCTCTTTACAGCAGAGCTTACTGTCTCTCCCCCCACCTCCCTTTAGCTAGTTCCTTACTCACAACAAATTTTTTAGCCCAGTCTGGTAACGACAGTCCATATAGAACATAGCTATCACATTTGGCTTGTCTAAAATCAAGGAAATAGCATTTAGTTAAGTTAGTATGGTGTGACTTACCTTTGGTAAATCCATGTTGCATTATATCCCATTTTCCATTCACTTCCAGGATCTTTATTTTTTTTTCTTCCAAAACCAGATCTAAAACCTTGTGAATTATTGAGGTTACTTCACTGGGTCCATAATCACATGATCCCTCCCCCCCCTCCAAATATAAGGACTACATTTGCCATTTTTTTCAGTATACCACCACCACCCCTCTCAACTTGATACATTTATTGGAAACCCTTGCTAACTTTGGCCATCTTCAGGTGCATTTTCATGGAGACAGAAATAGGCTAATTGACAACAG
Source organism: Alligator mississippiensis (assembly GCF_030867095.1). Taxonomy (NCBI): domain Eukaryota; kingdom Metazoa; phylum Chordata; order Crocodylia; family Alligatoridae; genus Alligator; species Alligator mississippiensis. Next base: position 220,769,584 of record NC_081828.1, on the reverse strand, counting down.
GTATTTTGCCACATGTAATGTTTTGGCTGCAAAGGATGGGGGTAGATTGAGCTGTTCAAAGACAAGTTTAACCTGAGCAAAGTATTCTTCTGTATCCTTGTTCTTAGAAACAGCTGAATTGAGGCAGACACAGATTCATAGATGTTTGGGTTGTAAGGGACCTTAGCAGATCATCAAGTCCGACCCCCTGCCCTGGGCAGAAACGAGCACTGGGGTCACACAACCTCACCCAGGTGCCTGTTTAGCCTGCTCTTAAAGACCCCCAAGGTAGGATAGAGCACCACCTCCCTAGGAAGCCCATTCCAGATTTTGGCAACCCTTACCGTAAAGAAGTTTGTCCTGATGTCCAGCCTAAATCTGCTCTCTGTCAGTCTGTGGCCATTGTTTCTAGTTACTCCAAGGGGTGCCCTGGTAAACAGAACATCGCCTACTCCTTGCTAACCACCCCGATGAATTTGTAGGCAGCCACAAGATCACCTCTCAGCCTTCTCTTGAGGAGGCTGAAGAGATCCAGGTGTCTCAGTCTCTCCTCATAGGGTTCTGCCTGCAGGCCCCTAACCACATGGGTGGCCCTCCTCTGAACCCTCTCGAGGTCGTCCACATCCCTCTTGAAGCGCGGCGCCCAAATATAATAAAGAATGTTTAGCTTAACCAGGTAAAGATTTTCCCCCTCTGTGTACTTATAATTCCCTACGGTTTGATAATAGGAAGTGTTGGGTAACTTTATGAATGAGTGGTGCTAGCAGAACAGTCTATAGCAGCAACAGAGGTGGGCTGCTATGGGGTTTAAAAAAAGGAGGGTTCTTTATGATGGATGAGGAAGACCTGAAAAATAAGATTAGAAACACTGTTTCAATACAGAGAACCATAAATAGGTGCCAACCTGGGTCAGCTGGAAGCTCCCCTAGATGTCTTGGGTATGTTGTGAACTCTCATCCCTAAAATCAGATGGGTATGTTATTAAGTCAAATGCAAAAAAACATTTAACAGCCTGACCAAAAGTTCTTTCCCTTCTCAACTGCTCTTACACAACTTCTGAATTTAAACTATGCTTCTATTTCTTTCAGTTTTCCATAGCAGACAAAATTAAAATTTCTAATGTAAGACACAAGCCAAATGCTCCAAGAAAATGCACATACAGTTTTTGTTTTTTTAAGAAAAAACAACTTGTGTCTCTTCTGTAAATCTTAAAGAAGCAAAATGGACTTTTAAACCTGTGGCTTTGTAGAGTGTTCTACTTATATGGAAAACGTGGTTGAAAATTATGGGATATTGTTTGATGCTCTAAAAACTGTTTATTTTACATAGTTGAAACTCTAGTAGGAATCTCTCCTTGTAGCCTAAATTTATCACAAAAAAATCTGACCAAAAACCATGTTAATTGTTGTTCCAGTGAAAAACTAGCACAGGAGTCAAATAAGAAGGCAGGGTAGATATGCACGTCCACAGACAACTAAGATATATATAGAAAGAGTGAAAGCACAAGCTTTTGTGAACCCAAGTTCACTTCATCAGATGGTGTCAAAAAAATTTATAAAAGGCCTTTGGTAGTTAATCTGAACTACAGAGTTATGACCAGCATCCAGCGTATCTGTATGCCATTAAACAAAATAAAACAAAGCAAAAAAAGAAAGAAAACAGAAAACACATAAAACAAGATGCTTCAGAAGTACAAACATTTTTCTCTTTCAGACAGACTACGGGTGTGACATTGAAAAGGGAAGCAAATGCACTTACCATCCTGGAGCTGTGCACTGTGTACGGGGAATTCAGGCCAGGTAGAGACCTCATTCTCTCTTAACTAGTATTTGATAGAACGGTGCTCAGCTGTTTGAGACCCTAAATGTGAGTTGCCCTTAAGCTGTTATAATCATGTTGGAATATCCTCAGGCTTCTTTCCTGGACATGCACTGTGTACTCTTTACTGCTAGCAGCAGTTAAACACCAAGCAAGACAGCTCTTCTCCCCTTGCCATCCCAAACGTGAAGTTCTGTGTGTCATTAAGTTACTTACCCAGTGCTTGCTTAAGTGCAATTCAGGTCTTATTTATGTTCCAGGCATATAGAATATTTTTTGCCTGGATCCTGAACTCTTTTGCAGCAGTAGCCTCTGCTCTCCTCCTATTCATTGGTAGTTCCTCTATACTGAGAGCAAGTCATTACAGCCTTGTCTACACCAGATAACTGCACCAGTTTAAATATTTAAAAAATATTAAATACAATTAAACTAGTATAAACCCCTAATGCAGGCACAATTTAATTATTTCAGCCTTGCCTGTATCAATTTAGCTTAATTCTGTAAGCTGCTGTTTTCATCTATTTAATTAGATCAATTTAAAATCAGTTCTTTTTAATCCAGTTCAACTTTTCAGTGCAGATGAGCTCAATAGAAACATCCCTTTCTGTCTCTTCCTGAACTAGAGAGTCCTTCTGAGCTCCAGACTCAAACATTTCTTACAGAGTGAAATGCTGAATCCTGTTTCTTCCTGCAGCCCCCAGTACGCATCTGGGCAGCAGTGCTGCTATGACTCCACGGGTACCCAAGTCCTCACAGGGGACTCCACGGGGGGCAGCACACCTGACCGAGGCCATGACTGGGGTGCTCCACCTTTCAAAAGGCCTCCCAGGATTCCTGGGTTTTCCCATTGGCTTTACGATGTCATCAGCTTCTATTACTGCTGCCTGTGGTCTGGCAACTGCCACCTGTACATGAAGCGCCGGCCCTCCAGCGACTGCAGGACTTACCGCCCCCCTCGAGCTGGTAAGGACCTCTCCGACCCTCTGTCTCAGAGAACGAGCTTCATGAGAGGGGATTTACCCATCTGGTCTCAGCAGCACTGTCAGAGTCTGGAGCCCAACGTGCCGGTCAGAACTGGCCAGCAGGGCCCCAGCACCAGCGCCCACCAACAGATTGCCACAAGGCTTCTTTGGCAATGGCAAGGGCTGCACTTCGACTCTGCTCCCAGGGATCCTGGACTCTGGGTTTCTGCGTGAGCCTTTAGGAACAAGGCAGAGTTTGCCAGACAGTTCCCAGTGCTTTTTGCCACCTGTGAGTGCCCTGAAAGAGTGCTGCCTATGGCAGGGAGGCATCCATGAATGTGGTCCTGGACATTCCCAGGGCCTGGACAGGCTGGTTTTCCTAATGGGTCATGAACGGCTTGTGCATAACACCAACTAATTTTTCTCTGGATGGCAGGCTGTAATGGGACTAGACTACTTCTGCTTAAATAAGAAACCAAAACGGTCTGCAGCCGGGGTACTGGGTGGAGGGGCAGGGTGAAGGGCACTATACTCTTAGGAACCTGTCCTGGGCCCCAGTCTGTGCAGCCTCACAGCAATGGCTGTGCCTCATAAACCCAGAGCACATCACTATTCCTGATTTCCTGGGGTTTATTTAACTGCTTAACTCATGTATATGATGCAGCATCTGCCTTTGGGGACCCACACTTCCTCACATTCGATGGGCTGAACTTCACATTCAAGGGCCATGGTGAATACACACTGGTGGAGTCCAATCTGACGTCTCTAAGAGTACAAGGGAGGACCCAGCCTACCAGACTTCCCAACAGTAAGTTGGTGAGAGAGACAGCAGTGCTGACAAAGGCAATTCTTGGGTTAGACGGTTTGGTCTGGTTTTGAATGTGGAAGCCAGACCTCTATCTTCTCCTCGTCCTTAACTGATTCCCCCATGCCCCACTTCAACTCTTAAGTTATCATAAAAAAAGTCCAGGATTCTTGATAAAATGATTAGGATGGTTCACACTTTTGTATGAGATTTAAAAAATAAAGTACGAGAGTTATAGTTCTGCCCCATTTAACATCAATTCAGGATTAAGGCTATCAAAAAGTGGCATGCTCAGGGCAAAATTCTCACCCTCTAAATGGCTTGCACCAGCCTTTTGTGTGATAAGCTGTGATGAGCTGATTTAGCTGTCACTGGAAAGAGAAGAGATATAGTAGCAAAGGATGGCTGGATATTTGAAGCAGCAAGGAAAACAGAACATAACAGCAAGAAAGATAATAAAATGAGGCAGTGAAAACATTTTGGACAAGCCCATCCAGCAGTAAATTACATCAATATAAGCAAATTAGGGAATTAAAAGCTAAGGTCATTAATAGCTCAGGTCATTAACTACTAATAATAATCTGTTAAAGGAAGAAAGTAAGGTATAGGGCAGAAATGCTTTTTTATCCTTTTATACAGAGAATTTTTAGCTCCAAACAACTACAGAAAAAGAACAAGGATCGGATATACCAAAAAAACCCCAACCCATTGTAAGACTAACTGCTATAAATGAATGTGAAACATGGACGTTTAGTACAAAGGAATATGACATAAGTAAATGCCTTTAAAAATAAAGAACTGAGATGAAATTTTGGGGCAGGAAGGAACAAATCATGTGTGGAAAAAAGAAACAGGAAATTGTGGGATGCCTGTGAAGAGCCAGGTAAAGTAAATACAGTGACATACAGCAAGCGGGACTTAGAGTTACAATACCACGTCACAGACTGGCCCCCAAAGGAGAGATTTAGCTAGTTCCAATGGTGCTTGATCTCAAAGACAACCAAGGAGAAGATGGAAAGATTATACTGAACAAGACCTAGGATCTCTTAACATTAATAACCAGCAGCGGGGAAAATAGGCCCTTGGGAGAGCCAAGGAAAACCTTTAAGAATAGACGAGAACCTTCACAGATCTACAGAGCCCAGGAGCAGCCCATTCTGGATGGGACTGATGCTGAGGCACTGCCTGGTCCTGGTTCCTCCCCAGCCCTTTCAGCTACATAATTTCCTTAACAAATACATTGCCTGGGCTGCAGCTGTCCAAGGCTCCGCTCAAAGACTGCGCACATGCAAGGGGTTGCAGTTACTCTTCTGGCTTAGCTCTATGCCTGCCATTGGAGTCTGAGATCTGGGGAAGAGGGCTGACTTTCCTGATTTTTGAATGCTTAATGGTTCAGCCTGAACATAGATTAATATTAGTAGCAGAAGGAAGGTTTTTGTGTGTTTAAATCTAAGCTTGACAGACCTCAAATCAATGTTGATTATATGTAATCATTTTTACTCATATTTTGCAACTTTGGGGACACTTAGCGTGCTCCACACAGGACTTGGGGCACTGTTTTTATTTGATCTTGTTGTTGTTTGCAAGGAACGGTGGCACAGGTAACAGGCTTGTCTGCTGTGGCCATGCAGGAGAGTAACTCTGACGTGATCGAGGTACGCTGCTCGGAGTACTCGGCCCTGGAGGTCCTGCTGAACCAGGAGGTGCTCAACCTTTCTGAGCAAAGCTGGATGGATTTGAAAGGTCAGACTGATGGATGGGCATCTGCCCCAGCTCTGCTTTTGTTGAGGTCACACTTTTCAGTCCTACCTGACCCTTGTGCAATGAAAGGTCGCACTGGATGTACATGCTTTCAATCCCTGCTTTCTGATCAGTGGTGAAGGTGGCACCTGCAACTCACTGTGGAGATGATGTGAGGAGCAAGCATGGCTGGCCCGCAGCATCCCAACCAATGTGTTTTCTTGCTTAACCTGCCCCTCTGAGGATGATGGTGCTGGGAGCTAAAAAGAAAGGCAGGGGCCAAAGCAGAGCATGGGCACCAGCCCAAACAGCTGCAAAAAGTGCTGAGGCCTGGGTCACTACGACGGCACTCCATCCTAGCTGTACCTTACAGCTGGGACTCCTGATGGTGCCAAGTGACTGATTCCCCTAGCCGTACCAGCCTGTAGGGCTATGGTGTTTTTTCTGTGCAGCCATGGTCACTCCCTCTGCCCCAGAGTGACACGTGTCTGGACTGGCCCCAAGCATGGCAGTAGTGCCTCAGAGAGCACAGCCCTTCCCTGAGCCTGCTGCAGTGCAGGCAGGGCACGCAGGTACCTGCTGTTCAGCAGGTGACAGCAGAGGAACTGGGACTCAGGCCCCTGCTCCCCCAGTCCTGTTAGGGGTGAGTTGTTGTGTCCCCAGAGACTCATGGAGGAACAGAGACTTGCCTCCACATGAAGGAAAACGGAGCGAGAGCTCCTTGCTCCTCCATCCACTTTTGTCCCAAAGGGCCAGGATCAGACACATCAATCAAAATATAATGGGTAGCCAACACTCAGTTCCCTTCTCCCCTGCACATGCCCCAAGATCTCCCAGCCTGCCCCATGACCACGCTCATTAATCCTCTGCAAGGAGAGGCTATGAGGCAATATGAGTGTATTTATGTTACTACTGCAGTGTACTCCGCAGTCAAGACCATCTGGTTACCCATTGCAGCAGGTTAACACACAATCTAGGTGCGACTGGAAGTCTACTGTGGAACTGGTAATTTTCCCTCAGGGGGAACTTTTTTGTGGCCAGTATATAATGGGGTGGTTGTTGCAGACAGTCATACGTGTGCCATCTCTCTCTCTGTTCCAGGCCTCTTTCTCTATGCTGCAGCTGGTCAGAACGTCACTGTGATGTTCTCCTCAGGGGCGGGGGTAGAAGTGAGAGCCAGAGGAGGTTTCTTAAGCCTGACAGTCCTGCTGCCAGAAAAATTCATGAATCAGACCCGGGGCCTCTTGGGGGTAATGAACGACAACCCAGGGGATGAGTACACCTTCAGAAATGGGACAACCATGCCGCTTGATGCCAGTCCACAGCAGCTGTTTGCATTTGGAGCTGACTGTAAGTGGGGGGTTTTCAGTCCTGTTACTCCATTCTCATTTCTCTGAATAATCACTTCAGAAAAATATCAAAGCCAATTATTATTCATAGAGAGTGAACAATGAGCTCTTCTCTGAAGTGCCCGTCAGGCAGAGGCGCATGCCTCCTCCCATGCTTGGAACGGGCAGACCTGTAACCAGCACCACAGGGCTTCCTTCATTGCAGTTGTCCCTAGACAGGGCTCATTTCCTACCTCCTGGCATTCTGGGATGCTGAAGCATTGGACACCCAACAAGAGACAGCAAGAAATAATGAATGGCCACAGAAACGTAACAACTCCAGGGTTAGTCACCCCCTTTCCTCAGGATGCGAGCCATGATTCCATTCAGATGGATCATACTTCTGGCAGGGTTTTAGCACCTACCGGGTTGTGTTAGCTGAAGACTCACAGGCTGCAAACACACCATTTGCATTAGGTAAAACAGTCAGAGGACAGCTTCCATTCGATGGAAATGCCCAGCCAAGCATCTCTAATGCACAAAGTCATTCTGGCCTAACTGCCAACAAGAGTAAATGATGCTGGGGGTGGAGGATGTGGGAGGTCAGGGGATAGTGGCCTAAAACCTCCTCACTTTGCCACTTGTTGGGGCCTTTATCAAGCAAAGCTCAGCCAGACCCCTTCCTGCTACAACAAGCTTTCCATCTCTCCAGGCATTAAGACAGGTCACCCCAAGAAACTTAGAGCAAAGAGATGGCTCCAAGGAGGTTTTGTTTTTGAATGTTTAATTCAGAGGTTTTCAATCTTTTTGGGTCAGTGTACCCCTGGGGGCCAGACACTGAGCAGGGAGGTGGGGGGGAAGGGGTTGGCATGCAGCCGAAGGCAGAGAGGTGGCAGCCGCTGCGTGCAACCTTCTCCCCCTGCCGCGTCCAGCCAGGCAGGCAGTGCCAGGATGGTGTGTGGCAGCGCTCTGCCCCACCTGCCCGTGCGTACCCCATAGGGCCTTCTTTAGTACCCCTGAGGGTACACGTACCCCCAGTTAACAATCCCTGGTTTAATTTGATAAACTCCAAGTTATTTCTTATCACTGTGATATCAAAAGACATCTATCTAATAAACTTTGCATTTCTCTCTCTGGAGAATAGCAGAAATGTTATTTGGCCTATTTATAATTAGGCTGAACCAAGCACTGATCTATGGGCTATGGCAACACAAATACTAAATAACAATGAATGTCAAAAAAGGGAATAATCTTGTCAAAGAAGGAGATGAGTTAGATGCAGTCTAATATGTCTCATCATCTCTAGGTATTGGATATGAATGAATAGAAGATGGTGTTGTTCTGGACAGTCTGGGTGACAAGGATTTCTGGGGGGTGGGAGGAGGGAAGGACACATGCTCACGTGACATATCTGATTGGTGCAACTCACAGTCAGACTGTCCAACAGGTAATTACTGAGCATACAGTGCTAGGACCAAGTATTGGGTTTCTCTTTAAAACTACAGGTAAGGAAAAAAAGCCCTCTCCACTGATTTTATCACACAACTGATTTTTTCCTAACTTATATTGTGGATTAGTAGCAAGCCTGGAAAGTTTCAACTCCAAAAAAGGAATTTTTTACAATGACAATAATATGCCAAAGGCCTTACAAGAAAGAGTCCCACATAACCTTAACTTCAACTACAGTACTGGTATTTAAATAGTATAAAATTTATAAAACACTTCCATTAACAGCCTTTCCCATGTGTATTTTACAGTGCCTCACGTTGAAACTTATGCAGAGAATGATTTTGGCTATAAGAAAAAGCACATTCTTAATTGTGCTGTGGATAAATTTACACATATAACACATGCCTTTCTGTTTCCTTAGGGGCTGTTGGCAATGAAACTTCTCTCTTCACTTATGACACCCAGTTCTTACTGAACACCTTCTTCTATGGGCCAAAGCACAACTCTTCCTTCCTACCAGTATTTGTTCCTCATGAAGACCCTACAGACCCCCTGGTGCCAGAGATGGCCAGGCTTTGCGACTCAGACCCTTTCTGCAGGTTTGATGTGTTGACAACCAGAAGCCTCGAGGTGGGAAACGCTACCAGAATCTCCCATCAGAACCACAAAGCGTTGGTGGAGAGTCTGCAGCCAGGTGAGGTAGCCCTGATCAGGGCAGCACCAGGACAGAGGACACAGCATCCATTATCACTGCAGCTCCCCGCCACCATTCAGGATGTAGGGACCCCTGAAGATCTGGAGCAGCTGCATGTGAATTCCCGAGGATGAGGGGATGGAAGGAAAGAGTCTCACCAGGAGGAACTATCCTCTGTTGCACCACAGTGCTTTGTGCAATGTGGGGCCAGAGCTAGAAGTCAAATGCCTACTTTTTAGGAACCTGGCCCTCAGGGTAGAGTCCCAGATCCAGTGCTAGGTGTCTGGACACGTTGGGAGTTACTGCCTCAGAAGGGCAACCCAGAAAAAAGAGACCAAGCAGAGAGCTGCTCTACAGGTCCCTCTCCATCCTAGACACTCAGGTGGCTAGGGCCAGTACGCTGCTTCACTCTGGTAGCTCTATTCGACTTAAAATCTCCTGCCCTTTTTCCAGTTATGTTTAAATCCACACGACTCGCTGTGGGATCAGCTTGTCAGGCAGAGTCTGACAGGCATTCATAACATAGCTCTCTTCCCTTAGTGGTCTCTTGCGGCTGGCTGGATCACCCTGCCAAGGGCAGAAAGGAAGGGACAAACTACCTGATGGGCTCAACTATCCGCTTCAGCTGTGATCAAGGGTACAGCCTGGCTGGGTCAGAAGAAAGAACCTGCCAGCTGACGGGGACCTGGTCGGGGAATGCAGCCAGCTGTTTGCCAAGCACAGGTATGTTTTCTAAAGGGTCCCCAGCTGTTGATATAAACTGTTCGTGCAGGCATGGCCATCTCGGGAAAAAGCAGTGCCAAAAAACCACAGCAAGAGAAGTAGTGGTTGACAGAAGCTAGAAAGCAGATGTACTGCAAAGACATAATTCAGAAGAGCTGTCAATTATCTCTATTATCAAATGTGTCTAATATTGCCAAGCATATATGCTGTGCATATGATCACCCTTGGGCCTGGTTCTTAACAAAGTGGCCTGTCACAAGAGCCTATGGCCCAAAGGAATTAAAGTCAAATGCTTCCCGAGTAAATGCTCTAAAATATGGTTTTAAACTCATTCTTACCACATTAATAACCATAGTGGAAAATGCATTGTGCAATTTAAAACTTTTACAGAAAGTGGAATTAAGATTCCACCCACATTTAATCATCAGCATGGCTTAATTTTTAGTTCCTTATTTCGTTCCCTTAATAATCACGTAACAGGTTTTTTAAAATTAAATATACCATACGGATGCCTACACATCAGAGTTCTAGGTGCTTTTCAGACACAAAGGAAGTACCTGCCTGTTTTGTTGTTATCCTGCTGCCTTATGCCCAATTTAGATTTCAAGCACAAGAAGTCATCACTCATTTGGTCTGTAGAGTCATGCTGTATCATAGTATCATAGTAGGTAGGGCCGGAAGGGACCCAAACAGTTCATCAGGTCTGACCCCCTGCCCTGGGCAGGGACAGGTGCTGGGATCATATTACCCCAGCCAAATATCTGTCCAGCCTCCTCTTGAAGGCCCCCAACATAGGAGAGAGTACCACCTCCCTTGGGAGCCCAGTCCAGAGCCTGGCAGCCCTACCTGTGAAGTAATGTCTCCTAATGTCCAGCCTGAACCGTCTCTAACAATTTGTGGCCGTTACTCCTAGTAACCCCGGGTAGTGCCTAGGGGAGCAGAGTTCCCCCAATTCCCGCTGGTCCCCCCCGGTGAGTTTGTAAACAGCCACCAGATCCCCTATCAGCCTTCTCTTGTGGAGGCTGAAAAGGTTCAGGCCCTTTAGCCTCTCTTCGTAGGGCCTGCCCCACTGCCCCTAAACCATGCGAGTGACCTCCTCTGGACCCTCTCCATGCTAGCCACATCCCTCCTGAAGTGCGGCGCCCAGAACTGGACGCAGGACTCCAACTTCAGCCTGACCAGCACCACATAGAGGGGAAGGATCACCTCCCTTGACCTGCTTGTGATGCATCTGTGGATGCACGACAAGGTGCAGCTTGCCTTACTGACTGCTTCCTTGCATTGGCAGTTCATGTTCATCCTGGAGTCAACAATGACTCCAAGAGCCCTTTCTGGCACCGTGTTGACAAGACGGGTGTTCCTCAGCCTATAGGGGTGTTGCTGGTTCCTTCTCCCTAGATGCAGCACCTTGCACTTGTCTGTGTTGAACTCCATCCTATTCTCATCCACCCATCTCTGCAACCTGTCTAGATCTATCTGGATTCTGTCCCTCCCCTCCAGTGTGCCCACCTTGTGCCACAACTGTAGTAACCATGCAACATAAAAATGCAGCAGCTTTGTATAACGAGCAGTCTGACTAGGCTTTTTTAACGTCACTTCAGCCACACTACAAATGCTTCAGGATAGGAGCAGCAGGTGAAATCCTGTTGTAAGAATCAGCGGTGGTTCTGCCTCTCTCTTTCCACATACCTAGATGCAGCCTCCTCCATCCTTCTGCATGTTTTCAGAATATTCTTAGCCTTAGTCTCTCCTGCCACTTGCAACAGCTTCCCCGCTTCTCTGAATCTCACTTGCTCTCCTTTTTCAAAGCCACCTTAAAATATATTCACCCTCACTTGCTTGTGCCTCTTACAGCATAGCTACACTACTCCCAGACTGATTTGGGAGTGCTGCTATAATCACACACCCCACCTATGGTTCCTGCTCTGCCTAACCACATGCTGGAAAAGCTACCAGAGCTACTGGTTGCATGGGCCCAGGCTCATGCTCTCAGGGTTTCCATCTCAGGTTTGCTTGCGGGCCTGTGCTCAGCCACCCTCTAACAGCAGCAGCATCATATTCTTTGTAAATCGGCATGTGCAGAGCATGAGTGTGCGGGTCTCCCTAGTGCAGCTGGAAGCAGTGTAGACATACCCTCAGTGTCCAAGCAGGACCGTGTAGGCAGCCCCTCTACCCACTCATGAGTGCACTGGGTATCAGCTCATCAAAATCACCAAGTCAATGACTGCCCGGTATTCATGGTGCTTGTGCACCCCGTGTGCAGCTGCCCAGGGATTGTTTGCACATGGTCTCCACTTCTGTTCGTGAGATTCTCTTCCTGTTTTGGGCCCGAGGAGGGAATGCTTTCACTTCTCCAGCCTACACCATCTTAACATCATTAATCTTTGCCACTTGCCCCATACTATCTACGGTCCGGTGCTAAAGCGTCTCGTCCTTGTACTCAAAAAGAAGCTGGAGGGAGTCAGTCACAGCTAGGACACGTGTCAAACTTCCACAGGGTGGCGCCGTTCCAGAGCACCAGCGCCACCCAGCAAAGCATCAGGTGTAAACATGTCACTTGAAAGCCTGAGCACCTTTCTTTGCAAATATTCAGCAATTAAGTGACGGCAGCAAATTCTCGAAACCAAGTCTCCTCCCCTACCCAGAGAAGTTGTGGAATCTCCATCCTTGGAGGCTTTTAAGACTCAGCTAGACAAAGCCTTGCCTGGGATGATATCATTGGGGATGGCCCTGCTTTGAGCAGGGGGTTGGACTTGATGTGACCTCCTGAGGTCCCTCCCAACCTTCATTTTCTGTAATTATATGAATTCACAAACATAAAAAGCACAAAAGTTTATCATCGACTAGTTCCTGAACAGTGAACGGACCAGTCCTCATGGTCCTAATACAGCTGTCAATACCGACAAGTCCTGCCGCACACAAACCAGAGTGGCAGCACAGGCCTCTTATGAGCAGAACAAAGTTTAACATCCACGTGGAACGCAAGTACTGGAAAGGCACGAGCACCGTCTGACTACCTGGATTTCAGACTCTGCCAGAATGCTTCCTTTGCAGGATTCACCCAGCAATAGTGACATATCTATCGGCAGACACTTGCGTCTGCAAAACTGATACCAGCAACAACTCTACTGTTTCCTGTAGGGAGTGAAAGTGGAAAGACTGGGCTATTTTAGCTTGTTATTATGGTGGCCTGCCCTGGTCTGCCCAGACCTGAATAAAGGGCAACTTGTGGCCAAAAGCTTGTTTAACATCTCTCTCAACTATGCAGTTTGTTGAATAAATGATATCACCAATAAAACCTTGCTTCTGGGCCATTATAGTACCATGATAAACATTCTGAAATACAAGTGTTTCAGAAACATGAGATGTAACTAGGAATGGGGGCACATTTCTGTGTTCATAGGAGTAAAGGATCTTCCTTCAAAGCCCAGAATGGAATGAAGTCTTTACAAAGAAAAGCAAAAGCTTAAGCAAAGACTCAGCAGTGAAATGTTTTGTCTTATTTTGCAATTTCACAATTGTCTGTTCCTGCCATCAGCCACATGCCTGTTGGACGAGAGCCAGTTAGTCTCAATAAGCAAACTAGATGTTAGCATTTATGCTAGAGAGAGGCAAAAAGCCAATGCTGGAAGATCAAAGGGAAAGCAAACTGGAAAACATTCAGAAATTAGCTCTGCTCAGTATGGTGGAACAGTGCCATTGTTTCATGGATAAGCAAATACAAAATAAATGTCTTTCAGTATATATTTTTTTGGGAAAAGAAGAATAAGGTGCAGAAAGTTTTTGGTTTGTTTGCCTTTTTCTATACAGCAACAATTTTCCTACTAATCAGAGCTCTGAATATTATTTCATTTTTTATTCAAGTCAAAAATGGTCCTTTTCCATCCTCAGGGAAGTTGAGACTGACAGCACTGCTTACTCACAGGCAGCAGGATACTGTAGCCAAGGCAGCATAATGTAGGAACTACATGCAAGCTTCCTCTTAAACTTCTCCAATGAATGCCCTCTGGTACTAATATTCCTGAGCACCCCTACATTTTATTCCAGTCTTTACCCCATGCAGTTCTGCTTTCACCTGTCCGTTCCAACCTGGACACCTTCTTTCTTCCTAGGGGCAGGTCTCTTCAGAGTGATTTGGGAAAATGGACCAACCTCATTCCTGCTGTTTCTAATTGTGCAATGGTTTGTGATATGCACTCCTGTTAAACCAGTTTTACTTCTGACTTAACAGATTTGAACTGCAGGGTTCAAGAACAGATTTTGACAAACTGTATTTTCCAACAAGGGTAGTTAGTATGATCACCTGATTTTAGAGGGAGAACAGCTCCTTGTCATACCTGATGTCACTGAACTGAGTGATGAGAGCAGATATTTCCCTCCCCTACAGCAAGGAAATAGACTCCTGCCTCGTGAGCATCCACCGGATTAAGCAGAGTGATCAAGGGCCTTTGTGCCATAAAACATGTGAATGAAATGACTCAGGGGCCACCTCCAAACCACCAAGTGTAGGACCACCCTCTGTACCAGGTCTGGTAACAGATGAGGCATGGCCACCTCCAGTCATGTGGTCAGGAAAGCATGGCCACACCTTCCCTCCCAGATGGCTTGCAGCAGGACCCTGTCTCACCTTAGGGAGGAGTGTTGGACAAGCCAAACTGGCAAGCAAATGCTCCTCCACCACCAGAGCAGTCCTCAGTGCATTCCCACTCCCTCCTTTTTTAAGATTGGGTGAAACAGTCTGACATGATGATCTCAAACACGTGTCACAGGCAGACAGGACCCAGCTGTGTGTCACCCTTTATCTTCAACATAACTAGCATTTCTGTCACAATCCCTTGGACTAGCCAAAAATCAGCATCTGGATGAAAGACAATTGGCTAGAGCTTAGGCCAAGCAAAACAGTGACGGTGGTGATGGTGGAAAGAAGGGAATGCTTTGGAAATCCTGCAACTTTCCTTTCTGCAGTCTGAGGGTTTCCACAGATTGCTTATTGTGGGATAAATAGGTAGTCACAGTAGCAGAAAGGCTTTCTTCTGTTCAGCCACCCCATTTTAAACACTGACCTGAGCACTGTGCTCTGCAAGCGTTTGACCTCCAGCTCTCTATTCCAAGTGATAAGTGCTCCGACATTAAGAAGCTTCTATTCATTCTGGATACCTTTGATTAATACCAGCCTCCAAAAGTATGTTATCCTAGCACCCTGTTCAGTATATCTGCTCTGGATGCCCGCCAACCATCGGGTCAAACCCAAGGTCTGGGTGTGGACAGATGAACAAATTGTACCAAAGTAAAAGGCTAAGGAGGGCAGTTACCAGGCATCAGCTGCTCTGCTCTTCAGTAACTGTTTCGTATGTCCATTCTATCTTGTGGCAAATGGAAGCTAAACTAGGACAGTTCACTTCTGAATGCAACAACTGCTAAATTATGATTGATCAGCTTCCATTTACCATGGGCTAGGATGAATGTGTGAATCAGTTACCACAGAGCAGCTTGTGTGTGGTAAATCCTCTTTAACTTGGTATAACTTACCTGTTCATACCTTCCATAATACAGATTCATTAAAAGGGAGGGAGGTTGTTTTGTTTGGTTTTGGGGGGTTAATAGCCCTAAATGTTACTGTTTCAATAATTGGATAAATTAAAATGAAGTAATTAAGAAAAAGGTGGAAAAAACCCAGGGAGGAGGGGGGTGGGGGAAGTCACTTAAAGAAAACCACCATTGATTTTGCAAAATCCCAATTTGTATTTGAAGTTTCAAACTGTTAGACTTGAACAGCGTTTCTTTCAGTATTGTTTTCTTTAATTAAAGTCCCCATGGAAATGCTCTGCTAATAATTATTCTGATATGCTTCCAATTATAATCTAAGTGCAAGGCCTTACCACTGCCACAGCAGCTTTTCTTCACACAGCAGCATGCAGCAAGGGAGCAAGAAACAACTCCCAGAAAAAACTTAGCGAGTGTTACAAGAGCAGGCATGAGCATATAGCCACTCCAGGAGGTGTAACTTTGGAAGACAATGTTGTAGAGATTTGTCTTTACCTTGTGTGCATTTGCTCCCCTCATATATACCATACACTTGTCTTTGTATGGATGCAAACTCCTTCCATTAATGGCCATAGGCTCTTGAAGCTTAATTTCCTGACCTGGATCTCTGTAAATGCAATTCTTCTTCTTTTTTTGTTTTTGTTTTTGGAAGGTTACGACAAAATCTCAAAAATGTTTTTAAGCTGCAGGAGAAAAAATAATCATCATCAGTTTTTCTATTTTGAAGAAAAACAATTCTCAGTAGGTAGGCTCCAGGAGAGACCCTCAAGAATGTCTGAAGCCAGGCAAGTACTTGTATTTTGATTTTAACAAGGCTTCACAATGAGTATGAGGAGACTTTGGAACAAACTACCCAGAAAAGCAGCAAGTTCTCCATCCCTTTATCAAGATGGGATTCCTCATTGGAAGATATGTTTTAAGCCAAATACAAGTTATTTCGGGAGTAACTGGATAAAAAAAGCTCTTGAAAAAGCAACAGGAAACTTCAGGTGCTCGGTGGGAGACCTGTGTTAATTATTACATTGAATAAGTGCTTCAAAGCTCAGATTCATTGCTTCTCTAACACAACCAGCAGCCAGGGAAGGGGGAAAAAATGTGCTGCTGCTTGGCCAGGAGGCAAAAACCGCAGCAAAAACAAGAGAGCAAAAATGGCACCACTTGCCATAGGATGCTGCCATGCTTTCAGTAGGCCGCAGAAAAGCACAGATTTGTGTGTTTTAAATGGAGATTGTCTGCTTTTTTCCCCACAGAAAAGTAGGGTCCCTGTTGATTACTACCCTTTGAGCCCAATGATCCAGCCAGTTTTCTATCCATCTGTAGAATCCTTTCATCCAACTTGTACTTCCTTAGCTTGCTTGCAAGAATGTTGTGGGAGACCATATCAAAAGCCCTGCTAAAGTCAAATCATATCAAAAGCCTTACTAGATCATGCCCACTGCTGTCCCCACAGCCACAGAGCCAGTCATTTTGTCACAGAAGGCAATCAGGTTGGGCAGGCATGACTCGCCCTTGGTGAATCCATGCTAACTGTTCCTGATCACCTTCTTCTGTAAGTGCTTGAGGACTGGTTCCATGATGTTTCCAGGGACTGACATGAGATTGACCAATCTGCAGTTCCCCAGATCCTCCTTCTTCCTTCTCTTCTATAGTTGCCCTTTTCCAATCATCCGGGACCTCTCCCAAACACCATGAGTTTTTAAAGAGAATGGCCAGTGGCTCTGCAATTATATCTGTCAGTTCTATGAGCACCCTCAGATGCACTGCATCCAGCCCAATGGACTTGCACACATCCTGCTCTTCTAAATAGTCTCTAACCTGTTCTTTCACTGCTATCGGCTCTTCACCTCTTCTCCAAACTTTGCTGCCAGGTGCAATAGTCTGGGAGTTGACCTTGCCTGTGACGACTGAAGTAAAAAACGCATTGGGCACTTCAGCCTTTTCTGCATCATCTGTCACTAGGTTGCCCCCCCATTCAGTAAGGGATCCACACTTCCCCAGTCTTCCTCTTGCTGAGGAATTGGTCCTTTCATGTCCCTCCAGCAGCTTAGGAAAGGTGATATATTTTCAGAATCTCACCTTTTCACACTTTTTAGCACAAGTTTTTGATAACTTTCTTATCATTTATAGCCGAGCAATTTTAACTTTCTTGGATAGCAGAACAAAACATGCGGCATCTATCTTGTCTTCTCTAAAACCGTTAACAAGTATTTGTGGATTTAAGCTTTGAAACAAATGTTATTCCTGTGAAGCAAAAATGAACAGGTACAGTGAGAGCAAACTGTAAGACAACCGAGATATTTAGGAAATGGGCACTCACCTTCTTGTTGAAGCTGTGAGCATTGAAGTTGTAGATCAACTCTGTAGGTTCATATCATTTATACATTATCACTAATTTTTACTGCATTGCACTGGACTTCAGCCACCTGTTCTGACATTTAGCAGAAGGGATTTTGGTGAAATCCTATAGTCTAGTGGTTTCTTTTTTCCCCTCCCTAGATACAAAGATAAGAACATTAGCAAGATATCTATAGTCTTTAGAAATCTCTCTAACCTTCAACAATATTCAGTTACAAATCTACCTGAAGGCAGAATATCACATTCTCATTTGTTTTCCTTTTCCCTTTTTCAGATAACCACCAAGCAATTCTCTTTGGCTCTATATTCGGAGTTCTAGGCTTTCTAATCTTGGCGGTTCTAATTTTCCTGTTGTACAGAAAAAGGAAGAGGTAAGAGTCATTCTAATAAACTATAAGAAGCGACCTTGAAAGGAATTAAATAGGCTGGTGCCATATTTACTTACAAGAGAAAAAGTCTGGAAAGGACTGTTTCTATGCGTGTCCCTTATAAGAAATATCAGATCTCATCTATCCAGTTTCTCCTGAAGGACTCTGGATTCCCGATGGAGCATTGGAAGGACGACATCAGAACCAACCAGCACCTGATCAGTGGAAAGGGCAAGGGTATTTAGTCAGAATGTGTATATATTTATTCCATACTTAAAAATGTATAATTTCAAAAATTCAATAATTGATGTGGTAGCTAAACCAAGCTGATAAATTGCAGTGTCACCTAAAAATGCTTCACGTGGTTTCATAAGTCATCATGTATCTTTACCCATTGTTTCTCCTTGCTAGCCACAAAGAATTTCTGGATGTGGGGATGGCTGCTAATGAAAAATATTCTTTATTATTTTAAAAGCTATTAAACTCCTTTGTGTTTTCAAACTAATTTAGACAGGATCCCACTGGCTACCTGCCTCTGAAATCCCACATGACCTTTTCCATGATGCAAACCAGTCTCCTCTGTAGATAGGTCTCTCTTGCATAACAGCATTCAAGGGTCCTGTCCACCCTGTGTCCCTCCTTCCCTCTCACTGGGTGGGGATGAAGACCCAGCTGTCTCAGCACTCCCAACATTTTTGCTTAGCCAGGGAAGCTCCTGGGGTGAGACAGAAGGCATGGGATTGCAAAGTGCCATTATCGCAGGTGACTCCATGGTAGCCATCACTGAGCCCTGCATTTAAAACAGTCTGTAAAACATTTTTCTGAGAGACACTTATACCTTGCATGAAGTATCAGTGTTGGTTTAGGATACTTGTAACATGAAATACGTATAGACGTGGCTCGTAACTGCAAGAGGAGGCCAACGAAACTCACATCCCACTCTGCAGCAGTCTGATCTGATAACTGCGTAATCTGGCTGCAGAGACACAAATACTCTACTATTTCACAAATACTTTAGAAGAATTTAGAAAGATGTCGCTGAGAGCATGCAAGGCCTATGGAACTCTGCGTCTGCCTAGACCTCTGCTCTGTTGGGTTTTGATGGGGGGAGGCAGTATGTTTAGCTGAGAAGCTCTTAACTGGGAAAGATTATTCAATGATCTGCTCCATCCCCAACATCTCACAAACAACTGTCATCTATAGTATACTCCCCAGTATTTTGGTCAGAATATTTTTTAAATGTGTTGAGTGCTGTGTCATACTTTATACATGAGAAAGGAAAAGAAGGCACAGTAACTCGGAAAACCCTGCCAGTGGCCAAATCTCTGATGCTGAGGCAATGAAATGAGGCAAAAAGGATCAGATCTCAATGTAAAGTAGGGCCACACAGTTACATGTACATGCCACTACTTGATATGAACATGACAAGAAGCAACTCTTTCAGACATTAATACTGCTAACCTCAAGTGTTTGAAAACCTCGAGTCATGATCTAGGAAATTATGAGGTTAAGAAAAATAATATTTGGGGGGTTTTACTTGCTTTCCTGGTTTTGAACATTTAAGGTATGTATCTGAAAGTTTTTCTCCAGAGGGTTTGCTTTTAACAAAAAGAGACCCCAAAAAACATAAGAGTTGAGAATCTTACTGAACACAAGACCTCAGGAGCTGGGACTTAAAAAAAAAAAAAAAAAAATGTCAGATATCAAAAGATCTGCAATTAAATTGCAAGAGCTGGCTCTCCCACCTGCAAGGCTCTCCACACCACCCAGCCAGACTGTGCCCTGCACCCCTGCATTTCCGGGATGCTCATTATAATTCCCAACAGCTGGCCAGGACCAGCCTTCAAATTCCAGGACTGTTCTGGCTAAAATAGGATATACAGTCACCCTAATTAAATGTATTCTCACCAAGACATTTTCACATACTGAAAGGTTTGGGGTTTTTTCACAAAAAAAGCTAAGTATTTTTTAACAGGATCCACTGCTAAGGGCAGAAGTGGTGCCTCCTTGTGGCCACTCTAATCCCGTTCCTTGCACTCTGGTATCCCTAGGTCCCCTCTTCTGCCATGCCTGTGATGTTACTACTGTGCAGTTGCCTACGGGGAACCAGAGGGTGGTCCCGGGCACTCTGTGCTGCCCCTGCCCCTGCTCTGATCCCACCCCTCCGCCCCGTCTTCCAGGGCTTGGACAGCCTGGCCCGCTACTCACCAAGCCTCTACCCTACCTGCCAGCCCTGCAATAAGCCAGGCCTCTCTGTGGGGCATCTTCAGGGCCCTCCTTTCCCCCCTTTCAGCTATTCCCATGGCTTGCAGCCTACACAGCACATATCAAGTCAAACACATGCAATCAACTGCAGCTGGGGTGCCTTTCTCTCCCACAGGCTTCTCCCACTTTGGGCCCTCCTAGGCCTACTCACAATTCCCTCCCGGGTCTTTGGTCCTGCTCCTCAGTTTCATGCACAGAAGGCTCCTTCCATTAGTGCAGTCAAGTTCTGTCTCCACTTATCCTCAGCACTTGACAGAGCTCCCCGCTCCAGCTCTGTGGTGGTCAGATTGCCCTCCCTGCCTCAGGTGCGCGGAGCTAGGGGCACCTCAGCAGGCCCTGATCTAAGGACTGAGCTGCCAGCTGTCCATTATCTGGGGCTCTGCCGCTTCCTGCCCCTCCTGCCCAGCACTTCTCTCAGTGACAGCGCTTGGCCCACGCACGCAGCAGTCTGCAAATCTCTAAATTCGTACAGGATTCATAGTTTGCCGAAATGGGAAGGAAGTAACAGTTCCTCAATACACTTCTGAAGGATCTGCTCAGCAGGTAACACACGGCCGGGGGAAGGCCGTCTCTCCCAAGAGGAGATGTGTTTTGAAACCATCCAGAGTTGGCTGTCCTACAACTGACACAGAGCCAGCCTTTTGCATCAGCCTCGACCCCCTTAGCACAGTGCTTCCCCATGAGCTTTTGGATGCCTCTTTGTAGCCGTTTCCATCTCTCTCTTTCCGTTTGCAGAGCGAACCGGAGCCCAAATGCCCCCGAATCAGTTCCAGGCGAGAAAGAACTGATGCCCGCCAAGGGACGCATCTGTGAGCAGCGCAGCCGGGAGTGGGAGGCCGCCGCCGCCACCGCCTCCGCCTGGAACAGGTGTCCCCGGCCGCGTCGGGCCTCTGCCTGCCTGCCTGCCTGCCTGCCTGCAGCCGCTTCCCGACTCCCGGCCCCCGATTCCTTTTTCACAGCTAGTCTTTAGCCACTGAAAGGCTGCTAGCAATGAAATAGATGTGCCTCACCTGGGCGCCGCCCCCGCCTCCGCCTCCGCCCCGGCCGGGCGCGGGGCCGGCGGAGCAGCGCGGGGCGGCCGGGGCAGGAGGCAGCGGCGGAGCAGCGGCCGCGCTGTCCGCGCCCATGGAGCCGCCGGCCCGGACCCGGACCCGGACCCGGACCCGGACCCGGGCGCTGGCGGCCGCCCTGTGCCTGGAGCCCGCGCAGCCCGGTGAGTCCCGGCCCGTCCCGGCGGTGCGGTGCGGGCTGTGCGCGGCCCGGGCGGGCGGCTCTCGCTGTCACTGCCGCCTCGCTGCGGGCCGGGGCCGGGGCCGGGCTGACAGCGGGGCCGGCCCGGCCCGGCCGCTCCCAGAAGGTGCCTGCGGAGTGCGCTCAGCCGGACAGCCCCGCAAGCCTGGCGCTGCGCCGCGCTGCCCCGGGAGGAGGGAGCTGCCCCGCGCCTGCTCCTCCGTCCTGCGCGGCCGGGGACATCCCGGGCTGCAGGCGGGAGGGCCGGCTCGGCTCGGCTCGGCTCGGGCCACTGCTCCTCCGGCAGCGGACCGTGCTCCGCTCTTCCTCCTCGCTCCTCCGGTTGGGAAGGGGCCGGCTCACCCCGCTGTCACAGCTCGGTCTCCCGGGCCCATCAGCCCTGCAGCTCCCGGGTGCTCTGGCCCGCAGCCCCGCACCAGCGCTCCTGGCCTGCCTTTGGCGCCGCACCGAGCGCTTGCCGACTTGCACTGAGTGCTTTCTTCTTCCTCCTTCTCCGTCTTAAGCAAGACACTGAAAGCAATTGTGTTCAAACTCTAGTCCAGCATGCAGGTGTGTCTGACATTGGGGATGGGTGAACACCTACTGCCCAAGGCCCAGGGAAGAACCTGAACCTGATCTGGTATCCCATGGGCAGCCAAAGGACCAAGAGCAGCTCCCCTTCCCCCTGGGCATGTCTACATGCCACTGCTGTGCCGTTGTTACTGCGCATTTATTTAGTACTTGTACTAGCAAGTACTACATACTGCAAATGTGCAGTAACCAGAGTTACTGTGCAGTAGTGCCAGCAAACATCTTTTAGGTGATGCTACTGCACAGTAGCATGTTAGCACTGTCTGTGCTGTGACGAGCTACTGCACAGTATTTTTCAGCTAGTGCGTGGTCAGCGTCTCACGTGGACACGTCCCACGTTCCAGATGGAACCAAATCCCAGTGCCAGATGCCCCGCCACTGCTCCTCCTTGTCAGGTGGGGGAGAGGTCTGTGAGATTGCTCAGGTTACTATCAAGCCTGTCCTTTTGGTCCCAGCATGTCCTGGTTTTTCTTCTTTCCTGCCATCCCTCCCCATTGCCATATGAAATCACCACTGTGTTCTCTTCACTTGCTCTGCACTCAGTCGATGCAGTTGGATCTGATGTCATGCCTGCAGTAGCAGATGGGGAAACTCTATATGACATTTCTAACCAACTTGATAAGGGATGTAAAAATAGTCAACCAAGAGCCTTCAGTCCAGCACACCTTTACCTCTGTACTTGTGCTGCAGGACCTGCCCACTGTACAGTTTCCAAAGGGATTTAATTCCATGGCTTTCCTCCTCAGTAAGTGAGACAGTATGTGGAAAAACTACCAGGCAAGCAAACTTCTCTTAGGGAACATCACTGAGATGACTTGGCTTTACCAACAGCAGTACTTTCTGCTTAAGGGGTAGCTCCCCTACTTCTTGCCACAAAGGGCCAAAAGCAAGTCCACCTATTATGCAACCCAGAGCTTGGACATCTGTGCAGAGATGCAGAATGGCCACTCACGCAACATGGGTTTCCCTTGGGGTTAAAAGTTACGTGTTCACAACATAGTCTCAAATGGAAAAAGTGGAACTATCACCCAAAACACTTGTGCTCATAGCCTAGTTGCCTGTCCTAGTCCATCCCAGAAACAAGCCTAATTAAGCCCTCAGTACAACTGTTCTAGTCTTACCCTATTTTTTAAGTGGCATGCTAAACTTAACTGAGAAAATGAATTAGCTTTTATGGCAAGTAACCAGTCTGTACCAGATTCCTGCAGCATAGGAGGTCCCCACACACCTGTGGGAATGGACAGGAACACTTGCATGCCCTGGCACTCACACTGATGCATGCAATACGTCCAGGAAGAGCACACACCAACTGCTGCAGCTTCCTTAGCCTGACAAAGGGTTTTTGAACCCGAAAGCTTGCTTAATAACTATTCTCCAACCATTTGGGTTGGTCTAATAAAAGATATCAAATTCACCCAAGGAACCTTGTCTGCCTATGTCCTTAGACCAACACAGCTACAACCTAAACCCCTGCAATACGCCCAGGCTTTCCTCCACCCTCTCTGCAGCATGGGAAAATGCCTACGTTAACACAATATTGGGCAACCTTTTACCCAAGACATTTTCTTGTGTGGATCAAGGATGAATGAGGCTCCAGTGCTGAGCTGGGTAAATAACTTGAGTTGGAAAAGCTTCTGGGAGCTGCTTGTAGCAACAAAAAGTCTGTTTTGCAACCACACCCAATGCACTCCTCTACAGCCAGTGCTAAAGCCTTCAGCCAACCCAACGTGCACACATCATTAAATGAAACTCTCACCTCCTAGCTGTTTGAAAACTTCAGCTTTTAAAAAGTCATCCTTTCTTGGATAGTATATGCAAGATACATGTCATATTACACATGGCATACAGCAATTCATGGTGTTGTTCAGCTTCTGGTAAAGGTTCTTGGTCCTGTCAAATTAGAGAGCGGTACTGCTGTCTACAATCTGACACTTCTTGTGTTCGGATTTGTGACTTTCAAATTAGTCGTGTCTTGTTGAAAACCTTTTTTCTGCATCATAACACAGTATGGAATGCAACATCGCCAACCAATCGGATCACAACATGCAAATAATTTGGTATTCAATCTATAAAACTGCATCTTCAAAGAAAATCATTGAAGTGCTAAAAATATTTTTAATAATGACCACAGAAGCCATATTTGTCTCTTTGATCTTCTGAAGCTTCTTCTGGTTTCAATCAGTATCCCCACATAAAATACAGTGGAAGTCTACAATAATAAATCCCCATTCCCATGTCCATAGGAAAACAAATAGGTTCTCCTCTCAAGAAGGTAATTTGGTGTTCTGCCTCATCAGTGCCTGGGCCCAGCCTCTTACTGCTGGGTGTCTTGGCATCAGTTAAGTGGTTTCTGTCCTTCCCTCCATGTTTTACTGTTTTATTAAAATGTTTCTGTTGTCTAATTATATCCTTTCAATCAAATTAGAGACTGCAGCATCTGGTTAGTGCCTGTAACTGTTGCCATCTGCACCTAGATGCAGCACTTTTCAATTAAGGAGGATTGCTTAAGTTCCAAGAGGCAGAAAGAGATTTGGAAAAAGTTTACTTGGAGCATAACTTAAAACAAATTTCTTCAAAGACATTGGGAGACCCCCTGCTTGCTGTGATGTTCGGGGGGGGGGTGACACAAAGCACCTCTCTCATCTTGTTCAGCAGCAGGAAAGGTGCTTTGACTGCCCTGGGAAAGCAACTAGGAGGCAGCGTAAACATGCAGTCCCAGGAGGCTGGCCCGAGTGTCTGGCCACCGCTTGGCAGGCCCGCACCTCTTGAACATAAATTGGTTCCACGGTCTCACTTCCTGCTCTGGGAATTCTGCTATCCCCACGTTACTCCCTTCACCAATTATAAAGAAGAATATTAATAAGAATAAATTAATAAGGCATTACATTCTCTGCTTCAGCTCTGTAAGGTGTTAATGTCATGGCTATCGCATTACTATTGTAGTGAGATCTGCAGTGGAAACATCCATTTTTGTTCCCCTTTCCTTTTCCCTTAACATATAGGCATTGCTGCCTGATTGATAATAAAACTAGCAATTTAGGTTGGTGCAGAAAATACGTTGGAGAGTGTTTGGGGTAGAGACACTCCTTTTCCTGAAAACAATATTCTGGCACCAATCCATAGTTTCATAGTAGGTAGGGTCAGAAGGGACTTGAGCAGATCATCCGACCCCCTACCATGGGCAGGAAAGAGTGCTAGGGTCAAATGACCCCAGCTAGGTGATTATGTAGCCTCCTTTTGAAGACCCCCAGGGCCCCAAGAACACTCCTGAAATTAAAACAAACTCAAAGTTGTGCATTTTCAGTAAAATAGTTTGAATCAGCAAACTTGTCATTCTGAATTTTCTAATGAATAGACTTTTCCATAAACCCCATAGATGAGCTCCCCAGTTCTGTTAGAACTCTCTCCCCTACCCTGGGGGATCTTCAAGAGGAGGTTAGACATGCATCTAGCTGGGGTCATCTAGACCCAGCACTCTTTCCTGCCTATGCAGGGGG
The DNA here is from genome assembly GCF_030867095.1 of Alligator mississippiensis. Lineage (NCBI taxonomy): Eukaryota > Metazoa > Chordata > Crocodylia > Alligatoridae > Alligator > Alligator mississippiensis. The sequence continues at coordinate 220,744,236 of NC_081828.1, read as the reverse complement.
TTGGACTCGATGATCTATTGAGGTCCCTTCCGACCCTAACATCTATGAATCTATGAATCTAAGAGGTAGGGACAATCTCAGGGATAGCTCTGACACGCCCTGGGTCAGTGCAGAGGTAGTTAGGGATCTTCTGGAAGGGCTAGACTTTTTAAATCTGCAAGTCCAAATGCCCTCCACCCAAGGGTGTTGAGGGGAGCCCTTGGCCTGGCTCTATGAGCATTTGTGGTCATCTGGCCAGGTGCCGGTGCATTGGAAACTAGCTAATGTGGTCCCCATTTTTAAGAAAGGGAGGAAAGAGAACCCAAGTAACTATAGGCCCGTAAGCCTCACCTCGGTGCTCGGGAAGATCTTGGAGAGGATCATCAAGGAGCACATCTGTGGCAGCCTGCAGGGGAGATCATGCTCAGGGGCAATCAGCATGGGTTCATCAAAGGTAGGTCCTGCCAGACCAACCTGATTGCCTTTTATGACCAGGTAACTAAATCCTTGGATGACGGTGTCGCTGTGGACGTAGTCTTTCTAGACTTTAAGAAGGCCTTTGACACTGTCTCTCACCCCATCCTCATCAATAAATTAAGTGACTGCGGCATTGATTCCTACACAGTTGGATGGGTAAAAAATTGGCTGATGGGGCGCACCCAGAGAGTAGGGGTGGACAGGTTGTACTCAACCTGGCAAGATGTGAGCAGTGGGGTACCCCAGGGCTCGGTCCTCAGGCCCGCATGTTTAACATCTTCATCAGCGACTTGGACGAGGGGGTGGAAAGCACGCTGTCCAAGTTTGCTGATGACACCAAGATGTGGGGCAAGGTGGACACACTTGAAGGGAGAGAGAGAGGCTGCAACTAGATTCAGACAGACTACAAAAGTGGGCAGACGAGAATAGGATGGGGTTCAACCTAGACAAGTGCAGGGTGCTGCACCTGGGGAGAAGGAATCCACAGCACACATACAGGCTGGGGAGTTCCCTTCTCGAAAGCACGGAGGCGGAAAGGGATCTCGGGGTCATTATTGACTCCAAGATGAACATGAGCCACCAATGCCAGACCGCAGTCAGCAAGGCCAGCCATACCTTGTCATGCACCCAAAGGTGCATCTCAAACTGGTCCAGAGAGGTGATACTCCCCCTCTATGCAACTTTGGTCAGGCTGCAGTCGGAGTACTGCGTCCAGTTCTGGGCGCCGCACTTCAAAAGCGATGTGGCCAGCATGGGGAGGGTCCAGAGGAGGCCACCCGCTTGGTGAGAGGGCAGCAGGACAGGCCCTACGAGGAGAGACTGAAGGACCTGAACCTGTACAGCCTCAGCAAGAGGAGGCCGAGGGGGGACCTGGTGGCTGCCTACAAACTCATCAGGGGAGATCAACAGCAAATAGGCAGAGCCCTTTTCTCCCCAGCACCACCTGGGGTCACGAAGAACAATGGTCATAAGCTGATGGAGAATAGGTTTAGGTTGGAGATCAGGAGGCAATATTTTACAGTTAGGGTGGCCAGAATCTGGAACCAACTTCCCAGGGAAGTGGTCCTTGCCCCTGCCTTGGGCAAATTCAAGAGGAGGTTGGACGATCACCTGTCTGGGGTCTTGTGAACCCAGCTTTCATTCCTGCCTGTGGCAGGGGGTCAGGCTAGATGATCTGTTCAGGTCCCTCCTGACCCGAGCTACTAGGAAACTATGAAGATTCAGTCAAAATTCCATAGTGTGTACTGATCAATAGGAGATCCCTAATGATTCATTTGATTTTACCCTTTGCACATTGCAGTGTTTGCAGTAAGGGCTGATACTCATTCAAAATAAACAAACAAACAAATAAATTTGGTGGGTTTAGTCTTACTTATTATGTCTTACTCTCCAAAGCACTCTAATACAAGTTGTATAAAATATTTAATAAAAGTAATGAAGCCAGTAATACAAGAACTAATCAAGAGAAGTTTAACTCAAGACAAAAAAACCGTACATTTTGGACAGTGTCTTTAACAGCATGAACTGCTGGAAGAAAATGTTTAAATGAAATTAAAGTGGGATCCTTTGCAGAAAAGTGACTCTCTCTCTCTCTCTCCATTTTCTAGAATGCTATACAGCCAATGGGGCGGACTATCGGGGCACGCAGAATCAAACCTCTCTACATGCAGGGAAGCCTTGTCTCTTTTGGAATGAGACCTTCCAGCACCCTTACAATACCCTGAAATACCCCAATGGAGAAGGAGGGCTTGGGGAGCACAATTACTGCAGGTAAGAAATATCCCACTGTAAAGGTGGCCTCTAAGCCTTGACCAAAAATAGTAAGCGGATGGGACACACTGGAGGGTCTCTTGGCTGTCAGAGCTGGGGAAATCAGAAAGACATCTTTACACCAGCAACTACATCCCTTCCACCTCACTCAGGCCACAGGCAGCTTTAGAACTTGGTTCTTCTCAGTTCTTAACAAAGCCCACATCACCAAACCAATCTACCACCTGACACAACAGATAACGACTGGTGTTCTTCCTAAAAGACATTTGAAGAAGTTAGCAGAAAAGGGACGTAGTACAGAAAAGGTACATGGAGGCAAGGAGTTTGGACATTTTGCATGGTTTTCATCCTTGCCTATACCTCTGGCTCTCCCATGCCCAGGACCATTGTCCCTAGTGCTTAGGAACACTGAATAGTCACAGAATTGTTTTCAGTGAATGAGAATTGTTACTAGATTGTAGTTTGAAAATGTGCCTTTGCTTGCTTTGGCTTTGTTCCACTTCAGTCACATTCACTGTTGAATAGGGAAGTGTTTGGACAAAGAGTGGGTCATACAGGAAGGGGGTAAGACACTCCGTGGAAAGAAGGATCAGGGGAAGATGGGAACTGAGAAGTGTGGGACAGACCAGCACACAGGCAGGCACTGAAACATGCCCTCGTGACACACAGAGAGGACTGGAACACCTGGCAGGGACACCTGGAAGGGGATCTGCCTGTGGCTGTGCTGGCAGCAGTGCCTTTTAAGTTCTCTGATCTCTTGCCATTGATGTGCAGTGTATTATGGTAATGTTAGATTGTATTATGCAGTTACTCATTTTACATCACCTCAGCCCCTCTCAGGAATAAAATAAAATACCAAGAGAGAGAGAGAGTGAGACACACACACTCTGTAAAACCTGGATATTCCGTCCCGAAAACGTGCTGGAAGCCCATTAACACAGGCATCTCCGAGCTCACAAATCACAGAGTGGCATACCGCAGGGAACCACATGGCCTCCCCCCCACAAACACCTTTCCTGCAGCCCTCAGCCCAACAAGACGAGTGTGGAGGACCTTGACAGTCTCTGCGACATACACAAAGAGGGAACCTCTTGGGTAACCTCAGAACTACCTGTGAACAGCGAGAGGCCAATGGAAAAGCTGCAGTGACAGGAGAAAAGAAACACCTTGAATGATGATGCCCTCATAGGCCATACTCACTACACCCCTACTAACAGCTTTCCCCGGCACCTTTGCCTCAGACACGGCTGTCCTGCAACGCATAGAGCAAAGCACGCAAAACCCTCAGATAACTGATGAGAGAACAGGATGTACATGGTCAGGTCCAATGCTAACCATTCATTTACACAAGCAGCCACTAAGCCAAAGACAAAGATTTCATTGCACAGTGGCTTCATGACAACAGAAATCTCTCAAACACTCTGCAAAACCTCAGCTCAGCCAAAACAGAACTGGGAGACCAGAAGGACTCGTTTCTTGTTCGTCTCCATGCAGCTACTACAAGGAGCCAAGTACACAGTTTCCAAAGCTGCTAGCCACATCTATTATTCCCATACATTTCAAGATGCTTATGTAGGAAGTCCTATTATCACAATTTATGGAGATGTACTTAAAAGTATTTTATATCCCTATAACAGGTACACCAGCAATGTTTCTGTAGCTGCCAAACTGAAGGGAATAACCATGTTCCCACAGGGTAGGCTGCTCTGCTGGCAGGTCTCCTCCATCCCCCAGAACCGCACTTGCTTTCTTCCACTATATCTTAGCCCAGATCAAATATTAACCTTTGCTTTGCCATAGTCCTGAGCCCTCCTCCTCCAGCACCTCTTCCCAGGTATCTCCAATCCTGACCATCAACAGACCCTGCTCTTCCAGCCATGTGTCCTCAGCCTTGCCAGTTGGCAGCCATGTGTCCTCAGCCCTGTCCTTGACCAGCAGTACTCTTTCCAGTTCCGACTCTGGACCTCCCCAACCTAGACTTACCTTTTCCCTTCACCGTTTTTGAAGAAAACCCCATGCCTAGGAATTGCATCTGAATTAGCTGCAAGTCATCTAAGCTAACATAGGCATAGGGACCACAATAGTGAGGAATTTTACTTCCCTGCCTGATACCATGTGGGGGGTCAGTGGTTTGGCACTGAAAGTGAAAGGGTGCGGACTGTTCCCATTATTTGTGCCACAGTGCTGAGGCTGGATGAGGAATTTCAGCATCAAAAGCAATGTCCGCACAGTAATTTGACCATGTCCAGCACTGGCACCCTCAGACATACCTCTCCGCTCTTCGTGACCTGCCTCCCAACCTGGATGACGTGTAGCTACCTTCATGGAGCACCAATGGCAGCCTAAGTATTGCAGGGGCAGACAAAAATGGTACTGGCACTTGGACTAATTCACACTGCTGAATGAGCATTTGCAGCACTGCACGTAGCTACAGGGCTTCCAATTCGGGAGGCAGCTTACATCGGGCTGTGCAGTATGCTCGATGGCACCACTGACTGGCACAGTAAGTTTCCCACGCAGACATGCCCCACCTGCAGTCCTGTGGTTCCTCTTCTGATCTGCCAATCTAATTCAAGCGCTTGTCACAGGATACGACTAATGCAGTAGGGTTTACAGTGTGGTAGCCTCACTTCTGCATTCTTCTCAGTCATAAGAGCTGGTGAAACACTCAATGCAAGTTAAAGTAACAGTAGTGACGAAACTTTAGATCTAATGCAACACTTGGGAGTCTTCATGCGGCTCACAAGTACATTAATGTTTGACATCTTTTTGCATCTCCTTCCTTTGACAGGAACCCTGATGGAGATGTCAGCCCATGGTGCTACATTGCAGAGCATGAGGACGGAGTGTACTGGAAATACTGCAAGATTCCATCCTACCAAAGTAAACACACCACATAATAACATAGGCCTGCTTGACTCTTGAGCAGAGATTGGCAGTCATACAACAGGTTTTAACAGGGTGAGGTTTTATTCACCAAGGCGCCCCCGGGGGTTACAAGAAACAATGGCCACAAGCTAGCAGAGAGCAGTTTTAGACTGGACATTAGGAAGAACTTCTTCACAGTTCGAGTGGCCAAGGTCTGGAACGGGCTCCCAAGGGAAGTGGTGCTCTCCCCTACCCTGGGGGTCTTCAAGAGGAGGTTGGATGTGTATCTAGCTGGGGTCATCTAGACCCAGCACTCTTTCCTGCCTATGCAGGGGGTCGGACTCGATCTATTGAGGTCCCTTCCAACCCTAACATCTATGAATCTATGAGCAGTGGGTAGTGGTTTTCTAACAGGAACTAGGAGAAAATGAACCATCTTATTTTTAATTGTAAGCTAAGCAAGCTTTGGAGCTCTGGTTTCCAGAGCTACATGAAAACTCACTGCACCCTCCCACTCAAGTGCTTGTATTGGGTTGAGTACCCACAGGACTATTAGACCTGTGTTCCCCCGAGGACACAGAACCTAGAAGGTCCCCTCTCGGGGTGGTGGCGGCACGTTATCCTGACTCTGCGGTGGGGCTCAAAAGGGGGTCTGCCAGGGCTTCGGCGCCCCTGGGGAGATACGTGGAGTCCGGCAGGTGGACGGGCGTGGGGAGGTGGGAGGCTCAACGCAGCAGCTCCCCCTACTGGCCCACCACACACCCCATCCAGGTGCAGAAAAGGCCCCAGCCCTGAGACAGCCTTCACCACGCCTGGTGTTACACTACTCCTTCAGCCCTCACTTGTCCCTGCTTCACTTCCTCTCCTCTCACAGGATGCAGGAACCTCCTGAGGGTGAATGGGAAACTTCATTACCAAACAAAAGGGCAAGGCACAAGCAACTGCCCCACTGCAAGACAATCCCACACCGCTCCAACTAAGCTCTTACCCACTGGAGGCTCTGCCCATGCACACAGCTCCAGCCAACAGATAGAGGCCTCACTCCTGGCGACCCAAAAGTGACCACGGGTGCACAGCCGCCTGCTTCCTCCACCTCCTCCTACTTGGTGCCAGATCTAGGTCTCTTCTTCTCTACCGCAGCTCCTCTCTGCTCAAGTCCAAACAATGGTGTCACCCCCAAAACAACAAGCAATTACGACATGGAACACTAATCACATCTCACATTACGAAGCAGAACCCCTCAACCCCTCCACCACCTCCAACCCAGGACTCCAGAGGCAGCGCATACCCACCCCCAAACAAGTAATACAGGGTGCAGTCAGACCCCTCCCAAAGGAGGTGACCAATTTAATTGCCAACACAGCCCTCCTTCCAGCTCTGGGAAGAGGAAAGGAAGAATAAAAAGTGCTGCAGTGCTGTTAAAAATCCAAGCAGAAAGAAACACCAGTGACAAACCCAGATAGACAGAACAAAGTGCAGTTCCCAGAACTGAAGGGAGGCCAGTGGCACCAGCAACAGGCAGGCAGAGGGAGAGAGACAGGCACCTGCTCCTCTGCCCCACCACACCCAGGGATAAGATCTGCTCCCAGATGCCAGGGGCAAACCCTGAAAACCCCTACACACTCAAAGGCTATTTTCAGCCTTTACAAAGAGAGCCAGGACTCACATGCAGGCTAGACCCAACCCAGGCTTACACCACCCAGCGCTGGGGCACCCCAGGAGGCCAGAACCCCTCTGGAAGCAAGAAGCTCCATACACTAGGCGTTTGCACCCTCACCCAAAAAAACCCAGGGCAGAAACCACTCACCATCACCCCCCACCCCTCTCTAACCAAGCCCACCTTTAAGCATTCTGTTCCTTCATCTTCCATCACCATGGCACAGCAATTCCCTGTATCCTTCTTCCCCACAACATGGAGTCTGCTGGAAAAAGAACAGAAACCTGGTTAGCCCAAAGAGAGGAAGTAAGGGCACAAAGCTAGAGACAGGGAAAGCTCCTGTGCAAACACCCAGCAGACATATCCAGACCCATTACTCACTAGTTGAGCTCTCAAAGGCTTGTCTGCGGCTGCCCAGAGCTGGATACTCACAGGCAATCAAAAAGCAATGCACCACAGCAACCACCATACACACAGTCTGACCTGCAAAGGTACACACACAAAACCTCCTGCAAACATGATAAAACAAGTGTGGAAGAAGTGGTCAGACAGGAAGACAAATGCATGACATTGCTCCAAAGAAGCTCAGACCCACCGCAGGTTACAGCCAGGTGATACCACATGGGCAGGGGACTGACACCACACAAAATAGGGAAATCACGAGACAGCTGTGCATTTCCTCGTCTGCCATCTCTGGGGCTGTTCACCTCTTCTTCCCAGTGTCTGCTTCATAGTCCTGAAGCCTTGGCAAGAGGGCTCCTCCACACACACACAGACAAAAGAGACACGCATGCCACTATTAACAACTTTATAGGCCTCACAGCACTGGGGGCAGCAGACCCTCCTTGCCAAGACCCCACAGGCAACCTTTTTTTTTTTTTCAATCACCCCCTGCCATAGCTGTGAGGGTACAGCCAGAGCCCTCTCAGGGCTTTCCCCTATCAAGCAAGGAAAGCAATTTAGATGTGCAAACACAGGTCTGCTGCCAGTTCTGGGAAGAGCAGAGAAAGGCTACAGCAATTTTGAAGACAACAAGACAAACAGAACAGCACACGGACACAGGACAAGCCATTCCCAGCACTGGTGGCAGAGCCTGTGGCAATACAAACAGCTAGGCAGTAACTCAGACAAAAAACTTGTGGCCCAGCACAACCTGGAGAGGGCCAGACACCAGCACCCAAATATTGGAGCTAACCCAGCTGAGGGACCCAAAACAGCTAGTGGCAGGGGCTGGCAGGCATGCTCATGCCTCGTGCAGAGCCAGATGAGGGACCCCTGACCACAGCATGCCACCACGAAGGAGAAAGGGAACCTCAAACCCCACAACACCCTGCCTCAGCCTTCCCACCACACCCAGACAACCCCTCCCCCCCTTCCCAAACACACAACACCTTCTAGCATCCTGATCTTCTGTGTCCGTTAGTATTTGTCTGCTTCAGTCCCTTTGCCCTCACCCTTTCCCTCCACACACACCAGGACCCTCGAGAGAACAGAGAAGAAGCATTCACCCGAAGTGGAAGAACAAAACATGGGACAAGGGAACCACTGGGAAAATTCCCACCCCACACATGCAGCCAAGGGAGCACCTCGACACACTGCACAGGGTAGGCAGACAGCAGGGGGAAGGCCTCAGCCCTGAAAGCCAGCACCCGCCACAGCCGGCATCACACTGCAACACCAGCTGTCGTGTCCCTGCCTGCCATCCCCTCCCAATTCCAGAGGCACGCACCTGCTGCAGGCACAAAGGAAAAACCCCAGCACCAAGAACTACAAAGGGCAAAGCAGAAATAACTACCAGACTCAAACAACCCCAGATGACTCCAAGCAAGCTCTTACCAACTACTGGATCTGCCCATCCAGCTCCAACACACCTCGCGGCATCCGATTTCCCCTACTTCAGCCTCCGTGGGCACTGCTCAGCTCCACTCCCTGAACCAGCATTTATTTCCCTCCACACAGGGCAGGATCCTACAAGGGACAGAACAGGTCATTCACCCCAAAGGGCACAAGTGAACAGAAGGAACCATCAGGTACAATTCCCACCCCACCCACCCAGCTTAAAGCTCCCCAAAGGGTGCCTTGCCAGGGCACACCCCCTCCAGCCGTGACAAAAGCCTCAGCCCTTAGAGACAACACTCACCCAACCTGGCATTTTTCTGCTCCTTCTCCAGCCCAGCCTCATCTCCGATTGCCTTCCTCTCTGCACAGGGTACACAGGCACCTCCTGAGGGCACACAGGCAACTTCACTACCAAACAGAAGGGCAAAGGACAAACAACTGCCCCACCGGAACACAATCCCACACCGCTCCAAGTAACATCTTACTCTGCTCATGCACACAACTCCAGCAAAAGGGCAGAGGCCTCCTTCCAGGTGACCCAGAAGTCACCACCGGTGTGCAGTCGCCTGCGTCCTCCACCTCCTAAATTGTTGTGGCTCTAGGTTGCTTTACCTCTACCTCAGCTTGCTTCCGCTCACGGTCCAAACATTGGCATCACCCCAAAACAACAAGCACTTACTACGTGGAACTACTATATTACTACTCATCTCTCATAGTACTAAAGTGAAGACCCGACCCCCCCCCCACACACACAACCCAGGGCTCCAGAAGCAGCACACAGCCAATGCCCCCAAACAAGGCAGGCAGGGTGCAGTCAAGCCCCTCCCCAAAGCGGGGAACCAGTTTAGGTGCCAACAAGGCCCTCTTTTCAGCTCTGGGAAAAGCAAAGGAAGAATAAGAAGTGCTGCAGTGGTTTTAAAAAATCAAACTAGAAAGAAAGACCAGTGACAAACCCAGAGAGACAGAACAAAGTGCAGTTCCCAGAACAGAAAGGAGGCCAGTGGCAGCACAGGCAGGGACACAAGCACCCGCTCCTCTGCCTCAGCACACTCGAGGCCAAGCTCTGCACCCACATGCCAGGGGCAAACCCTGAAACCACCTATATACTCAAAGGCTATTTTCAGCCTTTACAAAAGAACAAGGACTTGCAGGCAGGCTAAACCCAACCCAGGCTTACACCACCCAGCTCTGGGGCAACCCAGGAGGCTCCCTCCTCTACCCTCCACGAGTCATCAGCTCCAGGTCTCTTCATTACACTTGCTTCTCAGACCCCAGAAACTTTGGCAGAAAGGCCAACAGACACCCCCGTCCCCCACAACCAAAAAAAAAACCAGTTACAGGCAACTCACTTACAGTCCTCACAGCATGGAGGGCAGAACAACTCCCACCCAAAGAGTTACAGAAGCAGCTCTATTCCACCCCGCACCCCCTCCATAGGAACCAGTCATCCCCTCTATAAGCTCTCCCCTTCCAGAGGAAAGGAGTCAGTTCAGCAGAACGGCGCACAGCCATCCTACCCATTCTGGCTGCAGAGATTTTATTAACAATCTATCATAATAATTATTCTGTCTGGCCAGAGCACTCTGATGGGTTATTTCAGCGGCTAATCACAATGCTTAATGAAACAACCACAGTGCTCTGGAGCCTGCCCACAGATGCACGCAGGCTCGGGGGGGGGGAAGAGATCAGGCCCCCACCACTTCCCTCCCCACCCCTCAGCAGAGCATGCCAGTATGAGCGGCTGTGGATTGCACAGCCCCCGAGTTGCAGGGGGGCCTGGTGCTTCCCTCCATGGCAGCAGTTTCCCCCAGGGCTGCCCAGGCAGGGTGCTAGCTGCATGGGTGCAGCGCCAGCTCACAGGCAGCACCTGCTGGATCCAACGGTGCATGGGTTTCTGGAAGCCTGGGTGTGCTCAGAGAAGCTCAGGCTGGACAGGTTTCCAGTGCCCGGGGAGCACAAGAGCAACTCTGTGCGTGTGGAGAAGAGTGCAAGACGGACTGTGTACATACATGTGTGTGCACATGTGTGAGGGAGAGACTGTGTGCACGCACGTGTCAGGGAGACACTGTGCAGGTAGGAGTGTGTGTACTGTCATATTGAATGAAATAGTTTGAATGTTTGTGAAGGTTGCCCATTAGCCAGTTTCAGGAAGAAGATAAGATTTATCTCCTTATCTAGTTCATTGTTTTGGGGACTACATGCAAAAGGTCCTGACTTTGCTTAAAGTCTTAATTTAAATTTCATCTTTAGAAATCTTTTACAAAGACAGCAAATATCCTGAATTCCAAGAGATCAAACCCTAAGGCCTTTTGACCAGATTGGTAAGAAAAGGGCATTTGCAGTGATATGGAAGTTTCCCAAAGGTAATTTAAAATGCTCAACAAAGGTAAAAGAATCTGTTGAGTAAGATCCGAGCCCAAATTTCGGAGTAATGACAGATTGAGTAGGAGGAGCCCACTGACGGCAGCTCACTCAATAAAAACTGTAACTTACTGTCCCAGTTTGGAGGTGACTATACTTGTAGACCAACGAAGGAAAAATGGCAAGTGTAGCCCGGGTCAGACTGATCACCTGAACCACCCTCTCCGTGAACACGAATCTCTTAGTTCACGCTGAAGCCGCGGAGCACCTGAAAGGGACTGAAGGCAGGGGACTTAGTCCTATCACTGCTGAAGCCAGCCTATTGAATTGTATTGCTGAGGCGAGCCCATTCTATTGAACCGTACTACTGAGGCCAACCCATTGAATCGTACTACTGAGGAATGAAACCATATTTTGGTATTTGGCTTCTCGGAATTCTAGGATTGTGAGCATATTATGAAAATAATAGTATTGATTCAAATTTAACTTTTAGTTGTAATTGTAGTTGTTTTTGTAACACTAATTCTTATAGTATTGTTTGGGAAGAAAGTGCATTCGGAGCATTGTTTCTGATATATGTAATTATTGTGTTTTTAATGTTTGTGGTGTTTCTTAAAGCTAAGCAGTGTTATATACGTAGCAAAGAGTTTTAAAATAAAATTGTGTTGTATAAATTAAGTGTGTAATCATTGTGAAATCGTGCAATCAGCTAACTACTCCCCCAGCCAGTGCATCAAAACGAATCAGTAAATTGTGTGGGATTTTCTCTATTCCATAACCCACTAGAGACATGTACGTGTGCATCCATGTGCGTATGAGAGAGCCTGTGCGCACGTGTCTGTGTGAGGGAGACTGCACATTTGTTGGTGTGAAGGAGACTGTGTGCAGTGAGAGTTCATAGCGCATGTCCCACCCCCTCCATGCACATGTACCCACAATCCCCCTTACATGCCATACACAGCCCCCACACCCCAGCCACATCTGCATGCTCCCTCAGCCCACACATGCCCCCACCCTCCTCCACCCCATGTACCCATGCCCCCACGCCCAATATACCAGAATAAGACTTACATTTTAAGCTATTGTGCAATCAGCTCTATGTGCACTACACAAACACATGTAAAGCAGGACAACATTTTTTTTTAAATCACATTAGTGATTGTTGTAGATGTTCTCTTGTTAGAGTATAACTCGGTATTTTTCTGCTTCCGAGATGGCAAAACCCCTTGCTGAAAGGAGCGTTTCCAGCGGGCAAAGACAGGGACTTCTGGTGCAAAGGTCAGGGTTACGGGATAGGACTCGCAGCCACAGGAGAGCCACCAAGGGGCAGGGCACCGCGCCAGGGGCAGGGCTGCAACACGTGCCACCACTTGGTGAGTGCCCTGCACCCGAAATAAGTGCTGACGCTGTGTTAAAGTACGCACTCAAAGGATAACTCAATATCCTGTACTTCAATAAATACTAGGAATTACATTTTTAATGGAAAAGTGTTTTGGGGGCTGCAGCTAGTAAACTAATATTAAGAGCAGCAGTTAATCCAACACTGCACATAGGCGCAGCGCCCATGACCGCAGGCCAGGGCAACGGGGAGCGCTGGCAGACGCGCGCTCGTCTTCTGCCCCACCAGTCCAGAGGGAAAAGCCAGGCCCAGCCCCAACGCCCGACGCTTAGCGCGGCTGACACCCAAGGGCATACACTTTCCGGGGCCCAGGCGGCAGCAGCAGCCCCGGGCGCCGCAGCCCCTGCTGCAAAACCAGGGCCTGCGAGCTCAGGACGCCGCCCCACACCCCGCGGGGCTGCTCACCCCCAGCCCGCACGAGACACGTTTCTGCCAGGCCCCTCCGAAGCCCCGGGGCCCAGGCAGGACAGGCCAGGCCAGGTGCGGCTGGGGCACCTCAGGCCACGGCCCAGGGCACGCTGGGGCCGGCGCCCAGGGGAAGCCCCAGCCGGCACAGGGGACACTCCTCGCGCCCAGGCCCCGCGGCCCCCTTCTCCTCGGAGACCAGGCACCGCGGCGGAAAGACCCGCCCCGACTCGAGGCAATTAACGCGGGCAATTAACAGCACTCCCAGGCCAGGACTCGGACTGAGGGCAGGTCTCAGCCAACGGCTCCCAAAGCAGGGACCCTGGCCCCCGAGGGAGAGCGCCCCCCGGAGCGGCGGGACCGCTGGGAGCAGCGCAGAGAAAGCCGCGGTTTAACAACACGAAAGCGGGGACACGGGAAGCACCGCGCCGCCCCGCCCCGGGGGACCGGACACGCCCAGCCCGCACAGGCGCCCCCGCAGCGCGGAGCAACCTGCCCAGCCCTCCCACAGCTCCCCAAGGCCTGCCCGCCGAGCCCCGCCCCGCCCCGCCCCGCCCCGCCCCTTCCGGTCACGTGACGCCCCGCCCCGCCCCGCCCCGCCCCGCTTTTCACGGGACCGGAGCCCCGAGGCTGCAAGGAGGAAGACTACGCAGGGACCAACGGGGCCCCGCGCACAGACCGGCCCGGGGCCGCCCAGCGCTGTCCCCACCCCGTTCCCGCTGCCTTGCCGAGGCCCCCCAGGAAGAGCTCCCGGGCCGCCCGCCGTAGTACCCGGTGTCCTGCCGGGCCCCAACCGCCCCCGGGTCCTGCCAGCCCCCCGGCCCGGCCACGGGCAGTGCGCGCTGGCTCTGGCTCTGCCCACGAGGGCGGGCGGAGGGACCGGGACTGCGAGCTCTGCCCTCCCCGCCCGCCACCCCGGTCCTCAGCACCAGGCAGGGGCCGGTATCACTCGCAGCAGGCCTCCGCCCCAGGCGGGCACCCCAGTCCTCCAGGGCAGGGCAGCAGGAACAGGACTTCCCACAGACAGGTCCCACCTCCTAGGAAGCGCTAGCGGGCATCACCGCAGCAAGCGCCCCGCTGTGTCGTGCAGAGCTGCGCGAAAGCTTATTCCGTGACTGCGGTACGAGCACTTGTTTCCCGCGCAGGTCCTTTCCCAGGCTGGGCGCTGATGCCATAACGCCCCAAGCCTCTGCAGGTGAGACACCTAACCCAGTCAGCCAAGGAAGAGCACCTGGACCCAACTAAATTACCCAGAACAGGGCTTTAAACCCAACCCCCAGGTGTTGGCATCTGGCTCCTACCACAGACCTTTGCATCGGGCTGGAAGGCAAAGGCGAGAGAAACTGCACCAATTCCAGACGTGCTGCCAGTCAGACCCACCACCTCCCCCCCGCGGGGGAGAACGTGCGTGGTGCTGCACTACTGCGTGGGGGACCTTTGCAGTAGGACAGGCAAGCTCAGGCTGCAGATTAGTCTCCTGCCTCTTAGCTGACTGGGTGGCCATAATTACAGGCATTGTAATGGGACCTGCCTTTTGCATTTCAAGGGTAATCATCAAGGGAGCCGTAGCTGCGTTATTTCTGTGCCCGTGCGTGCCTGCAGGGATCTGAGCGCAGACTGGCCGCAGTCTCCTCGGCTGAGGCCCGGCGGTAGCGAGCTGTTAGTAAGAACAGGAAACGGGAACTCGGAAGCCAAAATGGCATTGTGGCACTAAGGAGGCAAGCAGAGGTGTGGGGAGGCCTTGCTGAGCCTCAACTTTGCCAAAGCACTCAGCAGTGCCATGCCAGAGCCTGTCCTCGACCTGACTGCCTGCAGGATGACCCATCTGCTCTGCCCACAGAAAGAACATGGAGGACAGGCCGGGGTGTCTGCCGGACACTTCCCAGCAGGCACGACGTTCCTCGTTTGCCCAGGCAACAAGAACGCAACCGTGGTCAGCTCAGTCCTCGGGTCCCGTGCTGAAGCAGCCTCCGCTCGCTGCACAGGGCCCATGTGCATCTTTATACCCTAGCTCTGCTCACTGGTTGGGCAGTGGGTAGTGAGCCCTGTGCCTCCAAGACAGGGGAGGGCAGGAAGAGGCTCCACACCTTCCTCCCTGTTGTCTACACCACCAGCCAAAGGGAGCAGAGAGGTTCCTCTGCAACAAGATTTTAAAGGGTCGCAGAGAGGTTTGAGGGAAACGCTGCAAGGCTGCCTGGGGGCAAAGTAAAGGAACAGGAGGGAGGGAGAGACTCTCTGAATCAGGGACCAGGATGGTGGGGGTCCTAGTGTGAAAAGGTGAGAACCACTGCTTTAAAAGATGGCCAGGTAGCAGTGAGAGGTGCTTAAGAAAGGCTGTACCTGTGCTTGTGGAAGGAGGGAGGGAGGGAGAGGGCAGCAGGAGCCAAGGTAAGCAACATATAGGACTCAGGCACAGCAGTCACCTGGCAAAGCTGTGCAAGTCCTGCCACTCCTGGTTTAGGAAAGAGCCCCATGTTCCCCAGCCTGGTTGCGTGGCCTTGTGCTGCTATTGCTGGCCACAAACTTTCTCCTGCCATCCCCTTCTGAAAATGATGAGGAGCGTGCACGAACCCAAGTGTCCTTAGTGCTCCCCTCCCATCCTAGAGTGATCTAGGGAAAAAACCTGAGAAATTGTTCTAACACCTCTCTACTTGGGCACTCATAGCAACAGCAAGGCCAGGCTGCTCTACAGATGAGCATCTCGCTTTACGTCGATGCTCTGCTCACTTGGAGTTAGGTGCAATCTTTCCTTGCGGGGCATGGCCATTCTTTTGCCGTTGTGCACCGTTGCTGACATGGCACTTTGCTCCCCAGCAAACACAACAGGCTGTGAAGGCACTCAAAAAGGCAGGTGCCAGGACCCCGTGAAGGCTGCTTCTGCTGCACCACAAGGAACAAACTGAAGTCAGTGGCAACAGGCTGCTAGGGATGTCCCTGCTGCTGTCACAACTGGAGTGTGTTGCTCCTTGGTTGAACTGCTACAGGCTAGAACCAGTTTCTTCACAGGCTGGATTCCAGACCACAGGCCATAGGTTTTTTGACCCCTGTTTTACCAGACCGATTGTAGGATGGGCATGGACACAGGCAACCTTTGGGTTATGTCAGTATCTTCAGGACACTGGGAAGGAAGTAGGACTGGAAAAGGGGACTGTGATGCCTAAAACCTTGCCTCTGTCCATCCAAACCATGCTGTTGGTGCCACACGAGACATCACAAAAATTCTTGCCTCTCCCATGGTTCCTGGACCTTCACAACAACAACATCACCTGCATGCTTACATCATCTGCTTTCCTTTTTCTGTCACCTGTTTGGAAGCTTCCTTTTCTTACTGTGACCCGCCAGATGCTTTGTTGGCAAAGTACATGGGAAAACAAATAATAGTAATAGTAATAATCAGAACAGGAATAATATTACTAGTACTAACATTACTTACTGAAATTTGCTGAATGAAAGATGCAGATCTCATCCATGCCTCTTCCTTCCATCTCCATGCCCCAACTATCCTGCATGGACATACAAGAAATAAGCTCCTGGGTGGGGTCTCAAAAACAGGGTGAAGTCCCACAACTGCAGCCTCTACTACAAGGCTGTTTGCTTTCTTACCATAGTCCAAAAAACCAAGGTGTCACAGCCCACATCTCCCAAGCAGTGCAGGCTGCTTACAAGGGCCTGCCAACTGCTCCAGTCTAGGTCACTGCCAGCAGTGGGTAGCCCAGCCCTGGGGGAGACCTGGGCAGTCTGGGGTTGCTCAACCCTCACCCAACTTTGACCTCTGACCCCCTGAACCTCTCCTACCTCTTCCCCCAGGCACTTGGCCAAACAGCCAAGAATGCCCCCACCGCCAACCCTGGCCCTTTAACTATGACAGTCAACAGACAAGCAGTAAAGGAGGGACATGCACCCCCTCACCCCCAATCGCTGACCAATGCAGTAAGACTCTAACATGGGCCGTTGCTCACATCCTTTTCTTTTTTGTGTCCTTGTGATAAGCTACACATAAGACTTGACAGATTTTGTTGGAATCTGACAGGCCACACTGAGCGCTTCCATTGCAGCCTTCAACTTGCAGTCTGGGCTGTCAACCAGGTATCTTGGCCCCCGCTCCCATGCCACTTCCCCTGCTCAGATGGCTCAGGTTTGGACAGGGGATGTGATGTCTCACAGGTATCACCCTGTAAAGCTCAGTGGGGGGAGCAGAACAATTTTGCTTCCCTTCATGAGCGACATCTCCTCCAAAGCATTCCTCTGACAGCTGCAGCTCACACATGGCACACCCCATGAATGGCAACACACAGCTGCAAGTCTTCATTGTAAACCCATGACCACACAGGACTAATGCAGGGGCCTCTGTGCATCTCCTTAAACCAGTCCTCCAGCACATACAGGAGACAGGGTGGGTACCCAGGGGAAGCACCAGGGAACAGGAGCACTGGCACACAACAGCTCCTGAAATGAGGAACAAGTAAAGAGGCAGGGAGGTTAAGAAGGTGGTGATGGGAAAAGGGAAGGAAGGCTGCAGGCAGATTCCCCCTGTGTAGACTGAGGATATGATCAGGGCCCGACAGACCACACTGACTATTGCAGACTACGGACGTACCAGAAGCCTAACTTATGAATGACACGTGCTTCAGTTGGCATACAATGAATAGCCATAAGCCTACACTTATATCCCAAGGAATGGCCAAAGAAAGTGGAATAAGAATCTGTTTCTCAAGATTTTAATACTAGACAAGACCAAGAGCGAGTAGCTGCTTTCTGGAACAGTGGGAAACAGCAGCTACAAGCAGCAACTGGCGTTTGGTTTTGTGACCCTGTTATAAGTTAAAATAGGTCTAAATGGCAGAGTATAACAAACAAGGCAAGGAGCGTTCCCAGGCAGGCAGGGAAAGATGAGCAGCGTTCCTTCCTTCCAGAGCTGGAGTTTTCCCAGGGACACAGGCCCCAGCCATCGACATGTCCCAAGTGCACAGGAACGTGGGTTCAGTCCGGTTCCCAAAGTTTCAGCAAAACAAGTCTGTGTGACACCCATCGGACTATCGATTTAAAAATCTCACGTAAAAATTAGGTTTAAACAAAGGGAAACTACAAAGACCTTTGCAAAGTGGAGACAACCTGCCGTTAGCCTCCTCCTGCATCTTCCCCCAGCTGGTAGACTTGAGACTGTATTGTGGTGTGGCAGGTCACTAGGTAGGCATAGCACAAAGTGTTTATTCTTATGCCTCGAGCTGTGATCAATAAAAGGGCATATTTTAGCCCTGTCTCTAGTCGCTTTACCCAATTTGGAGGGTTGTAATCCTTTACCAGCTAAGAGGGACTGGAGCATCGCTAGGAAATGTCATTGCGTCTTCACTTCATGTACAAAAAGGGTAATTGGCAGGGACCCAGGTTTTCCATTCGCCAAGGAAAAATTCAGTAAAACCCAGTTTGTCATCTTAAGGAACACCCCCCAGTAATGACTCTGAAACTCATGCTAAGCTTGGGCCTACTCACAAAAGTTAAAATACAGAATAATAATGCTAACTGCATAATGCAAGATGATGTGACTTCATGGCTAGGCCATCTAAGAAGGAATAATGAAGCATCTCTTCTACCTTATCTTGCTATATTCAGGATGATTTCATGCAGACTCTTAGTTGTCTGGTGTATAACCGTATGAAATGTCTATCCTTGATTAATTAGTATGATAAATATTTCTTTTGTGACTAGCTCATGTTTATGTGCAGAAAGAGACATTCTCCATATGTAATAGATGTCTCCTCCTGATTGAGTATGCTTTTCCTAGCTGCTAATCAGTTTCTTGATACATTCCAAACTGGATAACCTCTTGTTACTGAAGAAGGTAACTCATTCAAATTAGAAATTTCTGATAACCAGTAATCAGCAGGTTTTTCCTGTCAATTACTGTTTGGGACTCTGTCTTGATTTACACAACTAAAAGAATGCTTTGAAGATGCTGAACTAAGGGTATAAAAAGGCAGTAAAACAGCAAACAGCACACGCGCGCTTCAGGAGTGAAAAACCTCTCTGACACAGCTTGCTGAGGTGCCCAACTTACTCAAGAAGCTGAAGAGAAACAGATCACCTCTTTGTCACCTGTTTGGTGAGAAATCATCACCTTATAACTAATTACTGGTCTTTGATTTGGTTTGGAATCACTTGACTTGATCTTAAATATTTGTAGTAAATAAAGCCTTGCTGTCACTCATCGAACGAGGTGTCGTGTCAATCCCTGGGCTAGTCTGGAATGCTAGGTTTTTATTTGCTGACACCCAGCCCCCCAGATTTTCTCCTTTAAATGAGAAAAATCCAGATTTTCTCCTTTAAAGGGGAACAGCATAACAAACAGTGGGTTTCTCCTTGCAGGCTGGCAGAGTTCCATCCTGCAAGGTGCTCGGGGGAACAGGAAGAGGGGTCAGAAAGGGGTGCTATGTGTGTGTGAGCATGTACACACCTGCCCACAGGCTGGAGAGTGTGTCCCCACAGGTAAGTCAGGTGTGGCGGGAGGTGGTGAATTGAGGCCCCCATATTGAGGGGGCCGGGTCCCATATAGCTGAGCCGGTAGGGAGCCGTGCTCCCGAGCCGCACAGCGCGAACAGAGCGCGCAAACAGGTGCGCTCTGTAAGAGCGTGCCGGCGTTTGCGCAGGCATTCGCGCCGGCGGGTGGGCCGGGAGGGCCAGGAGAGAGACTCCTGTAGGGGTAGGGAGTAGACACCTCACAGGTCTACAAACAGCAGCTCAGAATGGTGTCTACGAGGAGTGCTGCTAGGGCCTCTGCCCAGGGGGACAAGGCTAACCGGGGCTGGTCTGAGGCCTCCACCCAGACCGAGCCCATGGGGGAGCTGATGTCCCCCTACCTCCTGGCCTGTGGGGGATCCCCAGCAGGGCTGGGGGGGGCAGAGATTGGGGGCCCCCACACCTGTCTGGCAGGTGCCCGTCATAGGGCTCTGGAGGTGCAGGTGAGGGAGCTCCGGGAGGAGGTTAGCAGGCTGAGGGGGATCAGGGAGGCGGAGGATGAGATTGACAGTTATTTCCTTTCCCTGCAGGACCAGGCACCGAAGGAGGAAGCAGCCCGGGGAATGCCCTCCGCAGCAGAGTGGCAGACAGTCACAGCCAGGACTGGAGCAGCTCGCAGAGAATCGGTACCAGCTTCTCCAGTCCGACTGGTGAACAGGTACGAGGCCCTGGCGATCCTGCAGGAGATGGAAGGGGAGGAGGAAACCCTTGGGCAGGAAGAAACACCACATTCTTCACACTCCAAACAGATCAAGAGATCCAAGAGGACCCAGAGGAGGAGGCAATGAGTGCTCGTCATAGGCGACTCCATCCTGAGAGGTATGGAAGGGTCCATCTGTCGCCAGGACCCCTCAGCACGAGAGGTATGCTGCCTCCCTGGAGCAAAGATTCGGGATGTGATGGAGGTAATCCAGGCCAGGATCAAGCCCACGGATTACTACCCCATGGTCCTAGTCCATGTGGGTACTAATGATGCGGCCAGGAGAACCCCCGATCACCTGATGGCGGACTACAGTGCTCTGGGCGGCGTGCTGAAGGAGTTCGGTGCACAGGTGGTTTTCTCTTCCATCCTACCAGTGACCGGACGCGGAAGATGGCATGAGAACTGCATCCGAGAGACCAACTGGTGGCTTCGGCAGTGGTGTCTCGAGGCAGGCTTCGGCTTCCTGGACAATGACCCACACATCACGACGAGGGACATGCTTAGCTGGGATGGGCTTCACCTGTCCCCCAAAGGTAAGCGTGTGTTTTCTTCTAGGTTGGCGGATCTCCTCTGGCGGGCTTTAAACTAGGCTCGTCAGGGGGAGGGGAGCATGAGGGCAGGGGAAGCTGTGGACCACCAAACCATGTGGCACCCACAAGGACAGCCCAGCCTGAAGAAAGAGAGCATTGGGAACCTGCAAGCCATGGGGAGGCCAGCACTATGGCACAGGTAAGAAACGAGAAGGTAAGAATCAAAGGGCCTCTTGGGACTCGGAGCGGGGGGGCAGCAAAGGCACCAGTCGCAGGGCTCAAGTGCCTATATACTAATGCTAGGAGCATGGGGAACAAGCAGGATGAACTAGCGCTCCTGCTTGCACTAAACACCTATGACTTAGTGGGGCTAACGGAAACCTGGTGGGATTCATCCCATGACTGGGCGGTACATATTGAGGGCTACAGATTGTGCAGAAAGGACAGGGTGGGGAAGAAAGGGGGAGGGGTTGCGCTCTATGTCAGTGAGCGGTATACATCGACCCTCATCAAGACGGAATCCAAGGATGAGGAAGTAGAAGGATTGTGGGTTAGGCTACATGGGGGGCAAGGAGAAAGGGATTTGGTGGTAGGGGTCTGCTACACACCCCCACACCAAGGGGAAGAAATAGATTCAGGGCTCCTGAGGCAAGTCTCGGAGACCATAAAAGCTAAAGAGGTGGTAGTCATGGGGGACCTAAACTACCCGGACATCTGCTGGGAGTCACAGACAGCAAAGTCCCACTGCTCACGCAGGTTTCTAACCTGTGTACAGGACCTCCACCTGACTCAGGAGGTACACGTGTAGCAGAAAGCCCCCTTTTCCTCTTGCCTGCATTTGCTCTCCCCTCTTTGGATATGTTTCTCTTTTTCTACCTTTTCTTCCTTCCTCTCTCTTTCACTTTAAGATAAGGAATTGTATTTTAAAATTTGTATGTGTGCATTTTGTATCTCCCCTTGTAGTTTGGTATTTTTATCTATTTGTGTGCCGTGGCATTTGTAGCTTATATTTTATACTCCTCACCTTTCAACTTTCAACTAAATGTGTTTTAGTAAGTTATACATTGTAACATTGCTAACAAAGGCAGGAATCAAACTGCTCTTCCCTGTATCAGGCTGGCCTGTGAAACAATGAGTGAATCAGTGATTGAATGTGTAACATGGAAGCAGGCAGCCATTATCACCTGGAAGCTGAACTCAATAGAAGACAATGTAACAACAGGAAATCTCTAAACCTCACTGATCAAGGGCTAGAAGCCCTGGCCTGACTTAATCAACACCAGAGACCAACTTTTGGGCTGAATATCTCCAGATCGACCACTCCCAGAGCCCTATTCTAAATTCATCAATGGACTCCCAAACCTGTACGTACATGCGGATGACCCCTGGGGCTGACAGATGCTGTCCAGTAGCCACCGAGGGGGGGGAAGTCCCATGAGGGTCAATGACCCCTGGATTGGGCAAACCTGAAAACTGGGGAGTCACCAAAGTCTGCCAAGGACAGATAAAAGGCAGTGAAAAGTGACCCTCAGTGGCGCACTCTTGATCTCCAACTCGACCAGACCTCTCCAGCCAGAAGGACCAGCGGACGACCCCCTTCTGGAGGATAACACCACGCTGAAAGAAGCCTCAACGACAGACTCCAGCGCTTGTAGGATAGGTATACCTGACTTTGTAGCCTGCTACTGTGTGTGTGTGTATGCGTGTGCATGTGTGTGTGTGGACCAGCCCCAAGGTTTATGATTACAGTGTTTCAATCTGCCTAATAAACTAGAATTTTAAGGATCCCGAGTTGGACATTTGTAACTGTTCAACACATGGTCCCACTAGGGGGAATGCCTTACTGGATCTGGTATTGGCAACAGGAGTTGACATGATAGGGGACCTCCAGATCGGTAGCCATTTGGAGGACAGCGATCACCAAATAATAGAATTAATCATAAGACGTCAAGTGGGTAAGGTAACTAGTAGGGTGAAAATGCTAGACTTTAGGAAAGCTGATTTCAATGAACTCAGGAGATTAGTCAAGGACGCACTGCAGAGTAGGAGTTTTGAAGGGATGGGAGCCCAAGAAGGGTGGCTGTGCCTTAAGGAAACGATCCTTCGGGCACAAAGCAAGACGATCCCCGAGCGAGGCAAAAGAGGGAAAGGGGCCAGAAGGCTTCCCTGGCTGACCAGAGAAATCCAGGGCAGCCTAAGGGACAAAAGGGGAGCACATAAAAAGTGGAAACAGGGAGAGATCACCAAAGAGGAGTATACCTCC
Source organism: Alligator mississippiensis (assembly GCF_030867095.1). Classification (NCBI taxonomy): domain Eukaryota; kingdom Metazoa; phylum Chordata; order Crocodylia; family Alligatoridae; genus Alligator; species Alligator mississippiensis. Next base: position 220,721,472 of record NC_081828.1, on the reverse strand, counting down.
TCTGCTTGTGCTTGTAGGGAGGCAGTTAGACGGGCCAAAGCTACCATGGAGCTGAGGATGGCAACCCAAGTAAAGGATAACAAGAAATTGTTTTTTAGATATATAGGGAGTAAAAGGAAGGCCCAGGGAGGAATAGGACCCCTGCTAAATGGGCAGAAGCAATTGGTGACAGACAGGGGGGACAAGGCTGAACTCCTCAACGAGTTCTTTGCCTCAGTGTTCCTAAGCGAGGGGCACGACAAGTGTCTCACTGGGGTTGTAGAGAGGCAGCAGCAAGGCGCCAGACTGCCATGCGTAGACCCTGAAATGGTGCAGAGTCACTTGGAAGAACTGGATGCCTTTAAGTCGGCAGGCCCGGATGGGCTCCGTCCGAGGGTGCTGAAGGCACTGGCCGACATCACTGCAGAGCCACTGGCGGGAATATTTGAAAGCTCGTGGTGCACAGGCCAAGTCCTGGAGGACTGGAAAAGGGCCAATGTGGTCCTCATTTTCAAAAAGGGGAGGAAGGAGGACCTGGGCAACTATAGACCTGTCAGTCTCACCTCCATCCTTGGCAAAGTCTTTGAAAAAATTATCAAGGCTCACATTTGTGAGAGCCCGGCAGGACAAATTATGCTGAGGGGAAATCAGCACGGGTTCGTGGCAGGCAGATCATGCCTGACCAATCTAGTTTCTTTTTATGACCAGGTTACAAAATGCCTGGACACAGGAGAAGGGGTGGATGTTGTATACTTAGACTTCAGGAAGGCCTTCGATACGGTATCCCACCCCATACTGGTGAACAAGTTAAGAAGCTGTGACTGGGATGACTACACAGTCCAGTGGGTGGCGAATTGGCTGGAGGGTCGCACCCAGAGAGTCGTGGTGGATGGGTCAGTTTCGACCTGGAAGGGTGTGGGCAGTGGGGTCCCGCAGGGCTCGGTCCTTGGACCGATACTCTTTAATGTCTTCATCAGTGACTTGGACGAGGGAGTCAAATGTACTCTGTCCAAGTTTGCAGATGACACAAAGCTATGGGGAGAGGTGGACACGCCGGAGAGCAGGGAACAGCTGCAAGCAGACCTGGACAGGTTGGACAAGTGGGCAGAAAACAACAGGATGCAGTTCAACAAGGAGAAATGCAAAGTGCTGCACCTAGGGAGGAAAAATGTCCAGCACACCTACAGCCTAGGGAATGACCTGTTGGGTAGCACAGAAGTGGAAAGGGATCTTGGAGTCCTAGTGGACTCCAAGATGAACATGAGTCGGCAGTGTGACGAAGCCATCAGAAAAGCCAATGGCACTTTATCGTGCATCAGCAGATGCATGACGAATAGGTCCAAGGAGGTGATACTTCCCCTCTATCGGGTGCTGGTCAGACCGCAGTTGGAGTACTGCGTGCAATTCTGGGCGCCGCAATTCAAGAGGGATGCGGATAACCTGGAGAGGGTCCAGAGAAGGGCCACTCGTATGGTTAAGGGCCTGCAGACCAAGCCCTACGAGGAGAGGCTAGAGAAACTGGACCTTTTCAGCCTCTGCAAGAGAAGGTTGAGAGGCGACCTTGTGGCTGCCTATAAGTTCATCACAGGGGCACAGAAGGGAATTGGTGAGTATTTATTCACCAAGGCGCCCTCGGGGGTTACAAGAACTAATGGCCACAAGCTAGCAGAGAGCAGATTTAGATTGGACACTAGGAAGAACTTCTTCACGGTTCGAGTGGCCAAGGTCTGGAACGGGTTCCCAAGGGAGGTGGTGCTCTCCCCTACCCTGGGGGTCTTCAAGAGGAGGTTAGATGAGTATCTAGCTGGGGTCATCTAGACCCAGCACTCTTTCCTGCTTATGCAGGGGGTCGGACTCGATGATCTACTGAGGTCCCTTCCGACCCTAACATCTATGAATCTATGAATATAGTGGCATTTCCTTTTGATCATGAAATAAAGGTGGACTTGGGGGACTAATCAGAGATTTTGTGATTTTTTTTTCTTCTGAGGGTCTCTAGTGGGTTATGGAATAGAGAAAATCCCACACAATTTACTGATTCATTTTGATGCACTGGCTGGGGGAGTAGTTAACTGATTGCATGATTTCACAATGATTACACGCTTAATTTATACAACACAATTTTATTTTAAAACTCTTTGCTACGTATATAACACTGCTTAGCTTTAGGAAACACCACAAACATTAAAAACACAATAATTACATATATCAGAAACAATGCTCCAAATGCACTTCCTTCCCAAACAGTACTATAAGAATTAGTGTTACAAAAACAACTACAATTACAACTAAAAGTTAAATTTGAATCAATACTATTATTTTTCATATTATACTTACAATCCTAGAATTCTGAGAAGCCAAATACCAAAATATGGTTTCATTCCTCAGTAGTACGATTCAATGGGTTGGCCTCAGTAGTACGGTTCAATAGAATGGGCTCGCCTCAGCAATACAATTTAATAGGCTGGCCTCAATACTGATAGGACTAAGTCCCCTTCTTTCAGTCCCTTTCAGGCACTCTGCAGCTTCAGCGTGAACTAAGAGATTCGTGTTCACGGAGAGGGTAGTTCAGGTGATCAGTCTGACCCGGGCTACACTTGCGATTCTTCCTTCGTTGTTCTACAAGTATAGTCACCTCCAAATTGGGACAGTAAGTTACAGTTTTTATTGCGTGAGCTGCCGTCAGTGGGCTCCTCCTACTCAACCTGTCATTACCCCCAAATTTGGGCTCGGATCTTACTCAACAGATTCTTTTGCCTTTGTTGAGCATTTTAAATTACCTTTGGGAAACTTCCATACAACTGCAAATGCCCTTTTCTTACCAATCTGGTCAAAAGGCCTTAGGGTTTGATCTCTTGGAATTCAGGATATTTGCTGTCTTTGTAAAAGATTTCTAAAGATGAAATTTAAATTAAGACTTTAAGCAAAGTCAGGACCTTTTGCACTAGTCCCCAAAACAATGAACTAGATAAGGAGATAAATCTTATCTTCTTCCTGAAACTGGCTAATGGGCAACCTTTACAAACATTCAAACTATTTCATTCAATATGACACTGAGAAAAGCAGGATCCCCAGTAATAAGTAAAGGAATGGCTACTTACCCAGAATGTTGTCTCATAGCCTGCAAAACTGTCCACACCATAACAGAACTGTAGGCTTGTCTGTCAAAAGATTGAACAGAACCTGGCTCTCCATAACGTGCATCACTGATTAAAAACACCCTCTATGTCCATCACACACAGCTGAAACTGCATAAAGAAAAGTTATCTCGTTACTCGGCCCTGGAATCACTTGGAGTTTACAACAGCTGCAAATGGGACGCTGGATATGCTGAGATCAGCCAAGGGAATCCAGGCTGAAACTTACTGCTACTGGCTAAAAGGTAAAAAAACCCCATACATATTCCGCCCCAATTCATACTCAGAAAAAATATCTGGAAATTTTTATCTGGAATGATTATACTTAGTGGACAAACGAGGCCCCTCGATGCAGAACCATATTCTGTCACTGCTAAAGTACCAAGAGTCTGCTCGAGTCTAAGGTGAGGATTCTTAGGGAGTCCTGAACACTCCTCACCCTTCTTCTGCTACGCTACATTACTCCTCCCTCCCAATACTCTGATCCCAGAAGCAGTTCAGTCTGAAACACCACGAGTAGCATGTGAGAGAAGTTTTGAGGGAGTTGAGATGCATACGCCAGTAATCACACGCAATGCTAACGAGGCAACCTCTAGAAAGAAGAATGGTTCCAGGCCTCGCCTCAGTTTCCCTGCTCTCCACTCTATTGGCCAAGCGCTCCTTACCTCATACGAACAGGTTGGAATACAGAAATTTCACCCTGAACTCTATAAAACCCCCGCACAAAGGCAGAGATGTGGGATTCTGGAACTGGCCTTAAACCTGGAGGACGGATTGCAAGGGGCCGTGGCATCTTCCCACTCAGTACTGTGTATGCCTATGTATTCTTTGCTTTATGAAGCTGCTGTCAGCAAAAGTGCCTGACTACTAATATCCCAAAAGATCGGTGTACATTTTTTGGAGGAACTTTCTATGGCTTATCTTCTACTTCTCCAGTCATCCTGGGTATAACAAGTGCATCTGCTTACAGGAGGGATGTGCAAAATACTGCCCACGGGCCAGATCCAACATGTGGAGGGACATTGTTTGTTCCTTGGTCCCGCCTGGCCTGGGCGCTGTCCAGCCTGTGGCACATCCTACCATCCCTGGGAACGCAGCAGGGCTGTGGCTGGACTGCCCTTCTAGGCAGCCTGGACAGCAGTGGTTCCTTCCAGCTGTCACTGCCACTGGCCCCAGCACTGTGCTACTGGCAGGTTCCCGCATGCACAGCCCCAATCCTGGCCTGCCCTGCACCAGCTCTGGACTTAGCCCAGTGAAGAAGACCAGCTGGAACCCGCGTGCACATCCCTGGCCCTGCTCTGGACTCACTTACCCATGGTGACCAATGGCACCAGCAGCAGCAGTCGAGCAGAAGCTGCTGCTCGGTGAAAAAGAAAAGCTGTTCCTCCCCTGCTGCTGGGCCCGTTTTGCTGCACCCACTCATAGCTTGCACCCAGGCTGCCCTGCATCTCCTCTGCACTGCCGCCGCTGTCCCAGCAGTGATGGTGGCAGAGGTGCAGCAGGCAACCTGGGTGCAGGCTCCAGGTAGCTGCACCAAGAACAGCCCAGCCACTGCGAGAGGGAGGGGCCATTTTTCCCCCATGCCAAGCAGCAGCTTCTGCCCAACTGCTGCCAGTACTCAATGTGGGTGGGCGGTCTGGAGCAGGAGCAATGCGGGCAAGGGTTGGAGCTCTGCACGCAGGTTGTGACTGGTCCACTCTGGCTCGAGTGAGTCCAGAGCGGGCATGGGGCAGGCTAGGATTGGAGCTGGCAGTGTTGGTAGTGGCAGGGATGAGCCGTAGAGCCCACAAGCTTGGCACGGTTGGGGCTCGGGCGGAGGAGGCAGTGTTGACTGCCCTGCTGCAACTCCCCAAAACTGCCTGCGTGGCCTACAAGTCCAAATAGTTGCCCGCCCCTGGCTGACACCAATGTCCACCATATACAGGAGACAATGCTACCACTCTGCACATGCATAGCAAGAGGGACAAGGGAACTGAAACAGATAAACACCTTAAAGCTGAGAGAAGCAAAGAGCAGGGGGAAAGGAAGTATTCTCTCCACCTCCCCTACAACTCTCTAAAGGAGGTTGGTAAAAAGTAATGCAGGCCTGCTACGGACTGGGACAGGACAAGGGATTTCATGGGAAGCCTTTAGAGGAAAGATGAGACTAGGAGAGGCTGACAGAGGCTGTCAGGTAGGACAAGGTCACAGGGCCTGGATATTGGGCACATCAGGTTCAGTGGCTAACAAGTGCTGAAGCCTGCAGCGATTGAAGTGCTCAACACCTCATCCTGGCACAGGAAGGGAGAATACAAAGGCTGTGGGGTCTGGGCCCCCGGGATCCTGCAAGCCAAGGGGCAGGTCATTGCATTTGGAGGGCACTACCAGCAGTTAGAGGCAAGAGCTGCAGTCAGTGGAGGTGTTACCGTAGGATCAGGACACGTGGGTGATGCGCCTCCAGGCAGAAGCCTAAGCAACTGCGGGTGCGTTCTGCCCACTAAGTGTGTTAAAGGCAGAAACTCGTACTCACCTGTTACCTGTGGTGCCTTGGATATTTCCAAGTCCCACTTCTGTCACGCTGTATCTCCTCGCTGACACTGCTTCCGAGAACAGGTGCACGAGGAGCAGGTGGAAAGAAAAGGCAAACCCATGTTAAATCGTTTCATTAGAGTGAGAAGGCATGCACCATTAGCTGCACCACAGTGGATGAAATGACCCCCGTGGGCCAACCCAGCACGTTTCCATTCAGACTTATCAAATGACCACACACACCACAAAAAATCACACTTTTCTACACACATCACTACAAAAAAAGGTTTCCAAATCACCATGCATTTTCCCTCATACAACATAACCATATTTCCATACGCTTACCCAATCACCACACAATTTTCCACAGATCACACAAAATAGTTCCCAAATCACCTTAAAGTTACCACACCATTTTCTAAAAATTAAATCACCATATTTCCACACAAAACCCCTATACTTCCAAAGAAAGGTCCTATATACCACAAGGTTCTAAATTTCATAACAAAAATTGCATTTCCAAACATTTCCAGGAAAAAAAGTTCCCAAAGCACCACAGAACTCTCCCAATGCCACCATATTTCCCCAAATCTTTCCACAAAAAAGCTTCTGTATCGTCACACAAAAATGACCAACCTCCCACCAAAAAAAACCCAAACCACCACACTGCCAGAAAAAGGGTTTCCAAATCAGCACACAAAACCGCCAGTTTTCCACATGGAAACCACCACGTGTCCAAACACAGGCGCACACATGCCCACAAAAAAAGTTTTCCAACCCCCAGCACCATTTCCCTCACACGACACAACACAAGCATATTTCCACACTTACCCAATCACCACAAACTATTCCACACGTCCCACAACACATGAGTTGCACAAAAAAGTTCCTAAATCACCCTAATATTACCAGACCATTTTCCACACACAAAATCACCAGATATTTCCACTCACATTTCCACAAACACCTGCCAAATCACCAGTTTTCCACACAAAAATCACCATATTTCCAAAACAAATCCTTTATCACCACACACCATCATGTCTTCCATAAAAAAGCACATTTCTACAAACAAGCTCCCAAATCCCCACAGAATTCTCCCAATACCACCATATTTCCCCAAACCTTTCCACAAACGTATCATCAAATTACCACAAAATGACCAAGCTCCCACCAAACACATCACCACACTTCCAGAAAAAAGGGGGTTCTCAAATCACACACAGAACTAACTGTTTTCCACACACAAGCCACCACGTGCCCTCAAAAAAGGTTTCCAAATCCCCACACAACATAACCATATTCCCATGCACACAATTTTCCAGTTCCCACAAACACCAGTTGCAAACAGTTCCCAAATCACCCTAACACTACCACACCATTTTCCACACACATAATCACCACATTTTCAGACATCTCCACAGAGTTCCTAAATCACCAGTTTTGCACACAAAAAAATCACCAGTTTTCCAAGAAACAAGGTCCTTTATTACCACACACAATCACCAGTTTTCCACAAAAAATTTAACATCTCCACACACTCCCAAATAAAAGTCCTAAATCCCCACAGAACTCTCCCAACACCACAAAATATCCCCATACATTTCCACAAAAATGCCTCCAACTCACTACAAAAGATGGCCAGTTTTCCACACACAAACCACCATGAGTCCACACACGTACCCACAAAAAAGTTTTCCAAATCCCCACACCATTTCCCTCACACAACACAGCCAAATATGGGGCCAGGGACCCGTGTCCACAGCACCCTGCCCGGCAGGAGACAGCGGCTGCTGCAGCAGACCAAAGCCCAGCTCCCCCCACCCACTGCCTGCCTGCTGCGGGCTCAGGCTGGGTGGGGGGGTTCCCCACAGCTGTGCGCATTCCTGAGGGGCAGCGGGAACCCGTGCCCACAATCCTGTGTGCAGGGCAGGGGCAGCAGACTTGGGTTCCCTCCCTACTGCCCTCGCCCCAGGGCCTCCACTGCCCAGCAGGTGCAACCCATTGCTTTAGGGAACAGTGAGACCACGTCCCCAGCCCACACAGCACCAGTGAGGGACACAACCCCATGCCACTGTGCACTCAGGGGACACATTGCCCCCGCCCCCCCACCAAACCCAGCCCTGGATCACTTCTTCACCCACATGAGTCACATTTGGGACTGATCTTTTCCGTGGGGACAAGGCTGCAGGTCAGGAGGGAGGGCACCTCAAGACAAGCAGAGGCTGCGGGCTGAGAGTCACGGGCACCAAAGCATCCCACAAGCACGGGCTGGTGGGCAGCAGCAAGGAGCACCAGCCTCCTCCTCCACTAGCCAGAAGCACAGGGACCCCCCCAGTGCCCTGCTCTGCACTAGGATGCTGCCACGGACCTGCATGCAGCCCTTACCTAGTCTGGAACACACCTGTGGCACCCGTGCATCCTGGTCCCTGCTTCTTTGTAGTTCAAACCCAACAATACCACAAAGTCCCCCCCCCGGCTCTGCGCTCAGGTGACTGGGCCTGCACAGGCGGTCCCATGTCACCCAGGGGGAAACCTGCACCCACACCTCATGGGCTTAAGTTCAGACATGGAAGAAAAATGGTTGTACTGCCCTGTGACCTACATGATTCCCCCCCTCCCACGCCCCCCCCAAAACAACAAACAAACAAAAAACAAAAAACCCCCCAACATTTCCTGGGAAGCTCACAGGGCAACACAGGGCCATTCCCTCACCTCTGTGCCCTACGCCATACACCTTCTACCACTGCAGACCTGGAGGCACTTTGCAAGGCACTCTGTACAACAGTTTCAGCTTAGCTCCATAAAAAATTTGCTTCTTCTTGAGGGCAATTGTGCATCCTCTCACATCACCTTGCCACATACACATGAGACAGTATGGCTATGCAGCAGAAGCACAGACAGAGGAAGAGGGAGGGGAAAAAAAGGCCCCGAGACAGACAAAACAGCTTCAAGCTGAAACAAGTAAAGAGTATACAGGCATAAACTCTCTTGCCCACCTCCCTCACAACTCTCCAAGTGCAGCTGGGAAATACTGGTGGAGCCAAGCTGCACTGGGATGGGACAAGGGGTTTCATGGGAGGCCTTCAGGGGAAGGGTGAGGCAGAGGCTAAGAGAAACATCAGGGTCACAGGCCCTGTGGCATTGGCCACAGGAGGGTGAGAAGTTAATATGTGCTGAAGCTGGTAGAGATGCAAGTGCTCAACACCTAATCCAGGCACAGGGAGGTACAACAGCAAGTCTCTGGGTCTGGGCCACTAGCATCAGCCTTGCCCAGGGGCAAGCATTGCTTTTGCAAGGCTCTCCTAGTAGTTGGGAAGCAAGAGCTACAGCTGCTGGAGATGCTAGCTTTGGACGTGTGGAAGCCAACGACGGGCACCCAGTCAGAAGCCGAGGCAACTGCTGGCACGTGGTCTTCAGTTAGTGTGCGAAACGCAGGAACACACACTCACCTGCTGCTAGGGCTGGCTCAGATGTTTCCAAGAGACTGGTGCAGGCCCCAAATGCCCGTTTCTCAGAGGCCCGCACAGTGACCAGTCGTTGCAGCTGTGACAGCTGTCAGGGGTACTTCTACCCCAGGCCTGTCGGTGCCAGTTGTGACCCTGCACCTCTCCACCAATAAGCTGGTTCCAAGGACAGATGCACAAGGACTAGCCAGTGAAAAAGGGCAGACCCACATCACACTTTTATGTGAAGAAAAACACTCACAATGTTAACCCCAACGTGGAAGAGGGTAAGATGACCCTGCTGCCAGCCCCAACCATTTTCAAGGTGCCTAGGCTAAGCTGCAGGAGTGCTGCTAAGCAGAATGCCCAAAGCCCTGTTCTGAGATGGTAGCATGAACCCTTGCATGTGACAACTAACTTGATCAGCAAGTAAAGAAACCATCAAACAATTAAACAAACTTTCAGTGACAGACATCTCCATGACACCTAACAGAATATCAATTTTAAAAACCCACATATGAATATGAGCTGTAAACAGAGTGAAACTTTACAAAGACCTTTACCAAATGAACACAACCTTCTGTTAGTCTCCTCCTCCCTTTTGCATCTCCCCAGCTGGTGAAGGGGAGAATCTGGATCCTGCAGTGGCAGGTCACAGGGCAGGCATAGAGTGAAGGGTTTGTTCTTAGGCTTTGAGGCATAATCAATAAAAGGGTGGGTTGTAGCCCTATCCCCTGCATCTTGATCCAGTTCGGGGGTAGTAATGTTTTAGCTGCTAATAGGGACTGGAGCATCACTAGGAAATGTCGCTGTGTATTCACTTCAGATACAAAAAGGGTAATCAGCCGAGATCAGTGTTTTTTTAATTCGTGATGGAAACATGCAATAAAACCTGGATTTTCTCATTTTAATGAGAAAAACCCAGATTTTCTCCTTTTAGGAGAAAACTGTAAGGAACGGTGGGTTTCCCCTGGCAAGCTGGCAGAGTTCCACCCTGCATGGTGCTTGGGAGAGCAGGAGGAGGGTGGTCAGGAAGGGGTACCATGTGCATGCGAGTGTGTACACGTGCACGTGGCTGCCCACAGGCTGGAGAGCAGCTCCCCACAGCTAAGTCAGGTGTGTGTGTGTGTGTGGGGGGGGGGGGGGGAAATGAAAGCCCCCTAGAGTCACAAAACCATCCCAAGACTCAGGATTTCAAAGTCAAAATAACTGACTCATGATCTCTTGATCCAACCCTTTTAAGAAAGGGAGGAAAGTGGATCCGGCTAACTATAGGCCCATCAGCCTGACTTCTATCCCGGGGAAGATCTTAGAAAAGTTTATTAAGGAGGCCATCCTTAATGGACTGGCCGACGCCAACATCTTAAGGGATAGCCAGCACGGGTTTGTTGCGGGTAGGTCTTGCTTGACCAATCTCATTTCCTTCTACGACCAGGTGACCTATCACCTGGACAAGGGAGATGAGATTGATGTCATATATCTTGACTTCAAAAAAGCCTTCGATCTGGTGTCCCATGATCGTCTCTTGGAGAAACTGGCCAATTGTCGCCTTGGGTCCCCCACGATCCATTGGCTGGAAAATTGGCTCCGGGGTTGGACCCAGAGGGTAGTAATTGATGGAAGTCACTCATCGTGGTGTCCTGTGACCAGTGGGGTCCCCCAGGGCTCTGTCCTTGGACCCATACTGTTCAACATCTTCATTAATGATGTGGACACTGGAGTCAGAAGCGGACTGGCCAAGTTCGCCGATGACACCAAACTTTGGGGCAAAGCATCCACACCAGAAGACAGGCGGGCGATCCAGGCTGACCTGGACAGGCTCAGCAAGTGGGCGGATGAGAATCTGATGGTGTTCAACGCCGATAAATGCAAGGTTCTCCACCTTGGGAAAAAAAACCCGCAGCATCCTTATAGGCTCGGCAGTGCTATGTTGGTTAGCACTATGGAAGAAAGAGACTTGGGGGTCATCATTGACCACAAGATGAACATGAGCCTGCAATGTGATGCTGCGGCTAGTAAAGCGACCAGAATGCTGGCTTGCATCCATAGATGCTTCTCAAGCAAATCCCGGGACGTCATTCTCCCCTTATACTTGGCCTTGGTGAAGCCGCAGCTGGAGTACTGCGTCCAGTTTTGGGCTCCACAATTCAAAAAGGATGTGGAGAAGCTTGAGAGAGTCCAGAGAAGAGCCACGCGCATGATCAGAGCTCAGGGAAGCAGACCCTACAATGACAGGCTGAGAGCCCTGGGGCTCTTTAGCCTGGAAAAGCGCAGGCTCAGGGGTGATCTGATGGCCACCTACAAGTTTATCAGGGGTGACCACCAGTATCTGGGGGAACGTCTGTTCATCAGAGCGCCCCAAGGGATGACGAGGACGAATGGTCACAAACTACTACAAGATCGTTTCAGGCTGGACATAAGGAAGAATTTCTTTACTGTCGGAGCCCCCAAGGTCTGGAACAGCCTGCCACCAGAGGTGGTTCAAGCGCCTTCATTGAACACCTTCAAGATGAAACTGGATGCTTATCTTGCTGGGATCCTATGACCCCAGCTGACGTCCTGCCCTTTGGGCGGGGGGCTGGACTTGATGATCTTCCGAGGTCCCTTCCAGCCCTAATGCCTATGAAACTATGAAACCCTCAGATCTCTGGATTTTCCCAGCTGGTAAGTGGAGGAAAAGGGGTGGGGGGGAGGTCAGAGATTGAGCTGCTGCTTGGCACAAGGGGAAAATGGCCCCACTCTCTTCACAGCTGCCAGGCCCTTCTGGCTGCAAGCACTTGGAGTCCATGCCCGGACTGCCCTGCTGCTCCTTCGCACTGCACCGCGGCCCTGCCGGGCAGCCTAGAAGCAGCAGCGATGGCAGTGGAAAGGAGCCCCAGGGCAGCGAAGGTGTAGACGCAGAGCAAAAAGGGACCAGCCACGATGAAGAGGAGGGGCTCTGTTTCCCCCATGCCAAGCAGCAGCTGCTGCCCTGCTCTATGTGGGCAGGCGGTCTGCATCAGGTTCACAGCTCTCCCCTCCCCTGCAACTCCCTAAAGGAAGCTGGGAAACAGTGGAGCAGGCCTGCTGCAGACTGGGACAGGACAAGGGATTTCATGGGAAGCCTACAGACGAAAGATGAGACTAGGAGAGGCTGACAGAGGCTGTCAGATAGGACAGGGTCACAGGGGCTGGGTGTTGGGCACATAAGGATGTGTGGCTAACAAGTGCTGAAGCCTGCAGACATCAAAGTGCCCAACACCTGATCCAGGCACAGGGAGGGACAACACAAAGCCTGTGGGGTCTGCCCCCCACTATCTTGCGAGCCAACAGGCAGGTATTTGCTTTTGGAGGGTGCAAACAGCAGTTAGAGGCAAAAGCTGCAGTCAGTGGAGGCACTACCTTTGGAGCAGGGCACAGGAAAGATGTGCATCCAGGCAGAAGCCTAGGCAACTGCTGGTGCCTTCTGTCTTCTGACCATGTCAAAGGCAAAAACACGTACTCACCTGTCACATGTGGTGCCTTGGCTGCTTCCAAGGACTGCCACAGGACCGCACACCCATCTGATTGCCCAGAGTGACCCTTGCAGACATGGCAGCTCTCCTCTTCTGCCCGCGGTGCCCCTGGGTAGCCAACACGTCTCCTGTATATGCTGGGAGGTGATGTAAGGGGGTGCACATTGGCTGCCAAGAAGGTCTGTCTGCTTACGGAGTTAAGCTGAAACCCCTCTACAGAGCACCTTGCAAACTGCCTCCAGGTCTGTAATGGTGCAAGGCATATGGGGTAAGGCACAGAGGTGAGGGAATGGCTCTGTGTTGCCCTTGGTGAGCTCTCAGGGAAACACTTTTTGCAGGGTCAAGTTGGTCACAGGGCAGTTGAACCATTCTTCGTCCATGCCCAAGCCTGGTCGCTGCTGTCACGCTGGTTCCAAGGACAGGCACACGAGGAGAAGCCTGCAAGAAAGGGCAGACCCACGTAAGGCAGCTCTACGTGAATGAAAACACACGCACCTTAACCGCCCTACAGTGGATAAGATAACCGCCATGTACCGCCCCGCCCCATTTCCAAAGCACCACACAAATATCACTAGTTATGTATACACATTCCTACAAAAAGGATTTCCAAATCCCCACAGGATTTCCCCTCGCACAACATAACCATATTTCCATACGCTTACCCAATTGCCACACGATTTTCCACAGGTCCCACAACACACCAGTTGCACAAAAAAGCTCCCAAATCACCTTGAAGTTAGCACACTAATCTCCACACAAAAATCACCACATCTTTCCACACATTTCCACAAACAGCTCCTAAGTAACCAGTTTTCCACACAAAATCGCCATATATCCTAGGAAAGGTCCTATATCATCATACACAAGCACCAGATTTTCACAACAAAAATCACATTTCCACGCAGTTCCAGAAAAAGCTCCCAAATCCCCACAGAATTCTCCCAACGTCATCTTATTTCCCCAAACAGTCACACAAAGATGCACCCAAATTACTGCAAGAAATTACCGACTTCCCACCCCCAAAAAATCTCCCCACTCCCACAAGAAAAAGGTTATCAAATCACCACAAAGTCACCAGATTTCCAAAGAAAGGCCCTTTATCACCACACAATTACCAGGTTTCCAGAAAATAGCACATTTACAGAAGAAATCTCCCAAATCCCATCAGAATTCCCCCAATGTCACTATATTTCCCCAAACATTTCCACAGAAACGCACCAAACCACCACACAAAATGACCACCTTCCCACCAACCCCCCCCCCCCCCAAAAAAAATCATCGCAATGCCAGAAAATAGGTTCCCACATCACCACACAAAATGGTGGGATTTCCATGTGAAAACTGCCATGTGCCCAAATAGCCCCACGTCACCGCTCGCAGGCATGTTTCCACACAACTCGCCACAACACCGCTGAGACCCCTGGCTTTACCGGGCCCACCGCACCACCACGGCACGGGTGTGGTACCAGGCCAGGCTGTGCCGGGCGGCCCTGGCGCGGTGAGGAGCAGCATCTTGGCAGCACCGGCTCTGCGGCTCCCAGGGTCAAGGAGGGAGCGGCACCAGGCACACAAGGCCCTCCGCACACCCATGCTGCTGCCTCCACCGGGCAAGCGCCAGCCTGGCGGCTACGAGGGCCACGCAAGGCGCCTCGGTTGGCTCCTCCCTGGGCCGCCTTCCGGGACTGCCCCGAGCGCGCCGGCTCGGAGCTGCCGCTCGTGTCTGGGGCGCACAACAGCACTGGATCTGGGCTGCTGTTGCAGGCATGGGGCTCTGACACCGGGACCCAGCCTCAGAGCTGTCCCAGGAAGCACGTGCAGCCCTCGCCCTGTAACACTGCAGGCCCTGGGTCACACCTTGCTCCCCTGAAACTGGCAGGGTTTTGTTTGCCCTTTATTTCCCGGCTGCACTGCCCAGCAGGAGCCACAGGGCAGCACTGAGCGGGGTTTCGCCTCCCTGCCTTCATCTACCAGCTCTGTGCCCGGCTTGAAGGACAGGAGGACTTGGAGCCCGTTCTGTGACCTGCCCTTGTCTCCTGGCTGCAATGCCCAGTGTGATCCACGGCAGGGCAGCACCAAGCACGTGTTTAATTTCTCTGCATTTAAATCTTGGCTGCAGCGTCCAGGATGAATTGCAGGATGGCAGCGCTGAGAAGATCTTTGTTTGTTTGTTTGTTTCCTCCCCCCCAATACTCAATATGGGTGCACAACGTACCTATTATATATGTATGACCTACATATATTAATATATAGCAAGACACAAACATAATGCCATGTGAATACCTCTATTCCCCTTTCTGATTCAGACAGACAGAGAGACAGTAGTCAGATCACTATGTTCGTTATGGCACATATTCTATGCACACACTATACACCGGGGCAAACAATTATTTCAGGCGGAGGGCTGCTTACTGAGTTTTGGCAAGTCATTGAGGGCCTCATGACAGGCAGCCAGGGGCAGATAAATATTAATTTTCTAAATTTTTAGGGGCCTCACGGGCCAGATGAAATGGCCTGGCAGGCCGCATCTGGCCCGTGGGCCGCATTTTGCCCACCCCTGCTATATACACATCTATACCCCCACTCGCATACATTGCTGTAGTTATAAGTAAGTAAATAACAAATATTATCATCACTTCAAACCCCTGTTCGCAAAACGTTACTTATTTTAAATCAAGGATCCCCAACTCTCCATTAAAACAGATGTCTTGCACTTCTTACTGAACAACTGTTTGTTTGTTTTTTTCCACTTCTTATTTTTCAAATAGGGAACCCCCGTGCAAATCTTGCTAGCAACGAACGTCAGAACGGAGCCCCAGGCAGCATCGGGGCAGACGCGAGGCACGCGCACCTACCCCTCTCCTCCCTGCCCCGCACCATCTGTTTCCCGCGGCACACCCCCTTGCTTTCCCAGCGTGACAGGCCGCAGCCAATCGGAGTCGGACCAATCCAACCATCGGACCCAACCCAGCCCCCACAGCCCTCCCAGCCAACCCCCGCAGACCTCAAGGCAACCAAGGGGAACAGGTACCTGTGATCCCGGCCATGCTGCGATCCCCAGGCCCTGCACCTAGCCCTGGATCACAGTTCACCTACAGGAGTTGCATTTGGTACTGACCCTTCTGCGAGGACGAGAGGGGGCCGCCAGGGACTGTGGGTCAAAATTGAGGACACCACAAGCACCAGACAAGCAGAGGATGTGGGCTGGGAGCCAGGGACACTGGCGCAACCCACAAGCACCAGCTGGGGGGCAGCAGCAAGGGATACCCACAGTACCAGGCTCCTCTCCACAAGGGACCCCCAGTGCTCTTGCACCAAACAAAGACACTGCCACGGACAGGCATGCAACCCTCAGCTGGTTTGTAACTCAACTCTGGCACGCGTGCATCCTGGCCCCTGCTCTTGTGCATTTCAAAATCAACAATACCATAAAGTTCCCCCCTGGCCACGTCTTCAAGTGACTGCGCCTGGACAGGAAGTGTCGTGTCACCCAGGGAAAAACCTGTACCGAAACCCTGTGAGCTAAAGATCAGGCACAGAAAAAGGAGGTGGCCTGTGATCAACTTGACCCCCCCAAATTTTTTTCCTGGGGAGCTCACAGAGGGCAACACAGAGCCATTCCCTCAACTTCGCCTTACCGCATACATCTTGCACCGCTGCAGACCTGGAGGCACTTTGCAAGGTGCTCTGTAGAGGGGTTTCAGCATAAATCCGCAAGCAAATACTCCTTCTTAGAGAGCCACTGTGCACCCCTTTGTGCGGGCCGGGGGTGGTCTGAGGCTTTCGGGGGTACGCGGCGGGCTGTGGCCGGGAGCCCGCAACGGTAGGGCGGGGAATTCAGCACGATGGACTAGAATTAGGCACAGACTCGTAGCGGTTAAACAAAGAAAACTTTACTTACACGGTAGATGGTCACGGTGCAGGCAGGAAAGCTTGCTTGCGTTGCAGTTACAGACAGACACACGTGGAGTTTGCTAGGCTCCACCGAAGATGCACACACACGGAGTTTGCTAGGCTCCGCAAAACAAACACGAACAAGAGCCGTAGGAAACTCGAGTCTCTTGTTAACAAACCGGACAGAGTGTTGCCCAAATGGCTAGTTTCGTTCCCCTGGAGGCTTGTCCAATTATCCTCAAGGAGTGAGTCACACTTACACACAGGCTAGGTCCATCACATGTTTATTGTTTACGTAAACAGGTTCAGCTAAGAGGCTAATGCCAAAGCAGAGCCGAACACCCGTCCGGCCCAGAATTACATATTTATAGCTTACATAAACATAGTCTTGACGTATTAGGCACTCATTGGTAGCATTATAATTTCCTAGTTGTTACGTCTTATTTTGTAGGCTAAACTTAACTTGTTATTGGTTAGTGTGACTTATCAGGGTTGGTGCATGCGCATTCAAAAAGCAGAACTACGGCAAAAATCTTCTGTCGCGTGCGCAGAGGAAAAGAGGAACTACGGCAAGGTTTAGTAATCTTTTAGTAACTCCCGTGTCTGAGTGTAATTTTAGAACACCAGACACAGATGCTTTCATTATGCCAGGCAAGCAAAAAGTAAAGCAGACCATAACTCAGTCGGTGGCCTCATGATCTTACTCAAGAGATCATAAGATGGTCATCAGACATTTCTTTTATATAGTTGCTGCTTAAGCATTATTACAAAATCTTGGGGTCTAACCTATTTTTGACTACACCTTCCCCCCCAGATGCTTTCTTACTCTAAAAATTTTAATAAGTGTCAGCAATAGCCAATTTCTGATAATGCACAAGCATTTCACGGTTAACAACTGAGCGAACAGTCCGTCTCAGAAGGGTCATGATGCACGGTAGCATACAAGGAAGCAAGCAAAGGGCTGACACTAACAAGCATAAGGCCATCAACACACCCTTTAACCATCCAGGCTGAGGAAGCCAGGATGTAAACCAATCAGAGTTCCACCCATTCCATGTCTGGACTGGAACATGTGCTATCTTTTCCATATCATCTGCTAGGGTTTTTATCAATTCACCATTATCATCAATCTCAACACAACAATTGGACAGATTTAACTTCTTACATACCCCTCCTTCACTAGCAAGTAAGTAGTCAAGAGCTAAGCGATTCTGTAGTACCGTAGTGCGTAGCTGGGTAAGCTGATTTCCAATTAGACGTAGGGCTGCAGCAGTCTTGTTAGTGACTATCTCTACTACGGCCTGGAGTCTGATAATACGGTTAGTTAGATAGGTGGGCTCCCTTCCAACTACATTTGGTTAAGGCTGGAAGGCCAAGCCTTAAGTATAGCTGACCAGAGTTCTGGTTTCGGCTCTACACACCTTACCAATTTACCTTTGGCGCCCTTGAATACAAACCCCACTATAATTTCTTGGCGTGAACAGCATGCAGAAATGGGAAATAGATAGGCCTCAGACATTGCATACTTAACCTTTTCATAAACGGTCATTGTGAGGTTTTCACGCATGTCTAAAGTACATTTACAACAATCTGGAGCTGATACCCCGAAAAGGGATAAGAGTCCCAGCAAATAGATTAAAGTCCACATCGTTGCAAGCGCAGCTTCAGATCTCCTATTGGTGTACTTGTCCACTGGTTGGCTTCTTGTTCCCGGGTGTTATCAGCTTCCGGAGTGACCACACCCTGGGAGTTGGTGTCCTCCGGATGATAGGGCTTTACCCTCGAACAGTGGGTCCACTTATCGTTGTTTGATAGACGGACAGCTGTGTGTGTAGTCAGCAGCACCTGGTAGGGTCCTTCCCACTTCTCCACAAGAGGATCTTTCTTCCACTTCTGTACCAGGACTTGGTCACCCGGTTTGAAGTTGTGGATTGGTGCGTCGAGCGGGAGGCTCTGGAAGGATGCAGCAAACCTGTGTAGAGAAGACAAAACAGACTGCAAGGCAGTAACATGTTTCCAAATTTCAGATTTACCCAGTTCTATAGTAACTTGTTCCCTCCATCCTGCTGGCAAGACTCTGGGAGGCATACCAAACACCACTTCAAAAGGTGACAATTTAATCCCTCTACGTGGTGTACTATGAATACAAGTTAAAGCCAGTGGGAGTGCCTGCGGCCATTTCAAATGAGTTTCAATGCAGATTTTTGTCCACATAGCCTTCAGTGTTCTATTCATGCGTTCCACCTGGCCTGAACTCTGGGGTCTCCATGGAGTATGGAGTTTCCACTTGATATCTAAAGCTTGGGACACTTCCTGCACTATTTTCCCCACGAAGTGACTACCTTGATCTGACTCAATAGACTCAGGCAACAGAAATCTGGGTATTATCTCGTGGAGTAGCACCCGTGCCACTGTAGATGCGGTAGCCGTTCTTGTGGGGTATGCTTCCACCCATCCAGTTAACTGATCAACTAGTACCAGCAGGTAATGGTATCGACCGGATCTAGGAAGTTCAGCAAAGTCAATCTGCCAAGCTTGTCCAGGGTACTGGGCCCACGGTCTCCCTCCCATGGGGGCTGGTGGTCTGGCAGATTTTGGATTCACTTTCTGGCAGGTCGGGCACTGAGAGACTACTCTTTGGGCATCCAAATAAAGTCCTGGGGCTACCATCTGACGAGTCAACAAGTCTCCCATCGCTGTGCTCCCCATGTGAGTGGAAGAATGCAACCGGTGGAGTATCTCTCCCAGCAGGGCTCGAGGTATTAACACTTTCCCTGTGAATTCTTACTAGCCTTGAGCTCAGCGGCTAGCTTATCTGACCCTGGACCATACTGTACTTTACAATCTTCTAAATAGGAAGACACTTCATGGGCCGTGCCCTGAAACACTGCCTCTCCTCCTGTTTGTGCTGCCTCTTTGGCTGCCATGTCAGCCTTTGCATTTCCCCTTTTCTGGCGTTCATTTGCAGCTTTGCCATGGGCTTTTACATGTACCACAGCCACCTCCTTTGGTAGCCGGAGGGCTTCTAATAACGTTACTATCTGTGGGCCATTGGCAATCTTTTGTCCAGAAACTGTGATGAATCCCCGCTCTTTCCATAACAACCCATGGGCATGAACAGTGGCAAAGGCATAACGTGAGTCTGTAAAAATGTTCACTCTTTTGTCTTTTCCTAATTCTAGTGCACGGGTCAGGGCAACGAGCTCCGCTGCCTGCGCTGACCATGTTGCAGGGAGTTTTTCTTTCCACACCGTTTCTGTCACTGTTACCACAGCACACCCCGTATATCGCACGCTGTGTATCACACTGCTCGAACCATCCACAAAGAACTCCTCCTCTGGGTCCTCAATTGGGTCATCAGTCAAATCAGGAAGAATTAGTACTGTCTGTGTCAGTACTTCTAAACAGTCATGACCCGGAGGCCCCGGCTCTGGCAGTAGAGTCGCTGGATTTAAGGCAGTGGTGTGCTTGAAGGTAAGACCTGGATTAGATAAAAGAAAGATTTCATATCTTGATTGTCTGGAGGGGTTCAGAAATTTCCCTCCTTCTCCTCCGAGAATCTGGGGAACCCCATGTGGTGTGTGTATCTCCATATCAGCTCCCATAACAATCTTTTGGGCCTCCTCCACAAGGGTAGCTGTTGCAGCGACAGCTCTCAAACATGCAGGCCACCCCTTTGCCACCGGGTCTAAGATCTTGGAGTAGTATCCCACAGGTTTCCAAGTTGGACCAACTGGTTGAGTTAAAACCCCTGAAGCTACCCCTTTGTTCTCATGCACATATAGTCTATAGGGCTTGCGCCCGTTTGGAATCATCAATGCTGGGGGTTGCAGGAGGGCAGCTTTCAGTAATTCAAATGCATGTTGTTTCTCCTTAGTCCATTTCCAATTCGTGAGGCCCTCTTTCGTGAGGGACTCATATAGGGGTTTGGCTTTTCCCCCATAATCAGGAATCCACAGTCTACAAAACCCGGTTAGGCCCAAGAAAGCTCGCAGCTCTTTAGGATTTCTGGGGGCAGGTATATCCTGTATTGCTTGAATTCGATCCCTGCTCAGAGCCCGAATCCCCTTTTCAATCTCATATCCCAAAAAGGTAACCTTTGGTTGGCAAATTTGAGCCTTTTCCCGTGATACCTTATACCCTTTCTTTCCCAGGGTATTCAGCAAGGATTCTGTCGCTCTTTTCCCCCCCAACAAGTCGTCAACATATTGCAACAGCGCCACCTCATGGTGTTTCTCTTTCCAGGACTCCAAATCTTTTTGCAAAGCAATTCCGAAAATATGAGGAGACGAGATAAACCCCTGGGGTAAAACCGTCCACAACAACTGGGTCTTATAGTATGTGTCTGGATCTTCCCATTCAAAGGCAAACAATTTCTGACTGTCTTCATGTAGCGGGATAGAGAAGAAAGCATCTTTTAAATCTAGCACAGAGAATATCTTAGCATCTGCTGGAACCTGGGTTAAGATGGTGTGGGGGTTTGGGACTGTGTGGTGGTCCACTAAAATCTTTTTGTTCACGGCCCTCAAGTCTTGTACCAACCTAAAAGAGGTTCCATCTGCTTTAGGCACACCCAAGATTGGGGTGTTAAAGGGGGATGATCCCTCTATTAGCCACCCATATTTCTTAAATTTTTCAATCAGTGGCTTCAAGCCTATTCGAGTGGCTTTCTTCAGAGGATATTGCTTTACACACACAGGACCCTCTCCTTCCCTCAGGGAAATTTTTACAGGATTTACGTATTTTGCTCGGGCAGGAGTTCCGTCTGCCCATACACATGGATCCACATTTTCTAAAATCTCAATCCCTTCGGGTTCTGATCTTGTCTCAGCTGTTCGTAGGGCCATCTGGTAGTTCGAGCCTTGCTTTACCGGCAATTGCACTACAATTTGATCCTCACGGAAGAAGATTTCAGCTTGCAGTTTTGTTAGCGAATCCCGCCCCAAGAGTGCTACTGGACAGGCAGGTGATACTACAAATGCATGTTCCAACCTACTATTCCCAATCTTCGTGAGGAGGGGCTTACATACAGGCAATCTGATCCGTCTTCCCTCTATCCCTTCTACAGTCACATGCTTTCCGCTTTCTTTAGCTAAAGGGGGTTTCACAGGAATCATCGAAAAGGTGGCCCCAGTATCCACCAGGGCCTCATAATCTCTGCCACCTACCCTTATCTGTACCATGGGATCCTTCCGGGCATTTGCCCGCAGGGCGGTGGCCTTAAATCCCTGGTCTCTTCAGGTAGAGTCTTCCCCCGAGGATTCCGCTCGCATCTGGCGGTCCCCTCGTTGGGTTTCCCTCTTTCTGTCCTTTAGCTTAGAACAATCCCTTTTCCAATGTCCTTTCTCCCGACAATATGCACATTCATCTGGCTGCAACCGACCTCTTCTTTTCTTCTGCCCCCCCCTCTGGTTGCCCTTTCCATCCTTCACTGCCATTAGCACTCTTGCCCAAGGCGGCTGCCAGCATGGCCATTTGTTTCTGCCCACGCTTCTCCTCCTTCTTCTCTGCTATTTGATCCCGGTTCCCATAGACTTTGTATGCAATTTCCACTAATTCTGAAAGGGGTTTCCCTGGCCCTCCTTCAACCTTCTGCAACTTCTTCCTGATGTCTGGGGCTGCCTGTCCCATAAACAGCATATTCACCATGCGGTGATTTTCTGGAGCCTCAGGGTCTAGGTCACTAAATTTCTTAAAGGCATTATACAATTGCTTGAGGAAGGCTGAAGGAGATTCATCCTTTCCCTGTCGGATCTCACATACTTTGGAGAGGTTTGATACTCGTGGTATTGCCTTACCCAGAGCTTCTACTATAATCCCCAGATATTGACGATTCAGCTCTCTTCCTTCCTCTGAGTTATTGTCCCAATAGGGACTCTCAACCGGACATACAGCACGCAGGTCCTCTCCAGGGGCTACTACCCGCTCCCCAGCTATCTTATCCGCTACTCCCTGCACCAACCGTCTTTCCTCAGAGGTCAGGAGAGTATGCAGCATAATCTGAACATCAGCCCAGGTAGGGCGGTGGGTTTGCCCTACTGACCGAAACAAATTTTGCATCTTCTCGGGGTCCTCTCTAAAAGAGGGATTTTGATTCTTCCAATTAAACAAATCTGAAGTGTGGAAGGGCACGTAAACGAAGGTTGTCCCCTCCCCTCCTTCTCCTGGGGTCGCTACTTGTCTCACGGGACAATTGTAGTTGGAGTTTGGGTGACGGGTCCCCCGGGGGGGGGGGGGGTTTATTGTGCCAATATCCCGCGAGTTCTATTGCTGAGAGGAGCTGAGCCAGTCCCTCCGGGAAGCTACTTCTCTCTTCATACTCGTAGGGGGGGGCTGTCGCCAGGGGATTCTCTGGGCTTCCTTCTCCCTTCCTTCCTGAAACACTGGGGCCAGTTATGGGTGTTACTGAGGGACTTTCTGATCTCTCCCTTCCCGAAGAGTCAGGATCCTCTCGGGATGATGACAAAGGTCCCTGGCTCCTGGTGCTGGGGCCAGAGTCCGTCTGGGATGATGACGATGATTCCTGGCTCCTGGTGCTGGGGCTGGGCGGCTGTGCTCTAACCCTGCGCTTCAGTCCCTGAGTCAGATCTCCCTCACTACCAGAATCAGGAAGGACCTGGGCTGTTCTCCCAGTGTCTTTTGCCAATAGCATCTTACACATTTTTCCCTTACACTTCCGAACCCATGGGGGAACAGGATTCATTATAGCACTTATCCAACAATCTATATACGGATATTGATCCCGGTGACCGTCCCTAGTCACCACATTCGACACTGCATTAGCTAATTTTACATTGAAAGAGCCAACCTCCGGCCACCCAACCCCGAAAGTGGGCCATTCCCTCTGACAGAATATAATCAAGTCATCCTTTGTCATCTCCATTCCGTAATCTCCCTGAAATTTGCCAAAATTCCTAAGCATGCATCCTAATGGGGAAGCAGTCTTCTTCCCGGGAGCTACCCGAACCCATTATGTCAACCAATATACAAATGCACTCAGGTCCCTGTCCGCTGGGTCACGAGGTTCCAGCTAAGCCCCCTTGCGTTCGACACTACCTTGTTAGGCAGAATCGGGGCGGCTGAGCTTAGCTTTTAGTCTCAGACCTGGTCAGCGGCTCATTTTTCTAAAGGGAAGGGAGCAGCAAGGGATACCCACAGTACCAGGCTCCTCTCCACAAGGGACCCCCAGTGCTCTTGCACCAAACAAAGACACTGCCACGGACAGGCATGCAACCCTCAGCTGGTTTGTAACTCAACTCTGGCACGCGTGCATCCTGGGCCCTGCTCTTGTGCATTTCAAAATCAACAATACCATAAAGTTCCCCCCTGGCCACGTCTTCAAGTGACTGCGCCTGGACAGGAAGTGTCGTGTCACCCAGGGAAAAACCTGCACCGAAACCCTGTGAGCTAAAGATCAGGCACAGAAAAAGGAGGTGGCCTGTGATCAACTTGACCCCCCCAAATTTTTTTCCTGGGGAGCTCACAGAGGGCAACACAGAGCCATTCCCTCAACTTCGCCTTACCGCATACGTCTTGCACCGCTGCAGACCTGGAGGCACTTTGCAAGGTGCTCTGTAGAGGGGTTTCAGCATAAATCCGCAAGCAAATACTCCTTCTTAGAGAGCCACTGTGCACCCCTTTGTGCGGGCCGGGGGTGGTCTGAGGCTTTCGGGGGTACGCGGCGGGCTGTGGCCGGGAGCCCGCAACGGTAGGGCGGGGAATTCAGCACGATGGACTAGAATTAGGCACAGACTCGTAGCGGTTAAACAAAGAAAACTTTACTTACACGGTAGATGGTCACGGTGCAGGCAGGAAAGCTTGCTTGCGTTGCAGTTACAGACAGACACACGTGGAGTTTGCTAGGCTCCACCGAAGATGCACACACACGGAGTTTGCTAGGCTCCGCAAAACAAACACGAACAAGAGCCGTAGGAAACTCGAGTCTCTTGTTAACAAACCGGACAGAGTGTTGCCCAAATGGCTAGTTTCGTTCCCCTGGAGGCTTGTCCAAATATCCTCAAGGAGTGAGTCACACTTACACACAGGCTAGGTCCATCTCACGTTTATTGTTTACGTAAACAGGTTCAGCTAAGAGGCTAATGCCAAAGCAGAGCCGAACACCCGTCCGGCCCAGAATTACATATTTATAGCTTACATAAACATAGTCTTGACGTATTAGGCACTCATTGGTAGCATTATAATTTCCTAGTTGTTACGTCTTATTTTTGTAGGCTAAACTTAACTTGTTATTGGTTAGTGTGACTTATCAGGGTTGGTGCATGCGCATTCAAAAAGCAGAACTACGGCAAAAATCTTCTGTCGCGTGCGCAGAGGAAAAGAGGAACTACGGCAAGGTTTAGTAATCTTTTAGTAACTCCCGTGTCTGAGTGTAATTTTAGAACACCAGACACAGATGATTTCATTATGCCAGGCAAGCAAAAAGTAAAGCAGACCATAACTCAGTCGGTGGCCTCATGATCTTACTCAAGAGATCATAAGACATTTCTTTTATATAGTTGCTGCTTAAGCATTATTACAAAATCTTGGGGTCTAACCTATTTTTGACTACAAGAGCTCTGGATACCAAACTGAGAGTCCAAAATATGACTCTTGACGAGTACGCAGGGTAGGGATACGTCGGGATAGTGCTCGATGACGGGGAGAGATTCTTGGTAGCAGATCAAACCACCATTCGGTCCGAGATTTACGTAGAAGTCCATGAGGTAATCATGGAATTTTCTCCGGAATTCTCTCGGATTTCTCCTGGAATCCTCGGAATTGGGGATCTCGGGGTCCTCCCGAGATTCTCGGAGATCTCCGCCTTGGATGGAAACTGCTCAAACCTCTTATACGGCTAGCAAGCCAATCGCTAGCCGCCACATGGGAATAATTTAGAAACAGCCAATAGTGGGAAACAAACTTACATACGGGTGGCGGGAACTCCTTTGCACCGGGATTTTCTCTCTGCAGCTGAGAATTGCACCGTGCAAAGAAAGCTCCATGTGACGGGAAATAATTCTGCAGTGCCGAAGCGCACACACAATCATTGGGTCATGACACCCTTAAACCACCTCCCAGCATATACAGGAGACAGAGTGGCTACCCAGGGACACCAGAGGCAGAAGAGGACAGAAAAGAGGCACTGGGACTGACAAACAGATTCAACCTGAGAGAAGTAAAGAGCGTGGGGGCAAGGAAGGCTCTTCCCCACGCTCCTCTCAACTCTCTCAACAGCACCTGGGAAATGCTGGTGGCGCCCTGCTGCAGACTGGGATGGGACAAGGAGTTTTATGGGAGACCTTCAAGGGAAGGGTGAGACAGAGGCTGACAGAGACATTAGGGTCACAGGCCCTGCGGTGGGTGCCACAGGATGTTGAGAGGCTAATACGTGCTGAAGCTAGCAGAGATGCAAGTGCTCAACACCTAATCCAGGCACAAGGATGTACAACAGGCAGTCTCTGGGTCTGGGCCACTGGCATCAGCCTAGCCCGGGGCAGGCCGTTGCTGTTGCAAGATGCCCTAGTAGTTCGGAGGCAAGAGCTGCTGTCGCTGGAGGTGGTACCACTGGACATGTGCAAGTGAATGACAGGCATCCAGTCAGAAGTGAAGGCAACTGCTGACACATTGTGTTCCCTGAGCTTGTCCAAGGCAGGAACACGCACTCACCTGCTGCCAGGGTTAACATGGATGTTTCCAAGAGACTGGTGCAGGCCCCAAATACCTGTTTCGGAGCAGCCCGCACAGTGACACACTGCAGACTTGACAGCTGTCGGGGGCCATTCTACCCCAGGTCTTTCTGTGCCAAATGTCACGCTTCACCTCCCCACCAATAAGCTGGTTTCCAAGGACAGGTGCACAAGGACTAGCCTGTGAGAAAGGGCAGACGCACATCAGACAGTTTCATGCGAGGTAAAACACTCACACTGTTAACCCCAACACTGACGGTGATAAGATGACCCTGTTGCCAGCCTTGGCCATTTTCAAGGCTAAGCTGCACAAGTGCTGGTAAGCAGAAGGCCCGAAGCCTTGTTCTGAGTAACCACAGCATGGATCTTTGCAGTTGTGACAACTAACTTGGGCAGCAACTAAAGGAAAATATCAAACACAATTAAACAAGGCACCAGGCCTAAAAGCAGCTAAGAGACCGCTCTCCCCGCTGCAGTGCCCGGCCTGAGCCACCGCGGGGCAGCGCGGAGCGCGCTCTCCTCTTCGCCGCCGGGCGTCTTCTGGTTGTGTTTCCCCCTCCGATACGGGTGTGCGACATACCTTTTATATACGTTTGAAATACACATATTAATATATAGCAATAGGTACGCATAATGATATGCTTCTACCACCATTCCCTTTTAGAGAGACAGAGTAGTGGGATTCCTGTGTTCATCATGGCATGTAGGCTTTACACACACTACATACACATCTACACACACACAGCCCTGTTACTTGTAACTGCAAATGTATGTGACTAGACAACGAATAATACCGTCACTTCAACCCGCTGCTCTCAAAGTGTTACTTATCTTACAGCAAGGATCTCCTTCTCTCCGCTAGAATAGATCTGCAGTTCTTACTGAACAATAGGGTTGTTTTATTTTTTCCCCATTTCTTTTTACCATTAAAAAAGGGAATTTCCACGCAAACCTTGCTAGCAACGACACGGGTCAGAAGGGATCCCCGCCCACAGGCGGCTCCAGGCGCGCGGGGGCGGGCAGGGCCGCTCCAGCGCGCCGGTGACACTCCCGTACTGTCGCACAGCACAGCCCAGGCTCGCCCCGACAGTGTGATGGGTTTCTCGCAGTGTTTACTGAACAACAGCGGGTTTTCTGTTCTCATCTCGACAAACCAGGAACCCGGCACTGCTTGTGTTGCGAGCGCCACCCTCCGAAGAGATCCTGACCGGCCCCGCGCCGTGGGAACGCAGGCTCCGGCACGACCCGGCGTGGCGGCCACAACAGCCTGCCGCAGCGCTCCGGGACCGCCGGGGCAGCAGCGGGACGCGGGCTCCGGGCGCAGCGGGCACGGCACGGCACGGCACGGCACAGACAAACAGCTGACCGGGGCCGCTGAGGATCGCGGTTGGACCAATCGGCGCACAGAACAGTGCAGTCCCTCCCCCCACAACGTTCCTCCGCAGCCAATCAGAACGAGAACAAGGAGAGCGTGCTCCTCGCCCCACTTCCTCCGGCAGAGGCCAATCAGAGAGAAGCAGTGCGGAGAGCCCAGGCCTCGCCCACACAACGCTCGCAGCCAATCGCTGCGCGCCTCGAGCGGCCAATGAGAACACGGGGCTCTGATCCAGGGATCGATGTGCCGGGGATCGTGTGTGCGCCTGGCCCGGCCCGGCCCGGCCGCGGGCACTGCTCCAGTCCCGCCCCGGGCGAGCGAGCCCTTTTGTTCTTCTCTCCCTGCCGCCGCGGTGCAGGTGCGCGGCCGGAGCCTCTTGGCCGCAAAGCCCAGATTGGAGCGCGGGGGCGTGGCACGGGGCGCGCTGCCTCCTAATCCCGGCAGATTGAAGCACGCGCGCGCGCGCGCGCACCGGTCACCGCGCCGCGGTGGGTCAGACGGCCGCCACGGGCCGACCGGCACGTTCCCACCAAGAGTTCCCAAATCAGCACAGACATCACCGCTTATCCACGCGTTCCTACAACACGGGTTTCCAAATCCCTCTCGCAACACAACCGTGTTTCCTCGCGCTTACCCAATTGCCACACAATTTTCCACAGGTCCCACAACAAAAAAACCCCATCACCCTAAAACTACCACACCATTTCCCACACAAAGTCACCATATCGCTATACGTGTTTCCACAAACTAACCAGTTTTCCACACAGAACCATCATATTTCCAAGGAAACGGCTATATCATCATGTACAATTACCAGGTTCCCTCAACAAAAATCACATTTCCACATATTTCCAGAAAAACATTCCCAAGCCACCAGAATTCTCCCAACGCGACCACGTTTCCCCAAACATTTGCACAAAACCACATCCGTATCACCACGCACAATTACCAACGTCCCACCAAAACCCCCCACCACAAAAACTTCTCAACTCACCACGAAGTCACCATATTTCCAAAAAAGGCCCTTTTTATCACCACGTACAGCTACCATTTTCCACAAAAAGCACATTTCCATTAAAAAGCTCCCAAATCCCCACAGACTTCTCCCAATGTCACCATAATTCCCTCAAAATTTGCACAACCCCCCCCCCCCACATCACTGCACTAAATGCCTGACTTCCCACCCAGAAAATCACCACGCTGCTAGAAAAAGGTCCCCAACCCACCACACACAACGGGGATTTCCAAGCAGGTGCCGCAACGTGCCCACAGCTCCACATACCCGCTCGCAGGCACGTTTCCACGCAGCCCCCGCAACCCCCCGAGACCCCTGGGCCCTCCCGCGCTGCCACTGCCCCGGGTCCTGCCCCCGCCGCTGCAGAACGAGGCCGGGCATGACCGGGCCCTCACAAGACCGGCAACGAGCAGCGGGGCAAGGGGCAGGCGGTGTGAAGCAGCGTCCCGGCAGCACCAGCTCTGCGGCTCCTGCACTCGAGGAGGGAGCAGCGAGGCTGCAGCACCAGGCGCGCAGATCAGATGAGAAATTGCAAAAAAATGTCTTTTTCTGCAAGCTTTCGGGCTCATGCACCCATCATCAGGCTCAGGGAAAGTTCAAGATGGTAAAAATTTCTCAGGTGGTCTAATAAAAGGTATCATTTTGGAACCAAGAGGTCTAGATTTTTGCATTTCTTTTTGTCTCAGACCAACACTGCTATTACACAGATCCCTGAAACATGGACAATGCCAACTTTTAGACGATTTTGGATTATAAACTTCATTGCTGAACAACAAGAAAGATTTCTATACCTCTCTGCCTGGCATCTGACACCACCAGGGAAGAAATCCTGCTTGATCTACACAACAAAGAGTCAGCTCACAAATAGTCTCTCATGGACCCAGAGGGACAGTTGTCCAGTTTCTGCTTCCTTTGTGTAAAAATGAAGTTTATTTCCTACATATAGGGACTTTTTACTATCTTGAACTTTCCCTGAGCCTGATGAAGGGCGCATGAGCCCAAAAGCTTGCAGAAAAATATATTTTTTTGCAGTTTCTCAGCTGATATAATAAAAGTTTGTCCTTTAGCACAGCTGAGTGCTGGCCTGAAACGAAGCCAGGCTGTGGCAGTTGCACCCGTGTGGGAAAGCAGCCTGACCCCTCTGGAAGGCCCAGTCCCAGCAGCAGTGATCGGTTTACTGCTACCGGGGATTGTGATGGCATGAGTGCTGGGTGACCACGAGTGCCCTTGCTCCCTGCTTCCTGGCACTGGTCTGGGGGGTCTCCGGGCTAAGGTTCAGAAACAGGGAGGAAGAACAGAGCATCCTGCTGGTTAGGTGGAGACAAGCGCCATATTTATTAACAAAGCAGCATGATGCAGCAGCCGGGCTTCCTTGTGCCAGCTGGGTAGAACTGGCCGTGACTTCGGCACACACTGTGCAGCGGATCAGGCCTCAGGATGGCGCTGATCGCTGGCCAAGAGTTTGCGGGAGGCCAGCAATGAACACTTGCCAGACAGCCTTAACTGGGGGCATTGCGTCACAGCTGGGGGCGGGTGGGGGGGTGCCAACATCTCCCATCGCCCTGAAGGCACAGCAGGCTCTGCTGGAACAAAAACTGCTTGGGTGTGGGGCAGGCAGAGCTTCCTTCCTGTAAGCCCCAGCAGCCCTTGGCTCCCTGCAGCATAGGCACAGTTGGACCCCAATGGCCTTGCAGCTGGAGGCCCTGAGTCAGAAGGGAGCTGACTTTTGGGGTAATGATCCTTCTAGGGAATGGTGCAGGGCTGGGGCTGTGAGCAGGGAATCAGAGGGTGCACAGGGAGCAGGAAGGCTCCTTGTCTAGCTGGGAGGATGTGTTTAGTCCACAGGCAGGTCCTGAGCTTCCCTGTCTCTGAGGCAGCGAGGTTCCTGGCTGCAGCCAAATGCAGTGGTGAGGCCCTGCCTGGAGCCAAGCCCAGCCTGCCTCATGGAGCATCCTTTGAGCCCAGAGCTTTCCATGGAGCTGGGGGAGGGTGGCTCCTATCCACATGCGGGGAGCCTGCTCCGAGGCACTGGAAATCCAACGCATTGAGCAGACTCACTTAATCAAGTCTGCTGGAGCAGGAAAATTAATGCACTCCAGCAGACTCTAGTGTCACGTTAATCAGTGTCCCTGTGCTGGAAAATGGCAGCAGGATGTTTTGAACCAAAGCTCGTTCGATGAGCTTTAGTTCACAGTGGCCTGCTGCCATTTTTCAGCACAGGGAGGCTGATACACGTGACACTTGGGCACTTTTAATTAGTGCAGCTTGTTAATTAAAGCAATTCCCCACCCCCCACTCCATGCCTCCCACAGCACATGTAAAAATGCCTGGGGTGACCAACCTCAATACTTCGCACTGTAGGACGGAAGCAGTCTCCCTTGCCCCAGGCATACTTATAAAGGCTCTGCTGTGTGTGAAATGCTCTCCTGGAAGCCCCCGCCAGCACTTGTGCTTTGGTTTTGTGAAGAAGGCCTCCGCCTGGGGTGTTGGAACTGTAGGTTTGAGTCCTGTTCACTCTAAGTATTGCCCTGTATGAAGTGAATAAGGGGAGAACCTGAAGGAGACTTCAGAGCTTTCAGCTTGTGGCTTGATAGGAGAGGTCTTTGTTTATGATGCAGGAGACCTGCGTACAAGACCTGCCTCTGACCAAAAATCTATGTGAGGCCCAAACAGGAACGACGCATGCCCCCAGAGGCACAGAGACCGCCCGCAGGTGGTGTCAGCAGCGAGCGGGGAGCTCCCGCAAGCAGCCGTGGCAGTGTTGGGCCAAGTGGGGAGCTCCCACAGCGGTGGTGGTGGTGGGGGGGGTGGCAACCACAAACAGAAGCTGCCAGCAGCATCCAGTGGCAATCCGGGACTGCCCACAGATGCTGTCGGTAGCGGGAGGGGTGGCGAGCGGCAACCACCTGCCAGCAACGTCAACAGCGCTTTTCGCAGGGGTCATACCGCCAATCTCAAGGGGTGCATATGCACCCCCTACCCGTCGCCAATGTTCAGGAGCACTCTGGACTCCGAGAGTAGGCAGCCTGACATCTAGCTGTTCCTGGAAGGCGTGGTGAAACTGTAACCCAAGCACTGCTGTGCTCCCAGGACCCCTCTACCCTCTGGACGGAGCAGGACTTGTCCTTCCTCCCCTCCTCCAATGGTGACGAGAAGTATCAGACACACATTTGAAAAGAGCACATTCTGTAATTTGCACTTCCCTGGTACCCTTCCGCCCAACAGCCTCAAGGCATTCACAAACCATGGGGGGGCAATGCCAGCCTCTCCTCCTCCCCATCCCCCCTCTGGCCAGGGACCAGTCCCCCGGGTGCACAGAACACAGACCCACGCTCCCCCCAATCCCAGTTTCTACCCTTGCTCAGGCTCTCTGCCTGAACTGGAGTCACATTTCCCACAAGCAGCAGGGCTGCAGTGTCTTTGTAGTGCTGGGGGCACATGGGTTTCCCACAGAGCCAGCTGCACGTGACCAGGTTGCAGGGACCAGGGCAGGATTCTATTCCCTCCTGAGCAGCAGCTGGTCGTGAGTGGTGGCAGCCAGGCATCAGCAGTAAACTGCTGATTCCTGGAGGGTGGTGTGGCGAAGCAGGACCCCCCTCAGTGTCTGGGAGCTGGCAGACGTGATCTGAAAGACAAGAGCAGCATGTGGCCGGGGGGAGGCAGCCCCCCACTCCAGCCCCTTCTAGCACTACCGGCTGCAGGGAACCCATGGGGGTGCATGGGGAAGCCTTCCACCTTTGCTAGTCTCAGGTAGGATCATGACAGCGATCACTGTAGGGCTGTGGTCTGCTGGTAACCTGCAGTTAATGTGGGCCTAGGAGCCCCCAGCAAGGCAAGAGCCCTGGGCAATGGTGGGGCTCCATGTTTTCAGCACAAGGCAGCAGCAGGAAGAGTTCCTAGCTGTGCCTGAAGTGCACAGCCATGCAGGTTGTCAGCCCAGCCCTGCCACAGCTTCCAGACCAACCCTCTCACCCAGGCCTTCCCCAGCACAGAGAACTCTGTGCACCCTCACCTTCACCAGCACGTAGTCACCTGGCTGAGCTCTGGCTGCAGCCCTGTCCTCCAGCTCACGGTTAGCAATTATCACCTTCGTGTTGCCATCGTTGCGGCCGCTCAGCTCTGAGGCTGAGCGCTTGCTGGGCTGGGGGAGGATTGGGAGCATTATTGGGCAGCAGTAACTGACTCGCTGCTGGGCTTAGTGGCACGGGGAATTGAGCACGATGGGCTGTACTAACAGCCCCTGTGTCGTTAAGTGCTCCTGTTTGTGCTGTGCAGATGTCAGGGCTCAAGGGCCTGAGACACACCTCAGGGCAGGTCTCTCTCCCCCACACCCTTCGCTTCATAGGGACATCAACTCTTCAGTTCTTCCCTGCCCCTGCAAGTCCTGTTTGGGGGCCTTCCTTCACCTGTTGCATCCCTGGACTGGGGCAGGGTTCCAGGCCCCTAAGCAGAAATGGTTTCTGTTGGTTGCTTCCATGGGCTCAGCTCAGCCCTCTGGAAAATCAGCCCCGAGCTGTGCCCAAAAGAAGGAAATCACACTCCTGGGCACTTGCATGCTGGCACAGGCAAGACAGTACCCTGAAAGCCCCGTGATCTAGGAGCTGCCAGGCTAGCAGGGGCAGCAGATGCCACATCCCACTTAGGCTGCACTCACCCCTTCCACCAGCACCAGCTGTGTGCAACCCACCAAGGCCCCATTGACCCTGGCTGCCTCCTCCCGGAAGACGGAGATGAGCTCCTTCAGCCGCTGGTGCTTCACCTCTGTTGGCACGTCGTCCTGCAGTCGGTGGTACGCCTGAGTTTTCTGCAACAACCAGCGGAATGAAAGCCCCTGTCAGGCTCAGTGCTGCACCCTGCCCCTGACAACTGGGCCTGGCTGCATGCCAGACAGGGAAAAACCCTCTGCAGGGCACGTGCAACAGGCCCAGTCCCTGAGAGGACTCTTTCCTCAGTCAGTCGCACTCTTGCCATCCCCCACCATGCTCCTGGAGCAGCCTCTTACTGCCTCTTTAAAAACCTTCTAAGTTGCTTAGTAGCTGGGGATGCACCAGTAGCCTTGAGCCTGGCTATGAACCACAGGTGCAAAATTTCCCACTGGCAAAGACAAACCCACCAGGAGTCAGGTCAGCAGAGACAGAGGAGCTCTAGGCTTGGCCCAGCTCCCTTTACAAGGCAACTGCCCACACACTGGATCGCCTGCCTGCAAGCACAATCCCCTCACCTGTACACAGCACTTTGCAAGGGCCAGGCACCCCATGTGTGTATGTATGACCACTCCAGAGGGTGGCTGGACACGGCCTCATCCCATGGCTGTGTCCTGTCCTGTGGGGCTGTGCTACATAACTGTACAGTCAAGGACACTAGACCCTGCAGGGCAGGAGCTTCCTCACTCACCACACATGCTGCCACATCCCTTTGGAGCATCACACAGGGGATTCAATACCCTGTGATATCCCACCTGCTGGGGCAGGAAAAGTGTCCCTGTTGCTAGTCTTCTTAGAGCCCCTTAGAGCTGCAGGGTGTAGGGGCATGGAAAGGATATAGCAATGCCCACAGACAGAACTCACCTGCCTCATGCTGTAGGCAAAGAGGAAGCCTACATTGTAGCCCACTTCCCGAAGCAGGGACAGCGTCTGCTGGTGGTCCTCCTCCGTCTCCCCACAGAAGCCCGCAATGAAATCACTGCTGAGGCTCACCCCTGTCAGAGGCATGGGGTGAGACTGGGAGGAGCAGAGGTCCTGCTTCTGGGGGACAGTCAAGGGGATTGATTTCCCAGCAGGACTCCTACACACGGCTCTCTCCCAGTCTGTAGTGGCAGGCTGGTCTGAGAGCATAAAGCACTTTAGCCACAAAGTGAGTGCCAGACAGGCCACAGCTGGCAGATCCCTTCAGGGGCAGATGGCGGGTTTCCACGCCTGCCCCTCCAACTACCAAAAACAACGCCCCGACACAGCCCTGAGCAGCAGGCCCACAGGTACGGCAGGAGCCGAGCAAGGGGAATATGTGCAGCAGTGCCTGGGCCACAGGCTCCTACCTGGGATGGAGTCCCGCACGTGGTGCACCAGCTCCAGGTAAGCTTCTCTGGTGTATCTGTGATGAAAGGCACGGGGTGGGCTGGTTAGAAAGCTGAGGGGAGGGGACACAAGGGCAGCCAGGGAGCTGGGCCCAGATTGGAAGAGCAGCAAGCTGGTGAAGTGTGTTGCCTCCACTCAACAGAGCAGTTCCAGTCCAACTGCCCACAAGGTTTGGCCCATGCTCTGCCAGGCACGTGGGAAGTTGAGGTCTCCCCTTCTAAAAAGCAGCTAAAAAGGCCTCCAGCAGGCAAGAAGCTCTTGGGGTGTGATGCTGTCAGGAGCTGCAGAGGTGGACTCAGCCTCATCACAAGTCCACCGACCCCGCTGTCTGGACAGCAGCACTTGGCACAGCAGGAGGGGGCAGCCGCCAGACTCACCCGCGCCGCATGGCCTGCAGGATGCGTGTGCTGCCGCTCTGCGCAGGGAGGTGCAACTGTTTGCAGATGTTGTGCCTTTCCTGGATGAGCTGCAGCACCTGCCCGTGGCACAGAGGAAGGGCTGTCACAGACTGGCCCAGCCACACACGGCTGCACCCTGGAGGAAAGGGGGCAGACTTCCTTGCAGAGGACAGCTGCAAGCACCCAGCAGGGCTTGCTCAAGGCAGAGGCTCTGCCAGATCAGGCTCCCCTCTCCTGGGGTTGCAGTGCCCTGGCAAGGAGACAGGCTCCCACGGAAAAACCGTGTCCCCGTGAGCTGAGCCAGCTGTGGGCTCCGCACACCCACCTCATCGGGGAAGTCCTTGGGGTGTGAGGAGGTGAAGCGGATGCGGATTTCGGGGTCAATGCGGGAGACCTGGTCCAGGAGGTGGGAGAAGCGCAGGCCTCCCGGCTTGGCCTTGTAGACGGTGCTGAAACCACGGCTCAGGCTGGGTGCAGCGGCCGAGCAGAACTGGACCTCAGAAGTGTCCTGGAAGCTGTTGACATTCTGGCCCAGCAGGGTCACCTCCTTCACCCCCTGCAGAGATGGACCAAGGGCATGTGAGGCACAGGGGGAGGCTCCCGCACCCAGCGCATGACAGAGCCGGTGTTTGGGCACAGCCATGGCTCTGCACAGCCACCCCTGGGGGAGATGCTTCCCAGTGGGGTAGAAGGGTTGGGCGGGGTGGAAGCCTGAGAGCCACAGGGTAAAGCTGCCATCTGGCTGACACATCTGGGTTTCCTGGTCAGCCTAGCCTCCCCAGCCCACTTCCCAGAGGTGCCCAGCCCTCACAAGTGCCAGTGCGGCCAAGAGGAGACATGTATTTGCCTGGGCCCTTGCCCCTGCCCACTGCCCAGCAGGGAATGCTTGGCCACGGGCAGGCTGGGAAAGACACAAAGATGCAGTGCTTTTCATTCCATCCAGGAAGAGCACACACCAACTGCTGAAGCTTCCTTAGCCTGACGAAGGGTTTTTGAACCTGAAAGCTTGCTTAATAACTATTCTCCAACCATTTGGGTTGGTCTAATAAAAGATATCAAATTCACCCAAGGAACCATGCATTCAGCATCTAATTTTCATGGAGTTGCCCCAACCGGCAGGTCCCAGACCCCCTACAGGTGCAGGCAGCCCCAGTCTCTCACTGCCTGGGCTGCTGAAAAGGTAGGGCTTCCAGCAAGAGGGAGCATCACCACCTTCCTCTTTTCCCCAGAACCAGCTCCTGAGGAGTCTCCCTGTGTCCATGCAGGTGTTCCTGGGTCCCTTGAGTGATGCCCCTGCCTGCCAACCTTTAGCACTGAACCCCTAGCTGCCACATCTGTGCATCACCCTATCCAGTGGCCTCTGTTTAGGGTGCCTCCCGGGACAGCAGAAACCAGGACGGCTCCACAAAGCAAAGGAGCCTGCAGAAGCCTATACCCAGAGCAGCCCTGCAAGAGGCAATCCTCTGGCCTGTGTCACCTGATCCGACAGCATTTTCACTTCCTGCAGGATGGAGGCAATGGGCCTGCTCCTCTCATGGCCACGGGTGAAGGGGACGATGCAGTAGCTGCACATGTTGTCGCAGCCTCGCATGACGGAGCTGTGCAGGGGAAAGGGCAACAATCAGAGCCCAAGGAGCCGCCTGCCACCCACCCTGCCCCTGTTCATACTGCCCTGTGCACATAGGTCCCACTGACTCTGGGCTGGGCCGTGCCATGTGGGAGATGCATGTTCCCTCCATCTGTCAGCACAATGTCATGGCTGTTCACAGAGCCATAGGAAAACGAGGCTTGAAGGGCGCTTGAGGGATCATCTGGTCCTAGCCCCTGCTCCGGGGTCCTGCGGCCCACTCCACGCACTCAGTGCTCCGCTTTTATGCAGTGACACAGGTCGGGACCAAGCAGGCTTCCCCCATGTCACCCTCTGCCCCTGGGTGAGAGATGGATCAGGGGGCTGGAGCCTTACCAAAGACATGGAGGAAACAAACAAGCCTGGGCTCTTACACAAATGCGGAGGTAGCATTCAGGCTGGTCTGGACAGGCAGGACATCGGCATAGGTCTCGTCTAGGGACAGCAGGACGTTGGCAGCCTGCTGGCCAGACTCAGCCACCGCCAGCAGACGGGGAAGGTCTCTGTAGGCGTCAGGGCCTGCCACGATGTCCACCAGCCTCTCCCGGTGTAGGATCTTCTCCTTCAGCCTCTCAGCCATGCAGCCTGAGGCCAGGAAACATGCAGCATCAGAGAGGGGCTCATCCATGGCCACAAGCCCTGCGTGCACATGCCAGCCACCACTGTGCTCTCCCTCCTCAGAAAGGGCTTTATGACCCAGGGAAACCAGCATTGTGGGGCAAAGCAAACAGGCCTCTCATCAGCACAGGCGACCCCACCCCTGCCCCGACTCCGCAGTCACACTCAGACCCCACGCGGTACCGAGGATGCCAATTCGGAGGGGAGACTGTGTCCGGCGCCGCTTGGATTTCAGAGCCTTTAGTAGCTGCAGGCGGTTCCAGATGGCCTGCTCGGCCTTCTCCCTA
The DNA here is from genome assembly GCF_030867095.1 of Alligator mississippiensis. Classification (NCBI taxonomy): domain Eukaryota; kingdom Metazoa; phylum Chordata; order Crocodylia; family Alligatoridae; genus Alligator; species Alligator mississippiensis. Next base: position 220,683,937 of record NC_081828.1, on the reverse strand, counting down.
GGAGCCACAAGACCCTGGGTTACCACCATGGCACTGTCCCAGCATCTGAGAGGCAGGGGGGCAGGTTTCCCTCCCTGTCTCCAACAAGACCCGCAGAACCAAAGCAACACGCTTAAGTGTTGGAGGAAGATATGGCCAGTCTCCCTGCTGGGGACCTTGGCCTTCCACTCTGAAACACTTTCTTCCTGTCCTGGGGAGTGGAACGGTCTCATGGCTGACAAGGACATTCTGCAGCAGGCCGAGAAATGTGGCAGAAGCGCCCACTTGCCCTGTGAGCAAACTGCATCCCACAACAGAGAGGAGGAGACAACAAGAACAGTCAGCATTGGAAGAAGCATTGAGGCCGTTTCAGTTGTAACAAGAAAGCTGCTGCTTCTCTCTTTTCTTGTGCGCGTGTGACACTTCTCTAGGTGTCTGCTGGGTTTATTTATGGCCTGTGCTGCCGCAGGGAGCGGGCTCATCTAAGCCCAGAGCCGACAGGGCAATGCCAGAGTAGATCTGCACACATTACAGCCAGTCTAGCCTATCACACTCCCCACACAGCACACTCAGATGTCACCTCCCCAAGACTCCCCAAGAGTCCCAGGAGAGCTCCAGAACGTAACAGCAATTCTGAAGTGCATGGCCCTTACCTGATGGAACAGGTGACGAGGAGAATGACATCTGCCTAATTAGGGAAGACAGAGGGGAGAGGCTTCAGAAGCCAAACAAAGCAGAGAAGCAGGAGGACTCCCTGCATTGGCATGGAGGGAGGTGTCACTAGCATGCAGGCAGTCAGTTCAGTCTGCACGTGCGTGCACACAAACACCTTGCCCCTCCGAGACCCCAGAGAGGAAATGGAGAGAAAAGAGCCCCTCATCCTCAACGGAAGGGACAAAGGCATTGAGTTAAAGCCTGGCCACAAGCTCCCTCCAGCCACTAATGACAGACACCATCATTAAGAAAGAAAAACAAGATGTGCCCAGCAGATCATGTCAGTTTTAGATGCTGTCCAGGGCTTGGGTTTGCAAGGAGCTGGCAAGCAGAACAACCCCACTACACTGCCCTGGTGACAACCCCTGCACAGGATGAGGGCAGCAGCCCTACCTCCTCCAAGCTCTTGGTCCTCAGATAGCCATTCTTCTGGAGGATGGCCCAGGCGACGTCTGTGTCATTCACGTTCATTTGGCAGCCGTAGGTCTCCAGGTACACTACAACCAGACAGCAGGTTATCAGGCTGAACAGGGCAAGGAACATACTAGGGGGCTCTTTCCCAGGAAGGGGATGCAAGCACTGGTGTACTGCGCCTGTCTTGCACTCAGGGCTGACTCGAGCATCTCGCTCCCAAGCTGCCTTCACCTCAGCACATGGGCTGCCTGGCTTGAGGGACAGACCAGGAGCCGCCAGGGATCTAACTCACTGCTATCCCTGCCCAGGGCGCCGCCCAGCCCTAGCATTTCCTCCGGTGGCCCAGCCCAGCCCAGCCCAGCCCAGCCCCAACCCCGTGACTCTCCATTGCCAGGGCCTGAAGCACCCGTACTATGACTGTGGGGAGACCAGACTCTCCCACAACTCCCGCATGTCACAACACCCGGGAGGTGAGGGCACGCGGAGAAGAGACTGAGACCATTGCCGAGAGGGGGGCAGGCAGCACAGGAACACAAACCTTTCCTCCCTGCCTCTGGGAGGGTGCTGGGCACCAGATACGGCACCGGCTCCTCCAGCCCTTCTGTCAGCTCACACGGAGGCTCCTGAGGCGGGGAGGCAGCTCTTAAGAACTGCTGCAGCGTTGGCCCTGCTGCCAGCTTGGCGCTCAGCTTCTGCAGGCCCTGCTTCTTCCCGGGCTGGGCACCAGCGGAAGAGCCTGCCCTGACCTCCGTGCGCATTGCCCAGGACGCGGGCCACCAGGTCATCCCGGCACTGCCCAACACGCGCTTCAAGGGCTGCAGCATCCCGGCGGAGCCCAGACAACCTACGACACACCAGAGCCACGCATGCAGCCGCCGGTCCTCCTCTACCGCAAGGAGACGCTTCACAAGGCCCAGGGCCTTCCACCCTCCCAGTAAACACGGGGCATGCCCCGGTCCGGGGGTTGACTCCGCCAAGGCCAGGTGCCCGCACCTCCCCGTGCCTCTGCGGGCACAACCGGGGCGGCAGCGACCCACAGAGCAGGACCTGGCACCGAGCTCTCGTCGCAGGCAGCGCTCACCGAGCCAGGGCTGAGTCCCTTACAGGGCAGACCGGCACGGCAGCGCCACGGAGCCCAGGCCGCCCCCACCCGCTGGGGCAGAGCCAGCCCGACCTCGCCGCGCTGCAAGGCGCCCCTGCCTCTCCCGGCAGCAGCAAGGCCCCGGGCGGGGCGGTGACCCCGGCAGCAAGGGGCAGCGCGCTCACTCGCCCGCCCGGCTCCGCCGCAACCTCGGCCCCGGCACTAGGGTTCCTACCCCCGGCTGTCCCGTGCCGGGCGGCTCCTACCTCCGGCGCCGCTCCTCGGCGGGAGGCCCCTGCCCACCTGCCCCGCAGCGGCTCAGCGCCGGGGGCCAAGCAGGACCCGCATCTCCGCGGGGACAGGCTGGGCAGGCCGCGGGCGCGCGCAGGAGCAGGCGCGGGCCGCGGGCTCGGCAGGGAAGGGCTTGCGCTGCAGGCGCTCCGTTGCAGCACGCCCGGCAGGGCGGGCCAGGGCAGGGCAGCCCCGCCGCCGGGCGGCGCGGTGCGGTGCGGTGCGGTGGCTGGGGCTCCGAGCAGTGCGCCCGGCCCGCTCCCCCGGAACAGCGCGCACTACAAACACCCCTCCCGGCCGGCTGGAGCAGCGCGCGCTCCGCCGAGCCCGACGCGCCGCCGCCCGGCTCGCTCGTGCTCAGGGCCGGGGGAGGGGGGTGGTCGTCCCGCCCCCCGCGAGTGCTGCCCGTCGCGCTCCTGGCGTCGACTCCTCCGTCGGCTGTACAACTCGTCTCGGAACCGCTCTGCTAGGCCTCACTTTTCCCATCTATGCAATGGGAACCTGCCCCACTGGCTTTATTAAATTAGCTGTGCTGCTCACAAAACGATTCCTCTGCCACCCAGGAACATTTCAGGGGAAGAAAAATGATTTTTTTGCTTTAGTCAAAAGGACAGTTCTTGAGACTTTTTCACATTTACTTGAAAACCAGCTCCCAATTTTTTACTTTAAACCTAGAAAAATAGGAATGTATTGTTTTGTTCATTTAAAACATTTGGTTTCCATATTCTTGGATTCCCCAGCAAAAACATGTTTGCAAAACTTCCTTTTGTGTCAAATGCTGTCTTTCGCTGGAAAAACATCAGAGGTCATTTATTAGACTATTTAGATCAACCATCCATAAATACTGGCATAGGCTGGAGGAAAAAATGGAGAACTCAGCAAATACAAAACCCTGCTGCCAATCTGTGCGTTACCCTCCTCCCAGGTCTCGAGTCTCCCCAGCCCCGTGGACTTGTACACATCCAGCTTTTCCAAGTGGTCCCTCATGTGTTCTTTCACCGCTGGGGGCTGCTCACCTCCTCCTCAAACTGTGCTGCTGGTGCAGTAGTGTGGGAACTGACCTTGCCTGTGAAAACAGAGGCCAAAAAAAGGCACTGAGCACTTCAGTCATTTCTGCATCCTGTCACAAGGTTGCCGCCCCCATTCAGGAAGGGGAGGCACTTTCCCTGATCCTCCTTTTGCTACTGACATCCTTGTAGAAACCCTTCTTGTTACCCTTCATATCCCTTGCTAGCTGACACTCGAATTCTGCTTTGGCTTTCCTGACTTCATCCTTGCATGCCCGAGCAATGCTCGTATTCTTCCCTAGTTATTTGTCCAAGTTCCCACTTCTTATAAGCTTCCTTTTTGTGGCCTAGTTTACTGAAGAGTTCCCCAAGCCCAGCTGGTCTTCTGCCATACTTGCTAGTCTTCCTGCGCATTGGGATGGTTTGTTCCTGCTCTGTCAGTAGGGCTTCTTTAAAGTATGGCCAGTTCTCCTGGACTCCTCTCCCACTCAGTCTGACTTCCCAGGGGATTATGCCCACAAGTTCCCCAAGCGAGCTGAAGTCTGCTTTTCTGAAGTCCAGGGTCCTTATGCTACTGCTTGCCATCCTTCCTTTCTTCAGGGTCCTAACTCAATCATCTCATGGTCACTGCTGCCCAGATTGCCATCCACTACTACATTCCCCACCAATTCTTCCCTGTTTGTGAGCAGCAGGTCAAGAAGAGCATGGCCCCTACTTGGCCGCTCCAGCACTTGCACCAGGAAGTTGCCCCCAAGGCTCTCCAAAAACTTCCTGGATTGCCTGTGCACTGCTGTATTGCCCTCCCAGCAGATGTCAAGGTCACTGAAGTCCCCCATGAGAACCAGGGCCTGTGACTGGGAAACTTCCACTGGCTGCTTGAAGAAAGCCTCATCCACCACTTCCTTGTGGTCTATAGCAGACCCCCCACTATGACCCTAACACAGAGACTCTCAACAGGCTTATCTCCAGCTTCACACCGCAACGCTAAGCAATCACATGGCTCTTTTACATACAATGCAATTCCTCCACCTTTTCTTCCCTGCCCATCCGTCCTGAACAGTTTGTACACATCCATGACAGTGCTTCAGTTATGTGAGCTCTCCTACCACGTCCCTATTGTTCCAATCACGTTCCAGTTCCACGAATGTGCAAGGACTTCCTCTACACATGCTGCTGTTAACAAGGGTGTTGTCTCTGGAGACACAGAGCCACAGTTTGAGAACTGAAACTAAGCATCACAGAGATGCTTAATGGGATCTTCTAGACTGAGCACTAAGTCCCATTGGGCAGAGTGGTTTTCTTTTAAGCTTTACTAATCTATATAGAAGCCTCTGGGAACCCCATAAGATTGGGTCCCTAATATAGTCCATAGCCTGTTGTGACCTAGTTATAAGACTTTTCTAAAAAGGTTACATGCTATTTGAGACTATATTCATATAAATTCTAATCCATGTTTTATAATATCTTTGAGCTGTAACATACCTTAAATTAAAAGTATCTTTATATAGTTGTTTTTAAAGCACCATAACCAAAAAAATTAAAAATATGATTAAATAAAAAAGTCTGATTAAAATTTTTACAAATCCAAATTTTTAAAAAATTGTTGGTTTTTATCCTAGAAATTAAGGGCTCGAAGGGACCTTGAAAGATCATCGAGTCCAACTCCTCTGCTCTGAGCAGGAATACTGCTAAGATCAAATGATCCCAGCAAGGTCTCTTGAAGACTTCCAAGGTTGGGGACTGCACCACCTCCTTGGGAAATCTATTCTACTTTCTGGTCACCCTAACCATAAAGACGTTCTTCCTTACATCCAACCTGAGACCATCGTCTAACAGTTTTGTAGCCATTGCTCCTTGTTCTCCCCTGGGGTGTCCTAGTGAACAGTTTTCCCCCCGGCACCCGATAGTCACCTTTTACATATATATAGACAGCCACCATGTCCCTCCTCAGTCTTCTCTTCCCCAGGCTGAACAGTCCCAGATCCCTTAGTCTTTCCTCATAAGGTTTGTCCTCCAGATCCTTAATAATTCTTGTGGCCCTTCTCTGGACCCTTTCATAGATGCATCTTTTTTTGAAGTGCGGCGCCCAGTACTCCAGCTGGGGTCTCATCAGCATCAAGTAGAGAGGAAGTATCAGTTTCTTATTCCTGCTTGCATTGCCTTGGCTAATGCATCCCAATATGCTATTAGCTCTCTTGACTATAGCATTGCGCTGGTGGCTCATGATCATCCTGTAATCAACCATAACCCAAGGGTCCCTTTCAGCCATCGTGCTGGCCAGGACATCTCCTAACCTATAATCATGTCACTGGTTACTTCTCCCCAGATGAAGCACTCTACATCTATCCTTACTGAACTGCATCTGGTTTTGCTCTGCCCACCTTTCCAGCTTGTCCAGGTCTGCTTGGATCTGCATCCTATCCCCTAGTGAGATCACTTTTCCCCATAACTTAGTACTGTCCACAAACTTGGCCAGTGAGCTTTCCGCATCCTCTTCTAAATAGTTGGTAAAGATGTTGAACAGCATGGGGCCAAGAACCAAACTCTGTGGGACACCACTGGCCACCCCCCTGGTCTCTTGCCTCTTCATCTGATTTGGGTGGTAGTAATCCTTTACCTACTATAAGGGAGTGGAGCATCACTAGGAAATGTCACAGTGTCGTCATAGATTCATAGATGTTAGGGTCGGAAGGGACCTCATCAGATCAAGTCCGACCCCCTGGCCTGGGCAGCAAAGAGTGCTGGGGTCACATGACCCCAGCCAGATGCTTATCCAACCTTCTCTTAAAAACCCCCAAGGTAGAGGAGAGCACCACCTCCCTTGGGAGCCCGTTCCAAATTCTGAGCATCCTTACCGTGAAGTTCTGCCCGACGTCCAGCCTAAATCTGCTCTCTGTCAGTTTGTGACTATTGTTCCTTCTTACCCCAGGAGGCACCCTGGTGAACAGAGCATCTCCAATTCCTTGCTGCCCCCCACCAATGAATTTGTAGGCAGCCACAAGACCACCTCTTAACCTTCTCTTTTGGAGGCTGAAGAGATCCAGGTCCCCTAGTCTTTCCTCATAGGGCTTGGCCTGCAAACCCTTAACCATACAAGTGGCCCTTCTCTGGACCCTCTCTAGGTTATTCACATCCTTCTTAAGGTACAAGTGCCCAAAACTGGACACAGTACTCCAACTGCGGTCTGACCAATGCAGCACAGAGGGCAAATATCACCTCCTTGGCTCTATTTGTCATGCATCTGCTAATGCATCATAACATGAGGTCAGCTTTGCTGATGATTTCATCACACTGACAACTCACGTTCATCTTGGAGTCCACTATGACTCTGAGATCCCGTTCCGTTTCTGTGCTTCTGAGAGGATCATTCCCCAGCTGGCAAGTGTGCTGGATATTTTTTATGCCCTAGGTGCAGCACTCAGCATTTGTCCTTGTTGAACTGCATGCTATTGTGTTCAGCCCACTCTTCCAACCTGTCCAGGTCTGCCTGCAATCATTCCCTACCCTCTGGTGCGTTCACTTCACCCCACAATTTAGTATCATCCACATAGACAGAGTATACCTCACTCCCACATCCAAGTCACTGATGAAGACATTGAAGAGCACAGGTCCAAGGACTGAGTCCTACACTGCTCAAATCCTTCCAGGTTGATACTGACCCATCCACCACCACTCTCTGCATGATCAAATGGGGCAACTGACATCTGACGCCCAAGAAAAAGCCAATCTCCTAAATGACTATTTTGCATCAGTCTTTCACCCGCCCGCGGGGGTCAGAGTGTCAGAGTGGACACAGGACACCCAGGGAGCAGACGGGCCCACACTTGCCGTAGCTCTGGTGAGGGAACGCCTCAAGAGGCTAGCCATCCATAAGCCCGTGGGCCCAGAAGGAACGCACCCAAGACTCTCGAAGGGGCTGGCACACATCATAGCACGCCCTATAGCAAAGATGTATGAAAATTCGTGGTGCTCGGGTGAGGCTCCAGAGACTGGGAAAGAGCTGCGGTCCCAATCGTCAAGAAAGGAAGGAAGGAAGGAGGATCCAGGGAATTACAGGCCAGTCAGTCTGATGTCCATCCCTAGAACGATTGTGGGGAAAATCATCGAGGGATCCAACAGCAACAGGCTAATGAAAGGCAACCATCTGAATGCCAGTCAACACGGCTTTGTTACTGGTAGGTCTTGCCTGACTAACCTCGTCTCCGTCCATGACGCATTGCCTGGACAAAGGAGACTAGGTTGATGTCACGTATCTGGATGTCAAGAAAGCCTTTGACTTCGTCTCCCACGACGTCCTCATAGTTAAGCTGGGGAGCTGCAGCCTGACCACGGCTGGGGGACTGGCTCCGGGGTCGGACCCAAAGACGGGAACAAATCAGTGTGGCATGAGGTGACCAGTGGCACCCCCAGGGCTCAGTACTTGGGCCAGTACTCCTCAGTGTCTGTACTGGTTATGTGGATGTGGGTGCGAGACGCGGGCTGGCACGCGCTGCGGGGAAGCGGTCACACCGGAAGACAGGCTGGGGTTACGGGCCGACCTGGACACGCTCGCGAGCTGGGCGGACCAAAGCCTGATGGTCTTCGACGCGGAGAAGTTGAGGGCGCTGCACCCTGGCAGGACGAGCCGACAGCGCACTTACACGCCTGGCGGTGCTGCGCTCGCTAGCGCCACGACCAAGACATGCGGGTCTTGACTGACCACAAGATGAACACGAGCCCCCGGTGCGATGCTGTGGCTGGCAGAGCAACCCAAACGCTGGCGTGCAGCCACCGACGCATCTCGAGCAAACCCAGGGGCGTCACCCCCCGCTTGGGACACTACATCTCCCAGCGCGCCCCAGGACCCAAAATGGATGCTCGGAAGTGGAGAAACGGAAAACTACATCTCCCCACACACGCCATAGTCCAAGATGGCCGATCGGAAGTACACAGGCAGAAGACTACATTTCCCAGCGCGCCCTACATCCTAAAATGGCCGACCGGAAGTTCCGAGGCGGAAGACTACATCTTCCAGCGCGCTCTAAGATCCAAAATGGCTGCCCGGGCGTAGAGGCGGAAGAATACATCTCCCAGCACACCCTATAATCCAAAATGGCCTCCCGGAAGTACAGAAGTGGAAGACCACATCACCCAGACGGCCTTGGGACACGACATCCAGCGTCACGGCCTTACGTTTCCCGGGCAACTCGCGTTCAATGGCGGGCTCCGCGAGCCGCCGGCGTCCATCGTGCCCCCGGGGCCCTGCCCGGGTCTCGAGGCCGGCCCAGGGCTCGGCGGGCGGGCGGGCGGCACCTCTTCCTGCCCGGGTGTGCGGCGTCCTCGCGGCAACGGCGGCTCGTCTCTGCGCGCCCTCGAGTCCGCTCGGGGAGGGGGAAGGAGGCCGCGCCCGCCCGCCATCGCCCGCCCCGTCTGCTCGGCCAGAGCGCCTCTGCGGGGTCCCGCCATTGCCCCTCGCTTCGCCCGGGCTTACCGGCTACAGCGCCGGAAAAGAGGAGCCCTGCCGGCCCACACCGCACTCCCGACCCGCGCCCGCGCCCTCGTCCTCTCCCCGTCGGTGCCCTTCGCTCCCCGCCTCCACCACCCCCCCCAGCCCCGTCGGTGCCCGCACTCCCCACCTCCACCCTGGCCTCATCGGTGCCCCGCACCCCCGACCCGCGCCCTGGCCCTGCCGGTGCCCCGCACTCCCGATCTCCAGCCCCCCCCCCGACCCGTCGGTGCCCGCACTCCCGACCTCCATCCCCCACAGACCCGTCAGTGCCCCGCACTCCCGACCCGCACCCTGGTCCTCTCCCCGTCGGTGCCCGCACTCCCGACCTCCATCCCCCACAGACCCGTCAGTGCCCCGCACTCCCGACCCGCACCCTGGTCCTCTCCCCGTCGGTGCCCGCGCTCCCCACCTCCAGCCCCCACAGACCCGTGGGTGCCCCGCGCTCCCGCCCCGCAGCCCGTGTCCCTGGCGGTGCCCTCCCCTGCTGCCCCGCGTCCCCTCCCTGCTGGCGCCCCGCACTCCTGACCCGCAGCCCTCGTCTCCCCCCTCCCCCGGCCATGCTGGCATTGCTCGCTCCCGCTGCTGTCCCTGCCCTCGACCCACACCGCCCGGCCCCACGGGCCCTCGCTCCAGACCTGCGGCCTCCAGCCTTGCTGCTGCCACCCTGCCCCAGCCCTGCCAGAGGGGCGCTCGAGCGCGCACAGCGAGGTGGCTCCGACTCGCCTCGGTGTCGGCGGAGCGAGCGGTCCCGGTGCGGGCAGGAGAGAAGGGGAGGATGCCCGTGTCGCCCCCGCCCTGGGCTGGGTCTCCAGTGCTGCGCCAGGCCGCCGGGCCGCAGCCCCCCCTGCTCCCCACTTCCTCCAGGCAGCGTCTCCTGGGGCCGTGGGGCCTGCACGGGCACCAGCGCTGGTCCCAGCCGAGCCCAGTCCGGCCAGAGCGCCCCGCTGTGCTCAAAGGGGCCCTTCCCCGCTGGAGGGCAGGTGCCTCCCTGGTTCTGCAGCAGATGCCAGGCACCTTCCCCCAACGCAGCCCCTGCCTCCAGTCGCCCTCCCACCCTGCTGCCAGCAGAGCAGAGCAGAGCAAAAATCCCAGACACGCCTCAACAAGAGGACGTGTCTGGGACAACCCAGATTTATGGTAACCCTACTTTCATCTTGTTCCCTAACCAGGCTGGTTGAGGAGCTCTGCCTCCCTGACCTGCCTGGTGCTCTCCCACGTCCACTTGCTTTACGCTGCTGTTGGCACCTGCTGTCTCTGGCTCACTCCTGCTGGTTTTGAGCCTCTGGGCTGTTACCAGCTGGGAGCTGTTGCTGGTACAGCCCTCAGCCCTTTGCCGAAGCACGGGCCCAAGGCAGGGCAGGGCAGGGCAGGCAGACCCTCCCCACCACCCAGCCCCAGCGCTCCCGGAGAATGTCTCAGGTCTACAGTGCTAAAGGCAGCTGTGGGGCGCACAGACCTAAGTGGTGGCACAAGGAGGGGAGCCCTGCAGAGATGGGTATGGTGATGGGGGCCCAGGGAGCTGGACTGTACTATTGTCCAGCTCCCTTTAAAGACCAGGAGACGACCAGCTGATCACATGAAAGCTGGGAGTGCTGGGAAAATATTCACAGGGACCGTTCTTTTTCCAACAGGCAGTCATGATGATGGAGAGGAGCTGCAGACAAGGCCACAGGTTTATCAATTCCCATTATAGTTGGGCTTGCATGCGAGTCACTTTGCCCCGTGGGTTGGACTGGAGTCCACGTCCTCCACGTTGTGCTGGGGACCTTGTGGGACCTGATGTCCTTGGAGTTCTCAGAAAGGGATGTTCCAGTTACTTTCAATGAGAATAGTGTGAAAGCTGCTTCCCCACTGCCCCCACCCAAAGCGCTTCACTGAGGCACTGCTAGGGCCTGCTCGGTGGACAGACATGAGGAAAGTGCACAGGATACAAAGGAACAAAGTGTTTATTGTTAAAAGCTTTTTCTACGAATCACTCTGCATCATACAACAAAGATATGGTGGCTACAGAGTAGAGAGAGCCGTGCTCTCTCGTACACACACACACACACCCACCCACACACTTACCCACACACAATTTTTTCTATGGAGTTCCATTCCTGGACACGGTTGGCAAAGCCGCTTGTGGCACAAGATCTGATGGGACAGAAACATCTCACTGAACAACAGAGCAGCTACAGACAGTAGGGAGGGGTCGCTTCAGGAACACGGAGCCTCCTTTCCCTGCACGGTCTCCCACAGCCCAGGGAGGGGCTCTCACCAGGAAATCCTGACTGGCCAGTGTCGGCAGAATTGGGAGCCCCAGCACAGACACCTCGACGGCTGCCCCAGTGTTGCCCTCCAGCCCCATCCTCGTGGGTTTGAACGAGGCACTGGTGCAGGTGTGTTTGTCTGCACCAGAGCTGCAAACGCTGCTGTGTGGCTCAGCAAAGCCAGCATCAGTATTGGTGGGAAACTTCCTGAATACAAATGAAGTTTTCCATAGACCTGTAGGCTGGGCCTCCACCTGCCCATTTCCCAGGCTATACAGCAGTTACCAGACTGGCCGTCGTGCTCACTTGCTCTCTCTATTCACTTGAGTATGTGCTCACGTGTGCGTGCACACACACACACACACACTCACTCACTCACTCTATTGCATCACATGGACTCTGCTATACCCACATAATACTCCACACATTACGCTGTGCTATGACTTATGGCACTTCAAGGGCTCTCTGCTCCATCTCCTCCCATTGATGTATTCTGTGCTGCAGGTCACTGACCACATGTGGTCCCCTCCTGCAGTTCCCAGGCAGCTCTCACTCCCATTCCTCAACCATTGGTCAAAAGCAGCAGTGGTAAAAGACTGCTTGAAACCTGCCACTTCAACCCATCCTCAGCCCCAGGACACAACTTCTCCATCCCCAGCCTGGCACTTGACAGGGCTTTACTTCCCCAGCACTGTCTCCTGGGTCTTAACTATGACCCAGAGGCCTGCACATCATATATTGACCTTCCTTCTCTGGCATGGGATAGACCTCTTGTTGCAACATTCATTGGTTGCTACTGGACAACTGGTGAATCCTCAGCCTCGCTAAACCTCCTCCGTGCCTGAAGTGAAAGCCAGCTCGTGTTGAGCTCAAACCAGGTTTATTATTCAGAGTCTTCCAAGGTGACAAGGTAGCCAAGTCCCTCCACCTTCTGCCAGTGCCCGGCGGTGCAGGTGCGGCCCTGCACCTCCCAGTGGTGCTCCTTTGCTGTTCCTTGCGGGCAATTGCCCACATTGCCAATAACCCTAGCTCCGGCTCCTGGCTGCGCAGTTGGAGCAGGGACAGTTTCTGTTTCTAGGGGACTGCATTCCAGACCTGCCCTTTCACTGCTCCCAAACATGACAGGCACAAACTCCCAAACCCCATTTACCCAAGGGAAACAGCCATCAGCCACTCCTAAGGATAACTTGGGGAAGAGCAATCGTGGTGTATATAAGGCCCAGGGGAGGGTGACCACTATGATAAAACAGCCCTGGCAGGGCACATTTCCGGGGTACGTTTGAGCTTGTATCTGGCACCTGTACAGTACGCTGCCGTGGAAGTAAGCGTCCGCGTGATGCTGCGGCAGTTCCCCTGGGTGGTTGCACTGTTAAAGGAGGTTCTAAAGCAGATGTGTTCAGTTCCAGCTGGAAGTCAGTCAAGCTTCTACAAGCAGCAAGGGCTTCATGCCGACCCCAGCAGCACCCCTCAGCGGGGATGTGTGGCACTGCTGGGAGAGTTCCTTAATTGAAGTACTCTGGGTCCACGTGCTGTCGTCCCAGCCCCAAGGCCTGGCCCTGCCTTTTCTCTGACATCCCCCCAGGATACTTCTGCATGTCTTATTCCTGGAAACTGAGCCAATCCTCTGAATGTAGCTGCTCGATTTACCACATACAGAAAAGAGCTTTTACACTGGACAGCATGCACACAACTGACACAGCAGCCTAATAAATATGGAAGCACAGTAGCAGATGACCCAATCCGGTTCCCTTCAGAAAAGTTTGCCTGTGGTCAGGTTAAAAGTCCTACAGTAAGTGAGATCTAAATGGTCTTTGCTCCCCAGCACCTCATTAGTCCCCGTGTCAGACTGTGGCATTGGCACGGTGCAAGGACTGCAAAAGCCTCACCAAAGCGCTGAGGCACCAGCCCTTCTCACAATGGAAGGCCTTGCTGCCCAGGACACAGTGATCTGCAGCAAGGTTCTCGCATGAGTCTCAGCTGCAAGTCAAGTGCCTCCGCCGCTCTCGATACAGTGGGCAGAGCAAACACTGACTGCAGAAAAGGTGCATGGACTGGGCAGGAGAAACCCGGAAGGTCACCAGAGAAGGATGAGTTGTTACTGGGGGAGACCTGTGAGGACATCGGGGGCAGAGAGGGCAACATGGAGAGAAAATGTACCATGGAGTACAGCCGTGACAAACCAGGCATGCCGCTCCTTGTGCGAGATCGAGGAGGCAGTGGTGGTGAAGACGCAGGCATCTGACCTTTGTGCCTCCCGGCAGCCTCAGGGAAAGGAGAGCCACAGCCCCACTCTGCCATGCTGCAACATTGCTCAGCTAGGACTTGGCAGCACCTCAGGACCCAGAATCCTTTGCTTGAGCACTGGTCCCTAATGAGAAGCCAAGCGCAGAAGAGCAGCAGAGACACTGGGTGTCTGACGCACCAGCTTCTGCTAATGCCAGGTGACTGGCGCATCAGCCTTCCACTGGCACCTGGTACTTCAAAGTGGTTCCCAACAAAGAACCTCTGGTTTCTCCAGCTTTCCCAGAATGCAGCTGGCTCTAGCGGTGCTGCTGCCAAGGACGCCTGGGGTCCTGATCCGAATCGGTGCTCTTCCTCTCCATACAGAGCACTGCGTCATCTCTGCGAGCTCCTGGCCTGCCTTGTGGCAGTTTTTCTCAGGCTTTCATGTGGGGGGGCAGATCTTGCAGAAGACGTGGCCGGGCCGTACCTTGCTATTTGTGATGCTTTGTCATTTAATTCCTCCTTGTTCGCCTTCTCCAGGGTGAGGTAGCCCTGGCACTGCTCTGGCTGGCAGGGTGGTGTGTTTCAGTCGCTGAAGGATTTCACAGCTGGGCAAGGGAACATTCTGCTCAATCCTAAGGACTTGCTGGTGCTGAATGCTGGAAAGGGTCTCAGCTCCTAGCTGGAACCATGTCTTTATTTCTCTGTATTCATGGTTTTCTGTACCCCTCATGCTAACCCCCTGCCCATAACTCTGGTATAGTCAGTCCATTGTGGTTGCTGTATGGTGCTGAACTTCCCACTACAACTTAATGATGCAAGTGGATGGATGAACCTGTAGTTTCATTGCTGGGACACTGTATGGGGACAGGGATTGGATGCCCTCTCTGGCCAAAGATGGTTGGAGATGCCTGCGCTGGCAGGATTCTCAAGGGTCGCTCTACAGCTGGTGTTCGGACTGGTGTTACTATGGCACGTTCTTGTCCAGTCACTAAGCAGGTCCGTGTGTAACAGTGAGCTAAGTAACACGGAGAAGTCCCCCAGCACGGTGCCAGTGGGGTTTCGTGAGTGGTGTTTATGTGTTACGCACTCCCAGAGACTGTTCCAGTTCCTGCCGGCGCTGCTGGATCTGGAGAATAAAAAGAGGAAGCTGCATAGCTCTGGATATCAATGTCACAGCCTGCCGGCAGGAGGGTCCATGCTGCCCATACCCACTGAGCCCATGTGTACAGCTGCATCCCCTCCTTACCTTGCAGTAGAAGTATCTGCTCACAGCCTCTTGGGACCAGGGCTCATGATAAAATTCAGCTCTCCGTTCCTCCTCAGGGTTCCCAACCACATCTGTCATCACCTATGGAAACGGGCACAGATTTCTTACAGAGCTCTAACAACCAGCCCATGAGGGGTCCATGCACCCTCCACCGGCAGCATCACGTGGTTTGGATCTCAGCTCCAGCACCTGCACTCCAGTGCTGCCTTTATCCCACATCCAGTCCTCCCTGCAGACCGACCCCGTTCCCACAGGGAGAGGAGCACAGAGACCAACAAGGCTGGGAGAGGCTGAGGACTCAGAATCGGCAGGATATGTAATAAATCCTTACACAAGATAAACAGAAAACAACACCTAAATCCCCTAAAATAGCCCTATATGCAGAAATGACCTAAGGCAACTGGCACTGTAATCCTCTCCTGGCTGAGCCATTCGCTCAGGGATGTGAGCCACAAAACACACTGCCTCTTTCAACCTATACTCTGCAATACATGCATCTTTCTGATGAGGTAAAATACATAATTAGCAACATGTATGTGGTCCAGGATTAGGGATGCTACTGGAAAGTGTCAAAGGAGTTTTCACCTATTGGGCTTGTGCCAAACTAAGCAGGAACTTGTAGGGCATCTGAAATATTCATCAGTCACCCAGGGTTGCCATTTCCACTCTGATCCTAGGATGTTTTGAAGTGTCCTGTTCTTGTCACATGTTTTGTATAAAGGGACTTTTATTTCTCACTGTTCAGCCTAATCTAAGATGCAGGCTCTTCAGCTCAGATGCTGCTTCTCTTCCATACCTTTGAGATGCCCAACACACTTGTGGATGTACTATAAATCATCATCATCATCATCATCATCACTATGATAACCTTAAAGGTTATCAAAGGTTTTGTGAAGGACTGTCCATAAAAAGGTCAGCATATCCTGTAATAGTCTCACTAATAACTGAAAATCTTATCCAAAACTCAAGAATCATTGCAAATCTTACCTAAAACACAAAGTGGGAGAAATCTCATGGCTTCAGCAATGTGACTGTCTTTTTGGTAAGTGATCATTTGGGGGCAGAGTGCAAAGTGTGAAACTCAGAAAGGAAAATATTATTGCATAGTGATTTGGACTTTCCTTTTTCACTGTCCTGACAAGCAAATGAACTTTTTAACTTCCTGATGTTTCTGCGTTTAAATTGGCAGCCTCAAGACTGCAGTAAGAAAACATTTGCCATTTAATCTGCTTGTTTATTCTGTAAAAGAAATGAGAAGGAAGAACTAACAAACAGGAAAGCTGTACTGTGGCACTTCAGGGTCACATAGCTGCATTTTATGTGATTTCATTAGGTTTCATTTTACTGCAAGACAGCCCCAGTTCATCCTGCCACCCAAACCTCATCATCTGATCACAAGTTTAGCTATCACCTCCTTGCAGGCAACACAAATATGCATCCACAATCTGCAAAGGAGGCAAAGTATCTGTATTTCTGTGAATTATTATAATTCATTATTGCAGTGAATCAGCAGCTAGAATTCCCCACCAAGGACTAGGGGTCCACTGTACTGCAGATAGGCAGACAGGAAATAAAAGACCCAAAGCCAGGACATCCTAGATGGACAAAAATAATGAGAGTTTCCATTATAAACATTGCTCAGCTCTTATCTTCTACCTCGACCGTCTAACAAAATGTGAGTTTTGTACACACTGGCAGAGGTGAGTCTCAAAGGGCAGGGAGGGATTAGACAGATGATAAAGTAATGGCTCTGTGGTAATGAACCTTCCCCACGCTCACAGTGCTCCAAGAGGTGAAACAATATTATTTAACCAAAGCGATGTGAATCACACGGGTTAGAACAAACAAGAACTACTACTTGAGATCAACATGAATGGTGGCCGCTTCTCATATGACCCATGGAACTATGTGGTTGGAGCCCTACCCCCCTGACCTCCTCTCCCCCTCCCAAAATCTCCACTCACCTTGAGATCCCGACTCTGGGACCGGAGGAGGTCCTGGATGTACCCTTTGGGGTCTTTGGAGAAGCTCAACATGAAGTCACGTTGTATCTTTAACTGATTTATGGATTCGATTGTCTCGTGAATCTGAAAGCAGGAAAAATTAGATGGGTGCCCTTTTACTGAAGACTTCCCAAGTGCCAGGAACTCAGGGGCCAGCCCCGGCCACCAATCTGTTCCTCATACAAGATACAGACCTGGCAGTGTGACCACTAGGGATTATGAAGGGCCCCACGGCACCTTTCTTCAGAGTGGGGTTGCTAACCCCGATAGCCTGGCCATGTTCTGCTCTCCTACGTACAGTTTGACTATTGTGCAGGATCTTCCTCCCTTCACATCTTCAGCCCTGCATAGGGTGAAGTATACAGTGTCAAGGGGCCAGCTTGTTGCCCTGGAGGGTACAAGGAATTCTCTGTTTCCACTTTGCCAGGCCTGGGTGCGAGGTGCCATGCAAGCCTGTCATTAGAACAGGCCCCAGGTTAGGAGATCATGGGAGCTTGTATTCTGGCAGGACCTGGAGTGCTACTGACTCTAATGCATGTTACTTTTGTCCTGCTGCTTGCCTTGATCAGGTCCAAGACCAAACACTTATACCAGCTGATGCAGGGGCCAAAACCTGCTGGCCTTTCTTGCGAGAGCAGGCACCTGGAGTCAGCAGAACTACTCATGTGCCAGGAGCAGCATAATGTTTTACTAAGAGGTTGGACAGTAGATCTGTATGGGGTGGTTTGGATAGGGATGTTCCTGTCTCAAGCACTAGTTGTGACCTCTGCAGGTCCTTTCCAGCCCCACTTCTCTAGGACTGATATGGCACAAGAAACAGCCAACAGACTAGAAGGGCTTACAGAGGAGTCATCGGGGCTTTAGAGACAGCGTCAAGATAATCTGCTGTAACAGAAGGAAGGAGGAGGCCTCTAGTGAGCACTCAGGGCAATGTAACCAGCATGAATGGCAGAATGGAGCATATTCAGTGGAAAGCAAGTTGTTGGGTCATGTGGTCAAGGGGTTTCTGATATGCAGCCCCTTCAATATTCACTGATCTATGGACATCAAAACCTGAAGGGTCTACCAGATCATGGTCCAATGGTGCTGGATCTCTGGCCTGTGGAGCTGAGGCAGCTTGTGGGGCTCTCTACAGCTCCAGAACTTTGGCAGCAGGGGAGCGGTGGCAATTAATGCTGCCACTGCTGCCCCACTGCCAAACTCCCAAGCCCTGTGGCCAGAAGAAATGGCCCATATGCTGGATCAGGCCAGCACACAGAGCCCAATCCAGGGTGCGTGGGGATGGGGATGGGAACAGGACAGCGAGCCTGATCCGACATGTGCAGGGCCAGGGTTTAATCCATGGTGCATGGAGCTGGGACCAGGGCTCCATCCAGCATATGTGGAACCAAGGCCAGAGAAACAGACCTGACCTGGTGTGTGCAGGGCTGGAGGAACAGGCCTGATCTGGTGCACGGGGCTGAAACTACATGTCAGATCACACCTATGTACTGATCCCATGCTGAATCTGGCCCGTGGGCTGATCCTGTACACCAGATCTGGCCACAGATGGACCCTGCACGACTTCTTCAGCCTGCAGCCCAAGATGTTTGGGCACCGCTGACCTGGTCCAGTGGTTCCCAACCTTTTTGGCTCAAGCCCCCTTTGGAAAATACCAGCTCTTTGGTCTCTTTTGTTTGACTACAGAACAGTAACAGAGTGATTCTTCTGTTGCAAGGAGCACAGGAAGACCACAGAGGGTCAGAACAGGGTGGCCCAATTTCAGAGCATTTGGGGCTGCGCATTGCACAGGTCACCACCCCAGCACCACAGGGGCTGCACTGGCTCCCCAGGACCTGTGCTGCATGCACCCTCTCCCCCACCACGAGCCCCACCGCACTGCTGCTGTACGAGCCCCCACACTGCCACTACTACATGGGCAATCCCCCCTGCTGCCATGCAAGCAACACGAATGGCCCCTGACCCCGCTGCTGGTGCTGCTGAGCTCACTGGACCTCCTACTGTGCTGTCCTGCCGTAGAGCTGCAGCAGTGGTGGTTACGGGAAGGGGAGCCCAGGGGTATACGCTATTCCCTTGCAGGCCATGTGCTCCTAGCGCACACAAGCCCCAGGTACCCACCAACCAAGCCCAGTACTTGTGTGACTAAAGCCCCTTCCAGCAAGGCACCCAGTCTGGACACTAGACGCCTTTCTAAAGGACACTCTTCAGTCCAAAGCATATTGTCGGACTCAGTGCGGAGGTATGGTGGTGACGTTCTGTGCTGTGTGTTACATCTGAGGCACCTTCTGGCCTTGCCAACTGTCAATATTGCCACCCCAAGGAATGCTTCTTTGTCATCCCCCCTCCAAACTACCCTGTTCCTATGCTGCAGTCACACAGGACCAGCCCTGCGAGATGTGCCCCTTGGGACCATCCCTCCCCTCCCCTACCCCTAGGTCAGTGCCCCAGAACACAGCCTGTGACCTCTTCTCCCGCAGAGCACCTCCATTGCAGCACGCCCACCCTCAACATCTTCCTGCAAGTGTGCCATGTAACAGTCATGTGCTCGGGACATGATCCCTCCTCCCTCACATGCCAATACCTTGTTGTCCAGTGCAGTAATCTCCTGCTGGTTGGCCGTAGAGAGGAGAAAGCTGCTCATCTGTCCTTTCAGGGGATCTTCCACTTCCACATCGATGTCATAACATGCTGTCTTCTTTTGGTCATTGGGGTCAACGCTACAGGGAAGACAACATGGAGCTGTGACCCTCCCTTCAGCTTCAATGCACTCGGGGCTGCGACTGGACAGACTGCCCAGAGGTTCTCCAGGTCCAGGCCAAGCTGCTCCCGCAGAACTGCACGGAGCTGCAGCCTCCACGTCTCCTGGTCCGAGACACAGCAGGGAGTGTGTGCATGGGTGTAGGGGTGGGCGAAGTTCCTAGCTACTCTGGTCAGAATGGACCAAAATCAACAATTTAAATTTAAAAAAAGGTAAATTAGGGGTGTCAAACTCATTTGGCCCCCAGGCCAGATCCACCCACTTCTGGCAGCAGGACAGGCAGCAGCAGGGAACTGCAGGGGTTACCACAGCTGCTGCTCACTCTGACAAGGCTCAAACATGTCCCCAGTGGGGCTCTGGACTCTGTCACCACTCACCCTGCCCTGAAATCCCTGGCTCCTCAACATGGCTCCACAGCTGCATGTTTGACACCCCGGTGATAAAGTATCAGTCATTTTTGTTTAAACTGACTTTTTAAATTTAAATGCATTCTTTTAAAAATTAAATCAAATTTCAATTCATGAAACCCTATGTTAAGGTCTAAACATACTAGAATTATTAAAGTAATTTAATTAAAGAAAACCATGTTTGCATTCATGGGCTACTGGTGCTGCCTTAGTCGGGGGGGGGGGGGGGATGTGCCCCCCTCCTCTCCCCCGACCAGTTTCATTGCCGGGGGGGGGGGTGTCCCCCCACAGCTGATCTTGCTGCCAATCTCTTGGGGGGGAGGAGAGGGGGATCCTCCGCAGCTGATCTCGCTCCTGGGAGAGAGTTCCTCCACAGCTGATCGCTGCAGCCGCGTCCGGGAGTGGCTGCAGCTGCTTCTGGAAGCAACTGCAGCGATTGGCTGGTGCTTGCAGTGGGGGTACCAGCGCTCCCGCCTGCCCCCTTGCCCATTGCCTAAGCAGCAAGTGCGGCCAATCAGGGGGTGCACCAGTGCTTTCAGGGGGTGCACGTGCACCCGTGTACCTCCTACAGGTCGCCACTGTTTGCATTATGTTTTTGCTGATGAAGTTTTAAAGATTGATGAACTACAGAACCAGGGGAAGTCACCAGGTGAGCACCCAGGACCAGCGCCAGGCCAGGTGCAATAAGGGATGCTAGCACCGAGTCATACTCAGGAAAGCAGGAGGCCGAACTCCAGGGCTGCTGTTCTGCAAACCCCACTGGTCCATAGCCTCCTCCCAGGGACCCCCAACGCCACAGGTGCCACGGTTCTGATCGCAAAGCCCTGGGGACACCCATGCCCAGAGCCAGCGAGTCTCAGCAGAACTGAGCAGCTCATGCCAAAGCCCCGTCGGGATGTGAAGTGAGGCTGCTCCCACCCAGGTTCCTGAAGGGGCTTGATCCGGTGGATGCTCTCAGCAGCCTCTCCCCCAACGGGTGCTGGATTTCTACAGACCAAAGTGGTGGCTGCCATTCTCATGTCACAGCTGCAGTGGAGCCCTTGCCCAGGATGTTTGCAGAACAGTAGCCCCGGAGTTCGGTCCCCTGCTTTATTGAGTATGACTTGGTGCTAGCAACCCCATAAGGAAGAACTTCGTTACTGTCCGAGCCCCCAAGATTTGGAATAGACTGCCGCCAGAGGTGGTTCAAGCACCTACTTTGAACGCCTTCGAGAGACATTTGGATGTTTATCTTGCTGGGATCCTATGACCCCTGCTGACTTCCTGCCCCTGGGGCAGAGGGCTGGACTCAAAGATCTTCCAAGGTCCCTTCCAACCCTGATGTCTGTGAAATCTATGAAATCCCTTATTGCACCTGGCCTTGCACTGGTCCTGGGTGCTCACCTGGTGACTTCCACTGGTTCCGTGGTTCGTCAGTCTTTCACACTGGGGGTTGGACTAGGTGACCTCCTGAGAGCCCCTGTGGCAGGGCACTGGCCGTTCCTGCCACTGAGGACTGGGCCAGGGAGGGGAGGTGCCTGATGGGGGTGGCCATTTTAAGGCGCAGCTCCTTGAGCCGAGGGCAGTTAGTGACCAGCCAGCAGAGGAGAAACACCTGTCTGCTGAGCCCTGCCAGGAACACTTGGAGGTAAGGGTGAGGCTATGGGGATGGCTTGGAGGCCTCATTGGTCCTGGACATGACCAGGGCAGGCGGCCTGGTGGGGCTGCTGGTGGCATGGCAGTCCCCATGTAAATGCCAGGAGTGAGCACCTCCCCGGTGAAAGCTAGGTCAGGCCACCTTAACCTCAGTCCCCACCTTTGGGTGGGTTATTTAATGCAGGGAAAGCCAGGTAAGCTTCTTGAAGTGCCTGAGCCTGCTGGGGTGAGTAATCCTGCAGGGCAAAGCACCTGAGCCAGAAATGGGGGACCCCCCAAACCCTGTGAGCAGGCAAGCAGCTTAGACCTGACCCAAGGTACCCGACTGGTCCATGTTGGGGCCAGGACCCACAGAGGGGTCAAAAGGGCCAGGGTCCCACCATGAGGGATGGCCAGAGAGCAAGAGGCTCGGGATCCTGACTGGCCCGAGACAGGGCCAGGGCCTAAGGGGGGCCCAAAGGTCCCAGAGAAGGGACCACAGCTAATGGGTGAAGGGTACGGCCATGTTTAGCTGCCTGGGATGCCATCTGCAAGGCTTGGGCTGCAGTGTAGGGGTGGAACAGAGCTTCAGAGATCCCCTTAAAGATTGGGGTTCAAAATAGGTAGCCTCCCGCCTGATTAACATCCTCCTATTACTACATCAAGGCGTGGCAGGCGATTGAGGTGGGCAGCTGGCCCATAAATAGGAGACAGGCTGGTGCTTGCACCGGGAGTGAAAGCTTGCCCCTGTCACACCTTCCAACCCTAATTTTCTATGATTCTGTGATGTGGTGACTCCAGCACAACACACATCTCTGCCCGGCTCTTCTACAACGAGGGCATTTTCTGCACCTCCCGCCGAAGCGGGGCCTTTGCACAGGATGAATTCCAGCTCCGCAGGGCCTGCGGGAGCAGCAGGAGGGCACGCAGCTCTAGTCACAGCTGAAGCACTCCCCAGGGATGTTGGGCCCCTGGGCTCCTGTCCCCAGCACACACACCTGATGATGTGGTTTATCACTATGGGATCCGGGGGCAGCAGCAGGTTCGTGAGTCGCTGCGGGATCTCGGAGAACTTTAACCGTGGACAGTCAAAGATCTGAAATGAGGAAAGAGCTGGTTGTTATCCTGGGCCCAGAGCTCACAGGGAGCAGCCAGCAGGAAGCTGGGCACTGCAGCAGGAGGCAGCACTGAGCACGCCTCCAAACTGTCCCGGGAAGACTTTACACTGACGCAGTTTCCGCCCCCGGCCTCTCATTGCAGGGCAGGCTGCAGTCAGTGCCGGGTAGGCGGGGGTGCGGGAGGGCCCCTGCACCTGAAGGGAACAGCTCACTTAAGGGACTAGCTGTGCTAGTGGCAGATCCTTCCCACTACGACCACCGGGGAAGACACCTGGATAAAAAAATGCTATTTATTTTTCAAAGGCAATGTTAAAATCCTCCCCTTCCTCCCCAGAAAGCGCCTGCAAAAAATAGTTAATTTTATGGTGAAAAAAAAAACAAATCCAAAAGAAAGCAGCAGCAGCCACCTCAAGTTTTCCCATAATCTTCTTGACTGAAATGTTTAAAAAACAAAACAAAATCCCACCCTAAATTTAAAAAAAACTTTTTAAAACCAAAACCTAAATATTTTCATTGACAGTTTTGGGAGTTGGTTTCCAGTTTCTCCTCGAACAACAACAGACTGTTACATGGTGTCCTATGAATTGTTAATCGCATGTCCACAGGAAAACCCCCTGCCTAGTGCAGCAGGCCGCGTGGACGATGAATGGGGCCGGCACAGTGACCGGCATCTGTCTCTTGGACGCTGCCTCATTTGCTGCAGAAGCTGGGCAGTGCAGCGATTGATGGTCTGCAGGAAGGGAGAGGATGTCAGGCTCCTCGGAGATGTTAGGCAGAGCTGGCACTGAAGCACAGTCGAGCCCACCACCCAGACACATGCTGCTCCACACATCTGCCTCAGAGGACAGGGCAAGCCCGGTGTGCACTGCGTGGGTATAGGGTGGGACAGGAGCTGGATCAAACCCCCACATTTCCTCCTTACACAAGGAGACCTTGTTGCATGTGGTCATGAAAGCCCAAAGAAGCAACACAAAAAAACATCTCCCATAAGTGATGGCCAGTTTCATGGCTGGACTTTTAGTCACCCTGCCTCCTTAAAGGGGTTGCAGCCATGCCTCAGGCACCCACGATCCCTGTCTGATGCTAGGGAGAATTAGGGATAGCTTGATGAATATGAAGTGCAAGATCATGCACTTTGGCAGCAGCAACAATAATTTCTGTTATAAACAGATGGCTCATCAGCTGGAAATGATAGACAGGAGAAAGATCACCTTAGTGGATAACAGAATGACTATCAGCTGCAAGCACGAAGTGGCCACCATGTGGCATCTCTAAACCAATAATGGATCCAGCGAGGCTACTGAATAAGGGGCTGGCTCACTCTAGAGATACCTGGTTCATTGCTTTCCCCCGGTAGCATCCGCTCCTGCCACTGTCAGAGACAGGGCACTGGGCTAGATGGACACTGGTCGGACTCAGTCTGGCATTGCTGATGTTTCTTATGTTCCATAAAAAAAGGCAAGTAAGGTTTTTTCAGAAGAGCCGGGGAAGTATGAATGCCATGGTAAAGGGCCTGGTGACACTGCAGAGCCATGCAGGTGTTTCAGGTGCCCATCCACAACCGAAAAGGGTGAATTCAGACTGGGGCAGGTACAGAGAAAGGCTGCTAGGATGATTAGGGGAATAGAAGAAAGGACGCTGAAAGATCTTGGCTTGTTTAGCCTGGCAAAGTGATGGCTGAGAGGGAACGTGACTGCTGTCTACCAGTGCCTCAGAGGGCCTGCACAGGGACAGGACGTACCGTCTCAGATCAAAGACCACGCTGACACAGACAAGATGGGGTAAACACCGACCGAGGCTGGGGATTAGAGCGGGGCATCTAGCTGTCAGAGAACTGAGGCTCGGGGACAGCCTCCCAGGAGGAACCGTGAGGTTAAAATCCCAGGAAACTTTAAGGTGGAGCCTGGTCAGTTTATGAAGGGGATCCTATAGCAGGGTTGCCATGACAGCAGGGATTTCACAGACTTTAGGGTCAGAAGGGACCTATTAGGTCATCGAGTCCGACCCCTGCCCTGGGCACGAAAGAGTGCTGGGGTCAGATGATCCCAGCCAGGTGTTTATCCAATCTCCTTTTAACTACCTCCAAGGAAGGAGACAGCACCACCTCCCTTGGAAGGTACAGTGGGGTCGCATCATACGTGCATTTAACTTACACGAATTCAACTATATGCACTTGGCAAAAAAAAGAGAGAAAAATAACAATTTAAATAGTGCGGGCGATTCCACCCGCCATTCCACTCAAGGAGTTCCCGCCGCTCGTAGTGTGAGCATCTCGCCGCACTGAGTGTGAGTCTAGTGTTTAAAGATACGTATTTTTCGTACAACATGGCCCCTAAACGCAAGCCAACTACTTCATCTGGTGCTCAACCGAAGAAACAGCGATCTCGCTCTCCGTCACCCAAGCCGGTCCCATGGCCTCCTGGATCGACATCAAGCCCTGACGACCCCCTCAATAGGGACGATTTAAGGGATTTTCAAGGGTAATTTTGACTATACGTGATTTTCGCCTTATGTGCCGACTTTAGAACCTAACCCCCGCGTAAGATGCGACTCCACTGCTTCCAGATTTTGGCAACCCTCACTGTAAATATTTTTTTCCTGATGTCCAATCTAAATTTGCTCTCCTTCAGTTTGTGGCCATTGTTTCTAGTTACCCTGATGGGTGCCCTGGTAAACATCGTATCCCCTATTTCCTGCTGTCCCCCCATGATGAGTTTGTAGACAGCCACAAGCATGGAGATGGAGCTTTGTGAGCTAGCACCCCCTTCCCAGATGAGATCCTCACAAAAGCAGAACCGGCCTGATCACGCTTTCAGAAATCAAGAACCCCTCGAGCTGAGTCCACGCACCAGCTGTGTCCGACGGAAAAGGAATAAGCAGGCAGCTGGAACACACCCTTCCTTAGCCTGTCTGTCCTGCTCTGCCCACCGGCACAGGAAACATTAATCCCTTCCAGCCTCTATCACGACTCCACCCCAAGTTAAGCAAGGAGAAACAAGGCAGAGCAAAGGGAGGCAGCCCCACTATGGTGACACTACCCAGCACCATGTACACCAGCAAGATGGTGGGATTCTTCTCCAGGGGATCTGGCTGTCACGCAAATTGGCAGCATGCATTCAAATCCGCACACAGCCCATGGGTGGGATCCTGCAGCGGGCTGCCAATCCAGGAGAAAGCTGCCCTTCCAGGGGCATCTGGCCTGTCCTGCTCCTGCCAGCCTTGGGAAGTCTGTGCAACCAGTCACTTAGGATTAGCATGACATGGTCATCAGGAAAGCTGGGGTCTGTGATTCAGAACCCTGCAAAACAGTTCTCACAGCACACAGGAGATCCTTTCTGTGCTGGGGAAGAGGACGAGCCCTATAGCTGGGATCAGGGGTGTGGCTCCATTATCGTGTCCACTGCTGCCTACTGCAAAGTGGTGCCAACCGCCACACCTCGTTACAAGCTGTGTCCTGGCCCCTGATCCCAGCTATAGGGCCTGGAGGAGGCTCCACATTCATTGTCCCAACCTGGAGCTCCCAGCAGGAAGGGCTGTGAACAGGTGTGGGGACATAGTGCCTGCTGGAGGCTCTGTCTGCTGACAGCCACACCGGCCTGAAGAAGTGCAGAGGTGTTGTTACAGGAAACTGGAAGTCCCGAATGTCCAAGCTGCAGCCAGGTAGGCTGTCGCCCTGCTCTGCAGAGACCTTGCCCCCAGGAGGCCTTACCTGCTGGAAGTACTTGTCACAGTTGATGTATTCTTTATCGTGTGAATCCTGCAGCTTGTTTGTTTTGATGTACTGCCACAGGGCTTGGATGATGGCTGACCGGGTTTGCGTGTGTATCCCCAGCAGGCGCGCTAATCGTGGGTCCAGTTTAAACTGTGGAGGCTGCAAGGCAAAGAAAGATGCAGAAGGGAGGAGTGAGTTGTGCTTTTAACTCTCCCGTGAACTAGTTTCTCATGGAAGGGGCCGGATCCTAGTAGCTGAGGCAGCAGAAGAGCCAGGGGCCCTAGATGTGCCCCTCCATGCTGACGAGAAGAGGATGTCTGAGTAGGACAGGAAGGTCAGTCTCTGTGTCCCGCTCAGTCCTGGGCACCTACTCGCCAAGGTGCATCACTGCTTTTGTCATGCAGATGCACAACCTGGACTGAGACTCACCAAGAGCACTGCGCAGAGCAGGCTGCTCAGTAGCTTCATGGCAATACGTGCTCATCACAACTAATCCTGCTGAGATCTGAATTAGTGACCTGCAATCAAGGAAACCCCATCCCCAGTCACTGAATGTCCGGGCCCTTGGCTGACTTGTTAGCGAATGGAAAGATATAAGATCAGCTTTGCAGCCTGTGCTGAGCTGACTGATGCTGTGGCGGTGTTATTTTGGGGACTCAAACAAGCCGCTTGGACACAAGTGTGGTACTGTTCAGCATCTCCGTTAATGATTGGTGGATGGGATTGAGCACATGCTTAGCAAATTTGCAGATGACACCAAGCTGGGTGGAATTGCAGACACTCTGGAGGGCAGGACTAGGATCCGGAATGATCTAAAACCACTGGAGAAATGGTCCTTCATCAACTAGATGAAATTTCACAAGGATAAAGTACACAGTTCTGCACTGGGGACATCATAACTACATGCACAAATACAGCCTAAGAATGACTGGCTGGGCTGCAGCACTGCAGGGAAGGCTCTGGGGACTCCATATGACCCTCAAGCTGAATATGAGACAACGGTGTGTTTTTGTTGCAAAAGGCCAACAGTATATTCAATTGTATTAACAGGAGTGTCTCTTTTATCTTTTATTCCGAGTCACTGATAAAAACATTAAATAGCGTAAGGCAAAGTGTCGATCGCTGCAGGACTCCACTAAAAATAGTCTTATGTGATCAATTAGCCAGTTCTTAATCCATTTAATGTGTGCCATGTTGTTTTGAATTGTTCCAGTTCTTCACTAAAATGCCAAAAACCAAATCAAATGCCTTACAGAAGTTGGAGCGTATTGTACCAACACCATTGCCTTTATCACACGCACCTGACATTTGTGATGTCATCTTCCTAACTAGATACCTTATAAAATAGGAGCAGGGAACTGGCAGGGGCCTCCTAGGATACCAAATCCTGTGCCCTTGATATTCAGGCCCTTGATATTCAAAGATTCCCCAAAATCTCCACTTCCAAACAAAATCAGCATTTCCAACCCTCTCACACAACTACAAAACACAAGCCCAGAACCACCCAGAGCATCCTGCCAGATACTATCGTAACAAGCAGGGGAGACGAGGACACTGCCAGTGTCCAGCCACTGCAAAATAGGGACACAGTTGGTCCTAGATGCCCAGAGGATCCTGGGAACAGGACCCTGGCCCCATTACAGAGAAAGGCAAAAACCCACATGGTCCAGCCTGACCTGGGGAAAAAAATTATTCCTGACCCAAATTTGGCAATCGGTCTGACTGCGAGCAGAACAGCAAGATCTTTTAGCCATGGACACCTCTGAGTTTTCTAAGTACTGGCAGGAGCACCAGTGCAGCTTGCCCAAAAGCCCCAGCTTTGACTGTGCCCTGTGTCCCAGTGCTTCAGAGGAACCGAAAGCCCCCTGCCCCCACCCTCCCAAAGCCAGTAACTTTCATTTAGGGAAAAAAACCCTTCCTGGCTCCTGCAAGCTGCCAGCAAGAGCCCTGAGCCTGCAATTAGCCAACACCAACCACTGGACTGGAGTCATCACTTTACCTCACCGTGCGGACGGCAGATACTGAGTCCACATCTCACAAGGTGACCTTAGAACCAAGAACGTCCTGTCCCATCACACTGGTTCTGCCATAAACTTAGTGTTTGGTCCTAAAATGCTACAGGGTCTTTGCCCCCACCACTCTGCTGGGACCTGCCAGAACTTCCTGCTGATAATCTTCTCATTCCCAGTCTAAATTTATCTGCAGCCAGTTCATAACCATTTGATCCTGTGCCAATGTTAGGCTTTTTTCAGCCTAAAAAACTCTTTGTCCTCCCTAGCATTCATCCCACCAGTGCATGAGGAGAACATGATCCCCTCTCCACCCCATCTCCATTTAGTTAGGCTCACCAAGCCAAGCCCCTTCAGTGTTGTTTGACATGAGATGGCTTCCATTCCCTTCACCATCCCACGGACCCCTCCTGACCTGTTCCAGTCTGAACTCACCTCTTTGCACACTGGTGACCAGAATGGCATACAGTGGGGCAGTGGTAGCAGTCACCTCCTTTTATCGACTTGTCAACAGTCCCTCGATAGGACGATGACTTCCAGGAAACAGAAGTCACCAGGGAGTCCACCAAATACACACTGGATTGTAGTAGCCTTTTTTTCCCACAGCTGTATCCCATAGACGACTCAAGGCCATTCTACAATCAAGCTACACATCCGTATCGCTCTCATCCTGGGACCTCTCCAGTCTGTGCACCCCATCTTACAACCAAAGTCCTGGTTAGGGGTTCCCAAGTGCATGCCTCCACTCTGTGCTCTTCTTAAACACCCTTGATTATCATTTACTTGAGGAAGTTACAGTAATGGGATTTCCTCGAGGCATCATCCATACGCGTTCTCTCACACAGCTCAGCCCAAGACTTTCACCTGGAGACTGCTTTACCTTAACAGGACTCACACAGGCCAGGATGGCTCCTGCCCTGGGTCCCAACCCACTGTGGCGGGAGGTGAAGGAGGAAGCATACCCCCCTCCACATCCCATTTCCTCTCAAATGCAAACTCCAACCCTGGCTATGACTTTCTGTGGGGTCTGGCCCTGTGCACGTAGCAGGCCAGGCTCTCTCCATGTCCAGAGGCTTCGGACCCCAACCTGCAAGGCCCTGGGCAAAGGCTGGCGCTGACTGTATGCTGAGCCATAACCAGAGAGCGGTGGCTCTCGGATAAGCAGCTCAGGGGTGAGACCCTGATGGTGGGATAAGCAGCTCGTGGGTAACGTGGGGCCTCTGCAAGACACGCCAGGAAATCTGGTTGTTGCACCAGACAACAAGGCTAACCTATTTAACAATTTCTTTGCCTCCATTTTCCTGAGCAGGGACCAGATCAGTCTGTCCGCCGGGACCCCCTCAGGCTCTGGGGGAGGCGCACCCAGGCGTAGGGTCAGTGAGGACCTAGTCAGGGAACTTCTGGAGGGGCTGGACGTGTTCAAATTAGCTGGTCCTGACGATCTCCACCCCCAAGTGCTGAGGGAATTGGCAGAGGTCATTGCGGGACCCCTGGCACAGTTGTACCAGCACTCGTGGTGCTCTGGCGAGGTGCCGGAGGACTGGAAAAGGGCCAATGTGGTCCCCATCTTCAAAAAAGGGAGGAAACTATAGGCCAGTTAGTCTTACCTCGATCCTGGGTAAGCTTTTTGAGAGGGTTATCCTGGCGCACGTCCGCGAGGGGCCGGCAGGGGAGGTTATGCTTAGGGGCGACCAACACGGGTTCATTCGAGGCAGGTCCTGTCAGACCAACCTGGTGCCTTCTACGACCAGGTCACAACATCCTTAGACGCAGGGGTAGCAGTGGACGTAGTCTTTCTGGACTTCAGAAAGGCCTTCGACACGGTCTCTCACCCCATTCTCATTACAAAATGAGGGGACTGTGGCGTCGACACCTACACAGTCAGATGTGTCACTAACTGGCTGGAGGGCCGCACCCAGAGAGCGGTGGTGGACGGGTCTTATTTGACCTGGAGGGATGTGGGCAGTGGGGTCCCCCAGGGCTCGGTTCTTGAACCTGCACTGTTCAACATCTTCATCTTGACGGGGGGGTGGGGGGGTGTAAAAAGTACCCTGTTCAAATTCACAGACAACACTAAGATGTGGGGAGAAGTGGGCACGCTAGAAGGGAGGAATAGGCTGCAATCGAACCTAGACAGGTTACGGGGGTGGGCGGATGAGAAAAGATGGGTTTCAACACTGACAAGCGCAAGGTGCTGCACCTGGGGGGGAAGACCCAGCAGCAGACCTGCAGGCTGGGAACTCCCTTCTCGTCAGTGCAGAGTTAGAGAAGGATCTTGCAGTCATTACTGATGCCAAAATGGACATGGGCCGACAGTGTGGGGACGCGGTCAGGAAGGCCAACCAACCGCACCTTGTCATGCATCCACAGATGCATCTCGAGCAGGGCCAAGGAGGTGATCCTCCCCCTCTACGCGACACTGGTCAGGCCGCAGCTGGAGTACTGCGTCCAGGTCTGGGCGCCGCACTTCAGGAGGGATGTGGACAGCATGGAGAGGGTCCAGAGGAGGCCACCGCATGATCCGGGGACAGCAGGGCAGGCCCTACAAGGAGAGGCGACGGGACCTGAACCTGTTCAGCCTTCACAAGAAATGGCTGAGGGGGATCTGGTGGCCGTCGATAAACTTGCCAAGGGGGACCAGCAGGCATTGGAGGAGTCCCTGTTTCCCCGAGCACTACCAGGAGTGACTAATAATACCGGTCACAAGCTGGCAGAGGGTAGATTCAGACTAGACATCAGGAGGCGCTACTTCACTGTCAGGGCGGCTAGGATCTGAAACCAACTTCCAAGGGAAGTGGTGCTGGCTCCGACCCTGGGGGGCTTTAAGAGGAGGTTGGACGTACACCTTGCTGGGGTCGTTTGACCCCAGTGCTCTTTCCTGCCATGGCAGGGGGTCGGACTTGATGATCTGCTCAGGTCCCTTCCAACCCGACCAACTATGAAACTATGAGACTATCTTGAAGAGGCTTTTCTCTGTGCTAGTGACTTGGTGTGGCTGATTGCTGCTAGAGTGTTTGCCTAATGCCTAGTGTGTGTATTTGGGGTCCTCCCCACCTGTGGTGTGCGACTGCCCTTTTAGTTTTGCTCTCTCCTGTTCTTGTCTTCCCCCCTCTGGAGTGACTGAGTGACAGGGCTTGCTCTGGGTGGGCTGGCTTAGGTAATTGAGAGGTGGAGCTAGAATAGACAGCCTTATAAAAAGGCAGCCCCTAGCAAACCAAACCAAACCAAACCAAACCCAGGGACTAGAGGGCAGCAAAGAGAGGAGTTTGCCTAGGGCGTTTACCCCAGGCGAGAGCCTGATTGCAGGAGACTGTGTGTGGGGTGGGAGAGTGGGCGAGGACCCTGGTGCGGGAACTTGGTGTGCAGGTTCTTGTGATATGCCTCCACCCTAAACTCTTTTTTCATCCTTACAGCATAGTTGTGCTCCACAGAGCGTCAGGAGCACTTCATCTGCACCAAGTATAAGCTGGTGTCTGCCCTGGAGGAGAAGATTCAAGGACTGGAAGCACAGGTATTCACGTTGCATTGCATCTGGGACCAGGAAGTTGACTTAAACAGGAGTTAGGAGAGGCTGGTACTGGAGGGGCCAAAGGACAATGAAAAGTGGCAGCATGTGACTGCTTGAGGGCAGGCCCCCAGGATCGGAGAGGAACAAACTGAAGTCAGAAACCACTTTCACGCACTCTGCGGCGTTGCTGCTGAGGCAGAGGAGAGGACATCTGCATGCATGTGGCAGAGAAGGCAACAGCCTAGAGCAGCGTCTCCCAACCGGTGCGCCATCGGACACGCGCAGGTGTGCTGCGGAATCTCAGGGGGGCGTGGCGCCTGGTGGGGCGTGGCACCCGGTGGGGCGTGGCACCCGGTGGGGCGTGGCTACAGCCAGTGCCACCACTGCCACCCCGCGCCTGTGCCCTGGCCTGCACCGACTCCCTCCCCTCCCCCCGGCTCCGCATTCGGCTGCTCACCACCACCCCCGCCCCCACTCAGCTCTGTGGGAGGCTGGTGTGCCGTGGGATGGAAAAGGCTGGGTAATTGTGCCGTGGGACAGAAAAGGTTGGGAAATGCTGGCCTAGACAGAAGGAAATGCAAGTCTGCCAAATCTCAGCCATCCTTCAGACCGCTATCCTTTCTTGATTGTCCATGTAGGCACCAACGATACTGCCAGGAATGACACGGACCAGATCAGAGGTGAACATGAGGCCCTGGGCAGGAGGATTAAGGAGCCTGCAGCACAAAGGGTGTTTGCATCGATCCTTCCCATGGAAAGCAGGGGTTCAGAGAGAGACCATCATAGAGACCACCGAATCCTGGAAGTAAACATGTGACTGAGATGGTGGTGTCAATGTGAAGGTTTCGGCTTCTTCAGCGACAGGCACATGTTCTTGGGAGGAGGGCTGCTATCGAGAGGTGGGATCTATCTGACCAGAATGGGGAAAAGCATCGTTGGACATTGTCTGGCCAGTCTAGTAAGGACTGTTTTAAACTAGGTCTCATGGAGGGTAGTGAACAAAACTCTTCAGCAACAGAGCATGCAGTCCGAAGGGGGAAGGACTCAAAGAGCAACTCAACTTTGGGAAAGGTCCAGAGAGTTACAGGACTGCAACAAATGGTGCAAAAGGGAAGTGAGGGGGTCAAAATGCAAAATACACCTGATGCACGTATACAAATGCGAGAAGTACGAGGACTAAATTAGGTGAGCTGGAAGGTGCAGCCTGTGAAAAGAACTATGCTCCGACTGGCATCCCAAAGACCTGGTGCAACCGCTCTTATGACTGGAACACAAACATCGAGGGTTATGCACTGTTTCAGAAGGACAGAGTTGGAAGAAAAGTGGTAGTGTTGCCTTGCATGTCAAAAACACATACACTTGTTCCCTGGCTCAGGAGGAAGAAGACATCAAAGCAGAATGCACTTAGGTGAAGAGGAAAGGTGAAAGATGCAGCACTGATATAATAGCGGGGATTTGTTACAGGCCACCAAATCAGGAAGAGGAGGTGGATGAGGTACTCTTCAAGCAGGTGACAAATCTAAGTGGAATGGTACTGATGGGAAAATTTAATCTTCCAGACATCTGCTGGAATAACAATGCAGCCAAACAGAAAATGTCAAGCTGGTTCCTAACTTGGTGCAGGACAACTTTCTCTTCCAGGAAGTGGAGGATACAACTAGGGGATCATCTATCTTGGATCTTGTCCTGAGCTATAGGAAATAACTGGTGGGAGATGTGAAGGTGATGGGTAACTTGGGATTAAAGTGATCATGATATGCTAGCTAGAATTCCAGATCCTAAGATAGGGAAAGCATGAGGTCAGCAAAATTAGGACACTAGATTTCAAAAAGGGGGGTTTCATCTGACTCAATGAGCTAACAGCCAAGGTGTCATGGGAAAATAAACTGAAGTATAAACGTCCCCAGGAGGGCTAGGAGCTTCAAAGGGGCACAGTATTGGAAGCCCACCAAGAAACTATCCCAACTCAATGGAAGCAGAAGAATAACAAGAGACCACTGTATCAGAGTACTTAGGGTTGGAAGGGACTTAAACAGATCATCAGGTGTGACCCCCTGCCCTGGGCAGGAACGGGTGCCGGGGTCATATCACCCCAGCCAAATATCTGTCCAGCCTCCTCTTGAAGACCCCCAAGGTAGGAGAGCATACCACCTACTTGGGAGCCCATTCCAGAGTCTGGCAGCCCTAACTGAAAAGTAATGTCTCCTGATGTCCAGCCTGAACCTTCTCTCTAGCAATTTGTGGCCATTATTCATAGTAACCCCCACTGGTGCCTGGGGGAACAGAGCCTCCCCCAATTCCCGCTGGTCCCCCCTGGTGAGTTTGTAAACGGCCACCAGATCCCCTCTCAGCCTTCTCTTGTGGAGGCTGAATAGATTCAGGCCCTTTAGCCTCTCTTCGTAGGGCCTGCCCTGCTGCCCCCGACCATGCGAGTGGCCTCCTCTGGACCCTCTCAGTGCTATCCACATCCCTCCTGAAGTGCGGCGCCCAGAACTGGACGCAGGACTCCAGCTGTGGCCTTACCAATGCCGCATAGAGGGGAAGGATCATCTCCCCGGACCTGCTTGTGATGCATCTGTGGATGCACGACAAAGTGCAGTTAGCCTTACTGACCACTTCCTCGCATTGGCAGCTCATGTGCACCCTGGAGTCAACAACAACTCCAAGATCCCTTTCTGCCACCGTGTTGACAAGCAGGGTGTTCTCCAGTCTATATGTCTGTTGCTGGTTCCTTCTCCCTAGATGCAGCCCCTTGCACTCGTCTGCATTGAACTCCATCCTATTTTCATCTGCCCACCTCTGCAACCTGTTTAGATCTAGCTGGATTCTGTCCCTCCCCTCCAGCATGCCCACCTCGCCCCACATCTTGGTGTCGTCAGTGAATTTGGACAGCGTGTCTTCCACGCCCACATCCAGATCACTGATAAAGATGTTGAACAGTACAGGCCCCAGGACCGAGCCCTGGGGGACCCCACTGCCCACATCCCTGCAGGTAGAAAACGACCCGTCCACCACCACTCTCTGGGTGCAACCGTCTGGCCAATTTGCCACCCATCTGACTGTGTAGGCATCAATGCCGCAGTCACCTAGTTTCTTTGAGAGAATGTGGTGGGAAACCGTGTCAAAGGCCTTCTTAAAGTCCAGGAAGACACCATCCACCTCAACACCCTTGTCCAGGGACTTTGTGACCTGATCATAAAAGGAAACCAGATTAGTCAGGCAGGATCTGTCCTCAATGAACCCATGTTGGTTGCCCCTGAGCATTACCTCCCATGCTGGGCCCATGTAGATGTGCTCCTTGATAATTTTCTCAAAGGTCTTCCCAAGGACTGAGGTAAGACTGACCGGCCTATAATTGCCAGGGTCCTCCTTTCTCCCCTTCTTGTAAATGGGGACCATGCTGGCCCTTTTCCAATCCTCTGGTACCTGGCCAGTGCCCCATGAGCACTCACAGAGCCATGCCAGGGCCCCACTATGACCCCCGCCAATTCCCTCTGCACCCTTGGGTGTAGAGCATCTGGACCTACTGATTTAAACACGTCCAGCTCCTCCAAAAGTTCCCTAAGTTGTCCTTGACCCTAGGCATGGCGATGCCTCCCCTGGGTCCGTCCGCAATTCTAGTGGGGGAGATGTCCCGGTCCTTGTTCAGGAATATGGAGGCAAAGAATTCATTAAGGTCAGCTTTTTCATTTGCCACAATCACCAGATTGCCAAGCCTATCCTGTAGGGGCCCCATGTTGCCCGGTATCTTCTTACTTCCTATGTATTTGAAAAAGGACTTTTTATTATCCTTAATTTTGGCCAATAGCCCTAGCTCCATCTCTGCCTTGGCCTTCCTAACAGCCTCCCTGCAGTCCCGAGCGATGGAGGTGTAATCCTCCTTGGTGATAGCCCCTTGCTTCCACTGTTCATATGCCTCCTTTTTTGACCTCAGGCATCCCTGGATGCCTTTGCCGAGCCAAGGGGGCTTCTTAGCACTCCTGCCCACCTTGGTGCACATTGGGACTGACTCCCTTTGAGCTCGGAGGATCATCTCCTTGAGGAACAACCACCTGTCTTAGACTCCCATCTCAGTGAAGCTCTGAGACTAACCTTCTTAGCTTACAGAAGTCGGCCCTCCTGAAGTCGAGGACCTCTGCCTTGCTGCTTGCTTTCACCACCCTGCGCTGGATAGCAAATTCTAGCAGGCGATGATCGCTATCGCCCAGGTGGTCGAGTACCTGCAGACCCCTCACCAGGTCATCGCCCATGGCAAGGACCAAGTCCAGCAAGGCATTTCCCCTGGTAGGACTATGCACCTCCTGTATCCCAGCTAGGAACCTATGTAAGCAGCCGGACCTGGCTGACTGCTCCTCCCAGCAGATGTCTGGGTAGTTTAGGTCACCCATGACAACCACATCCCTTGTCCTTACAGCCTCCGTGAGCTGACCTGAGAACTCCAGGTCCAGCTCGTCCCCCTGGTGAGGCGGTCTGTGGTAGATGCCCACTATCAAGTCCCTTTCCCCATGCCCCCTTGCATTCTTACCCAGAACGCCTCATTTTGCCCCTCCTCTGACGATCATTGGGCGCCACACGTCAAAAGCTCAAGAGGGCCCAGAGAAGGGCCACACGTATGATCAGGGACTTGCATGGCAAGCCATACAAGGACAGGTTGAGGGATCTCAGACTCTTCAGCCTAAAGAAGAGAAGGCTGAGAGGGGACCTGATTGCGGCTTACCACTATATCAGAGGCATACATCAGGGGCTCGGTGAACAACTGTTCACCAGGGCGCCATGGGGGAACACTAGAAATCTACCCTAGAGATCTTCAAGAGAAGACTGGATGGTCACCTGGCTGGGGTCGTCTGACCCCAGATGTCTTTCCTCCTCATGAAGGGGGCTGGACCCGATGATCCTTTGGGGGTCCCTTCCAGCCCTATGATTCTATGACTGGGAAGTTGGGCTGGAGCTAAAAGGATGAAGTTCACTGTGGACAAATGTAAGGTGCTGCACCTCAGGAAGAATCATCAAAAACAAAAATACAAAATGGGGACACCTGGCTACATGGGAGCTCTATGGAAAAGGGTTGGGAATCTTGGTAGACCACAGACTCAATAAGAGTCTTCAGTGTGATGCAGCTGGACAAAAGGCAAATGCCATTTTGTACTGCCTCAATAGAAGCATTAGGTGCAAGACATGGGAGGCGCTAGTGAGGTAATAACTAGCTCAGGCTCCCTAAGGAGCCAGGTCCCCAACACATGGGGAGCCTTTGCCACCCCTATGAAAACCTACAATGTGATGACAGGGGGAAAGGAGAAGGAAGATGGCAGAAGGGATGTCCCACTCTGAATACCAGACCAAAACATAGTGATGCTCACTGGCTCAGCTCTACAAATGGAAAAGGGGGGCGGTACATGAGAAAGAACCCAAAGCTGCTGGAAACAAGAAGGTTAAGAACCCCCAATGCTTCATGTTTGGGTGGAAATGAAGGAAAGATGATGAAAGGAAAAGCAATGAAAAGTGAAAGAAGAACATTGTGAGCATGGGCCTGGTCATGGCTGTGACGGCTCGCTGACAAGATGGCACTCAGAGGGGAGAAGGGAATGGCCTGTACAGGCAGAGGTAAGGTAAAAAGGTCTCCCCTCACCTGTGCGTGCATGTGTGTGGGTATCTCACTGAAGCAGAATCCTCTGCTTTCTCCCTACAGGTTTGGCTCATGGATGCTTTCAGCTGTGACATTCACCAGTTCATCTAGACTTGACTACACAGTCCGGTGCGTGGCGAGTTGGCTAGAGGGTCGCACCCAGAGAGTCGTGGTGGATGGGTCGGTCTCGACCTGGAAGGGTGTGGGCAGTGGGGTCCCGCAGGGCTCGGTCCTTGGACCGATACTCTTCAATGTCTTCATCAGTGACTTGGACGAGGGAGTCAAATGTACTCTGTCCAAGTCTGCAGATGACACAAAGCTATGGGGAGATGTAGACATGCCAGAGGGCAGGGAACAGCTGCAGGCAGACCTGGATAGGTTGGACAAGTGGGCAGAAAACAACAGGATGCAGTTCAACAAGGAGAAATGCAAAGTGCTGCACCTAGGGAGGAAAAATGTCCAGCACACCTACAGCCTAGGGAATGACCTGCTGGGTGGCACGGAGGTGGAAAGGGATCTTGGAGTCCTAGTGGACTCCAAGATGAACATGAGCCGGCAGTGTGACGAAGCCATCAGAAAAGCCAATGGCACTTTATCGTGCATCAGCAGATGCATGACGAATAGGTCCAGGGAGGTGATACTTCCCCTCTATCGGGCGCTGGTCAGACCGCAGTTGGAGTACTGCGTGCAATTCTGGGCGCCACACTTCAAGAAGGATGTGGATAACCTGGAGAGGGTCCAGAGAAGGGTCACTCGTACGGTCAAGGGCCTGCAGACCAAGCCCTACGAGGAGAGACTAGAGAACCTGGACCTTTTCAGCCCTCGCAAGAGAAGGTTGAGAGGCGACCTTGTGGCTGCCTATAAGTTCATCACGGGGGCACAGAAGGGAATTGGTGAGTATTTATTCACCAAGGCGCCCCCAGGGGTTACAAGAAACAATGGCCACAAGCTAGCAGAGAGCAGATTTAGACTGGACATTAGGAAGAACTTCTTCACAGTTCGAGTGGCCAAGGTCTGGAACGGGCTCCCAAGGGAGGTGGTGCTCTCCCCTACCCTGGGGGTCTTCAAGAGGAGGTTAGACGAGTATCTAGCTGGGGTCATCTAGACCCAGCACTCTTTCCTGCCTATGCAGGGGGTCGGACTCGATGATCTATTGAGGTCCCTTCTGACCCTAACATCTATGAATCTATGACATTACTGTGCAAGCAGAATAACCACTTCCTGGTCACTTGGCCCTAGTTGAGCTCTGATGTTGAGCTCAGAGATCAATTCCTCTTTATCTGCCTGGCTGAGGCCTACTGCGGAGTGCCCTGTGGTGGTGACAATGCTTCCTGAATAAGGAAATTGTCATCTCAAGTGTCTAGGACTTTCAAAGAGGAATTACTAGTGGCAGCATGAGGCCTCTAACATGTGTCACTCAGACTGCAGCTCCCATTGATAGAACAGGTTTGTTTAATTTGCAGGCAGACACTTATGGAGTCAGACATCCTTTCACTCCATGCGACACTGCACATATAGGATCCCTTAGGAGGATGGTCTCAGGGGGAAAGGAGTCCAGGAGAGGTGGCTGTACTTTAAAGAAACCTTACTGAGGGCACAACCAACCCAATGCACAGGACAACTAGCATGTGTGGCAGAAGACCAGCTTGGCTTATCAGGGAACTCTTCAGTCAGCTAATAACAAAAAGGAAGCTTCTAAGTGGAAACTTGGAGCAACGACTAGGGAGGAGTATAAGAGCATTGCTCGGGCACGCAGGGATGAAATTAGGAAGGCCAAAGCACAACTGGAGTTGCAGCTAGCAAAGGACATGAAGAGTAACAAGAAGGGTTTGTACACGTATGTCAGCAGCAAGAGAAGGATCAAGAAAAGCGTGGGTTTCTTACTGAATGGGAGAGGCAACCTAGTGCCTATCGAAAGCTGGAAAGGCATCTGGCTGGGGTCATCTGACCCCAGCACTCTTTTCTGCCTAGGGAGCGGGTCGGACTCGATGATCTGTTGAGGTCCCTTCTGACCCTAACATCTATGAATCTATGATACAGAAAAGGCTGAAGTACTCAGTGCCTTTTTCACCTCTGTCTTCACAGGCAAAGTCAGCTCGCACTCTACTACAGCAGGTAGTACAGTTTGGGGAGGAGGTGAACAGCCCTCAGTGGTGAAGAACAGGTTAGGGACTATTTAGAAAAGCTGGACAAATACAAGTCCATGGGACCAGATGGGATGCACCCAAGCATGCTGAGGGTGTTGGCCGACGTGACTGCAGACCTGCTGGCCGTCGTCTCTGAAAACTCCTGGCGATCAGGAGCGGTCCCAGATGATTGGAAAAGGGCAGATATAGTGCCCATATTTAAGAAGAGGAAGAATGAAGATTCAGGGAACTACAGACCAGTCAGCCTCACCCCAGTCCCTAGAAAAATCATGGAGTAGATCTTAAAGTAATTCATTTCTAAGCACTTGCAGAAGAAGAAGGTGATTAGGAACAGTCACCGACAGTCATCATGCCTGAACAACAGGACTGCCTTCTGTGATGAGATGACTGGCTCTGTAGATGCTCTGTTTATAACACCAGTTGATGTTATATACCTTGATTTTAGCAAGGCTTTTGTTACAGTCTCCCACAACATTCTCACAGGCAAGCTAAAGAAGTATGGGCTGGATGAATGGACTGCAGGGGGGATAGAAAGCTGGCTGGAGCACCCAGCACAGAGGGTGGTAATCAATGGCTCCATGTCTAGTTGGCAAGCACTATCAAGTGAAGTGCCCCAGGGGTTGGTCCTGGGGCCGGTTTTGTTCAACGTCTTCATCAACGACTTGGAAGATGGGATAGAGTGCACCCTCAGCAAGTTTGTAGATGACACAAGCTGGGGGAAGTAGTAGATACTCTGGAGGGTAGGACTACAACTCAGAGTGATCTCGACAAACTGAAGGATTGGGCCGAAAAGAATCTCGTGAAGTTCAACAAGAACAAATGCAAAGTCCTGCACTTAGGACAGAACAATCCCATGCACCACTACAGGCTGGGGGCCGACTGGCTGGGCAGCAGCTCTGCAGAAAAGGACCTGGGGGGACAGTGGACAATTAGCTGAATATGACCCAGCAGTGTTTGTTGCCAAGAAGGCTAACAGCATACTGGGCTGCATTGGTAGGTGTGTTGCCAGCAGGTCAAGGGAAGTGATTATTCTTCCCTATGCGGCACTGGTGAGGCCACATCTGGAGTACTGTGTCCAGTTTTGGGCTCTCCACTACAGAAAGGATGTGGACCAACTGGAGAGAGTCCAGTGGAAGGCAACAAAAATGGTTTGGGGGCTGGGGACATGACTTGTGAGGAGAGGCTGAGGGAATTGGGCTTCTTTAGTCTGGAGAAGAGAAGAATGAGTGGGGATTTAATAGCAGCCTTCAGCTACCTGGAGGGGGATCGAAAGAGGATGGAACCACACTGCTCTCAGTGGTGGCTGATGACAGAACAAGGAGCAATGGTCTCAAGTTGCACCAAGGGAAGTTTAGGTTAGATATTGGGAAAAATTCTCTCACAAAGAGGGTGGTGAAGCACTGGAGCAGGTTACCCAGAAAGGTTATGGAATCTCCATCCTTGGATGTTTTTAAGACCTGGTTAGACAAAGCCTTGGCAGGGATGATCTCGTTGGGGATGGTCCTGCTTTCAGCAAGGGATTGGACTAGATGTGACCTCCTGAGATCGCTTCCAACCGTCATTTTCTATGATTCTATGATTCTGTGATTCCAATAGCAACCAATTTTCTTTATGTCCTAGACCACTGATTCAACGCATCATGTTCAGCAGCTTCCAAATTGTTGGTTACTTGAAAACAAGCAGTGCCATTTCTGACGGTGCTTTTCCCCTGCCTTACGGTGCTCTTGAGCCTTTCTGAACTGGTTAAAGTTAGTCATGTTTTTCTGCTCCTTTTTACCAAAATGGAGACTCATCTTTTTGCTTTTTGCCACAGAAAGGAGCACCCTGCTCCCTGCCCCCAGTTTTGCAAAGCCCCTCACCTTTGGCGGGATGTCACGAGCCTCCCAGCTGGGCTGGCAGGCAGTATGGACCCAAGAGAGGCCTTGCTTATTGCTGGAGTAAGGGGGTGGTGATGGAGTCTGCTTTTTACAGGAACAGGCAAAACAAATGATGCCAACACTTTGACATGACCACAGCCCATTTTCTGCACAGTACAACATGGGATGCAGCAGCTACTTGTATCTGAAAAGGAGTATGGCCAGCAAACACAGTTTCTGTAACTGCTCCCATACCACAAGATGGCTTTCAAATATGCTGGGAAGGGTTTAACTTAAACCCCTCTGCTAATATCCATCACTGCCTGAGTGCAACTGGCACAGCCTGAGATCTCACCCATCTGCATTTGCCTAGGCCCCACTTCCAGCTTGTCCTGCCTCAGTTTCACTTGCAGGCATTGCAGGTAGGCAAAGAACAAATGGCAGCAATACGAAATTTATGCCCATAAGGCACTTTTTTCCCCTTCAGCACCAGCACCACCATTTCCACAGCTGATGAATGAGACCCGCATTCTTACACCAATGATGTTTCCTTCCCCAACACATCACAAAAACTATAATGGTTTCCTGGCAAAATCCATCCCCCTGCGTGACAGGAATTCTACCCATCTCAGGAACGGCAACAGGAAATTGCTCCCAGATGCACGCAGCCAGGCGCCTCCCCTGTGCTCTTGTGTGACCTGACACGGGTGTTCCATGTGAGCAGCTGCCACACCACGAGCCACACACTGACCTGGTAATCCAGCATGAGGAGGAGTGTGCACCGCACACTCACGTCGCCAGGCCGTTTCACCTGGAAGCCATCGGTCTCCTGGGTCGTGGGGGTTCTGTGCCACTGTGGAAAGAGAAGCCAAATGGGAGGAAAGTCAGCCTTGGTTTAACGCTGGCTAACACGGGAAACTGTGTGTGTTTGCGTGTGTGTGTACACACACATTCAACATATGTGCAGTATTCCATGCTCAACCCCTCCGAGATCAGAGTAACCCTCTGAAATCAAACCTTCCAAAATCAGGACTTGGGAAGAAGTAGGGAAGAATACCCAGCCTGTGTCTCCCCTTAGTGCTTAAGCCAGTGATTTGATTCTCAACCACAAGATCCCTTTACAGGTGTTGTGGTGCCTGGCCCCTGCGCAAGGAGGTAAGCGCTCTCTTCCCACTGCCTCATGCCATGCACCCACCCCAGCAAACCATGGACAAGCAGCGCACACAGCTTTTCCTCTGGGGACTGCTGCTGCTGCCCTCTCCCACCCCCAGGCAGCCCACACACACACTGAGCAGATGTGAAGCTGCAGAGCTGTAGTTTTCAGCTCAGCTCATCCTCCCAGGGCTGGTGGGATGGGCAATAGGGGCTGATGGGTCCAGCTGCCATCATGCAAGAGGGTGGAAGAGCTGCCTCAGAGGTGGGGACCACCCCTGCCTCATCCTCCCATAGGTGTAGACCAGGACATAGGGTGGAAATAGTGAGGCATGGCAGGATGAGGCCCTGCTCCAACCTGGCACCAGCTAGATCACTGGTTTTCAAACTTTTTAGCCTGAAGGGCCCTGCCACAGCCTTTCTGAATGCCGATCCTAGATGAGCAATTCTCAGCCAGGGTTCAACTCAATTCAGAAAAGTTAAGGGGAGACCTTGAGGCTAAAAAGGTTGAGAACCACTGGCTTGAGCGGTAAGATGGTCCCACTATGTTCTAAGACACTGCTGTCTGTCAGAAAGTGCAAGCTGGACCTGATGTCACAGCCTCTCTCCACAACGTTACGTTCGTCACTACACGTGTGTTCATTAGTACAACCTATGTACTCCTCGCACCAAACTAACTTTTAAAAAAGAACCATAACCTGGAAACAAATCACTACACAGCTTCTCCCCACACATCTTCCTGGAAGGACCTTGCAGCGTGCTGTATGTGAAGGCAGCCCACTGCACGGACAATATAGTCCTCTCAAAACAGATGCTTATTTACAGCTTTCTAAGGTGCTTATCTTCACTAGTCAGCAGATCATGTAAGTGCAACGATCCAGAGAACTACGGCACCGATAAAACACGCACATCACCTGACTCCTGAGATAACAAAATCAGCCTTGGAACCACTCGAGTTCCCTGCGCCCGTGTGGCTTTGGTACTGCTCGCACTGCAGTGTCGATGGTAACGCACCACGGCCAGCCCGCCAAGCACGGCACATCTCCTGCATGCCCCTAGTAACAGGCACACGCCATCACCCCTTGCTCTTCACACTCAGCCGTGCAACCTCTGCGAAGGCCCTTGTGAGGCCACAAACTGCCCAGCAGAAAGGGAGAAGGGAAGGAGCGGTGGGAGAAGGAACGGGGACGGGCCCAGGGTTGTGCAGTAGCAGCAGGCTGGGTTTGTTGGCCAGGACGTGCGAGCCTCCTACCTCCACCAGGTGATTGTCGGGTCCATACAGGTCTTTGTCCAGCTCAATGACCAAGCTCTTGAAGAAGGAGGAAAACTTCCGCTTCTGCTTGCTGAGCTATAGAAGCAGGAAAGGCAGGAGTCAGAGCAGCCAGCCCAGCCTGAAACTCCTGCTCACCTCCCATGGCGGGCTCCCTAGGAACATGACTTGCCAGTGCAGGCCAGACCCATGGGCTGTCAAGACCGCTGTCCTGTTTGGCCACGGCCAGAGAAGTGGAGAATCCCTGAGCTCTGCAGCGCTGTCTGAGTGGCCGGCTTGCACCCTAGTGCTCTCATTCTAGATGTGCCACTTCTGAGTCCTGGGCCTCAACTGCCTTGTGGCAGGGAGCTCCCCAGGTTAACTGGGTGGGAAGGGAGCAGCGTCCTTGCATCAGATCTGGAGGCTGCCATGGGCTGGTGGCATTCACCGCTGCATCCCGCTGCTGGCTGCTCTCACCGCTGCTCCAGAACCAGAAGAGCCCACTGCGATCC
This sequence comes from Alligator mississippiensis, assembly GCF_030867095.1. Lineage (NCBI taxonomy): Eukaryota > Metazoa > Chordata > Crocodylia > Alligatoridae > Alligator > Alligator mississippiensis. The sequence continues at coordinate 220,639,550 of NC_081828.1, read as the reverse complement.
CGGCTCCTCCTCTCACCCAGGCAGCCCCAAGCCGATCTCAGTTTGTGTTCAAACCACAAAACACACCCACTCCCCATTTAACAATTGCCAGTGATGGAGGAGCCCCCGCAGCCCATGTTCCTTTGGTTCACAGATAACGCATTGCTCCTGTCATTGAAGCAAGGGTCTTAGTTTCAGCTTAACTTTGCTGAGGTTCCCGCTTCAGCCACACTTGTCCCACACTGGCTCAGCAGCAATGAGCTCCCTCCGGCCACTCTGCTCCCCGCACAGGTCCTGGCAGACTGTGAGAACATCCTCCCGACCATCACATGTGCAACGCTGCTCATCTGCTCCACACCTGTGCTCCCCCCTCACATGCTATCCCGTTTCCTTCTGTCCCATGCCCCTGCCCCCCTCCCTTTCTGTCCTGGCCCCCAGCGTGATACTGACGCTGCTGGGCACATGCTTCCCCAGTAGCAATGACCCGAACACGGCTGCACGGAGAGGCTCTGCCTCACCCCGGCATCCTGGAGACCAGGCCCTCACCCTACAGGCCACGGGAGTAACGTCCAGCCCCTTCCCAGCCCCAGAGAAGAGAAGTGAGAAATGCCCACAAATCCTACATCATCCAGGAGCTTCCCCTCCACCCGCAGCTCCCAGGACGCAATGCTGCCGTCAGAGTCATCAGCGTCGGACTTCGCAGGGTTAAAGGTGTTGGAGATGTAGAGCCTCAGTTTCCGCTTTTGCTGCAAGACAACACACAAATAAGGGTATCACAGGGCGGCCGTGGGGAGGGCGTTTTGGGGTACGCTATCACTGTATGCCTTGCAGGCTTGGTAGTGTTGTGTCAACTCACGTCAAGGGCTTGGGCACGTAACAACGCTACTGAAAAGCTGAGTCTGTGCACTGTACTCAGGAGCCAGGTGGCAACGGAGAATTACCAAAAGCCTACTGCGACCCACAGGGGAGACTGGAGCTTGATGCTGACCCAGGCCCAGCGGCCAGACCCTTGTGGTCCTTGGAAGCTCTCTCATGAGAAGAGCAAATAATGCTGTTGCTCTACAACATTTGCAGGCTGGTCCCTGATAGCAGCCCGGGTGCACAGCTCTTGCCACCTGGATGAATCAATCTAGACTTTCATTTCGACCTCCAGCCGTGAAGCACCTGCGTCTGCAAACAAAGAGGCGCGGCACAGCCCCTCCCTCCCACCACGCTCTCCGTCTGGCACAACCTGACTGGTAACACTCGTGCCATGCACTACTCCAGCCCCTGCACAGCTCTTGCCTCCCACATCTGTGGCTGCCCCAGGCTCTCCCAGCAGCTGCCCGCTTGATCGCATTCCCATACTCTAGTGATTCTCAACCAGGGCGTTACAGCACCCTGCGGTGCTTTGGGATCCTTTCAGAAGTGCCATAAAGTGCCCCACAATGTTATCACTGTTAAGTGTGCAAATGTGATTTACAAAATAAACTCGGTTTTAAATAGGAATCCATAGTGCTAAAGCTCTCTGATCTATTGTGGGCTTTCTGAGTCCTTTACAACAGAAGTATTGTTCTATTAGTTTCATAGAAGTAGGGTCAGAAGGGACGTATTAGATCGTCGAGTCCGACCCCTGCCCTGGGCAGGGATGAGTGCTGGGGTCAGATGGCCCCAGCCAGGTGTCTGTCCAATCTCCTCTTAACTACCTCCAAGGAAAGGGACAGCACCACCTCCCTTGGAAGCTTATTCCAGATTTTGGCAACCTTCACTGTAAAGAATTTTTTCCTGATGTCCAATCTGAATTTGGTCTCTTCCAGTTTGTGGCCACTATTTCTAGTAACCCTGACAGGCATCGTGGTAAACATCGTATCCCCTATTTCCTGCTGCCCCCACCCATGAGTTTGTAGGTGGCCACAAGATCACCTCTCAGACTCCTCTTGCAGAGGCTGAAGAGGTTCAGGTCTCCCAATAGGTCCACACAGGGTTTTTTCTGTAGGCCTTTAACCAGATGAGTGGCCTTCCTCTGAACCCTCTCCAGGCCATCCACATCCTTCTCGAAGTGCAGCACCCAAACTGGACACAGCACTCCAGCTGCGGCCTGACCAGTGCTGCATAGAGGGGACGTATCACCACCCTAGACCTGTTTGTGATGCACCTGCTGATGCAAGAAAGGGGGCGATTAGCTTTAGTTGCTACCTCATCACACTGGTGACTCGTGTTCATACTGGAGTCAACTACGACTCCGAGATCCCTTTCTGCGGTCGTGCTACTCAGACTGGTCCCTCCCAGGCTGTAGCAGTGTTGATGATCCTTTCTCCCCAGGTGCAACACATGACACTTATCCTTGCTAAACTGTCCTGGCTCGGCCCATTTCCCCAGCCTGTCCAAATCAGCCTGGATATGCTCCCTGCCGTCTAGTTTGTGTCCCTCCCCCCATAGTTTGGTATCGTCAGCAAACCTGGACAGTGTGCTTTCTACTCCCTCCTCCGAGTCATTGATGAAGATATTGAATAGTACTGGTCCCAGGACAGAGCCCTGGGGGACGCCGCTGCCCACATTTCTACCGGTAGAAACTGACCCGGCCACCACCACTCTCTGCGTGTGTCCCATGAGCCAATTTTCTACCTACCAGACTGTGTAATAATCTACATTGCAACTGTTTAGTTTATTTATAAGAACTGGGTGTGACACCGTGTCAAAGGCCTTTTTTAAAATCTAAGAAAATAATTCTACCTCTATTGCTTCATCCAAGCATTTTGTGACCCAGTCGTAAAATAAAACCCGGTTAGTCAGGCAGGATCTGCCTGCTATGAACCCATGCTGATTGCCCCTTAGCATCATTTTACCTTCTGGTCCACCACAAATGTGATCCTTAACAATTTTCTCAAAGGTCTTGCCAAGAATAGAGGGGAGGCTAGCCGGCCTCTAGGTACCTGCTTCCTCCTTCCTCCCCTTCTTGAAAATAGGGACCACATTGGCTCTTTTCCAATCCTCCGGGACCTGTCCTGAGCACCACGAGCGCTCAAACAGTTGTGCCAGCGGCTCCACTATGACTCCAGCTAATTCCCTAAGTACCCTAGGATGAAGATCATCAGGGCCTGTTGACTTGAATACTTTCAGCCCCTCCAGGTGCCCCTTTACTAGGTCAGCTCGAACAGTTGGTGGGTGGGCATCTATACTGGTTCCAATGGGATGCGTGTTTGTATTCATGTCCAGGAACACGGATGCAAAGAAATCATTTAGAAGCTCCGCTTTGGCCATCCTATCTGTTACCAGCTGCCCTAATTCATCCTGAAGGGGCCCTAAGTTACCCTGCACCTTCCTTTTCTTCCTATGTACCTAAAGAATGACTTTTTGTTATCCTTAACTTTTGCTGCCAGCCTAAGCTCCATTTCCGCTTTGGCTTTCTTCACTGTTTCCCTGCAAGCTGGAACCAAGCAGGTATACTCCTCCTTGGTGGCAGCCCCCTGCTTCCACTATTATTTTTCTGTAGTTAAAAATCAAGTGAACACTTAAGAGCTGGCATTTTCCAAGGGGTGCCTTGACTCCACTGAGGGGTACCTTGAGTCTAACAAGGTTGAGAACCAGTGCCCGGCCACCTACTTCTGGAACAGAAACCCTGACCCCTTTGCACACCTTGTTCTCCAACATGGACTACTGCCCTTTCCATCAGGCCCTCTGCAGTTGTTTTCCACCCTGGCTGCAAAAGGAGATGACGGCTACCAGAATAGAAACCTCCAGTTGTCTAGGCTTTCCTTGCTATCTGATCAAAGTTTCTTTCCTGCAAAGTGTCATGGTTGCTGATGTGCAGCAGCATCCCCACATTGCAAAAAGACATGCACAGGCATCTTCCTTCAATAGCAAGTCCTACAGCAATGGGCAAGTAGTGATAGGGGCAGGTGCTAGTGTTTACTGGAAGCCCTTAGACGTGGACCTACACGGAGGCAATGACTGCATGATGCTTGTTTTGTACTTGGAACCGAGACAGGCAGTGCAATTCAGCAGCAGCAATTCCAGCTGGGCAGGGCTATGTAGGATCTACTCTGCTCACCCTGTATGGGGAACAAGCTAGAAAAGGTGCCCCAAACTCAGTCTGTCTCATTTCATAAACCCATGTTGTGGGCTTGGGGCAGCAGGGAATAATGCTTGCCTGCCCAGCCAGTCATGGGGCTGGCTGGGCGAGAGAAATTCCAGCTTTTCCTGCTGCTCCAGACTCTGCTAGAAGTGATCCTCTCCAGCAGTGCCTCAACGAGAAACGCTCTGTCTCCATGATGATCTTGATACAACCGATCCTGGGCAGAGCCTCAAGAAAGGCATCCGCGAGGCACGCAATGAACCTCCAGGCTTCTCTACAAAGAAGCATCAGGACTGGTTTGATGAGAATGATACAGAGATTCAAGCTCTCGTTGACAGAGAAAAGAGAGCCTTTCAACGCTTGGCAGAAAGATGTCAGCTCCAAACAGAAGCAAAGAAGAGCACAGATGCTTCTTCAGCTTGAGGAAGGGTTTGTGCCTGAAAGCTTGCTAAGAAAAATTTTTCCAACTATTTGAGTTGGTCTAATAAAAGATATCGGACTTACTCAAAGAAACTTGTCAAACAGCAGCAAGACACTTATCACCACGTTAAAGCCAAGGCCCAAAGGAAAATTCAAGAGGAAATGAACAAGTGGTGGGAGGACAAAGCAAAAGAGATTCAAAAGTTTGCTGTCAACCACAACATGAACAGTTTTTTCAACAAAACCAAACCAACAGAGCCATTCATGAGCCAGGAAAACAAAGAAGCAGTCCCTCTGAATTTCATGGATTGAACAAAACTCTTCAAAGACATCTCCACCATCAACGCATGGTGGAAGATGAATTTTCAAAAGTTCCTGACCCCAAATTCTAAAGTCGAAGACAAAACTATCCAACCGTTTCACAGTCCCGTTAGGGACTACATTGTAGATCTGCCAACTTATCAAGAGCTCTTGAAAGCCATTAAGCAGATGACAAACAACAAAGCATGGGGTCTTGATTCAATATCAGCTGAAATTTATAACGAAAGTGGAAAAAAACTCTCTCGCCAACTATGTCATCGTTATGAAAATATGGAAACATGAGCAAATTCCCAGTGACTTAAGAGGTGCCAGATCTGTTACCATATTCAAGACAGGAGAGAGCTTACTTTGCAGCAACTATTGTGGTATTGCACTCCTGTCCATAGCTGGGAAGATCCTTGCCCACATTCTCCTCAAAAGACTCGCCTCCTTGCCGAGGAGATTCTGCCCGAGTCCCGGGGTGGTTTCAGACCACACAGAGAGACAGTAGATATGATCTTTATTTCTAGACAGCTGACACAGGCAACACCAAGATCTTTACATGGCCTTCACTGACCTCACTAAGGCCTTTGATTCAGTCAAAAGAGAGGCCTTATGCAAGATCCTGATGAGATTTGGATGCTTGCCAAAATTTGTTACCATCATCAGACTTCTTCACAAGATGACAGCAACTGCCCTAAGCAATGGCTTGGAAATGGACCCCTTCACTGTTAGAACTGAAGTCAAGCAAGGGTGTGTGATTGCACTAACATGGCTTTCCATCTATATAGCACAGGGGTGGACAATTATTCTCGCTGGAGGGCTGCTTCACGAGTTTTGGTGAGCTGTAGAGGGTAGCAAAGGTAGCCCCGCACCTTGACAGGTGCCCCGTCCCCTGGTCACCAACTTGGTACCAGAAGTCCTGTCCCCCTAACCCCTAACCTATGCCACCAGAAGTCCTGGCCCTGGCCTCAGAAGTATTCCTTTTGGGAAGGGGGTTTGCCATCTTGGAACTGGAAAAAAAACCCCAAATTATATACTAAAAATCTAACATCCACAATAACATATTTTAATTTTATTTTTAAAAGATTTTTTTGTCCTGATTTGTGTGTGTTTGCATCATGTATATAAAGGTGATTGCATAATAGCTCAAAATGAAGTCTTTCTCTTGTATATTGTGGCAGGGGGGCATGGGGCTTGTAGGGGGCTGTCAGTGTATGTGGGGGGTGTGTGGGGGGATGTATGGGTGTATATGGGGTTTGTGGGGTGTGCTGAGGCGGGTGTGGGTGTGCATGTGGTGGGATGTGTGCAGGTAGCAGTGAGTGAGGCTACCCCCAGAGACCCTTGTGTGTGTGGGGGGGGGCTGCATATGGGGAGAGGTGTGTGTGAGGGTGCAGTGTCTGTGGAGTATGTGATTGGGCATGGGGGGAGAGTGTGGTTGTAGGGTTTGTGGGTATGGTGGAGTGTGCATGGTAGCCCCTCCCCACGCGCCTCCCTCAAGCTGGTCAGCTCTTGCCCCCACCCCGCAACAGCCCAGAGCCCACGTGCCCTACGGCACCTCCCCACCACTGCCAACAGCACGCAGCCCCAGCATGCCATGCCTGCTCCAGACTGACCGGCAGAAGCGGATCAGCCAGACGCCCACACGCTTCTGCCCCACTGGCGCTGCTGTTGTTGCAGCAGCTCAGCACGAGCAGGTGAGTCTGGAGTAGGTGCGAGGCTGGTCAGGCTGGACGTGAGTCCCTGCGAGTACCGCAGGGCTAGGGCCAGCAGCTGCTGTCTAGAAAGGCAGTCCAGTGCAAAGCTGCCCCAGCCCCGCTGTGGGCCTGGCTGGCGGCAGGATGTGCCACCATGGGATGATGCCTGGGCCAGGCAGGACCAAGAGACATGCTGTGGGCTGGACAAAGCCCCTCTGCGGGTCATATCCAGCCCATGGGCCATATTTTGCCCACCCCTGATATAGCAGCTATTCCTATCTTACTGCTGATAGACTTCCATCTGGAGTTAGTAACCAATATTGCATGGATGGAAAGCTCCTTAATGTCAACCAGTTGTTCCAAATTCAAGATAACCAAAATCTCCATTACTGATCTTCAATATCAAAGACTCGTAGAAAATTAGGGTTGGAAGGGATCTCAGGAGGTCACATCTAGTCCAAACCCCTGCTTGAAGCAGGACCAGCCCCAATTAAATCATCCTAGACAAGGCTTTGTCTAGCTGGGTCTTAAAAACCTCCAAGGATGGAGACTCTACAGCCTCTCTGGGTAGCCTGTTCTAGTGTTTTACTACCGTCCTAGTGAGAAAGTTTTTCTCACTATTTAACCACAACTTTCCTTGCAGCTTACCACTATATCCGAGCAGTGCATCAGGAGCTCAGTGAACAACTGTTCACTAGGGCAGTGCTTCTCAAACTATCTGATGTGGTGGAACGGCAATTTTTTTTCCAGCGGGCCAGGGGCCGGTGCCCAGTTCAGCTGGTGGCAGCAACTGCGTGCAACAGCGTTACACAAATGCGTGATCGGCTGTTTCTTTCTCTTTCCTCACCTTGCACGACGTGACGTCACCTGGAGTGCTGGAACGTACGAACTGTGGCACTATGACATATCAATGTTATGCTTCTGAAAATATATTTCTTTCTTTCCTGGCAACTCGCTGCGGACTGGTGACCGGTGGCTCACGGACTGCCACTGGTTCGTGGACCACCACTTTGAGAAGCACTGCACTAGGGCACTCCTGGGGAAGACCAGGACCAATGGATATAAACTCCTGGAAGGCCACTTCAGGCTTAATACCAGGAAAAACTCCTTCGCAGTCAGGGTGTCCAGACTGTGGAATAAACTCCCTGCAGAGGTGGTGCAGTCACCTACCCTGGAGGTTTTCAAGAGGAGACTGGACAGTCACCTTGCTCAGGTCACTTGACCCCTGTTGTCTTCCTGCCTAGAGCAGGGGGGCTGGACCCGATGATCTTCAAGGTCCCTTCCAGCCCCTGACAATCTATGAATCTATGAGCTTGAGCCCATTGCTCCTTGTCCTGTCACCTGCCCCCACTGAGACCAGCCCAGCTCCATCCTCTTTGCAGCCCCCCTGCAGGGAGGTGAAGGCTGCTATTCAATCCCCCTCGGTCTTCTCTTCTCCAGACTCAATCAGCCCAGTTCCCTCAGCCTCTCTTCACAAGTCATATGCCCCAACCCCCAACCATTTTTATTGTCTTCTGCTGGACTCTCTTCAATTTGTCCACATCCTTTCTGTAGTGGGGGGCTCACAACTGGACACAGGACTCCAGATGTGACCTCCCCAGTGCCAAACAGAGGGGAAGAATCACTTCCCTCAATCTGCTGGCAACGTTCCTACCAGTGCAGCCCAGGATGCTATTAGCCTTCTTCGCAACACGGGCACGCTGTTGGCTCATATTCAGCTTATTGTCCACTGTCACCCCCAGGTTCAACGAGCTTTAATTCAAGCACCCCTGCTGCCATTTTTCAGCCCAGGACACCAACACATGTGATGCCCCAGGCACTTTAATTACAGCGGCTCTCAGAGCCACTCCAAGTAAAGCACCCTCATCTCCTGGAGCATGTGTATAAATGACCAAAGGCAGGCTGGACAGTTCCACTTGGCCACAGTGGCAGCAGCGGCTCTGTGGACCCTTGAGAACACCTCACGGCACCCCTTTGGAGAACCAGTGCCCTAGAAGTTCACCCCGTGCTGCCGAGGGTACGCAGCCTATCGGGTTTGAGAAATGCAGAAAGCAAGGGCACGGGCGCTGCTGGAATGGAGGAGGGAAACGATGCTACGTTCTCCGCTGGTTGAAGGGAGAGGCAGCAGTCAGACAGAAGGAGGCTACAGGCACCCAGAGAGAGCAGCCCAGTGCAGGAGGGCACTGCACAACACTGCAGTTAAAGCCAGGCAGTGACAGAGCAAGATGGCTAAGAACAGAGAAGAGGCCTTGAGATCTGGTCAGAAACAGGTTGCTAATCCACGCTGCCTCTGCATCCTTCATCTCTGGCCCATGAAGCCTGCATGCTCCTTCATTAAGCTGGCACGCTTTATGATTTCCAGGAGTCATTCTTTCTTCTTGGGCCCAGCGGAGTGTGTCCATTCCCTCAGCCACAGAGAGGCATTTATATCCCTGAGCACACAAATGGCTCCAGCAAACTGTCAGACTTTATAATCCCCATAAATACTACCTCCACATGGGCGACTTGTCGACCTACCTCTCCACACCTCACCTGTCCCCTCCACAGCTGTTCCTGGAGATCTTGCTGACAGCTCCACCTCATCATGGCTCAAACTGACCTCATAATTTGACCTCCTGAGCCTTCAGCACTGCCCTCAGGCTCCCTCCCGTACCGCAGACACCACCCCCGGCTCCTCCCTGTTGCCCAGCAAGGCACCCTTGACTCTTTTTGCCACACATCCAGACTGCATCCAAAACCTCATTTCTTCTTAGAAGAGCAAAACTCATATCCGGTGAGATGGCCCAACAGCCTTATTCATACCTTGCTCCTTTCCTAATGGTGTCACTGCTTGCTCCAGCACTCTGGTCTGCCAAACCCTGCAGCTCCTCCAAGACATGCCAGAAAAATTGTCTTCCTCCCCCACACAACGAGCCATAACAGGCTTCTCCTTTCCACCCTCCCCAGCTCTTGCTTACCCATCCCATCAGTTTGAAACTGCTCCCGCTTCCTACCTATCCCATGGTGGGCAGCTGGTCCCAGCACCGCAGATCCATCCGGTTTGAGTCTCCCACTACTGCATGAATCCTACCACGCTCCCTCTGTACACAGCCCCTCAAACAATCCACCTCTTCCAGCATGCCCCAAGAGGGGAGCTTACAGGTCTGAACAAGAATCCTAACACCATCGCTAGACATCCCGGCTCACCCTGCCTGCTATGCCTCTGGCATTTAGACTGAAAACCCTTTAGGTGCAAAGCGGTGGATTTAAACGCTCTTCTCACTTGTCAGTACTTCAGAGTGCAGAGGGCACGGTCACTGCTATACAAATAAAAACAAATAAATATTCAGTTGCTTTCTATCAGGACTGAGAAGAGCCCTGGGGAAACGAGCAGGATGTGCAACTCATAGCACAAATCTGGACCCCATGAGACATCATCAAGAGGATGGTGCCAACCAGCCACTGCCCGAGGCAGCTATCCAAATGCTCCCAGCTTCACCGCAACAGGACCGAGCCTTGATCCCACCTCATCCATGAAGACAAGGCCTGTGGTGCTCGGGCCAGGTTCCAGATGATTGGAAGATGGCCAATGTGGTCCCCATCTTTAAAAAAGGGAGGAGGGAGGACCCGGGCAACTATAGGCCCATCAGTCTTACCTCAATCCTGGGGAAACTCTTTGAGAAGATCATCAAGGAGCACATCTGTGATGGGCCGGCATCGGGGATGATGCTCAAGGACAACCAGCATGGTTTCATGAGGGGCAGGTCATGTCAGACCAACCTGATTGCCTTTTACAATCAGGTCACAAAAGCATTGGATGCAGGTGTCGCCGTGGATGTAGTCTTTCTGGACTTCAGCAAGGCCTTTGACACTGTCTCCCACCCCACCCTCATTAAAAAACTAGGCAACTGTGGCATCGATGCCTACACAGTCAGATGGATTGTGAATTGGCTGAAGGGTCGTACTCAGAGGGTGGTGGTGGACGGGTCATATTCGACCTGGGGGGAAGTGGGTGGGCAGCGGAGTCCCCCGGGGCTCGGTCCTTGGGCCCACACTGTTCAATTTCTTTATCAGCGATTTGGATGATGTGGTGAAAAGCAACCTGTTCAAATCTGCTGATGATACCAAAATTTGGGGTGAGGTGGGCACACTAGTAGGGAGGGAAAGACTGCAGAAAGACCTGGATAGGTTGCAGGGGTGGGCTAACAAAAACAGGATGCGTTTCAATACAGACAAGTGCAGGGTGCTGCACGTGGGCAGTAGTAACCAGCAGCACACTTATAAGATGGGAAACTCCCTTCTTGAGAGCATGGAGACAGAAAGGGATCTTGGAGTCATCATTGACTCCAAGATGAACATGGGCCGACAACGCGAGGTCACGGTCGGCAGGGCTAACCGGACCCTATTGTGCATCCACAGTTACATCTCAAGTAGGGCCAAGGAGGTGATCCTCCCCCTCTACGTGACACTGGTCAGGCCACAGCTGGAGTACTGCGTCCAGTTCTGGGCGCCGCACTTCAAAAGGGATGTGGACAGCATGGAGAGGGTCCAGAGGAGGCCACCCGCATGATCCGGGGACAGCAGGGCAGGCCCTACAATGAGAGGCTACAGGACCTGAACCTGTTCAGCCTCCACAAGAGAAGGCAGAGGGGGGACCTTGTGGCCGTCTATAAACTCACTAGGGAGGACCAGAAGGGTTTGGGGGAGACCCTGTTTCCCCCAGCGCCCCCCGGGATAACGGCCACAAGTTGTTGGAGAGTAGGTTCAGATTAGACATCCGTAGGAACTACTTCACAGTCAGGGCGGCTAGGATCTGGAACTGACTTCCAAGGGAAGTGGTGCTGGCTGCTACCCTGGGGGGCTTTAAGAAGCGGCTCGATGCCTACCTGGCTGGGGTCATTTGAGCCCAGTTTTCTTCCTGCCCAGGCCGGGGGTCGGACCTGAAGATCTACAAGGTCCCTCCCGACCCGACTTCTATGAGTCTATGACTCACGGACTCCATCCAAGTTCAGAGCATGCCGATAGATGTCACCACCCTCTGGCAGGATGGAGACCAAACACACCTGAAAGATCACCATTGTCATACACAAGCCCTGACCATTGACCACGGGTCCCACACCACCGTGGTCTCCCTCCACCACATAGACTTCCTTGGGGTCCTGAAGCCCTGGATGCATCAGAGGCACAGAAACTAAGGCACCAACAGCAGTAAGAAAGGATGACACAGGCCAAATGAAACAAAAGCCTCAGCCTCCATCTTACAGGCCAGAACCTCCTGTCGGCCTCCAGTGAAGCTGCCAATCCCTGCTCCAAGGTGACGTCTAGGCTGGCAAATCCCTTCCTCAGTCCTGAGTATACACAATCGGACTGGCTCTCGGGAGCATCATCCAATCGAGTGCAAAGTCCCAGAGCCTTCCCCAGGGCCTGGCCGTAACACCCCGCTTCCACCCAGCATTCAGCAGGACATTTCCCCTCTGCCATTCACCCTGTCCTTCAGGGCTGATAAGCGAGTCATGAGCAGCTGGTGCCACTCTGGACCAGGACAGCCTGCACCTCTCCAGGGAAGGACTCTCCCTCCCTCCTTCAGCATCCCACAGTCCCCAGCAAGGTCACAGAGAAGCTGTTAGACAACCCCCTACACTTGATGAAGTCTGGATGCCGGTGTGGACATGGGTCCCAAACAGCATCGGTGTCCTGATGGACTCAGGGCAGGTACACATCTGCATCCTTCTGGGCCCTGCTGCAGCCTTAGGCACTTCTGGAGCTGGGAGGCTGCTTCCTCCCAGAGGAAGGTGCAGATTCCAAGGCAGCAGACTAGAGCTGGGCACATTCTTCTTGAAGGAAGGCACCTATGAGCAGAGACCAGAAATGGCAACCAGCCCTGCACCCCCAGGCCCCACCTGTGGAGCCTTGCAAGGACCAGCATTGTCTCTAGCCCTGTTTGGAGCCCAGATGCAGCAACTAGGCAAGCTGGGCAGATGGCATGGAGGGCAGTGCAGCAGCATGCAGCTGGCCCATACTTCTACTGTTCTTCATTACACAACCACTCCTCAGGATGGGCCCAGTGGAGGGCAAAGTCAGCTCCCAGGTGAAGCAGAGGTGCCTGCAAATTTGCTCCAAGTGTCATAGACATTAGGGGCTGGAAAGGACCTTGGAAGATCATTGAGTCCAGCCCCCTGCCCCAAGGGCAGGAAGTCAGCTAGGGTTAAAGGATCCCAGTAAGATAAGCGTCCAAACATTTCTCAAAAAAGTCCAGAGTAGGTGCCTGCACCACCTCTGGAGGGAGTCTATTCCAGGCCTTGCGGGGCTCGGGCAGTAAAGAAGTTTTTCCTTATTTCCAGCCTAAAATGATCTTGGAGGAGCTTATGACTGTTGGACCTTGTCATCCCTTCGGGCGCTCTGGTGAACAGGCATTCCCCACAGATCCTGATGCACCCCCCTGATGTACTTATAGGCTGTCACCAGGTCCCCCCTGAGCCTGTGCTTCTCCAGGCTGAAGAGTCCCATGGCTCGCAGACTCTCTTCGTAAGACCTGTTCTCTTCTCCTCTGATCATGCGCGTGGCTCTCCTCTGGACTCTCAAGCTTCTCCACATCCTTCTTCAATTGTGGAGCCCAGAACTGGATGCAGCACTCCAGCTGTGGCCTCAGCAAGGCCAAGTACAGCGGGAGGATGACATCCTGAGATTTGCTTGAGAAGCATCTACAGATGCAATCCAGAGTTTTGTTCGCTTTATCAGCTGTGACATTGCACTGGTGGCTCATGTTCATTTTGTGGTCAATCATGACCCCCAAGTCCCTTTCAGCCATGGTGCTAGCGAACGTAGCACTACCGAGCCTACAAGTGTGATGTGGGTTTTTTTTCCCCCCTGAGGTGGAGTACCTTGCATTTTTCCGTATTGAATGTCATCAGGTTTTTATCCGCCCACTATCTAAGCCTATCAAGGTTAGCCTGGATCACCAGCCTATCCTCGGGTGTGGACGCTCTACCCCAAAGTTTGGTGTCATCGGTGAACTTGGCCCGTCTGCTTCTGACACCAGTGTCCACATCGTTAATAAAGACGTTCGAGTACAGGTCTAAGGATGGAGCCTTGGGGGACACCACAGGTCTTCGAGCACCATGATGATTTACTTCCGTTGACTATTACTATCTGGGTCCAACCTCGGAGCTAATTCCCCCGCCATCAGACTGTGATGTAGCCAAGGCCGCAGTTGGCCATTTTTTCCATGAGGAGATTGTGGGACACCAGATCAAAGGCTTTTTTAAAGTCCAGATATATGACATCAATCTCTTCTCCCTTGTCCAGGTGATATGTCACCTGGCCATAGAACGAGATGAGACTGGTCAGGCAAGACTTACTCACAACAAACCTGCGCTGGCTGTCTCTCAGGATTTTGCCATCAGCCAGCTTGTCTAGAATGGTCTCTTTAATAATTTTTTCCAAAATCTTTCTAGGGATTGAGGGCAAGCTGATTGGCTTGTAGTTGCCTGGATCTACCTTCCTCCCTTTCTTGAAGATAGGCCTTCTTCCAATCTTCAGGTGCTTCACCTGAGTGCCATAAGTTCTTGAATATGCTTGCCAGTGGCTGGGCTATGACACTGGTCAGCTCCTTAAATACTCTGGGGTGCAAGCTGTCAGGACCCTGTGACTTTAAGGTGTCCAGCCTCTCAAGGTGTTCCTTTACAAGGTCTACACCGACGGTGGGTATAAATTCACCCTCACCCTGGCCATCCCACATCATGTCAGGCAGGGCGGTCCCTTTGGGCTGGTGAAAAACCGACACAAATTACCCATTAAGCAGGCTGGCTTTTTCCTGGGTGTCAGTTTTCCCATCTGGTTTAGCAGGGTCCAATGTTACCCTTGCTTTTCTTCCAACTCCTCACATACCTGAAAAAGGACTTCTTATTGTCCTTGATACGTGTAGCCAGTTGGAATTTGGTTGCAGCCTTGGCTTTCCTGGTTCGCTCCCTACAGACACGGACCAGTGCAGAATACTCCTCCTTAGTGGCGATTCCTGTCTTCCATCCTTTATAAGCCTCTCTTTTGAGACGCAGGAGGTCCACGAGTTCCCTGCTGAGCCAAGGGGGTTGCTGTGCCCTTTTGCTACCTTTCTTTTGAGATGGGGTGGACATCTCTTGTGCTTTCAGGATTGCTCCCATAAGGAGCGACCACTCCTCTTGGACTCCCCTCCCTGTCGAGTCATGGCCCCATAGGGCCTCGATAAAAAGCCTCCTGAGTTTATCAGTCAGCTTTCCTAAAGTCAAAGACTTCTGCATTGCTGACTGATGTGCCAGCTTTGCGATGGATAGTAAAAGTGGTCATCTCGTGGTCACCGTCTCCCAGCTTTCCTTCGATTCTTAGGTTGCTGACTACATCATCCCCTTTGGCCAGTACCAGGTCCAGCAGCGCTTTACCTCTTGTCAGTCCATAGACTTCTCAAGTCAGGTAGAGCTCATCCACGCACATGAGGAAGCTTTGTGACCGTTCAGATTTGGCCGACCGCTCTTCCCATGAGATGTCCAGCTAGTTGAAGTCTCCCATGACAACCATGCACCAGGAGCGTGCGGCCTCAGCCAGTTCCCTGGCGAACTCCTGGTCAAGCTCTTGTTCCCGATTCGTAGGTCTGCAGTAGACTCCTACCACTGTGTCCCCTGTGCCACGTTCCCCACGGATTTTAACCCAGAGGGTCTCCAGTCATCCTCCATGGGTGCCAATGTCAGCTTGCAGGGACGTGTAGCTTTCCTTGACATAGAGGGCTACACCCCCACCCCTTTTTTCTGCACGCTCTCTCCTGTACAGGGCAGAGACATCTGTACCTGCGGCCCAGTCGTAGGTGGAGTCCCCACCAGGTCTCTGTTATCCCTGTGAGATTGTAGTCATTCTTGTTTAGCAGGAGGACCAGTTCCTCCTGTTTGTTATCTAAGCTCCTGGCATTGGCGTACAGGCACCAGTGGGAGCTCTAGGCTTTCTTGCACTCCCAGGAGGACGCTGCTCCATGGCTGGGGTAGGAGTGGATTCCCGAGGGTGCCCTAACCTGCTGGTTTTGCAGTAGTTGCCTGGTGGGCTTGCTATGGTGGTAGCCCATCCATCCCCCCGTGGGCTTAGTTTAAAGCCCGGTCAAGCAGGTCAGCTCCCTCCCCAGTGAAGTAAGGCGGAGGCCATCTCTTCCCAGCAGACCACTGCCTCTCTCGCCAAAACACCAGACTGGCATCGTGGAAGCTGAAGCCTTCACGATGACACCAGCACCACAGTCTTCGGTTGACTACCTCAGGCCGTCTCTCCCTCCTCAGCCTATGGCCTGTAACTGGGAGGATTACAAAAAGACCACCTGCACCCCCACCCCCCTAAGCCGCGCTCCCAGAGCCCTGAAGCCACTCGCGACCTGGCTAGGATTGCTCGGCACCATGTCATTCATGCTCACACGGATAAGGAGCATATGGTAATGGTCAGAGGGCCGGATAAGCTTGGGGATCCTCTCAGCTATGTCCCGGACATGGGTCCCCGGGAGGCAGCAGACCTCCTGGGCTAAGGGGTCAGGGCAGCAGATTGCTCCCTCAGCCCCCCTCACGAGGGAGTCTCCCACAACAACCGCTCTGCGTTTCATCTTGGGGAGCGTGGGGATGGTAGCTGCTAGTGGTCCTCCCTTGCCTGCAGGAGCTGGCAGCTCTGTAAACTCTTCTGGGGCTGCAAGAGGTCCACACCTGTTGCAAAGCTCCAGAGGGGCAGGGACCCTGGTGCAGCGGGCCATTGACCACCTTGGCCCAACCCCCTGGCTGGACATTGTGCGGGATCCTCAAGTCCCCGCCTTGTCCTGGAAGGTGACCTTGGCCTACCCTTGGCCTTCGTGGGGTGAAGGGCCTGGCAGTAGGAGGTGATCTCCTGCTCGTCATCCCTGATGGCACGCGGTCTCCGAAAGGTGGGGTGTGGCGCTCTACGTCAAGGAGGAATACACGTCCTCATCTAGCAGCACAAGTCCAGATGAGGGGCACACTGAGGTGCTCTGGGATTCACCATCCAGCACAAGGTGGCGAAGGCCTGCAGCAAGGCAGCAGCCCTGGACTTCAGGAGGGCGGACTTCAATGAGGTAAGGAGAATAGTTGGGGAAGCACTGAGGTCCCGGAGGGGAGGGGAGGGGAGTCGGGTGTCCAAGAAGAGTGATCGTTCCTGAAGGAGCCGATCCTCCAAGCCCAAAGGGAGGTAATCCCAACACGGATCAAAGGGGAAGAGGGTACAAAAGGCCCCATGGCTCACCAAAGGCATCCAGGAACGTCTCCTAGCTAAGAGGGAGGCGTACAGCCGACGGCAGGGAGGGGCCGTCCCCAGGGAGGACTACACCGCGGGTGCTCAGGGCTGCCGGGGGGCCGTAGGTCAGGAAGGCCGAGGCGGAGGTGGGACTGGGACTAGCGACCCGGATCAAGGACAACAAGAAGTCCTTTTTTAAATACATAGGGGGTAAAAAGAATGTACCAGGTAACGTGGGGTCTCTGCAGGACACGCTAGGAAATCTGGTCATCACACCAGACAACAAGGCTAACTTACTTAACGATTTCTTTGCGTCCATTTTCCTGAGCAGGGACCAGATCAGCCCGTCCGCCGGGACCCCCTCAGGCCCCAGGGGAGGCGCACCCAGACCTAGGGTCAGGGAGGATCTAGTCAGGGAACTTCTGGAGGGGCTGGACGTATTTAAATCAGCTGGTCCTGACGACATCCACCCCCGAGTGCTGAGGGAATTGGCAGAGGTCATTGCGGGACCCCTGGCACGGCTTTACGAGCACTCGTGGTGCTCTGGCGAGGTGCCGGAGGACTGAAAAAGGGCCAATGTGGTCCCCATCTTCAAAAAAGGGGGGAAGGAGGACCCAGGGAACTATAGGCCAGGTAGTCTTACCTCAATCCTGGGTAAGCTTTTTGAGAGGGTTATCCTGGCGCACGTCCACGAGGGGCCGGCAGGGGAGGTTATGCTTAGGGACAACCAACACGGGTTCATTCGAGGCAGGTCCTGTCAGACCAACCTGGTGCCTTCTACAACCAGGTCACAAAATCCTTAGACACAGGGGTAGCAGTGGACGTAGTCTTTCTGGACTTCAGGAAGGCCTTCGACACGGTCTCTCACCCCATTCTCATTAAAAAACTAGAGGGCTGTGGTGTCGACACCTACACAGTGAGATGTGTCACTAACTGGCTGGAGGGCCGCACCCAGAGAGTGGTGGTGGACGGGTCATTTTCGACCTGGAGGGCTGTGGGCAGTGGGGTCCCCCAGGGCTCGGTCCTCAGACCCGCACTGTTCAACATCTTCATCAGTGACTTGGACGAGGGGGTGAAAAGCACCTTGTTCAAATTTGCAGACAACACTAAGATGTGGGGGGAAGTGGGCATGCTAGAAGGGAGGAATAGGCTGCAATCGGACCGGGACAGGTTACAGGGGTGGGCAGATGAGAACAGGATGGGATTCAACACTGACCAGTGCAAGGTGCTGCACCTGGGGGGAAGACCCAGCAGCAGACCTACAGGCTGGGAACTCCCTTCTTGTCAGTGCAGAGGCAGAAAAGGATCTTGGAGTCATTATTGATGCCAAAATGAACATGGGCCGGCAGTGTGGGGACGCGGTCAGGAAGGCCAACCGCACCTTGTCGTGCATCCACAGATGCATCTCGAGCAGGGCCAAGGAGGTGATCCTCCCCCTCTATGCGACACTGGTCAGGCCACAGCTGGAGTACTGCGTCCAGGTCTGGGCGCCGCACGTCAGGAGGGATGTGGACAGCATGGAGAGGGTCCGGAGGAGGCCACCCGCTTGGTGAGAGGGCAGCAGGGCAGGCCCTACGAGGAGAGGTGACGGGACCTGAACCTGTTCAGCCTCCACAGGAGAAGGCTGAGGGGGGACCTGGTGGCCTGTTACAAACTAGTTAGGCATTGGGGGAGTCCCTGTTCCCCCGAGCGCTACCAGGAGTGACTAGAAATACCGGTCACAAGCTGGCAGAGGGTAGATTCAGACTAGACATCAGGAGGTGATACTTCACTGTCAGGGCGGCTAGGACCTGGAACCAACTTGCAAGAGAAGTGGTGCTGGCTCCTACCCTGGGGGTCTTTAAGAGGAGGTTGGACGAACACCTTGCTGGGGTCGTTTGACCCCAGTACTTTTTCCTGCCATGGCAGGGGGTCGGACTTGATGATCTGCTCAGGTCCCTTCCGACCCGACCAGCTATGAAACTATAAAACTACACAATCAATCCTGGCAGACAACCACAAGGCACAGCACCCTAACCTGCCACAGGTAAAGTGGGGGGACAAGGGCAGCCAGTGTCCTGCTGCTCTAAAGGTTGTTAAAATACGCTCACGAGATCCAAGGAATAGGGTCATGCCTGCCGCTACAGAGGAAGGCAAACCCCAGCCCAGATCCGTCAGCTTCGGCGTTCAGTGTTAACTGCTGGAGTTTTGGAGAGTCCCAAATGCAGCAGGAAACCCCCGCTAAGGGCTGCACTGGGTTTATTACATTTACTTCAGGATTCCTCGGTTTATCTGTCTGGGCTTTGCCTTCTACAAAAGCCTGGGGTCTCCAAGGAGCAAAACCAGCTCCAGGAGCAAGGAACAGAGAGAAGCTCTGTGAACGGGACACAGGCTCACCAGCAGAAAGGTTCAATAAACACTCCCAGGACTATCGAGTCTGAGGCCCTTTTCACAGGCCTGGCTTTGTTTCTCCTCCAGTTAGCAGGAAGGAAACTCAAGGTACCAGCACTGGTAACCAAACGGCTGCCAGCTGGGAGAGGAAAGGCCACATTTGTCGTAGCTGGTCTGGGGAGAGACACGCTCGGATCCTGCCACCCCTACGTGGGAGGTAGGATGCCTTCTGGGCGGCTTCCCATAGGTCACATGCCTGTGATGACAGCTCCCAGTACAAGGGGATGCTCGTGCCCTGTGACCCGCACAGCCCTGCTGTTCGTAACAGGACTCAAGCAGGAGTGGCCTCCCGCGAGTGCTGCCCTGGAGGTGGGGCGCTCCGATACCCCACTGAGCACGCAGGAGGACGGGAGGGAGGGCACAAGAGGCAGGACAGGGAGGGCTGGAGGAGGCACCAGCTGACTGGAGGCTTGCTCAGCAGCAGAATGAGCTGGCAGTGGCCGAGCGCTCGCATGGCCCCACTCCCATGGCCTCCCTCTACCTCCTGAGCTCCCCGCACTGCTGCCATCTACTTCAGCACTGCAGCTAGTCTCGAAGGGCTGGAGCCGCTGGCACTTCCCCGCATGCTCCTACGCAGAAGCGGCCAAGCCAGCCCCCTCACACTCCTCCAGAGCAATCTGTCATCCAGCTGAGACCGGGCCTGGACAGCATCAGCCCCCAAGGTAAATGTTTCATGGTGACCAGCGACTCAGACCAAGTGCTGGGGAGGAAAGTGTAGGGGCAGTTTTAAACCTCCTGTCAGCGCTCCCACAACAACAAAACAGAAATAATTTTAAAAACAGAAGTAATTAAAAATCCCCCAAATCAAGCAAACTGTGCTTGAACTCCCCTGAGTCTTGGCAGATTTTAAATTGAACGACTGTAGCAATGTTGCTGAACCCTCCCTGCCAGTCAAATGTGCTGGTTGTGCGCTGTGTGCCAAGGGCCCCTCCCTCCAGGCTTGCACACTGGCTGGAAGGGCTCCAGCCAGAGCCACGTGTGGGCACGCTCTGGGGTGGAGAAGTCCGAGGCAGGCCACATGCCTCGCAGCTGATTTATGAATGAGATTCCACACCTGCACACCACAGGGCCTGCACGGTAGCCAGTGTAAATTGGTGTAACCCCCACTGAAGGCAACATAACAGGTACTTGTATCTACTGATAGCCTGACCTGCCCGGTGCAAAGTGCCTAAGTCCACAAACCAGCGTGGGACTACCTCCCCAGCCTGCCTGCCGAGAGCCTGAGCCAACAGCACGGATGGGTGTCTCGGCCTTAGGGCATTTTGAAGCCCAGGAACTGCAGTGTAACTGCCAGCATTGCTAGGGTTTTCCAGGTGACAAGAGGGAGGGCACGTGTGCGAGACTGAGCTGAGAGTCAAGGGGAACTGAGGTTTAACCTTGCCACAGCACAGAGTTCTCATCTTTCACAGATTTCGTAGACATTCGGGCTGGAAGGGACCTTGGAAGATCATCGAGTCCAGCCCCCCGCCCCAGGGCCAGGAAGTCAGCAGGGATCACAGGATCCCAGCAAGATAAGTGTCCAAATATGCCCTGAAGGCGTTCAAAGTGGATGATTGAACTGCCGCCGGCGGCAGTCTATTCCAGACCTTGGGGGCTCGGACAGTGAAGAAGTTCTTCCTTATGTCCAGCCTGAAACGGCCTTGCGGGAGTTTTTAAGCTTTTGACCTTGTCATCCCTTGGGGCGCTCTGGTGAACAAATGTTCCCCCAGATCCTGATGAGCACCCCGGATAAACGTATAGGTGGCCACCAGATCACCGCTGAGCCTGTGCTTTTCTAGGCTGAAGAGCCCCAGGGCTCTCAGCCTCTTGTCGTAAGGTCTGTTTTCCTGCCCTCTGATCATGTGTGTGGCTCTCCTCTGCACTCTCTCAAGCTTCTCCACATCCTTTTTGAATTGTGGAGCCCAAAACTGGACGCAGTACTCCAGCTGCGGCCTCACCAAGGCCAAGTATAGCGGGAGAATGACATCCCAGGATTTGCTTGAGAAGCATCTATGGATGCAAGCCAGCGTTTTGCTCGCTTTACTAGCCGCAGCATCGCATTGCAGGCTCATGTTCATCTTGTGGTCAATCATGACCCCCAAGTCCCTTTCATCCATAGCGCTAGCCAGCGTAGCACTGCCGAGCCTATAAGGATGCTGCAGGTTTTTCCTCCCAAGGTGGAGAACCTTGCATTTTTCAGTGTTAAACACCATCAGGTTCTTGTCCGCCCATTTCATAAGCCTGTCAAGGTCCACCTGGATCACCCTCCTGTCCTCAGGTGTGGATGCTTTACCCCAGAGTTTGGTGTCGTCAGTGAACTTGGCCAGCCCGCTTCTGACACCAATGTCCACATCACTGATGAAGATGTTAAACAATATAGGGCCTAGGACAGAGCCTTGAGGGACCCCACTGGTTGCAGGGCACCACGACGATTAGCTTCCATCAACCTCCACCCGCTGGGTCCTACTGCGGAGCCAATTTCCCAGCCAGCAGATTGTGGTGAGGTTGAGGCCGCAGTTGGCCAGTTTTGCCAAGAGGTGATCATGGGATACCAGATCAAAGGCTTTTTTGAAGTCAAGATATACAACCATCTCCTCTCCCTTGTCCAGGTGATAGGTCACCTGGTCGTAAAAGGAAATGAGATTGGTCAAGCAAGACCTACCCGCAACAAACCCGTGCTGGGTATCCCTCAGGATATTGCCATCAGCTAGTCTCTTAAGGATGGCCTCTTTGATAATCTTTTCTAAGACCTTCCCTGGGATAGAGATCAGTCTGATGGGCCTGTAGTTTGCTGGATCTACTTTCCTTCCTTTCTTGAAGATAGGCACCACATTGGCCTTCTTCCAGTTTTCAGCCACTTCACCCGAGCGCCAGGAGCTCTTGAAGATCCGTGCCAGGGGCTGAGCTATGATGCTTGCCAGCTCCTTGTGTACCTTGGGGTGTAAACCGTCAGGGCCGGCTGACTTGTGCGACCTTGGGCAAATCCCTTTAATTTTTCAGTATCTTGGTTTTGCATCTGTAAAGGGGTAGGAACAGAACCTCATTTTCCCCTACCCTCTGTCCACCATGTCCAGTTAAATCAGGTGTGTCAAACTCATCTGGCCATGGAGGCTGGATCAATGGCACCGGGCCAGTCTATGGGCTGGATCAAGCCGACAGACTCCCCCACGCTGGATCCAGCACCCACGGTACCTGTACTAGATCCATGCAGGACATAGCACCTCTCTCCCCCTGCACTGGTCTGGGACCTGTGCCACACACAGCACCTGCTCCAGCCAGTCTGGGACACACACTGCTGGTCTGGGACACTGCCACACACAGAGCCTGGTTCAGGAAGCCCAGGACCTGTGCTGTATGTGTCACCCGTGGGCACCGTGTGTAGCATGGGTTGCGGACTGGTTGGAGTAGGCACCACATGCAGCGTGCATCCTGGACAAGCTGGGGGGCAGGGGCTGGGGTGCCCTGTGCTATGCAGTCCCAGATCAGCTGGAACAGGCACCATGTGTAGCATGGATCCTGGAGCCAGCAACACGTGCTGCATGTGTTCCAGACCCTGTGATTGGGGCCGGTCCAATACATGCCATGTGGATCAGCATAGACCCGTGGGCAGCACTGGGCTAGGTGACAGGACTCTGTGGATGAAGACAATATCTTTGACTCCCCTGATTTAAACTGTAAGAGAATCGCACAGTGAATCAATACAGTGCAAAGCAAAGTGGCTCCTGAGATCAGCACAGCCTCTGGGCACTTCTGTAATGCAGGCAACAGTAAGAATAAGAATAAGGCTTTGTGTCATGACAGACCTACAGACACACGAATGTTCACACTGGAAGACAGAGTTCGAATGGGGAATTCCAACACTGCAGCGGCCAAAGGACCTATCCTGCAGAGCTGGGCTCAGCCAGCAAACCGGCCACTGCGGTACGGCGGGATGGGCTGAGCTACCAGAGCAGGTCTGATCCTCACACTGTTTCACCTATAGTAAGTTTGCTCCCATGAGCTGACAGGACTCAGCATGTGTGTACATCTCTGCAGGACCAAAGTGCTCATGCTGACTTTTGGATGTATATTTTCCATTCTGCATTTTAGTTCCTACTTCCCAGTTCAGTCTGAAATTAAATGCCAGTAGTATAATTAATATAGTATCTGCTGTAGCCCCCTCATCTCTTTGTCTCCTTCCACGAGACACCGGGACAGGTTCCAAGCATCTCTCCTCCCATCATCATTAAAAACACTAAAGTACAACCTCTGTAAACAACAATAAGGTTTATAGGAAATCTCAGAAGTTAGTGAAGGGAAAGACCTCCTGAGCTGACTCACCTCGTCCAGCCCCTTCCACAGCATGCTGTTTCCTGGCCACAGAGTCTTAAGCACCTCTGCCAAGTTATTTCGACATGTGGCACTATCAGTGGAACGTCGATTAGCTTCCCAGAGAGAGCTCCGCAGCCAAGCATCTTTCCCGACTCAACCTCCAATACCATTTCCCTTATCATACCTTCATTGGCCTCTTCAGGGCTTCCTGAATGTCCACACGTTTCCTCATAATGGTCTGGTCCAGTTTGCGTTCGAACGCTAACAGGTCCATGTAGGCCTGGGACTCAGGAACCAACTCCCGGATCTGAGAAGGAAGCAGGGAATAACCAAACACTAGAAGCTAGAAATTCACCATAGTCCAGGAGCAAAAGTACTTGTATCAGGCCAGTCCTCAGAGAGAGGGTTAGCTCAGCCATTCTTACCTCCAGCCAATACAAGACTTCTATCTTTGTCCTAGTTTAAATCAAGAAATTAAGGGTCTCTCCAGGCTCAGAAAAAGCTGTTTTATAAAATGTGCTGCCCAGCTTCTTTTAGAGCCCTAGTGCCGACAGGACAAGGTGCAAGTTAGCTTTTTTTTTTTTTTTAAAGAAATTTTCTATGTTCCAAGCCAAATCAAGTCCAAATTCATGAGTCAGTCCAGAACCATAAGTGGCCCTACAAGCAACAAACATCCTCCACCCCCACCAGGGGCTTCAGATATTTCCAAAGTCTTTTGGCAGGCATCCTACATGCAGATCCAAGCCCAGACGCTTAGGGGGTAGGTGCCCTGAAGTTTCGCCTGCCCTCAGCCATATGGCCACAGAAGCAAGCTAGGGAGGAGCCTCCCATTTCCATAAAGCGGACTTTAAGCCCCAACACCTCGGCAGGTACTAAACCACACAAGAAGAACAGTTATCCCTGGGAACGCTTAAGGAAAACTGCCTTCATGGACCCAGATACATGGTGTTTCCCTTGCCAGGTGCATGTTAGCCTGTGTCAGATGGGGGAGGTGAATCATGCATTTCTCCCCAGGCTTCAACACGGCCAGTTACAGGTGTCACCATCCCCTGTGCTCTGCCTGCAGTGGAGGGTGAGCACTCATTAGCCAGTACATTTTTCAAAGCACCTCTTTTTTCTGAGCTTGGCAGATGCTCAGGGCAGCTGGTAAGAGGTGGGGCAGGAGGAGAAGGGAGCTGGGATAGAGCATGGAAAGGAGAGAGGGACACAGGAAAAGACTAGAGGCCTGCACAGCTGGGCTGGATGCTTCCAGGAGACCTCCCTTCAGCTGCAGAGCCAATGGCTGGAACCGGTGTCAAGTGTCCTAAAGCGGGATCAGTTTGGCAGTGCCCCACTCCCAGCTGCCTGCGGCCCAATCCCTGCTGCTGCAGAGGCAGTGCGTGGAGCTCAGGGGGAAAGCAGTGCCCTGCCCTGTCCTCCCCTCTGGCAAACAGCAGCACCCTGGGCTGCTCCTGGCTTGTGCTGATCCGGGGAAGTTGCATCAAGTCAGAAAACCAGTCAAAAGGCTGAACACGACTTAGCCCCTAGCACAGATAGAGGTGAATCCTGTTTCAAAACTCATCCGCTGAGGTCTCAGGTCAATCACAGCTAGCTAACAGCCTTAGACATGACTGCCCCCAGCTCCGCTAGATGCCAAGTCACAGTGAAGATCACATTCATTGGCACATTTTCTAAACTGAGGTGTTTTCCCACACACAAGAAGCTTACCCTGAGAACTTGGAGATTGGTCACAGGCCCTCCTGTCCCCCTGGTATCGCCTGCTCTGGGGAGCCTTTGTTCTCGAGCCGTAGTTCCTGATTACCTCCCCATGTGGAGACTCTCGTTCCAGAATAGAGTATATTGCAACCAGCAATCAATCTCTGAGCTCCAGGGGTATGTCTACCCTGGGAACGTACACTGCATCATCAAACCGATGTGACCCCAGAATGAGAGTGCCACATATGGCATTAATCAGGAACAATTCATATAGAGACACCTACAAGAACATGGTCTGCAGAACTCTTCCCTTGAGCCTCCTTGTCCCTTTTTAAGGCATTCTCTGCAGCTCTCACCTGGTCAGCAAAAACAGCCAATATTTCTGTACAACAACAGTAAAAGCAACCTGGTAACTGCTGTTGCTGCTGCCATCTGATTTTGTTCGTAAAGTGCAGCTTATGGTTTGCATTTGGTCTGATGCACAAATGCTAGATAGGAGAGAGAAAGCTGGGCCTTGATGGGAGCCTGGACAAGCCAACCTCCTAGCAGTGTATATGGCATCTGCACTTTCTGGGCCATGTTTCTCCTACAAACAGGTTTGCTATGAAAGAAGTAGCTCCTGCTGTCCCAGGTCAGGATCCGAATCACCTGCTGTCTCAGAAATACCCTGACAAGGCTGGACCATGCCACTAACCCTGGGGAAACCATGCCCCAAGCTAGCCAGGCAAGCTGTGTGTTCCAAAAACGCTGGCACCCTTGATCCTACCACTAAGCAGCATAAAGAGGAGAAGCAAACAGCACACTTGCAGGGAATCTGCCTGAGGAGGAGCGAGGGATGTAGGTTATCACTCTCCCTAACAGGTGTCCAGAGCCAGGTAGTGGAGTTTCAGAAAAGGCAAGGTAGCGAGTACAGGGAGTAGTGCAACATGGGTTGTGTCCTGCACAGGTCTCTCACACTGGGGATAGGGGTGACTGTCTGTATAGCACCCAAGCTGGGACCCACATTGGAAGAAAAGGTTCAAGACCTAGAAACATAACCATCAATGGCGTGGAGCATCAGGGGAAACAGGAGTCTGGACAGGAGTCACGAGTTGCTACTGCAGACACGTCATGCCAGAGAGTCAGAGAATGGTTTAGGAAAGGTTGAAAAACAGGGAAGAGACCTGGCTGCACATGTCTCTCAGGAGGAGAACCCAAGTGCATCAAACATGGATTAGAATCAGCTAGTACGGATGCTATGGGCCAATGCAGAACCCACTGAGCAGAGCAAGTGTATTCTTCAAAGCAGGTCCTACAAGAGGGCCTACAACTTGTGAGCTAGTACTAATGGGGGATTTTAACTCCCTTGATACCTCTTTGAGGAAAGATCTGGTACAACACAATGTGTCTAGCAAGGTCTAGCCCTTGTAGAGGTCAAATCTCCATTTCACAGTGTTGAAGGAACAGTGCAGGGGTCATCTGTTCTGGATCTGGTTCCAACCAATAGGGATAAACTAGCTGCAGATGTGAAGGTGCTTGGAAATGTGTCAGGACTTGATCCAACGATAAGATGGCAAGGCAATGGCACAGACTTCAGCAAGGTCAGTTTTTACCTGACATCTGAGAAACAGCAGACAAGATCCCAGGAACAGAGGAGATAAAAGGAGCCCAGGAAGGCTGGCAGGATCCACTGGGCATGGTACTAGAGGCTTAACTCTAAACTATTCTTACATGGCAGAACCACAAGAAACTAATGCAGATACACACAAACCTTTGCTGCTACCTGAAAACCACAGGGATGCAGCAGAACCTGGATCATTCGAACATGGGGGTCCGCAGCAGGGTGCTGAATTGAAGACAAGCCACTCAGCTGTTTGCCGCAGCTCTTACTTCCAAGGTGCCATTCTTGCATTCAGCTGCAGCTTATCAGTGGTCCCATGCATCTGAGCACCTAAGAGTGCCCAAAAGACTTTGCTGCAGCTCTGCATGCCCACCCCAGATGCTTCACAAACCCTCATCTTCACAATGGGGATGAGGAACCGACAGACTCTGTTATATACACAAGCAGCAGAAGGAGGGGTATTGCCCTGTGGAAGTGGACAAGAGAATAGCACAAATATGCAGGAATAAAATCTGCAGGTAAATTTGCAGGGAAGCAAAGGCGTAAAATGTGACAACTGGCAAGAGACATTAAAGACAGCAGAAAAATGGTCAATAAATATGTCAAAGGGACATGGCTGACTGGGGAAATGGTAGGTCTCATGCTCAGCGATTTGGAAATACTAACAAAATACAAAGCCCATTTTGCTTCAGTTTTCACAATAACCCCACTTCCACTGCCAATAACCTCTGCAAGCAGACAACTAGCAAACATTACATGGACAGAGACAGGGGAGGGATGCAAAGCATGAAGAACGAGCGCATCAGAGAGCTCCTTACTAATTTGAATGGATTTAGGTTGGTAGGGCTTGACTGGACTCGTCCCAGAGTGGTGAAGGAACTGGCTGCAGAAATCTCAGAGCCACTGGTAATAACACACACAGACTCATGGATGGCAGGGGAGGTCCCACAGGACAGGAAAAGGTCTAACAGTGCCCACCCATAACAAGAGGGATAAGGAAGACCAGAAAGTTAAAGTCTGTCATCCTGACTTTATTACCATCCGCCGTAAAGCTGGCAAGTCAGTCAGCAATACAGAAGTCCTCAACTTCAGGAAAGCTGGCTTTGACAAGCTCAGGAGGCTTGTCGGTGAGGCCCTAAGGGACCACGACTCCATGGGGAGGGGAGTTCAGGAAGAGCGGTTGCCCCTCAAGGGAGTGATCCTGGATGCGCAAGCTAAGGCTATTCCATCTCGGAGGAAAGGCAGCAAGAGGGGACAGCAGCCCCCTTGGCTCAGCAAGGAACTAGCGGACCTCCTGTGTCTAAAAAGAAAGACCTACAAAGGATGGAGGACTGGATCCACTTCCAGGGAGGAATACTCTGCACTGGTCAGGACCTGCAGGGAGCGAAGCAGGACAGCCAAGGCTGCGACAGAACTCCAACTGGCCACTAGTATCAAGGACAATAAAAAGTCCTTTTTTAAATACATGGGGAGCTGGAGGAAAAGCAAGGGCAACACTGGACCCCTGCTAAACCAGATGGGACAACTCACAACTGATGACCAGGAAAAAGCCAACCTACTAAATGGGTACTTTGCATCAGTCTTTCACCAGTCCCATGGGATGCTCCTGCCCATTATGGGACAGGGAGGTCTGGGTGAGGGAGATCCCTTGCCCTCCATCAGTGCTGACCTCGTGAAGGAACACCTCGAGAGGCTGGACACTTTCAAGTCGACCGGTCCTGATGGTTTACACCCAAGGGTACTCCAGGAGCTGGCGAGCATCATAGCTCAGCCCCTGGCGTGGATCTTCGAGAGCTCCTGGCGCTCGGGTGAAGTGCCCGAAGACTGGAAGAAGGCCAATGTGGTGCCTATCTGCAAGAAAGGGAGGAAAGTGGATCCGGCAAACTACAGGCCAATCAGCCTGACCTCTATTCCAGGGAAGGTTTTAGAAAAGATTATCAAAGAGGCACATGATCAGAGGGCAGGAAAACAGACCTTATGATGAGAGTCTGAGAGCCATGGGGCTCTTCAGCCTAGAAAAGCGCAGGCTCAGGGGTGATCTGGTGGCCATCTATATGTTTATCAGGGGTGTTCACCAGTATCTGGGGGAACGTCTGTTCACCAGAGCGCCCCAAGGGATGACAATGTCTAATGGTTATAAACTCCTGCAAGACCGTTTCAGGCTGGACATAAGGAAGAATTTCTTTACTGTGTGAGCCCCCAAAGTCTTGAATAGCCTGCCATTGGAGGCGGTTCAAGCACCTACTTTGAACGCCTTCAAAAGAAATCTGGATGCTTATCTTGCTGGGATCCTATGACCCCAGCTGACTTCCTTCCCCTGGGGCAGGGGGCTGGACTCGATGATCTTCTGAGGTCCCTTCCAGCCCGAATGTCTATGAAATCTATGAAGTAACCAGATCACACTACAGAGCAGTCAGTCCATTAGTATCTGAAGGACAAACCAATGATGCAAG
Source organism: Alligator mississippiensis (assembly GCF_030867095.1). Taxonomy (NCBI): domain Eukaryota; kingdom Metazoa; phylum Chordata; order Crocodylia; family Alligatoridae; genus Alligator; species Alligator mississippiensis. The sequence goes on along the minus strand of NC_081828.1, from coordinate 220,610,411 downwards.
CAGTCAATTGGGAACAAGTCATGACAAACCAGCTGAATTCCCCTTTTTGACAGGGCACTAGTTTGGCAGATAAGGGGAATGCAATGGACATAATATACCTGAACTTCAGTAAGGCTTCTGATGTATTACCACATGGCATTCTCATAAGCAAGCAGGCGAAATAAAGGCTGGACAGAATTACTGTGAGGTGGGTTTGTAATTGATTGGATAACCACAAGCAAAGGGTAATTATTAATGGATTAATGTCAGACTGACAGGAGGTCTCTAGTGAGGGTCCATAGGGTCTGGTCTGGACCCACAGTTAATATTTTTATTAATGAGTTATGTGCAGGAACAGAAGTGTCTGGATTAAGTCTTCAGATGATACAGAGCTGCTGCTGAAGGGAGAGGTGGGGGGACTGCAAACACTCTGAGGAGCAGTTTTAAAATTCAAAAGCGCCTCATGAAGAGGAGAACAGGGCTACAGATCACAACCTGAAATGCAACAAGGACAAAGGTAAGGAGCTGCACTTAGGAAAGAAGGACTGAATGCACAAACATGAGGAGTAACTGGCTGGGCAATTGCACTGCCAAGAAAGCACTGGGGTGGGGGTGGATCAAGAATTCAACACAAATTGTAGCCGCTCCTAAAACATTAAACAGAAGCACTGCACGCAAGACACTGGGGAGATAGCACCACTATCCTAGCTGGCTTTCTGTATTCAGCATGGGACATCACATGTTAAGAAAGATGCCCAGAAACCAAAGGAGATCCAGAAGCAAGCAACAAAGATGAAAGGGGCTAGAAAACAAAAGTTGTGCGAGAAAAGGCAGAAGGAACCAGGTCTGTTGCACTTGGAATAAAGGATATCAAGGGGAAATATCAGGTCAGCCCCAGCCTGAAGGCCTTCCTTCTTCCAGAGAGGAAGAAAAAAATAAAGACTTCACAGGGCCACAGGAAAAGCTGCTCGAGGCATCAGCTACAGCGCGGCGAGCCAGCTGACAGCGTTCTACCTCAGCCTGGCTACCGAGGACCGGAGGAGCAGCAAAGCCTTTTGTCCCCTTGGTGCAGGGGGCCACGGACAGCGAGCAGGGGCCAGGGCTGCCTCTCCAAGTGCTGCTAAGGCTAAAGGCCTCCGATGAAGGCTGTAGACTTGAGGCGCACCCACAACGAGAAGGTGCGCTCGGGCAGCTGCTGCAAGGAGAAGCACATCTCCATGTCCTGAAACATCTGTGCAGGTTCAGCAGTGTCATGAACTACCAGAAGTCCAGCTTCTCCTCTCACACTTTTGTCCAGCAAACAGCTGGCAATGTCAACACAGTAAAAGAGCACAAAGGTACTGCATAGCCAAGCCTGTGCCACCTCTGCCGGGACACCTGGCAGCTGGCAAGACCATCAGGCAGGAGAACTGGGCAGCCAAGTGAGATCTAAGCTCCCTCTCCCCCAAATGCAGCACATGGCCCCAACACCCCATCCCACTCACTGGTGGCACCACATAATGCAAGAGCTTCCCCAGGTCCTGGGACGCAGAGAGAAAGAACACGTTGGGCCCTCTCTGTGATTGTCCCGACCCAGCTCGTGGCCTCACTCCCACCCCCAGAGGCACCACGCATGGGGAAAAGCGCCCACATCCCATGGACAGCAGAAGGCAAGGAGGCGGGTAAGGCTCCAGACCGTGGCATGGGAGCCCTCCTGCCTCCCTCTCATTTAACATGAGACTGGTTGGGAGCTAAACAAAGAAGACATTGTCAAAATGCTACCAGGACTTTTTAAAGAGAGTTTGTCAAATGGCCTAAAAGTCTGGAGAAGGACAACACTGGGTAAAATCCCCGTCTACCCGGAAGGGGAAGCAAAGGCAGAGCTGGAAAGAAAAGGCCCGTATAAGGAAAAGAGAAAGGGATCATCGATCACTCCAGCAACTGGTGTAAGTTAGAAATAACGACACCTACAAAATGGATTATATAACTAAAGACACCAGAAAAGACTCCAGGGCCGCCACAGCTAAGAACAAGAAGGAATTTCCTGAGCGAGTCAAGAACAAAAGACATTCTGACAAGGGGATAAGGCTATAGCTAGAAGAAAATGAAGAAATCATTAGTAATAATGCAGAAGAAGCTGAAGTATAAATTGTATTGCTATTCGTGACATGTTGAGGATACTGTGAGGGTAATGAAATACTTTCCACTGTTAGTACCGAAGGAGAATGTTCTTACACAGCAGTCGGAAGCCTTTTTAGGCTGGAGTGACCCTGGTCAAAGGCAGGTAGGTGAGTGGGCGCTAGGACCTGCCACCACCTCTGTTTTGGTGAAAAGGTCTGCTGCTGAAGTCCCCTCACTGCCAGATGCCACCCAAGCCCCATGTCCATGGGCTGGATCAAATGGCTCTGTGGGTCAGATCTGGCCCACAGGATGTAGATTGCTGAGCCCCGTTCTTATGGTGTCTAACAGGGATAAACATTTTTAAAAACACTGATAATCTGTACCCAAAATGCCCAAGAGCTGGCTGAGGAGAGCTATGGCTCAGTGTGGGTCATTGATAATATAACTTGGAATCCTGGGGAAATTTCAGAAGACTCTTGGAGTCCTGATGTCACATCAATCCTCAAACAAAGGGAAAGAGAATGGCCAAGCCATTTACAGGCCAGCTGTCTGGCATCAGTCTTGATCAAATAATGGAAAATTGAAACAGAATTCAATCAATATAGAACTGAAAGGACAGGAATAAAATTCCCAATCCATGTGACTTTATAAAAATAGGTCCAATATACTAAACCAAATTTTATTTCTTATGAGATTGTAGATTTAGTTGATGAAGGTAAATGCATATATGTAGTATATTTAGTTTTTCATAAGGCATTTGATTTAGAAGCACTCACCACTCTGATTTAAAAATCAGCCCTATGCAATTTAAATATAATATGCATTAAATGGCTTGAGAATTGGATAAAGGACAATCCCAAAATAGCTCCCAAATGGGGAATCATAATTGAAAGGGTGTGTTTATGGTAAGGTCCTGGAGGAATCAGTGGCCAGTGCTATTGACTATTTTTATCAATGATCTGAGACCGATTAACTAAAATGACTGTTGATAAAAACTGTGGATGACACAAAGAATAGGAAATAACGACGAGGAAAAGCCAGTCACACAGAGGGGCCTGGATCACTGCGTAAATGGGGTCCATTTAAACGGATTTCATGCCCATACATCCAAACACAAAATCACCCGCCTATAAACACAGGGGCTACGGTGGGGGGATGATGACAGCTAAAGGACAATATGGGCATGAGGGCAAATGGAAGCCAACCGGCCAGGAGCCAGTTCAGGCTGCAACTCAGAAGGTGCCTGACCAGCAGAATGGCAGGCTCTGGAGCAGCCTCTTGACCTGCCAAAACATTGAACTGGTTTAAAGACGGAGCTAGGCAACTTTCTGAAGGGGATTCTGCAACATGGTCTCTTGTAACAACAGGCACTGGACTTGACCACCCACAGCATCCCTTCTGAGCAACCCGGTGGTCCCGCCAAGGGAAAAAGAGCACAGGTTGCAGAGTGAGGGTGTGATCCCACCACTCTCCCCAGCACCGGCGAGTCTCACCTGGGAGCTAGGTATCCAGCTTTGGCACCGCACTTCACGAAAGACACGGACAAACGGGGAGAGGAACAAAAACGAGCAGAGGTCTAGAAAACATGATCTCCAAGGAAAAGCTGGAAGAACGGAGATTATTTAGACTAAAGAAGAGAAGACTGAGGTGGGGAGATTTGATAACAGTCTGCAAATACAAACAAGGTTTTTATGAAGAGGTTGAAAAGCAACTGTTCTCTGGGTCCGCAGCGACTCTCATAACGCAGCAGGGGAGACTGGACAGTAAGAAAACCTTTCCATCTCAGAGGGTGGTTTAGCATTGGAGCAGGTTATCTAGAGAGGCTGGGGGATCTCCACCATCCATCAGGGTTCATAGATTCATAGATGTTAGGGTTGGAAGGGACCGCAATAGATCATCGAGTCCGACCCCCTGCATAAGCAGGAAAGAGTGCTGGGTCTAGACGACCCCAGCTAGATACTCATCTAACCTCCTCTTGAAGACCCCCAGGGTAGGGGAGAGCACCACCTCCCTTGGGAGCCCGTTCCAGACCTTGGCCAGGGTCTTGGGCCTTGGCCAGGAAGCCAGGGTTGTTTGTGCAGTTTTAGGAAGAGGTTAGATGAGGGCTTGTCTGGGATGGCTTGGATAGGGATGACCCTGCCTTGAGCAGCAGGCTGGACTAGATGCGACTTCCTGAGGGCCCAGCCAGACCTGCTTCTCTATGTCTGCATGATTTACTCAACATTGGGTAGGCCTCACTAGAGTATAGCATGCAGGTCTCCACATTTTAAGAAGTAAGTGGAGAAGTTGGAAAGGGTTCAGAGGGGTGACAAACATTATGAAGAGACTGGAAGTAGCGCTGTATAAGCAGTAACCTAACTAAGAGGGGAAGGGGAAAGAAGGGCAAAAGAGGTCTCATCCACTCCACTGTATATACATCTGACACCATGGTAAGGGCAGAAGAATTCAAACTGGAACAAGTGCAGAGAAGGGCAACTAGGTGGTCAGTCCCCCTGCTCTTGTGAGAGGAGACTGAAGACCAGCAAGTGCAGGTCACAGGGAGGGGACGGCTACTATCCCATGCACCCCACTTGCACTGGGACAAGCACTAGGAGATGGGAACAGACAATGAAACCGATGGGCAACATTGGCACAGGAACACCTGGCTTTAGAGCAGCTGTAAATAAACTGAGGATGGAAACTAGAAGGCTTCTGACCATCCAAGGAGGCTGTGAAGCCACGTCCCAATAGAAGCAGAAGGAACAAAAAAGCCCCACCTATTTTCATCAAAGATGTCGATCCGCTTAGCATATCAAAAGATAAGATTGAAAAGGGACTTGGTAACTGGGCATAAAAACCACCTCAGGGGAAGAAAATAACAAGTCCTAAGGCAGAACTAAAAGCCTATGGCTGGATGTTAAAGCCAGGAAATTAAAATGGAAAAAAGCCACAAAGTTTTACTGTGGAGGGTCATTCTTAACTGTTGAAACACACTCCCAACGAGAATCCAACCCTGCCCATCGCTGGATGTCTCCAGCTGAAAGATGCTGTGTAGTTGCACATAATTTCTTGGGCTTAACCAAGGGGTAAAAAGGTGAAAGTCTATGCCTGGTGCTGGATGGGAAACTAGACAAGATAACCTAATAACTGCTCTAAAGCCCTCATTAGAGTAGAGCTACAGTTGTGTAGCAGTGCCTTGAGCCCTTCTGGAATGAGCCTGCACCAAAACCTTGGAGAGCTAGGAACAGAAGAGCTACGATACGTGCCATGCTCACAACACAGCCTTAGCTCTGGTCCCATGAGCTGGAAACCACACTGATCAGCGAGAGTGGGCCAAGGGCTGGCAAACTCCTGAGCGGAGTGGAGCGGAGCAATTGTAGCGCGCTGCAGAGACTGCCGAGCTGGCTTTAAATGAGCTGCCTCGAGTACTGGGAGCCACTTCAGGTGCTGGGAGGAATCGACCGGTGGCAGCACAGAGCTCCACAGAAGAGGATTTGGGTGCTGTACCTAGCCGAGGAGCATGCAGACAGCAGCCCTGGTGTGACCGAAGGGGAACGGGCCCCGTGTAGTGCTCGCTCAGAGGAAGGGCTTGAGGATAGACCTCAGCAAGAAGCACTTAGCTCCCAGTTGGGGCAGCAGCACCCCCCAAGCCACACCCAGAGCAAGGTCCCAAGCACTGAGACTGCTTCTGCTGCCAGGGAGCAGGCCAAGGAGGAAGGGTGGGGGCAAACTGCTTGGTGACCAGGCTGGGGGCTGGTACGGTATAAGTACTCCCAGACTGACTGGCCATATGGGGTAGGCTGCACCCCCAGACCATGGGGCCAACAGGGACTCCGGCTCCAGCAGGAGGGTCTGCAGCAGCTCTGGGAGCGCTTCCCCCGACCTCTGCTCGCAAGACTGGCTGTGCCCTTATAGCCATTTCCCACCAGTGGGAGGGGAGGAGGACACAGAGCTGGGCATCCGTCCGCAGGGAGCTGCTCCGAGGGCACGGCACTCTGGGCTGCCCTCTCACCGGAGAGCCCCCTCCTCCCCGAGGCAGGGAGAGGCAGCAGCCCAGTGCCAATGCCAGGTCCAAAGGCAATGTGATCCACCGTCCTGGCACGGAGGCAGCGGGGCTGGCAGGTGCCACAGTTCGGGGCACGGGAGGATACTGCCCTTGACCTTCATTAGGAAACAGGTCTGCAAGTCTGAGGAGTGGGGGAAGAAGTGGCAGGAAAGGTCCTAGCTTCTGATCCAAAAGTTAGGCTAGAGCAGAACGGGGGCATGCAAGAACTTCCCCACGGCCCTGGGAGGGGACCCCCTGTCCTGCTCGTCCACAAATGCCATGTTTCCACCCAAGTGTCTTACATTGGACAGGACGCTAGGAGCCTGAACAGACAAGCAGCTCCTGTGTGCTGCTGCTCATATTTGACTCTATGGCAGTGCTTTGCCATAAGTAGCTAACCTGGGATGGAAGCAGAAAGATGACCCCTATTCCCTGATTCTTTTGGGGGCAAGTCTGCATTAAACTGGGTAACGGTACCCTGGTGTAGAGGCTGACAGCAGCTGTCTTCTCCTTGTTTATGCCGGTGTAAACTGTCATGTGTCCAGCCCCCTGGATGGGGGAGACATGACAGACGGAGCTGTTTCATAACAACTCACAAAAAGTGTGAAGACCTGGTTATAAGGACTGTACTATACAAATATACTGGGTTTAGATAACAAGATTTTTGGAAACAGTCACAAGGTCCCTTCATCTCAGTGAGACGTTCTCCACTGAATGAGCCTGAAACAATAGCGCTGAGACACAGGAAATTCTCTATTCATCTTGGGCCATGTCACATGTTACACTTAGCCCATGTTAGCTGAGCTTTAAACATAAGTGTCTGAGCATTCAAGCAGCAAAACACGTGCTGAGCACAATCATGCCACAACAGTTAGGACTTTTTATAAGCAGAGTGTCTTCAGATGCTGTTAAGTAACACGTGTTTAGCTATCGTTGGATTGCCCCATGGAGATAATACAAGCACAGATTGCTGACTTTTGGTCCCAGCCCCAGGACTGCTCTGGAGTCTTGAACTACCCCTGTTGTGGTGCTGGGACCAATACTTGCCTGGCTGTCAGATGACTGAATGGACCTCAGCATCGCTCTCTGGTGGCATAGGCCCAGCTTGGCCCAGCAGGCACGCCTGGGCTGGGCAGTGCTGGGCACATGGTGGGGCCATGGGGGTTGTACATCCTCACAGGTGGGTGCATGTGCTGCTGCTGCTGCTGGGGTCAGCATTAGAGGGGAAGGGCGGAGACACAGCCAGCTCCAGTCCTGCCTGAAGCAGGCTGGGATCATAGTAAGCACTGCCATGCAACTGCTCAAAACACAAGATCGATGATCTTCCGGGGTCCCTTCTAGCCCTACTGTCTATGAAAATCTATGAAAACACATCATAACTTTAAATATGGCATGGCCAGGCTTCCTACATCTCAGAAGCAACACGTGCTAAGTGTTCGGCATGACGAGGCCCTCGGTGAGTGTTTCTACCCCGCTTTCCTGGGGCCAGTGCTGGTGGGCCTGCACCAGGCACCACGTGGGCCCGGTCTCAGCGCACGAGGGCAGAGCCCTGCCACAGGCAACAAGGGCCGTGCCACAGCAGCCAGGACCGCGGCTGCAAGGCGCTTCGAGAGCTGTGACGGGGACCCCTGCGGGAGCACCTGACCCGACCGGGCAGGTCTTGGGGGCTTCTAAACCCAGGCCAGGGGCAGAGGAAGAGCGACAGTGCGGTTTTCCTTTCATAGCGTGTGTTTGCCCAGAGGGGAAGGTTTGTGTTGTAGCCAGACGGCTTACTATTCTGTTAAGTTATCCCGGTGGACTGGAGTATCAGGAGACGCAGGAGACCCCGCAGGTGCCCGAGAGGCACACCGCAACTTTTAGCCCTGCCAGAGGAGCAATGGCAGGCCTGAGGCCAAGCGGGCCAGACCACAACCCCACAAGGGTCAGAGCCCAAAGCCCAAGAAGGGTGAAACTGCAGCCCAAGAGGGCAAGAACCAGGGCCAGGGGCCCATAGGCCTACAGGGGTGGGGACAGGGCCAGGGGCCCACAGCCCTTGAGTGGCAGAGACAGGGCCAGGGGCCCACAGTCTCCCTTATTACCCATCAGCTAATTACATCAAAGCGTAGCAGGTGGGAAAGAAAGGGAGGGTGCCTAGGGAGTTAGAGCAGAGCAGGAACTGTGCAGCAACCAGCAAACATCATGGCCAGCCCTGGGCCTAGGCCTGGGCCTGTTACAGGCCATTTGAACCATTTCCCCAGCCTCCTCGAAGAGGTCCAGGCATTGTTGCAGCCACACCAGCATCATGCACAGAGGCACCATCATCCCTGTCGCTCTTTGCCATTTCCTTTCTCATACAACCAGAGATCATAGCGGCTTCTGGGGCCTCAAATGCCACCGAGAACTCCCGTGGAGATAATTATTCAGCTCTCTTCGGCACTGGGGAGGCCACATCTGGAGTCCGGTGTCCAGTTTTGGGCCCCCCATTACAGAAAGGATGTGGACACATTGGAGAGAGTCCAGCGGAGTCCAGCAACAAAAATGATTTGGGAGTTGGGGCACGTGACGTGTGAGGAGAGGCTGAGGGAATTGGGCTTGTTCAGTCTGGAGAAGAGAAGACCGAGGGGGGATTTGATAGCAGCCCTGAAAGGTGGCTCCGAAGATGGGGCTGGGCTGTTCTCTGTGGTGACAGACGACAGAGCAAGGGGCAGTGGGCTCCAGTTGCAGCAAGGGAGCTTTAAGTTGGATAACAGGGAAAACTCTCATTAGGAGGGTGCTGAAGCACTGCAACGGGCTACCTCGAGAGGTGGTAGACTTCATCCTTGGAGGTTTTTAAGGCCCAGCTTGACAAAGAAAGCCCTGGCTGGAACGATCTAGCTGGGGATGGTGCTGCTTTGAGAAGGGGGATGGACTAGGTGTGACCTCCTGAGATCCCTTCCACCCTCGTTTTCTATGATTATCTGTGAAGAACCTCAAGCCCTTGTCTGTTCCCCAAGACGTTATCCTTCATCTTGTATGCAGAGCCTGCGCTCTTGGCTCACACATGCATTACTTTGCATTTGGCCGTGTTAGAACAGGTTTTGTGGGATGGCAACTCTCTCACGAGACAACTTGGACCCTTCTGTACAAGTCACCCGTTCCCCTTGTTGTTTCCTGCCCCGTGGATCTTCGTACCATCTGCAGATTTCACCAGGAAAGACTTACACTGCTAGATCCTTGACCGAACACTGCCCTGGGGCAGAGCAACAGCCAGTCCCCAGGCACCCCACTCCCGTTAGCCACCATGTTTTCAGATTTGTCAGCGAGCGACTTGTAATCTGCCTTCAGGGCCAGGGTTTTTCACCACAATGTCATGTGGTATGAAGTCAAATGCTCCCGAGAAATCCAATTATGCTGTATCAACACAGCTTCCTTTATCAAACACAACAGTAATCTCATCAAAAAAAGACAACAGACTCGTCTAACACGACTCTGTTCCCTGCAACTGCTTCGGGGAAAGGGGGGCAGGGAGGAGGGCTCACTCCCTCCCAAACATCAGCTCTGGGCTCACGCTTTGCCCTCCCCAGCTGTCACCTGAAGCTGTGGGGCTGTGAATGGGCCTGTCCAGGAAAAGCTAAGCAGGGAGGGGAGGGGAACAAGGGCAAACAGCATCTGAATGACTCTCATGCTAATACAGGCCACTGTCTCTGGTGCTGGCCCCTCACTTCCTGAGCTAGAGTTAAATGCTGGAGGCTGCAAGTGAGAGAAGAACGGGGGGAAAATCCCCGGTCGGACCCAGCGCGCTCCGCTGTCTGCTGCGGTGCGACAAGGAGCCTGGGCAAGATGGATCGAGGGTCTGGCGCAGCACGTGGCCGTTCTGGTATTCTTACGCCACTGTAAGGGCTGAAGACTGACCAAGGGGTGACGGCCCGGCCCAGTTCTAGCACTGCCACTCTGCCCCAACCCCCCCAAACCCTAGCTCTGCCCCCCCAAAACGGAAAGACTGCAGAAGTTCAGAGGAGTTTAGGTAGGAGGTCACGTATCCAAAGCTTCACCCAGAACTCCGCTTGTTTTCAGGCCACTTCACTGCCTGGGTAGCAACAAACTGCAGGGCGCTTGATAAAGACTGCATAGGTGCTGGGAGGGCAGGGTTATGGAAACAGATTAGAAGAGTCAGGTCTGCATTTCTGACTGAAGTGGGGATGCCTCCAAACCCCTGAAGGCTGCAAACACCCCTGTTAGAAAGGGCTGACTGAGCCCAGCATGTCACAACCCCTATGCAACAGGGCAGGAGTAAGGAAGGCAATATAAAAATAAAACACCAGGGACAGATTCCTGGCACAAAACCATGGCTTCACAGACATTTACAACCAGAAAAAATACACAAAAGGTCCTGCATAAACCACCCTGGCCTGGCCCTCAGAAGCATCAGCAGAGGTGTAACGGGGCTTTCCCATCCATCCCATGCCAATTGCTCCCACATGCGAGCGCCTTACATTTATTACGGTGCATGTATGCAGCCAGTGATAAACAGCTGCATTTCAGAACTGCTCGTCTGAACAGTGCAAGACTCGCTTGCATTGCCTCTGCAAAAGAAAATGACATCCCTCTCATCTACTCTTTGAACACATCAATAACGGAGCGGGAAAAGGAGAATGGGCCAACATAATTGATTTGAACTTTCAAACATCCCTCACAAGGGGCTTCTAAGGAATTTAAAGCATTTGGGAGAAAGGAGGTAAAGTTTGGCCATGCGTGATAAGCTAAGCAAGAGAAAAGAGACAAACACCATGGCCAAAGGACAACTGCAAGGAGCCATATACTAGCAACGGCCTCATCTTTGGCAACTAGGAAAGGAACTGGAGCATTGGTGGATACATATGCAGATGGCTTAAAGTTATTAGGTCAGTCAAAACTGGGGAAGAGGAACTTCAGAGATCTAACAGAGTCTGGTGAAGGGGCAACTGGGTAGTAGAATGAATTCAATATCGACAAATGCAAGGCAATACTTACAGACAAATCAATGAAGCTGCTAACTCAACATGCAGCAGCAAACAAACAAAACGCTAGGATGCTTACAGATGGGACTGGCTTTGGCTCTACCATCGATTTAGCATTTTGATCAATGCCCTGGAATAAAACAGAAGAACTTTATTGATAAAGTCTGCAGATGATGCAAAGATAGGAAGAGTGATAAAACAGCAAAGAACACAGGTCACTGGTGTGGAGAAGTTTGGATTGAGGGTAAACTGGGCACAGGTAAACAGCATGAGTATTACAGTAATATGGCCAAAGTCAAGTCACACGTCGAGGAACAAGGAACACAGGGTACACCTCAGGGATGAGGGACTCTTCATTACCAACTGTGAACAGAACATGAAGGTGACAGCAGACAATGAGCTATATTGAGAAGGGACAGTGCAATTCTTTTGGCTATATAAACCATCAGAGTCTGGGGCTGGGAGGTAATTACTGTCTCTGTTTGGCACTGGTGTGGCCACTACTGGAACATGGCATCCATTTCTGGTGTCCACAACCCAACAAAGAAGTTGATGAATTGGAGAAGATTCAGAAAAGGGCCACAAGACTGATTAATGGGCAACAAAGCATGTCTTACAACAAGCAACACACAGGAGCTTGATCTATGCATCATATCAAAGAGTAGGTTAAGGGGAGACTGTACACCTATAAGTTCCTGCATAGGGAAAAGTAAGTTGATAATGGGCTCTTCAATCAATCAAAAGGATAACAAGATACAATCACTGGCTGTAAGTTGAAGCTAGACAGTGTCAAACAAGAAATAGGATATGATTTAGCAGTGGAGCCATTGAAACAGCTTGCCAAGGGTTGTAGTTAATTCTTCATCCCTGCTCATTTTTTAATTAAGATCAGATATTTTTCTAAAAGATATATGTTCTAGCTCAAGCAAAAACAGGAGTTCATACTACACTATCATCATGTTCTTTTTTGGCATTATAATTTAATAATGGAGAATACCACTGAAAATATTGCAGTGCCACTGCATGAAGAAGTGGTTTGTCCTCACTTGGGAAACTGTTCATTTTGAAAGAGCGGACCCACAAAGGAAAGAGCAGAAATAGATGGGTTTAGAGACACATGAAAATTAAAGAAGAATGTAAAAACTTCAATATGAATAAATATATTACACATTAAGCTGTTTTGAAATGAGTAAATAAGAGGAGGTGTGGTAAAGGCATAAAAATAATAAATTCTATCAGGAAGACAAGGGGAAGAGAAATTCCTGATCTTTCTCATCATACTAGAAGAATGAGACATTCAATGAAATTGCAGGCAGCAAATTTAAAACTGATGTAAGTAAATACTTTTCATACAACGCACAATTGACCCGTGTAATTCACAGTCGCAAGATATCAGAAATCAAGAGCTGAAAAAGAACTATACATGTATATAGAAGTTCTCATTATCCAAAGCTGTGGTAGTAAAGTCCAAAGGCAAAAGCAAAAGAAAAAAGCCTAGGGGCTGTGGAAGGCCTGTACACCCCGCTAATCCCAGCAGGGCCTACCGCCTGCCAACCTCCAACGCCTGGGACTGGGGAGTGTTTCTCTGGAAGCAGTAGTGATCCTGTTGGAGATTAGATGCTGGAGTATAATGGCCCCTTGGTCCAATCCAGCACAGCAGCTCTTCTGCTCGGCCAAGAGAACAACACTGAGCAGAAGAAGCACGTGACAGATCTCAGTGTATCAGCCTTAATTAACTTGGGGACAAAATTACCTCTCAGACAGGCTGCAGGAGCTCAGTGAGACCAGTTCTACGTTATTCTGTGGGATCTATTCCCTTGGCATACATGGCAGGACGTGTTCTAAAACCCCCAGGAACTGAAACACCTGCCAGACTATACAACAAGGCTGAGTCTACTAGCTAAACCATTTGGGCAGTCTGAGAAGAAACCATTTCTTTCCTGAGTTTATAAGCAAAATCGACAAAATAGAGGTAGGCAAAGCAATAGATTTGTCTCAGCTAAATAGTACCTCAGAACCCTTTATGTAACACGTAAGTAGGTTCAAAAGGAAATCTTGAGCAGGAATTTAGGGCTAAGTTGTAGTATTGTATTCACCTGCTACAACCTGGCATAAGAAGACCTCTAGAACCACAGCATCAGCCACGGAGGTTTTTAATTCAATGATGCTGCCACAGTCTCTGCAGGTCACGTCTGCACAGCCTCCTCCGCAAGCCAAGAAATCAGGCAGCGTCACAGGTTTAGCACAGCCGTGAGCGTGCACCCAGAGGCACTCTCCAACTCCCTGCCTCAGGCATGTGTCTTGCCGCACACCCTGGGCCATATCCTATTTTCTGGGCTTTGAGCAGGAGTGACTGGACACAGTGAGCTTCCAAGTAGCAGTCCTGGGCTCATTGCAAAGGTAGCACAGATCTATCTGCAGAGAGCTGGACTAGGTGCCCTTGCTCAGGGATCTCCTGAAGCTACTCCACATGCTTGTGGACACCATCTAAGTTTCAAGATGAACGAACCTTGCCGACAAGTGACAGTGCAGATGCCTTCGCATTACTGATTGTGCAAAAACTTGGAGATCTTGGACAAGAAGGATGACAAGCTGCTTTAACAGAGCTGCTGGGTTGACCTTCCTTGCACAGGACTATCAAACCCTTCCCTTAGACCCTTTTTTACCACGTAGACTACAAAACAGGGCAACACGTGTTAGGCTGCTGGTGAGCCAGGACAACAGCCCATCAAGCTGGCCAGTCCGGTCTCATGGTTTTCTTGCGCTGCCCCCTTCAACTGTGTCCTTGATTTTATGCTTAGATTGTGAACTCTCTGAGGCAGGCACAAGTACTTCATAGGATCATAGGACAATTGGGCTGGAAGCGAGCTCATGAGATCTTCTAGTCATGTGAGGGCAAGATTGTCCTTGGCTAAGCCATCCCGGCCAAGCATCTGTCCAGCCCGCTCTTCAACACTTCCTGGGATGAAGATTTGGCTCTGTGGTGTTTCATGCCCAGCACAACGCGGCCCTGGCCCCTGACAGGGACCTCCATATACTACAGCAATATCAGTTCCATAAAAAACACTTGAAAGAGTTTCAGACTCAGAACCACACGGTCCATAATGCCAGGGACTGCTGCGCTCTAAAATTAAATGCTTTTCCCAGCAGCCCAGGCAGGCCATCTCGTCTACTCCAAAGGCTTTGAGTTTCCAGGCAGAACTCAATGGATCTCTCAAAAACAACCCATCGTCATTCGAGTTCAAAGTGCAACCACCCAAGCTGTCTCACAGCTCAGAGCAGAAGGGAGGAGTCATCCCTGGCATTGTGACAAGGGGTTTCAGGGAACTGGCCGACAAACCAGAGGCTCCAATGTCAGTGACGGGAAGACCTGAGCCCAGGCGGGAGCTATTAATATGTTATGAGCTCTGCCCTTTGCCATCGCTCTGAATTGGGATCTGTGGCGCTGGAAGAAAGGCATGGTGGAATGCTTGCTCCCGCCCAGCAGAAAGGCATCTGGCAGGGCCCTTGCTCGGCACACAAGACCAGACACTCATTGAACACTGCCTCTTCTCTTACTACTCAAAGGTCTGGCCTTGTCTTTTTACCACTTGTGGAAAGCTGTAGGCGCCGTCTTAGCCTTCAGAGGTCACAATCGCTGGGAGCTGCACCTGCACCTGCCAATGTGTTGTTCTTCCCTGGTGATGCTTCATCATTGGCAACGCATGGAAGAAGGGTGTCCCCCAACCAATCCAATTGCCTTTGGACTTCCTATCCACGAGGGTGCTGCATCTTGACCACTGAAAGCGTATGTCCTCTTGGTACTGTCTGCCACCAACCTGACTATTAGCATGGATTTAATTTTGATACAACTCAGTCCTGTAGAAGGAACAAAGAATTGATCCAATTGCTCTGGGATTCCACAGACCTTGAATACAGAGGTGGTCCTAGACTTCAACCCATATCTGAAGTATTAACAGTCACATTTGCTGGGGCGGGAATGGTGTACGGAGACAGTTTGCACCCATTTTCTGAGAACACACAGCCCTCATGAGAGCTTGGCATCTCCAGAGGCAACACAGCAGCATGGAAGGTATCTGGAAGAGATCAATGCCAAGTGTTCAAACATGCCAAGGTTTGACCTGAGGTCTGGCAGATGGAGGGAACTGGCAATGTCACATCACAGCCTCCAGAAATATGAAGTAAAATCATATTTGATGGGATTCATTGCATTTTCAATCCCTTGAAATGTGCCTAGATTTGCAAATGGAGGAAACAGTGTATAAACCAACTGGTCCAGCCGATCACAGACCTCAAAGATCACTGAAACAGAGAGCAGGTTTATGGAAGAACAAGCTGTGCACATCAGCACATGCCCCTTGCATGCTAATCCTTAACAAATAGTTGAGCCTAAATCCTTGTTACCTCTGGTGAGAAGCTGCTGTCCCCAAGCACTGTGGGAAGGCTCTTGAAGAGACAGAGAGAGCACAGAGAAAAACTCCTCTCTGGATACGATTTGCACACACACCTAACAGGAACAGCACCTCCTACGCCTGCACAATGGCCCTCCAAGTCCTGTCTGACTTTGGGATCCTGATTCCAATCAGAGCTGTTTTTTCCTGGGACACAGGAGAAAACAGAGAGGGGAAGGAGGGGGCTGTGAGTGGTAAATCAAGAGACTGGACAAGTCCTGTGACCACAAGATGCAATGTGGAGCTCCCAAAGTCCTTACGCTACACCCACACCACTTTCTCTGACCGTCGGATCACTGGGCAGGTGTGATCGTGGGGCCTACTGGCTCAGCAGGGATGCAGGAAGTTTCTATCTTTGAGCACAAGGAAGCTCTGGGGAGCAAGAGAGCTCTTTTCCCTGGTACTGCACAGGTAACACTTCCATTCTTGGGATCTGGAGAAAGAAGGATGCTTCATCTCAGTCTCCCCTGTGGGAAGCAGAATGGGGCCCTGCCGCCGGGGCACCGTCTCACGTAATGGAAATAATTCCATTCCAGCCCGCAGCATCCAGGAGAGCTTGGAAACAGGGGCCAGCTGCGTCTGTCACAGACTCCACACGTCTTGTGCAAACTAAGGCACCAAGCATGGCTGCTGCTGAGGCATCAGGGGCCAAGCATGTCCCTGCTAGCAAGGCTCCTCATACCTAGCAAGGCTTTTGGCAACCCACTCAGGACAGGATGTGTGCCCCAGCTGTCTTCAGAGCATGAGAAAGGCAGCAACTGGAGCTGGGAGCTCTTCTCCTCTGCCTCTTCCCGAGGGGCCCATGGGGTCATGGGACTTTTGAGATCTAGATCCAAACCCCGAGTCCTCCTGGGCTTCTGGCACCAAAAGCATCAAGGAACCAGGCAGAACCAGGCTGAGGATCTCTAGCACCTGCTCCAGAAGGACCAGATACCGCTGAGGCTCCCGGAGCCAATTAGCCTGGCAGTGGTGATTGGTGCACAAACCCAATGGGATCAACACCTCCAGAGTGAACCAGGTACCACACTGGATGGCCCCGAGGTCCTGTCCGACTCCAGGATCCTGCCATTCTAATCAGAGCTGATCCTTCCAGGCGAAGGGCGTGCTCTTTGCCCCTGGGCCCCAATGGACCCATCCAGGATGTTTCAGACGCTGCATATGCTCCTCAGAAGCCCCTGGTTTTGCACTACAGGAGCCACAGGACTCGAAACCAGACTTCTCATCAACCACTGAATTACTGACACCAGGCCTGACTGATGCTCCCAGTGGCAGTGGCCAAGCTGAAGGCCCCCACACACACCATGCCAGCAGCAGCCAGGGGACGGGAAGGGAGCGCTGTGCCCGCGGCGCGGCCCGATTCAGTCGTTCTAGCATTCAGGGGTTCCCACACGGAAAGCAGGACTTTGTGCCTGGCTCCCTGTAGGCACTGCACATGCAGCTGGCCCCATCCTTCTGCCAACGCACCTAACACTGTACACGGGGTCACCCTGTCTCACTCTCGCTGCCCAGAAACGCCTCTACCCAGCGACACTGCCCGCGGCACTTGTGCTCGTCTCCACTGCTTGTGGCAGGGGGACCACCCAGCTATGTGGAGTCCAGTCGCACTCAGCTATCCTCAGCACACCAGATCCAGGATCATGGCACCTACTAAATTCAGAACTGCTTATGATTAATGTCTTAAGCAGGCAGCAGCAGGCTCCTGACCATGTCTGTGTAGCAGGGCTGGTCACAAGCACTAGGACATGCCCAGACCCTCGATAGAAGAGTGGATGAGGGTGACCCAGGAGCCCTGGATCCTGCCTGATGGCCCAGACTCCAGGCCAAGCCGCCCTGTGGCATGGGCACTCTGTGGCTCACCAGGAGCCCAGCACTTTGAGCCCACTTAACAGCAAAGTATCTGTGGGCAGCAATACAGGCAGCTCCAACTTTCTTGTCCCATCTGGATTTAACTGCTGCTTGTGCTGGAAAGGCAACATGCTCAGAGCAGAGAGTCAGGAAGCCTGGCCTGACATTGGTCTGATTCACGTGGGCAGGTCACACCATCTCTCTACCGCATCCTGGAGAGACACAGGGCACAAGAGCATCAGCACCAAGTGCAGACCACGCGATCTGTGAGGAGCAGGCAGGCAACCTGCATCATTCAGAGCCTCCAAACCCAACAGGAGCAGCTAAACACAGCTGTGCCACAGGTGATCATGGGCCCACCCTGGAGTCCAGCAGATGCGATGGGGTCCGGCAAGATGTGAGCAAGCGTGAGAGCAGCAGCACTTCTGCTGGCTGGATCCAGAGCAGCTTTCCAGGCTTGCTGGAGGAGACTGAAACGCAAGCGCCTGCCGCCAAGGCCTGACTGCAGACGCTCTCGGCTGAGGTCACCTTGTGCCTTCAGAAGAGTCTCTGGCTTCTTGGGTCAAGGTGCTGGGCACACAGGTGACACTGGCACAGCCATCAGCACACTGGCTCTCTGGAGCTGCTGCTATTGTTTTTCCCACATACGTATTGTTGGTGACTGACGTGGCTTCAAGTTTACACTGCAGTGCCCTGAGAAACCAGGCGCAGCCCATTGTGCCAGGCACAGTGCAAACACGATAGCAGCAGGCCATGACCCATACAGCTGCCAGTCCCACGGGCGGCTCAGGCAAGGAGCAGGCTGGGCTGTGGGACACCGTAACAAACAGGACAGTCAATGTGGCATTCATAGGCAGCGAGCAACAGCGAATGCTTCTCATCCCTGCTAAATCATTGCCAGGCGGTAGCTCCTATACGAGGAGGGAGCAGTGAAACCAGGCTGTGGACCAGGTTGCCCAGAAAGAGCATGAGCCAGGAGCCCAGCGGATGCCCAGCAGAAGGGGGAAGGGCCGCTGGAGGAATGGTCTGAGGCAGGAGGAATGGTCCAAGGCAGGCAGCCAGCCTGGGAGCTGGGCTGCATGGCAGCGGCAGAGGTGAAGGCATCTGGTAGTTGGAGAATCGTAGACAAGCAAGGCTGGAAGGGAGCTCCAGAGGTCGCATCGAGTCCAGCCCCTGCCTGAAGCAGGATCAGCTCTGTCCAAACCAGCCCAGACAAATGCACTGTCTGACCTCTTAGCAAAACGACGCAGTCAGCCCTGGCATGAGACAGCACACCCGAAACTGCCACAGGTAAAGCAGGGGAACTGTGGCGGCCAATCTCCTGCTTCTACAACAGGCTGTTAATACACGCTGGAGAGACCTGGGCAGAACCTGCCCAGTCCAGGCCCATCTGTCCCCAGCACAGCGTCGGGCTGAGCCTGAGTGCGAGGGCATGACTCTGTAGCCAGGACCCTGTGGGGTCGGTCCCAGCAGGGGCCCAGTCCCCATCCCCAGCCTGGGCTACAGCACCCAGCGCATCTGGGGGGAGACTTAAAAATCCCAACCCATGGAGCACAAAGGGGCAGGGACAACCAACAAAGCCCAGGAGCTTGGCCAGGAAGAGGCCATCGGACGTCTCAGTAAGACTAACGCAAACACTGGTGGGAGGGAGGAGTCTGCAGACGGAGAGGTGAGCGTGGCGTGGAGGAGGCCGAAAGACGGGACAAGGAGGGGTGGCAGGGACGGCTGGAGGGGCAGGAAGCAGAGCACAAGGAGCGCTCTGTAATGCAGGAGAAGAGCATGATGGGAAGGGGAGGACCCACCAGGATCAGCCTGCTTCTTGCTGACCTCCTGCTTGACACCCCAGGACTATATCTGGTGACCCCCAACCCGGCTGGTCCCGTCTGCCCACCCTAGAGCCAGACTTTGAGAAGGAGATGCTCAGGCTCAATTTACAGACATGGAGCAATGCAGGATTTGCCAGGCTCCTCACACCTGTCTGTCGTGCAGAGAAGTCGGATGGCTGGAACAGGGAGAGCGTGGACTTGGCAGGACAGCACAAGGCGCGAGTCTGCCATAGAAGCAAGCAGGAAGGTCTTGGTGTTGTTGCACCGCGCGACAACTAGCCTGGAGAGGGGAGAAGTTGCTCGGCTGTGGAACGGAGCAGCACTGGGAAGATGCAGGTACCAGTTAGGCAGCCTTCTGTCTGGGATGGCTGGGACAGGGATGGAGTGAGCGTGACCTTGGAGCCCTGACTGCCGTGCTCTGCAGGTCAGACCTAGGGGTACAGCAATGGGGCAAAGCAACCAAGAATGATGGCAAGGGTTGGGTGGAGCGGTCAATAACTGGACTCTGCACAGGAAGAGGAAAGAAGAGAGGATGGGGAGGAAGAGAACAGAAAGTGTCATCAGCCCCAGTGGGCTGGGCAGTCCAGAAGGAGTCGGGGGAGCTGGTAGAGATGGTAAGTAGTGGCAATGAGAGGAGATTGAAAGGGATGCGGCAATGGTCAGAGGTGGAAGGATGCGGCACAGAGAGCAGAGCGCTTGGCTTGGCTGGGATCAGCTCAGGGGAGCGGTGACCATGTGCAGCAACTCCAAGGAGGGGACAGGCAGCAGGGAGTTGTCTGGGGGAATCCCAGGTTGCCAGAGATGGGCACAAAGGACCTGATGGAGGAGCAGATGCAGAACCAGGACCTGAGCAGCAGTGAGAGGGGAGGGTGCAGCTGGGAGCAGCGGTGGCAGGAGAGGAAATACTGAGAGCAGCAAAGCAGGGAGGAGGAAGTCATAGACCTTTCTGGACCAGAAGCAGGCAAGGGGGAGAGGGCAGAGGTGGGGACAGAAGAGAGGCTCCCTGGAACGAAGGTGGGGAGGGGCACTTCATGGAGCTAGTACTCCACGCTCAGCCTCAAGCCTGGGGATGCTGCGAGTTGCTTGCGTGTGCCTAACCTGTTTGCCTCCATTGCCTGGACTGCATTGCTGGGGAAGAGGCAGGCCGGGAGGAGGTCGAATCGACCTGCAGTTCAGGACAGTGTTGGACACAGCGCCCTGTGAGGCACTGTTAGCAACCACAGGGATGCTGAGGACTAGCAAAGAGCTGTGGGGAGGGTGTGGAACATGCTCAAGGGGAGACAACAGCCAGTCATGCTCAGACAGGCAGCATATGGTTGGCAGGAGGTGATGAGAGAAGTTGTTCAAGGCTCGGTCTCGGGGCCCGTTCAATGTAGTATTTTCCATAATGATGTTGAGACAAAACTCAGGAGCCACCAATGAAATGTGCCAGGAAGCATCGCAGAGCCCTAGGAGGGCTGGCCTAGCACAGGGGAAGGGCCAGGCAACCGCGAGACCCAGAGTGGTAAGAATAAGATGAAATTCAGTGGACAAAATCCTGCACTTTGGGCCTCAACTCAGCAACTGAAGAGAGGTGGCAAGAGTTAGCGACTCGCAGGGCGACTATGAGCCGCCAGCGTCACACAGCTGTAAAGAGAGGCTGAGGCAACCCTCAGGTGCGATGGGTCCAACAGAAACGGGGAAACCTGGACTGGGGGGAGGCACTGGCGAGACTCATCTTCAGCACATCTCTGGTCCCTCCCCTGCCCGTTCATGAAAGGCATCCAAAGGGAGCAGGTGCAGTGAAGGGGGGTCCCAGGTTAAGAATCCTGTCACGTGGGTGAGAAGCAGGGAGCTGGGTTTATTCAGCAGAGGGGAAGGCCGCACAGGC
The DNA here is from genome assembly GCF_030867095.1 of Alligator mississippiensis. Classification (NCBI taxonomy): domain Eukaryota; kingdom Metazoa; phylum Chordata; order Crocodylia; family Alligatoridae; genus Alligator; species Alligator mississippiensis. The sequence continues at coordinate 220,589,361 of NC_081828.1, read as the reverse complement.
CAAGTGGGGCTGGGACCCCCATTCAGAAACACTGAGTGAGTTCACAGCAGAAGGGAGCTACGAAAGCACAAGGATGACACCAGCAGACACGAGCCATGAGCACATTCGAGCAGGAAAGCAGGTTTGCACACGCACATGCCGCGAGGTTCAAGGAGTAGCTGGGGAAAGGACCTGAGCGAGCTTCAAGGTGACGCGCAATCTGATCTGTCTGTTAACAGGACCATTCAACATGGGGCTCAGGATACCCTCGAGTCAGTGACTCAGGCCTTCTCTGGGCCCATGCCCATGTTTCCCAGGGTCCCACGGCCGGTGGGCAGGGCTGCCTGTGAACAATTACATCTATGTAGAATGAGGCCCGACACAAGCCACACCGTGAGCAACGGCAGCACCTGAGCTAGCTCCCAGCAAACAGCAGCAGATAGCTCCCGGAGCAACTGGCTGCATCAGAGCCCCTCTGTGTCCAGCTGGCTGCAACTGCTGCACATGCTTGCCCCTACTCTGGTCCCTGCACCATGGCCACTGCTGCAGCCTGGGGCTAGCACTGAGGACCCCCCGATCCTCTGTGATCACTGCTTCATCCCTTCCCTTACACAAAACACAGCTGGTTTTCAGGGGTGACTGTAATCCCAGTTCCCAGAAAGCATGAGGAGGAAGGCTGCAAACTGCCTGTCCCTGCTGCAGTCACACAGTTGGGAAGGGGCACATGCCCCCAGGGCGCAGATGGACAGGAAGGCTCTCAAGGGGCTCAGAAGCTTTCCCCAAGCCATGCAAGCTCTGAGTACTGATGGTGAGAGATTCCCCCTTCAGAAGAGGCAACAGTTAAGCTGTTCCCCAAGCTCTGAAAGGAGGGACAGTGAGAAGAGAGGGCTCTGGGAAAGTGTTCAGCTGTGATCATGCTCAAACATGTGACCAAGACCGGTCACTGCCATCCCAGCTCAGCTGTACTAGTGCTGACTTGCGGAGAAGCAAGTTTCTGGTGCTTCTATCACTACAGTTAAACTAGTCTACCCGGCCTGGCCATAAGGACTGAAAGCTGGAGGGGCCTTCTTTACGTTACAACTCCTGCTGGTGCCAGTGTCAATGCCGCCCTGCGTGCCACGTTCTGTCACAGAGATGGGGCCGCAGACGTCACTGCAATACCAACGACTTAACACACGAGGCACAACCTCACGTGGGCAGCCAAGGTGGACCGCCTGGAGCAGTTTTCCATTCACAAGGGAGAAAATAATGTCTTAATGGACATAGGAACTGCATTCACCTCAGGGTGCAGAAGCATCTCCCCAGGGACAGGTGGGGCTCCTGGAGGAACTGAAAGAACAGGGAGCCCCAAATCTGGTCACGGGAGAGGAGACTGCAGAGAACGGATGCAGCTCGGGCAGAGCACTAGGAGGCCATGGCCACCACGACAGCCCTGGGCTTAACTGCAGTCCGACCCCTAAGGCGGCAGCACTTGGGAACTGGATGTGTCCCCATGCAGGAGAGCAGCAGAGGTGAAGGGTACAGATGTCAGGAATGGCAAGAGGGGGATCCTCATGGGACCTGTCTCTATGCAGGAGCAAAGGCAGGCCTTGGTGCTGGAGGTGGCCTGCGGTGGGCAGGGAGGCTGGGCCACAATGGGCAGGAGCACTGACTCGGGAGCAAGAAGCCTGGCACCGAGCATGCGACAGTAGCAAGTTTGCATGAAGCTAGAGGAGGGACTGTCTTTGGGGATCAGGCGGCTGCTGGCCAAGGGAGCTCAGGATAGATGTAATGCCAGGGCTCTGCCCCAGAGAGCACGGGGGGCTGCAGCTCCAGGCACAGACACGGGGACTGCCTGGTGGCTCCGCAGAGGGAGGAGTCCGGGGCCTGCCGAAGGAAGTGGGAGGGATAAGCAGTGGGAAGGAGCTCAGGCGGATTCGATGCACCTACGTGTGCTGCAGGCCCCACAGAAAAGAGCTGGCTGCACTTGCCCTGGGGATGTAAGAGTTAATCATTCCCCGGACAGTCCGGACCCTTTGAGCCCGCGTGCTGCAGGCAGCCACTAATCCAGGGCGCTTCCCAGCGAGTGCGCGGGAGCCCCGGCATCGGCTGCACGGCTGGCCATTGTGACATGCCGAGGAGCCTTCCCTGGCAGCGCCGAACTCCGCGCCGGCTCCGGACCGCACTCAGAAACGGGGATTCAACCCCCTTCGCAGCCCAGGGAGCCCCAGTGCCCGGCGATGCCCCAGGGCCATCCCCACCCTGCCAGCACAGCGCCGGCACGGGGCCCTGAGCACGAGGGGAGGGCAGGCAGGCCGCGGCGTGCTCGTGCTCGTGCTCACGCTCCCAGCCCAGCCCCGGCTTCGCTCTCTAGACCTGCCCCCAGCAGGCTGCTCACTTCTTAATTAGATTTTTTTAAACAAAAAGCGAAAGTATTTGTTAAAATCCATCGGATTAAACAAAGGTGCTGAGCTGACTGTGAAGGGAATAGGAAATGAAAGCGACTCACCCTCTGAGGGAGAATTTTGTCAGCCATCTTCCTCCTCTTGGCACTGTACATTTTTTAAAGAAAAAAACACGTTACCATGGTGACAGATCTAGGAGTAACGAGGCCACCTGCTAAATTATCCTGACATCTCCACATGCTGGTGCACAGCTGTGCAGGCATTGGCAAAAGGGTCTCACCCATGGCCCGTACCTGGGACCCCCACTCCCCATGGCCGGGGGACGGCCCAGAGCAGACCCAGGCTGCCTGCAGGCTCTGAGGAACGAAGCCTGCGAGGTCCCGGACCAGCGGCCTTCTGCCGTGCAGAGCGGCACTGCGTGTGCGTCTGCGCAAGCACACGCCTTCCATGAGGGCAGGGGGGTGCGGGCAGCCACGTGTGCAGGTGTGTGTGCAGGTGTGTGTGCACGCACATGGCGCTTCATGAGTGTCAGTGGATTGACCATGAACATGTTTGAGCAGCTTTACATGTCTCCATGTTTATGCACATCTATGTGAATGCATGACAACACACATGGCTGCATGCGTGGGTGCACATTGTGTCTGGCAATCAGCACATGGATGGATGCACACCTGTGACTGACAAAGACGTGTGTGTGTGTGTGTGTGTGTGTGTGTGTGTGTGTACACACAGAAAGGAGTGCACTCTAGGCACAAGTATGTGTATGTGTCTCCATGCAAGGGTGCCTAGGCACACACTCCCCTGTCTGCACACATCTGTGCACAAGCCACAGTGCTGTTCCAGGTACCCAGCCCAGGCATCAATCATCCCTGGAGCCTGACACGGCTTGTGCCCAAAGTCTTTTGCTGTGGCGAGGGGCCCGCAGCATTCCTCCCCCCTCCCACTCTCTCCAAAGGCCCCTTATGTCTCTTTCTAAAGGGCCCCGTTCCCACGCTCACTAGCGATGTGCATACACCCCCTTCCCTCCTACCCTCTCCCAGTTATAACCAGACCTCACACAGCAGCTTCCCGTGAGCCCAGGCCTGAGGCTACATTTGTGTGTGGAGGGAACTACTGCTACCTCCACTCTCCCAGCCCTGCTAGGGTCTGGTCCAGGGCAGTTGTGCACGCGCACGTGCGCGTGCGCACACACACACACACACACACACACACACACACATGCGCGCGCGTGCGCGCGTGTGCCATGTGGGCAGGGCAGGGACCTGAGGAAGCAGGGGAATGCTAAAGCTGGACCATTTCATGACAGAGGCTGGGTGCCAGCTGGCAGGCTGGGAGGAAGCAGAGGTGCGAGGACCCAGAGCCATCCACAGGAAACACAATTAAGAGGGAGAAGGGAAAGGCAAAGGCAAGCAACAGGCTAAGTCCCAGCCTAAAGGAAATTGGGGCATGTACTACAGCTCCCCTGTCTTCCCACAGCCCACTAGACCACCTGGAATTTACCATCCCTGCCTGTATCATGCCTGCCAATGCAGAGATCCTTATTCCCTGCCCAGACCCTGCCAGAAAAAGGGTGCTATGGGCCCCTGAGCCTAGCCAGATGCAGTGGGAAATTTGGCTCTGGAAAGCAGAGCAGCTTCCCAGGAGGGGCAGGGGCAGGGGCTCCTCAGGGTAGCACAGGCAACAGCTCCAGGGAGAGGAGACACGTGGAGGGAGTGGGGCAAGACAGGTGGCTGCTGGTATCCCCAGGCACGGCTGCAGGGGGTCGGGTGCTCTCCCTGCAAAGGGATCAACACAGGGCTGGGAACCAGAAGCACCAGGTGGATCAGAGGGCTAAGGAAATGTGCTTCCTGCTGCAGCTGGGCCAGCCAGCTCTCCGGGGACAAGCCAATTCTCAGAGGGTGAAGCCCTGAGAACAGGTCAATGCCCCTGGATACCAGAGCGTGCAGCAATTGGGACAGGGTGGGGGGAAGAGGAGGAAGTGGAGGGGATGCTCATGGGCTAGCACCAGGCTCGGCCGTCTGACACCCAGCCGTGCCAAGCCCACACACCCTCCCACAGCATTTCCTTGGAGCACACACACACACATAGCACTGGTGCCCTTTCTGGATGTGCCCTGATGTCCAGATGTGCTGGGACACACTGGAAGTTCACTAGCTGCTCCAGTGCATCCAACCTGGACCTAAAGGAGCTACAGGGAAGCAGTTACAACCTGTAGCCAGATGTGCTGTGCCCTCAGTGCACTGTTTGAGCTGGCAAGCACACGCAGTGCTCGTGCTCCAGATGTGTAGGTGCTCCAGGGGAGCAAGCCCCAAGCAGTTACTGTTTGCAAACCCAGCCTGGAGAAACCGGCTCAACAATTTGCAAATTAAGGGTCTGCTGAGCTCTCACCATTTCACTTTCCAAGAAGATTTATAAGCCATTATAATGCTGCTGTAACAGACTATGCTGCAGCGTACAACAGCGCGTAAACTCTTATGAACTGGGCTGGGCATGAGGTTAAAGATGGGTAACTTCTACCAGAAAAGACAAGGAAAACCAGAAATTACTCCCCCAGCTCCAATAATTTTCTGAGGATTCCACCAGTGATTTAATTTGTGAGAACAATTGTGGAAAGTGAAAGCTTCATGAATCCTCATGCAGATGCATTTTGCCTTAAGGATCCTGGCATGAACATTCATGTGACCAGGCTGAAATCTCCTCAGTTTACCTCCTCTTGCTCATAAGCAAATGCAGGGAGCCAGTCAGCCAGCAGAAACATTACTAGGCCAATCAACCAGTCAGGTGACCAATCAAGGTGCAGTGTGGAAACAAAGTTGAAAGCAGAAGTCGGGGAACGTTCGTTCTGTGGCTGGAAAAGACCTGGCCCCGCACCCAGGCCAAGCAGGCTTATGGCCCCCAACAGCTTGCTCCCACACAACTCGAGGCTTTGCTCAGACAATTCAAGACCAAAAGACAGGGTAACACCTGCTGAACATGGTCTGCACGGCCCCTGCTCCCTGCCGGGGAGAATGGACACGTCTGCTCCGTGTCCTTCCGCCTGCCGCTTGCCCGGGCAGGAGCCTGATGCTCGGGCCCCCTCCCCAGTGCTCACCTCCTGCTGCGGCTCTGGGTTGCCTGCTGCTGCTGCTGCTGCACTTGCTGCTGCACCTGCTGCTGCTGCACCTGCTGCGGCGCTGTGCGCTTCCGCGTCGGCTCCATCACGGCCTGGGGCATCCCGGGGCGCACTGAGGGGCTTCCCACGTAAGCAGGGCCTGGGGGACCCATTGGTGCCCCCTGATGGGGCATTCGAGCACCCGATGGCATCCCAGGACGCTGCAGAAGAAGCGAAAGAGAGAGAAATGCTAGGTGAGTCGCTGCTACTGCAGCAGCAGTGGTGCTGGGGTACAACGAGCCCTTGTCCCAGCACCAGGACTGGCGAGCTCCCAAGCTTCGGCCCTTCTGCCCAGCCATGGACTCAGTCCTGGCACTCCCTGGTCCTCAGAGGTGACCCCAACGGTAGGGTGGGCTGGTGACGGTGCAGGAGAGGCTGGTGCTGGGAAGACGCCGAGAGCACGAGTGACAGTGGAACAGTCTAGGCCTTGTACTGCAGCACACAGTGCCGGGGCTGACCACAAAGGGCAGAGGAGCCACGGCTGGCCCAGCAGCCTGCGGCCAAGGGTAAAATGCAGGGGAGAAGGGCAAAGCGCTCGCCCTGAGGAGCTGCTAGGGGTCAGCACGAGAGCATGAAGCGACAAGAGGGAGTCCACGGCACCAGGTCTCTTCCGAGAGCAGAGGAGCCCAAGGGCTGGGCAGCGTCCCCCTCAGCATGCAGCAGTCCCATGGCAGCGGGCTCTGGTCCGACAATCAGCTCGATGCAGCACCGGATCCAGGATACAGTTGGTCCTGGCAGCAAGATGCTAATTGTCCTTGGGAACGACCACAACCCATGAAGCAACCCAGCCTTCACAATGCACCATGGGGCACAGAGAGGTGCTCAGTCTCCTGCTGGGCACCTCCACACGATATACTTGAGTTGGGGCATTTTATCCTCATTTCCCCTGAGGTATGGACTAGATAACAGAGCCCTTGCAGCAGCCACGGGCACTGGGCAGGGGCTGACACCAGCAAACCACCACACGACCCAGGCAGCAACTGCCCCGCGCTGCCCAGCCTCCTCGCGAGTCCCAGTCACAGGCGCAGGGGCTGGAAGGGACTGCAGGGCATGCAGTCCAGCCCCTGCTTGGGCTGGCGGCGCTGGAGGGGCGGGCGGACCCTGAGGGAGGGAAGAGAAGGGGTACAAACCACAATGGGCGACTGTGGGGTGGAGGAGGGTCCCCTGCAGAAGGCCATTAACTGCTGGCAGCAGGTGGAGGAGACGGCTGCCAAGGGTGGGGCAAAGAGGGGACGGAGGCCACGGCACAGGGCCAGAAATGTCTTCAGCTGTCCCGGCTCGTCCCCGCGGCACAGCCACCGAGGCGGCGCTGACAGCTGCCCGGACACGCCGGCTCCTTCCCTGCTCCTCCCCCAGCCCAGGCTTGACCACAGCCCAGTCGCAAGCAGCAAGCGGCTCAGAAAATCCCTCGCAAGAAGGCGCCGAGGCGAGTCTCCTGTCGCCTGTCAATCCACCAGCCATGGCCGCCTTCCAGCCGAGACCAGGCCGCAGGCAGGGCAGCGGCCCCGCTGCCGCCCTCAGCTGCCCCATACCCACTCTGGGATGCTACCTGGCGGGGGGCACTGCCTGCGGCCACTGCGTGACCAGAGGGGCTGGGGCAGTGGTCGACCCTGCTGCTGACTGACCTTGCCCCTTTGAAAGCCTGGGAGCTCCCCGCTCTCTGGCCATGCTGAGGGGGCATCACACCTGCAAGCAGGAAAGCAGCTGCACTGGAAAAAGGGCAAGTCCCTGGTACCCATGGCCCATGCTCTACTGCTTCTCGTGCCCCACCTGCCCTGTGCTCCGCCTCATTCCTTCGCCCTCCTGCTCCCAGGCCTGGGCCCTCCCCGTCTGCGCAGCCCTCGGACCTGGCACGACCGCCCCTCCAGGGTGCTCAGACCCCTCCGCGACTGGGACCAGGGTGACCAGGCTCCACAGCCCACAAAGAGGGAAGGGCTGGGCCCTTCCTGCGAGTCCCGCACGCACCCGGTGCCCTCTGCGCTCTGCCCATCGTGCCTGGGCAAGGCCGCGCCGTAGGCAGTGCCACAGCCGCTCCCAGGGGCAGCAGCACCCAGGGCAGGGCCAGGCGCGCGGCAGCGACCACGACCGCGACCTGCAGAGACACGTGCCACGTATCGCTGGCAGCAGCAGGAGGAAGGGAGGGAAGGGTAAAACAAGAGCGAATGCGAGGGAACCCTGCTTTGGGTGAGACGGGCCTGACTGCGAGTCTCCCCCCTCCCCCCGAGCAGCTGGGATCAGGGCTCTGACGAGCAAGGGGAAGGGATCTGTAAGCGAACCCTTCCCCCTGGACAGCTATTGCTGCAATGTCATCAAGTTTCTAGTGGAGCTGCCAAGTCAGGGTCCATGCTGCTCCGGCTCCTGCCCCGAGGGGCCTTGCCTGCTGCCCAGCTCAGCAGCGAGTGCTCCCGCACTCCCCTTCCCAGCACTTTCCCATGCCCCGTCACCGGGGTCCAAGTATTCCATGATCCCACAGCTGTGGCATTTGCTGCAGACTCCACCCACGGCTGCACACTGTGCATCGCTATCTAACCACCCTCGCTCGCCAGACCCGGCACAGCTCACGTCTGAAGCCCAAACCTTGACTGCAACCTCTCTGAGGCAGTGACCCGCTTTCTGCTGGGAGTATGTGCAGTGCCTAGCACAATGGGGCCCCAAACCTTGATGGAGCCTTCTAGGCACAGGCAACTGGTAGGGAGGCATGGCGGGAGGCACATGCCCCCCCCCCGAGATCGCCCCCCCCCCGACTCAGCACCGCTCAGGACGGGGCAGTTTTTTTGCCGCGCGGCCAGCGGCGTGTTGCGGGGGAGCAGGAGCACAGACACCTGTGGCAGCACAACCTCAGACTGCCTGGCCCAGTTCTCCATTTCCTTCCTGGAGCCAAAGGTTGGAATCAGAGTCCCAGAATCCTAGAGCCGTGGGGCTGGAAGGGAGCTCCAGAGAAAGGATCAGCCCTGTCCAAACTGTCTCACTGTCTTTCCTCTTAGCAAAACTACAGTTACGCTGGCACAGCACCAGACATCACGCCGCAGTGAATGCAGGGGGACCGCGGTGGCCAATGTCCAGCTTCTATACAAGGTTGTCAATATACGTTCCAGAGATCCCAGGCTGATGCTATGTTCGTGCTACAGAGGAAGGCAAACCCCCCTCCCAGTCCGTACCAACCTGACCGAGGGAAAATCCCTTCCTGACCCCAAATAATGGCATCGTCTGATCCTGAGCGGAGGGGCAAGACACTCCAGACAGGAACCCTCCTTTCAAGTCCCAGCAGGAGCATTCAAAATCCCAATCAAAATCCCCAGCCTTGGCTGCAGCCAAGTGGTCCAGAAGGTAGCACCAGACCTCTGGTCTGACCTACTGTACATCATAGGCCCTTACATTTCACTTGGTTTTTCCGGTGCTGAACCCCAATCCTGGTGCTTAACTACAGCATCTCCCAGAACAGCATCCAAGCTGGTTTGAAGATGGTAAGATGGAGAATCCCCGCTTGCCCAGGCTGGCCTGCTTCAGCAGATCATTCCCACTGCAAAAACCTGCTCCTAGTTTGAACTGGGAATGGCCTGGCTTCCAGCCACTGGTTCTTGTTGTGCCTTCCCTACTGCTGACAGCTGATCCCTCCCCTATCTGTCAGTGCTCACACAGCACCAGGTCGACCCCTGCCACCACTCAGCCCATGATGCTTAGCTTCTGCCGCTGGCTGGCTTTCCTCGCAAACCGGCACTCTTGAGCCTGCTCCTTATCACTGCTGCCCCTCACACCTCATAAAAACCTTCCAGAAACACCCCAAAATCTCCATTTTCCACTTCAGATCCTTCCCAAACACTCTCAGCCCCAAAAACTTGACAACAGCCAGGCTGCAGGTAACTACTCCATCTCACACTGACCACTGCTGTCGCATCATTTCCTCGTGTGCCCTCATCTGTCTGTCCATCCATTTTCTCTCATCTTATGGGGAGACTGTAAGCTCTCTGGGGCAAGGACCAGCCTTCTGTTCTCTGTGCACATACCATGCCCAGAGCAATGCGGCCAAGAGTAGGACCTCCCAGATGTGACAATAGAAACAAATGACAGAGACCCATTTGGGACCTCATATTTCCTTTCTGGAGACAGTATGGTGCAAATAAGTCACCTCTTGATTTCCTGTTGGACAAGTCAAACAAAGTTCACTGCTTTTCTCACTGGGAGACACCATGCTCCAAGCCTCAAATCTCTAAGTGAGGACTGCACTCTCGGTTCCTAGTGCGCTAGCTGTATTAAAAGTGGCTGGATTGTGTGTGAACAGGCCCAGCTGATCACACAATTAAAGGCTGATAGAGCTAGACCCATTTAGTTAGAAGACCGAGGGGGGATTTGGTAACAGTCTTCAAATACCTGAAGGGCGATTACAGAGAGGATGGTGATGGGCTTTCCTTAGTGGCTACAGGAGACAGGACTAGAAACAATGGTCTCAAGCTGCAGTGGAGGAAATTGGGGTTGACGATGAGGAGGAACAATCCGACAGTGGTCAAGCATTGGAGCAGGCTACCTAGAGAAGTTGCTGGATCTCCATCCCTGGGAGTTTTCAAGGGCAGAGTGGAAGACACAAGGCCAGGATGGTTTAGTCAGGGATGGTTTGAGCCACAGCCTGGACTAGATGTGACCGTGTAAGGTCCTTTCCAGCCTGACTTTCCCAAGATCCAGTTCGCACTGGGCAACTGTCCTGCCCTCATTCTTATTTGCTACTCTGCCATTTTCATGTCATCCAAAAATGTTACCAGCGGCAATTTTCTTCGTGTTTGTGTATCACTGATGACAGCAGCACCAATGGTGATAATGATATATACCCAGCTCCTACCTAGCACTTCCTGCCTTATACAAGGCCAGTATCAGTATCCCTGTTTTACAGGCAGGGAACTGGAGCGCAGATAAAGGATGCGGCTTGCCCAGGGTCCCCCAGGAGGTCGATGACAGAGCTGGGAACAGAGCCCAGGTCTCTTGACTAAGTGTCCAGGGCCTTATCTGCTGCATGACATAGCCGAGCTGCAGGGGCCTCATGCCCGTTTCTGCAGACTCCCTCCTAGGAACACCCTTCAACGCTGGTTCACCGCTTGCCGTGCTCCATCAGCGAGCCAGCTCTGAAGCCACGTAAGGTGTGCTCCACAGACACTTAAATCAGAAGTCAAACACACCCTCTCTGGCAATGGTCTGGACAAAAGGCCTCGCAGAAGCTGCGAGAAGTCCTGCAGGAGGGGCAGGGAACAGCTGAAAGCATCTCTCCACCCCCTGCGAGGCTGAGCTGGGTTCACATCCAACACAGGGAGGGGATTATGTCCCTCATAAAGCCCTACTGAGCATCACTTCTACTCACACCAGTCTAATGTATATGAAGCCCATTTATCTTTGGGCCTCTGCCACTTCTTATGGCAGCAAGTTCCACGGGTTTATGGCGTGCTGGAGAAAACCACGGCTTTTACCTGCTTTGACCAGGCTGCCTTCCAGTTTCATGGAGCATGCCCTCCGTTATTACAGAGACACAGAAAGGGGCACCCGATTAACCACCTCTGCGACAAGTTACTGTTCATCTCATCTCCTCAATAGGATTTCCCACATAAACCCACCTGCCCAGCGCGAAGCCCCCACCCTGTCAGTCCCAAGCACAATGTCTTGGTGAGGACATGACCCCACTTCCGATCACAGTGCCTGCTGTATTATTCCCTGCCCCATTTCTCATGCACATGAACATTGTATTTGCTTTCTTGGTTGCTGCCGTGTGCTGAGCAGCCCACAATGACGTCCAGGCCTTTTTTGTGAATGGTTTCAGCTCATTTAAAACCCAGCGATGTACAAGGAGTTTCGTAGCAAAATTTGCACATGAAAACGCGGTGCTCACCCTCTTTTCCAGATCACTGATTCAAACCCAGATGCTTTGTGGATCCTCGTGGAACCAGATCTCGGGCACAGCCTCCAGCCATGGGGAAAGTTGAGGGCTTATCCCTATTTCACTTATTTATCATTACTGTGGGAAGGTGCAAGGACCCTGCTCTGGGAATGGGGCTTGCTGTGATAACTGCCAAGCACCAAATGCAGCCCCTGCCCCAACCACACACACAGCCCAAGGTGAGCAGAGAGAGTGAATAAGCAGGTAAATGGGCTGGTCAAGAAGACTGGCTGAAGGATGGGTACATTTGTACAAGTTAGCAGCCTTGGTGCAGCTAGTTGCAATTAGTAGAGATCATGACAGAAGTCGGTTTTAAGGGGAGATGTAAAAGAGGACAAGACTGATTCCATCACTGCCAACAGGGACATTTTCCCCAGCAACAGAGACGCTGCAGGGGGGAGCTTGAAGTTACCTGAGAACAGCCATCAGGCTGAGCTGATGTCATGGATGCTGTAGTAAGACATCAGACCTGACCAGGGAGGAGGAGAAAGGCCTAACACACTAAGGTCAGACTCCCTTTGAAAGGAGAAGGGGGGGCCAGTGACAGGGCAGCAGCAGGGCGCTGAAGACCCAGAACAAGGGCCAAGGAGATGAACCTGGCAGCAGTGTTCTCCATGAACAGGAGGAGATCTCAATGGCACCCATGCTACAAAGGGGGAGGAGAACCACGCTGACAGCACTGGATCATAGATGCAGAACGTGCAAGATGAAAGGTCGATATGGCTCCGTTATACATATGTCAAAGGAAAGAGACCAAAGAGGAGGTCCACGCGACCGGCCGGGGCAGCACCAGGTAGAAAGGTGATGGTTTGTAGGAGATTAATACCTCTGTTTTATTCAAGCTGAGCTTACTTGATGGCTGGACACCCAGAACAGATGCCAGAAAAGGCAAGTGAGAATGTGCTACTGGTTAAAGGAAGGGAGAAAGCTGACCAGCAGACTGGTATATCAGCATAAAGATGGTTACCGGCAGGGTTTTGGATCAGAGCACTGCAAACAGGGTGCAGAGAGGGGAAAAGGACAGGCCAGAGATAGGGCCTTCAGAGGTGTCCACCAAGACAGGCTGAGGAGGACCTGTTAAAGCAGGCTTGAGGTAGGCAGGGACCATAAAAGGACAGGAGTGCCAAGAAAGCGATTTCAGGAAGGTGTGGTTGTCAGCAGCAAAGGCCATCATGGAGTTAAGGAGAATGAGGCTACAGCACAGGCTTCAAGATCTTGCCCATCACGAGACCAGTCTGGATAATGCAGAGGTTCTCAACCTTTCCAGACTCAAGACACACCTTGTGAGGCTCCAGGCCCCCGCAGAAAATGCCACCTCTTCATTGTCACTCATTTCTCGACCATGGAAAAATAAGAGCAATTCTTCTGTGACAAGAAAGCAAGAGGGACCACAGCAGGTCTGAAAGTTTGTGATGCTGGGGATTCCTGTTTGAAATCTCTGGGTTTATCTTATGAATCATGTGTAAGTGTCTGGACACCTAACAGGACTCATAATGTGCATGACCCTTGATAGGGTCTTGTACCGCCCAGCTGAGGATCACTGGGGTAGAGCAAAGAGAGGGTCAGGACCAGAGATGGAGGAGAGGGGCAGAGCCCAGAACGATGACACAAGAGCTGGTGACAAAGTGTGTGCCGACAGGGATTCGGGAAGTCCAGTCTCAGTCCCCAGGAAATGTGGCAAGAGTCTTCTCTCCAAAATCCTTTCCACCACTGGCAACAACACTGCTGAGGACACTGGCGCCCCTCCCTGACAGAAAACTCATCAGTTATCACCTCAAGCACTTCTGCCCCCATATCAAGAGCTACAGCCTCATGGACACTATCAGAGACTCTGCTGCTGCCTTCGCTTTTACACGGAAACTGCATGACCCATTGCAGCCTGAGGCCGAGTGGCTAGAGAAATGAGAGCGCAGGCAGCAGCTGTGACGGCTCCTTCAGTCGTTTTGGAGGCGGAGATGGAGGAGCACAGGGGCCAGAGCAGAGATGAAGGAGCGCAGGCTGGCGAGACAGGTGAGGTCAGGAGAGACTCTCCTTCTGGTGGAGGAGACTTGGCTGTGCCCACGTCCAGAGAAGGACAAGGAAGGAGGCAAGAACGGAGGTGAAGGAACTAAAAGAGTAGATCAGGGTCAGTGCAGCAGTAAAAGGAAAACACACAACATAATGCCAGGGCTCCACTGCCCAGGGAGTGGGAGGAGAAGCTGCTGGGGCAGGCCTGCGGGGCCTTGCTAAGGAGCAGTGGGCTGCTCTGAGGAGAGCTGTGCCACACCGGCACCAGCGACCTCCGCCCCAGACATCTGCCTGACTGCAGCCACATGCGCGGAGCGATGCTGGAGCCTGCAATCCCCTCGCGGACGAGGCAGCCAGTCTCCAATGCCGCCTGCATGGCGACAAACTACAGCAAAGGCTCTTTGGAAGGCCAAGCACACAGCGGAAGCCAGTTTTTGGTCATCCACTACTGTCAACATCCTCAGGCAGTTCCAGCGCTGGAGAGGCCCAGTTCTGCATCAGAAAGCCTGACTTCAGCCTGACTCTCATCTGACCCCAGCACTCTTTCCTGCCTAGGCAGGGGGTTGGACTCCATGATCTGTTGAGGTCCCTTCCGACCCCAGCATCTATGAATCTATGACTGACCCTGACACCCCTCACCCACCCACAGGTGAGAGGGGGTCTCTTCACCACCGCTTCAGCCATTGTCCCCGGTACTGAAGGGAGTGCGTTGGCCTGTCATTGCCAAGAGAACACTTGACCCTTTAAAAGGCCACCCACGTGCTCCCGACTCCCAGGCCGCCTCACATGCCCACCCCGTGCTGCACTGCCCCACAGGCCGTCCGCATGTGCCAGCCAGCAGACTGCCCCATGCATTCAGCTCTACCCTTAGGTCACCCCCCGTTCACAGTCTGCTGCACAGGCCTGCCCGTTGGCAGGCGTGCTACCCCACAGGCTGGCCTGCCCCCAGACTCGAGCTGTACGACCAAGGGCACTGCTCACAACCAGTGCTCATTTGCCAGTCACTAATCCTGCGGGTCCCCAGTGCCGCGGTCACTAGGATGCTGTTCTCATATAAACGGCATGCTGCTCACACTGCCCTAGGCTGGCAGGTCCGGATCGCCCCATCTCGGGGGTTTGTCAAAGACGTCACGCTCCAGGCAAGCAAACCGAGGGCAAGAGCCAGGCCGCCAAAGGGGCAGCACCGTGGGCTGCTGGACTCTAACGCAGAGCCCTCTGTGACGGCTTGGAAGAGGGTGCCACTGCAAGCAGATCCCAGGTCCTCAAGAGAAAGTGCACGCAAGCTCTGACAGCCACTCAGCCTTCGCGCTCCTCAGACTCCCCAGCACTGCGCCTTCTGTTACACTGACGTCTCCTTAAGAAACCCCAATGTCACAAGCTGCAATTGTTCTCCGTCACTGCTGGGAGCCCCGGAGGGACACACAAGGCGGAGGAAGGCATGCCCTCACGAATGGCAATCCCTTGAATGTCAGGAGGCCTCCAATGGCCACAGGAAGGCTACAAGGATGTTGAGGGTGCCCAAAGTATGGCAGCTTGAGGCTCCCCAGCAACGAGCGCACAGCTAGTCTCCTGGAGCCCCTGGAAGTCACCTGTTAGGTAGCCAGGGGACACACGAGAGCCAAGTCCACAGACAAGTCCCGCGCCCCGCGGCACAGGGCTTTCCCAGCATCCCTGCACGCAGCAGGAGCTGAACTGCAGAACCAGGCGCCCTGCGAGACCGCAGGGGTCGGATCCGCTCTGGCCCCTGCCCCGGAACCGGTCTGGAAGCAAACCCGCCCCCCCATTCCCACAGCGTCAGAAGCAATGACCGCTGCACACCTCACCCCAACGCCTGCCCACGGAGCTGGGCCCATCCCCTGCTCCTGCCACGCGGCGTGGACCGCCAGCCAGCACCCAGGGCACACGGCAGGGCTGCTCCCAGCCCAGCCCTGGCGCCTGGCTCGCTCATCCCTCTGTTCAGCACCAGCCAGCTCTCTAACTTTCCCGACTCACCACCCCGTGGACCAGAAACTCAAAAAGTTTGCTTTTCGTGGCTTTGCGAGCCCCGCCGGCAACTTCATCCGTGGCCATCGGGTCGGCTCAGCCTCTCTCCTCTCCCTCTGCCTCTTTCTTTCCCTTTTCTGCCTTTTTCTCCAACTCTCCCCTCTGAGTCCTGCTGGGCTCTCACACTTCTAATAGAGCGGAGTGGGGAGGGGGCCCCTTCAGGGCCTTCCTGACGGCCCACTCCCGCTAATCCTCAGCTGCTGCATTCCTCAACTGATAAGCCAGAAATAGTTTGTGCTGCCCGGGTCTGTGTGTTTACTCTGCAGGGACAGAAAATCCAGCCTTTTAAACCTCTCTGTCCAAACAGCAGAGATAAGCGGGAGGCAAACTGAAAACACGTCTGAGCCTTCCAGCAGCAGCACTGCAGCCTCTCCTCTCCAGCGCCACAGGATCCTGGGCCCTGGGGTGCAGGGGGAGCTCCGGCAAGGACATGGAGCAGCTCGCAGGGAGGCTCTGCCAGCTAAAGAAAGCACCCGGCAGCCGTGGGGAACAATAGCTGTCTTGGTCTCCTCCAGCACTGCATTCCCAGGCCTTCTCCCCAGGGACGTGGCAGGCAGCACAGAAACATTCACTGGCAGGATTTCCAGCACAGAAGGCTAAGAACAAGCCCCTCCGGACAAGCGCGGCACCAGCAGGAGACAGAAATCCGGGGAAAGGAAGGGCAGCGCGCAAGCGAGGGGAAGGAAAGAGTGTGAGGAGAGGGAGGCAGGCGGAGGGGGAGCGTGCGCCAAGGAGGCAGCGCAGCATGGCGACGGCAGGGCACAATGTGTGGCTGGCTTCCCCGCCTGCCTGCCCGCAGCATCCCGATCGCCTCCCCGGCTAGGCGCCCTGCCCTCGAGATGCTCGCGGCCCACTGTCCCAGCCCTGTCACAGACCCCCGTGATGGATGGATGCACACAGACAAATCATTAACGCTGTACATGCTGCCCCGCGTGAGCGGCAGCAGCGTGCAACACAAAGCCTCACGTGCACGACAAAGCACGTTGTCCCCAGGGATGCGGCGCGCCCCGCCACGCCCAGGGAAGGGGAGAAGGGAGGGATGGGGCAGCAGAAGAGGAGGGAAGATGGGTTTCACAGCCTTCGCCTGCTCCCAGCGCCCAAGCCGGCGGGAAAGGTGCGGGTGCTGCCGGGCTGCTGGAGCGGCCGCCATTCTGCGCTCCGCTGCACTGGCTCCTCCATCACCGCAGCCGTGGCCTGGGGCAGCAATCTGCTCGCTGACAGCTCCGCATGCGCCCGCAGCCTGCCAGGGTTTGCTGCCACAGCAAGAGACACGTTGCCAGGTTACAGGAGGGTTTATCCTTCCCTCCTGCTCGCAATTCCTGTCCAGGAGCCGGGAAGCGACCGATCTCTCGCGGTCGCTGACCCAACTGCTGCAGCCAGAACCACGTGGAGGAGACCCTGGACGAGCTGCAAGCGCGCCGCGCCGCAGCTCCCACCCCGAGGCATGGGGACCAGGCAGCTCAACCCCGGCACTTGCGTGGGGCTCCCTGGGGGGATTCCAGGAGCCGGGGGGACAGGGGCGCTGGGCAGCGCGTGGCAGGCCGCCGTCCTGCTGAACCCCGGCTCCGGGTCCCTGTTTGGTGGGCAGCACCAGGCCCACGTCTCTGCAACAGAAGCATCCTCCGACGCAGGATGCGCCCTCCCTGCCTTCGTCCCGCTCCTCGTGGCCGGGCACCGCGCCCACGGCTGGGACGCTCCCGCCTCCGCGGCAAGAGGATGCTGGGGCCGTCTCCCTGGATCCCTCCACGGGGGGGGGGCGCAAGCTGCTGCGCCCGCAGAGCGGGCCGGCCCTGCCTGCACGTGCCGAGACGCCGTTCTGGAGGGAGCGCTAGCCCAGCCCGGCCAGGCCGCCCGGGGCAGCGGGAGGGCACGGGGCCGCGGCCGGCTCCAGGCCCTGATGGCGCGGCCGGCCCCTGCCGCGGCGCGGGGGCTCGCCACAAACAGGCTGGACGGCCTGCGTCCCCCATGCGCCGGGGTGGGGCACGCGTGCAGGGCCGCACACCAGGCGCGCACGTGTGCGCCGGGTCTCACACGCCCACCAACAGGCAGGAGCGCAGGTACGCGTCGGCACGTGGCGTCTCACACGCGTGCACGTGCGACAGTAGGTGGGATCCCGTGCACACTTGCATGAACAAGCAGGGTTTTGCACGCACACAGACACACGGGGTCCTGTGCAGACACACGCAGGACACCGCAGGGGCACGCCCAGGCCTGGCGGGCACGGCCGGGCCGGGCCGGGCGCTGCGCGGGGCCCGCGGAGCCCCCCTCTCGGCGCCCCACGTCGGCTCCAGCCACCGAAGCGCCGAATGGCAGCGGCCCCGCGCCCCGCTCCCGCCCCGCCCGCCCGCCCGGGCCCGCCCCGTGGCGCTCGCAGCTGCCGGGCCGCGCCGAACCGAGCCGAGCCGAGCCGGGCCGGGAGCCGCGGGGCGCATGCGCGGGGCCGTGAAGGTCAGCCCGCGGCGCGGCGCGGCGCGGCCCGGCTGCGGGAGCGGGGGGAGGGGCGGGGCGGGCGCCTTAACCCCCTCGCGCCCGGAGCCCGGCCCGGCCCGGCCGCGGGGGAGCGCCCGCCCGCCTCGGGGGGTGCCGGTGCGGGGTCCCGGCCCCGCCGCGGCTCTGGGCCCGAGCGAGGCCGGGAGCGCCCCGGCCCCCCAGCCACCACACCACGACCACCCTCGCACCCCGCCCCGCGCTCCACGTCCGCACCGCGACCACCGCCCCGCGCCCGCATCCACCCTGTGGCAAACGCCACCCTGACGCCAGGCCCCGCAGCCGCCCCGCGCCCACGTCCACGTCCACGTCCAGCGCACCGCAACCACCGCCCCCGCACCTGGCCTCTCAGCCGCCCTTTGCTCAGCGCCCTCCAGCCACCGTCCACCACGCGGCAACCACCGCCCCGACACCCGGCCCTGTGACCACCCCTCAGCCACATCCACCGTGTGGCGAGCACCGCCCTAACGCCGGGCCCCACAGCCACCCCTCACCTGTGTCCACCACACAGCAATCACCGCCCCTCACCAGCATCCATCGCACGGCAACCACCGCCCTAATGCCAGGCCCCGCAGCCGCCTCGCCAGCATCCACGGCGCGGCGAGCACCGCCCCGACACCCGGCCCCGCAGCCGCCCCGTGGAAGTGCTGCCCTAACGCCTGCCCGGGGGCGAGGCCTGACCAGTGCCTGCCGGTGTGCCACCAGAGGCAAGGCCACCGGGCCTTGGCGGGCAGCGAGCCTCCGCAGCAGCCCCTCACCCGGCCCTGCTGCCGGCCTGCCCCGCGCTCCTGCTCCTCAGCCTGCCGGCGCAGAACGGGCTCGTCTCCTGGGCCCGGCGCCAGCACGCCCAGCGCCGTCTGGCAGAGCGAGCGCGCGCTCCAGGTGCCGCGATCCCTAACCAGAACGGTGCGGGGAGAAGGGCTGGGCAGGGACTGACGTGGTCACAGCCGCCTTCGCCCGGTGCTTGGCGCTTGAGACACTTACAAGAGGTGGCTGAAGCTGCTGGGGCTCCTGACCAAGAGCCAGGACTCCCTCCTTCGTTTTGTTTAGCAAAAGCCAGGGGGATTTCCACAGGAGGAAGACCAGGCCTTTCCCCCGGCACACCACGTTTCAGAGACCGGCTGCGAACGCGTGCTCTCGTGGGGCTGCAAGGGGCCTCCAGAGGTCGCGTCTAGTCCAGCCTTTGCCCAAACCATCCCAGACAAATCCGCTGTGCAGCCTCTCGGGCAGCCTGCAGTCAACCCTGGTGCGGCACTGGGCACCGCACCTGACCCTGTGGCGGGGAACGCAGGGGCATCAGGGCAACCGACGTCCTGCTGCTACACAGCTTGTTAATATACGCTGGAGAGATCCCAGGCAGGACCCGGGGCCGGGGCAAGAGCGTCCAGCCAGGAACCTGTGGGTTTCAGTCCCAGCAGGAGCGCTGGCACAGCAGCTGCGCAGCCCTCAGCCTGCTGCAGCAACAGCCAGCGCCGCCGAAGAAGGCACCCATCTCCGAATCCTCTCCAAGTTCTCTGCATCCTTTTTTAAAACACGGAGCCGAAAGCAACACAGTTATTTCGGTGAGGCCTAACCAGTGCCACGCAGAGAGGCATGCTCCCATCCCATGTCTTGCACCTGATGCAGCCCAAAACCGCACTCACCTTTTGTGCGGCTGCATCATGCTGCCAACTCCTGTGGAGCCCGATCCATGGGGACTCCCAGACCTCTCCCCGAATTCTCCCATCCAGCTGGGTGTCACCCAATTTGTAGCTGCATTTTTGATTAGCCTCCCACAAGTGCCACACCTTGCTTTTGGCAGCACTGAACTTCATCCCATTAGCTAGTCACTAGGAGGTCACAACCTTATTCTATACTGTAAGCGTCAGGCCCCCGATATGCATATAGGGGTCACTGCCAGCTGCAACGTCGCTCTTTCTGTGGCCTCCTCTCTGGGCTTTCTTACCTACTTACGTGGCTGCGCCCACAATCACCACACTGGTAACTTACTGCTCTACCTCCGTGCACGCCCCATCTTCCTGCTGCTTCTCAATCCATCTCCAACATGGAAAACAAAACCATCTGTGCAACAAGTAAGAGAGGAAGGTCTTGCAATGCTGACCATCACGGAGGAGCAGGTGAGCGAGCAAAGGACCTGCCCCTGCCAGCAGGTCCAGATCACACCCCCAGGGCATGTGGGGGCACTCTCCCCCCCACCGCTGCCTCTGCAAAGTCAGAGCCCAGGGCAGTGGCTGCGTGGGACAGGGATAACGAGCTGCCGTGGTATCTCGCACCACCTGGCGGCCGTTCCACTCCAGGCCTCTCTCATCGGGTGACAGACCCGGGAGGCAGCGGGGAATCTGGAGTCAGTGCGGAGCAGTTCTGCTTACTCAGCAGCGCAAGGGCCTGGGGGCTCCCGACGCGGGAGAAGAAAGCACCAGGGCTTCAAGAGACACACTGGGTTGTCCAGCCCAGTTTCCTGCCATCTGACCACAGGCAGCCGCTACGTGTAGCCCTTTCCATAAACCTACGCAGCTCTCGCCCTGCTGCTCCTACCGGGAACCTCGCTCCTCTAACGAGCAAAACACTTCTGGTTTCAAGCCTACACTTAACTCACTGCCCCTTTCATCCCCGTTTGCCAACACTACCCCCTAAGTTGCACAGCTCTTCTTCCTCCCCACAGTATCCGCGGGGAGCCATCCTCACCTCCGTTTTGCTAGGCCGAACAAGCCAACTCTTTCTGGTCTCTTCTCCAGCTCCCTGACCATCCTGACAGCACTCCTCTGTGCCTGTGCCAGCTCCAGTGAAACCGTCCTGAGCATGAGCGAGCAAAGGTTCACAGTGCTCCACATAGGCTCCTACACCCACAATGCACGATGGCATTCAGATTGTCTTCCCCTGTGATACACTATAGTCTGTATTTTTTTTTAATGGTTGTATGGAGTTATTTGATCTCAGGGTGACTACAGTGGAACAGTGCGCCCAAGTCTCTTCCCCTCGTTTACACTCGATACGTTTCCACCTGACAACAAGGACGTCCAAGTCCCCGCGCGCAGGACCTCACACCATTTCCTATTAGATTTTCATCCCACTTCTTTTACGCTAGTCCACAAGACCACCTGATTCTTCCTGAGCAATATCCCCACCCTGCCCTTTCTGCTTCAACCACAGCTCCCAACTCTGTTTTGCCAGCAAACCTTCTTAGGTAAGACGTCACCAAAATATTACACACGATAATCCCAAAAACAATCCTGGAGGAACTCTGCTAAGAACCTCCCTCCCAGCCTGGTACTTGCCTTTGGGCACAACTCACTGTTACATCCCCTTAACCAGTTCCTTGCCCACCTTCTAATTCCTGTATTAATTCCCATATTTTTCCATCTTAATTTAGCAATTTCCCAGGTGGCACTGTATCAAATGCACTGTTGCAATCCTGACAGAGCAACTTTATCTTATTTGCCATGTTTAGAAAAATCAAGGAAAGAATATCATACAAATCCAGCAGATTTGGGTAAATGAAGACTGCTTTAATCCCACCTGCCAGGCATCAGCTGGCCTTTAATTTTTCTCTTCTTCAGAATTTGTTCTCAAGATTTGCATACCACTGAGGGCAGACTAACAGGTCTGTGGTTTTCTGGATTACTTCCCCCTTTCCTTCTTAAATATAGGCAAGGCAATGGAATTTCCTAGCTCTCATTTCAGGACAGCCAACTTTGATTAACTAAAAATAAATAAGTAAATAAATAAAGGCTTTATTTTGTTCCCGCTGAAAATCAACAGGAATTTGAAGAAGATCCAAATTTGATCAGCCCCTGAGTGAGCACAGTTCCAACTGGAGGAAGTGTTAACACACACCATCATGGAAGAAGTGTGAAGCAGTCATGGAAAGTACTGGGCACCTGGAGAAAGCACGTGTAAACAAGGAAAGCAGACTGGTCCTGGTAATGACTAACAAACCCACTATCCCTGCCCAGTAAATAATGGAACAAAGAGTAAGGTGAAAATAAAAACCTGGTTGATGTAAAGCATAATGAAACATGAGTAATAAGCAGTAGTGGGGATTGTAAAGAAAAGCGTTGCCAGACAAGTTTTTAATAAATGTTTTTATTTTGCAAAATAAGTATAACAATTATGATGAAAAATAAAAATAAAATGAAAGACAAAAGGATCATCTCAAACACGACATACCGGCAGCAGATATCAATGACCTCTGGAGGAAACAGTGGTTGTTGGAAAAAAATGGCAGATGTCATTTAAATACACGATAGTAAGACACGCAGCACCATGTCAGACATTCTCCGGGTGAAGTCAACTCAGAAACAGCGACTGCGGAGTGCAAGTGACCCGGGTGTGGGTACACAGGGGAGGGTGAGAAATGGCAGTGTAAAGCTGGAGGGAGGTGTGGAATGGGGCTGCAGGGAGGGGTTTGCTACATCCAGTCCTATTTACCGTCTTCTTTAATGATCTAAAAGGAGGAAGTAAATAGCACATTAATTAAATCCCCAAGCAACCCTTATTTGGGGGAAAGCATAATATTCAGCAAACATAAAGAAATAAAGCAAAGGGTCTGGAGAGATGAGGCACAGGATTACAGGTGGAAAGCATTATACACAAGGGTAGCCACCCACCTGGGACCAAGAACAGCTGGAAGACAAGGAGTGAGAGCGTGCAGTGACTGGTCCAGGAGTCCCAGTGCAATACGCTCGCTGGCAAAGCCAGTGTTTGGGGTTGCCGACACAACATGCCTTTGCAAGGAGAGCAGGGAAGCAGTAATGCACATGTATCTGGAAAACAAGCCTCCACCAGAAGGAATGGAGCGTGGCACAAGCAATATTTCAGGTGTGAACAAGAAGGGCAGACACGACATGGGTGATACTGTTATTGCCCTCGGTGCTTTGCACTACGGTTAGAAAGTCCAGGCTGCAAGGCAAGCAGAGGATGCAGCAGGCAGCTAGAGAGGGTGCAGCATTTGTGCAAGGGCAGCGAGTGTGATGCATCATACCCCTTTCTGACAGCCACCTTCTAACCACTCTTCACTACCAGCACTGCAGCACTGCCCTGGGTCTATGCGCACCGGACAGGCGGTCCTGCCCCGCGCAGCACAGCCTGTGGAAAAAGAGGGAGCCCAACATAGCAACGGGACACCCCTGAGCATAACAGACTGTGGCCTCAGCACACCAACACCCTAACCACATTTGCTCTGAACACCCCTATGCCCCATCCATTCTCTGACCAACTTATACCAGTGTGCGACTCTGAAACCAAAAGACCAGTGCTCCAGGCAGGACTGTCACAACCCACAGCTCTGCTGGGTGACAACGGAGGCCAAAGCACATCATGCCAAGAGGGATTCCACTGTGCCCTGGCACCACACCCAAACTGGGCACACATACCTAGGACATGGGAAGCCAGCACCATCTATCCATGCGAAGGTACGGAAACAGGACAGCAGCCTCCAGGTTTCTGTAGAACAAACCCAGCTGTCCTGTACAAACCCTTGGAGGAGGAAGGGAAGTAGCAAGTGATGTTAATAACCCTTGGTTGTTAAGAGACATGGCTAACTGGGGGTAGTGAGCATGCTAACAAGGAGCGACTAAATGTCTGCTGCTCTTCCCCTCCCTCTTTACAGCCCGATTCCTTGCCCTTCTCCTCGCCTGCCACTGCAACAGGTAGGAGGACAGGCTGGGCCAGGCTATGGGGTGAAGGGATGCCCCCAGCTGTGGGGCAGGCAGCTGCTGCAGCCGCCCACTCCTCGCACGAGGCGGCAGCAGAGGAGGGCGAGCAGGACCGCGAAAGGAGGGAAGCGCAGCCCTGGAACTGTTCATCCACTGTGGCGAGGGCACAAAGGGGGCACCCGAGCAGGATAAAAAAGGTCAATCGGACACTTTCTCACTGCCCGGGGAGGGGGCACGCAATCTTCCTCCTGACCACAAGGCGCCATAGCTGCCTGCCCCAAAACACTAACGGCAGCACCCCTCCCCTGCCCGCTTACGAAACCACACTCCTTGCCTGATGCCCTGACCGCAGCACCCCTGTCTCAAGCCCCCAGCACCCACCCCCGTCACCTCAGGCCTGTGCCCTGCCCCACATCCACTGGCTGCGCCCTGCCCCGCGCCCCACATCCATTGCCTGCGCCTCGGCCCGTTGTGCCCCCTGCGCCCTGCCCCACATCCACTGGCTGCGCCCCGGCCCGTTGTGCACCCTACGCCCTGCCCCACATCCATTGCCTGCACCTCGGCCCGTTGTGCCCCCTGCGCCCTGCCCCACATCCGCTGGCTGCGCCCCAGCCCACTGTGCCCCCTGCTCCCTGCCCCGCATCCGCTGGCTGCTCCCCAGCCCGTTGTGCCCCCTGCGGCCTGCCCCACGCCCCACATCTAATGGCTGCGCCCCGGCCCGCTGTGCCCCCTGTGCCCTGCCCCACATCCGCTGGCTGCGCCCCGGCCCGTTGTGCCCCCTGCGCCCTGCCCCATGCCCCACATCTAATGGCTGCGCCTTGGCCCGCTGTGCCCCCTGCGCCCTGCCCCACATTCGCTGGCTGTACCCCGGCCCGCTGTGCCCCACGCCCCACATCCAATGGCTGCGCCTCGGCCCGTTGTGCCCCCTGTGCCACGCCCCACATCCACTGGCTGCGTCCCGGCCCGTTGTGCACCCTGCCCCACATCCATTGCCTGCGCCTCGGCCTGTTGTGCACCCTGCCCCACATCCGCTGGCTACGTCCCAGCCCGTTGTGCCCCCCGCGCCCTGCCCCATGCCCCACA
The DNA here is from genome assembly GCF_030867095.1 of Alligator mississippiensis. Lineage (NCBI taxonomy): Eukaryota > Metazoa > Chordata > Crocodylia > Alligatoridae > Alligator > Alligator mississippiensis. The sequence goes on along the minus strand of NC_081828.1, from coordinate 220,564,659 downwards.
TCCCTGGCTGCGCCCCAGCATGTTGTGCCCCCTGCACCCTGCCCCACACCGCACATCCACTGGCTGTGCCCTGGTCCGTTGTACCTCCTGCACCCTGCCCTACACCCCACATCCCTGGCTGCGCCCCAGCCTGTTGTGCCCCCTGCGCCACAGTGCACATCCACTGGCTGTGCCCCGGTCCGTTGTGCCCTCCGCGCCCTGCCCCACATCCCTGGCTGTGCCCCGGCCCGTTGTGCACCCTGCCCCACGCCCCACATCCACTGCCTGCGCCTCAGCCCGTTGTGCCTCCTGCGCCCTGCCCCATGCCCCACATCCCTGGCTGCGCCCCAGCCCGTTGTGCGCCCTGCAGGCCGAGGGAGCTGGAGCCAGACCTCCCCTTGCCTCTCATCACAGGCTGGCGCGGAGACTGGCAACAGCTCCTGCAGCGGGCGTCAGAGCCGGACAGGGGACGCGACTGGGCCCCCCACACCTCGCCCTCTGCGAGGGGCCCCCATGCCAGGGGTCGGGCTCCCCGGCTCCCAGCAGAGCGAGGGTCTGTGCGTCTGTCCTCGCGGCAGCTGCCGGGGTGCTCGGCGCTGGCTCTCAGCGGGCCAGCCGGAGCGGACGCAGCCCCGCGAGAGGCGGCCCACATGGCGTGGCCGCTCGCAGCTCCCGCCCCGTCACCTGCGGCCCGGGCCCCTGGGCGGAGACGGCGCGGGTCCGGCAGGACGAGTGCAGGCCGGCGCCTGCGTGCGGAGGCTTCCCTCCGGAGCGCTTCCCCATGCGTTTCCATGGCAATGGCTCCTGTCTTCCCGTTGCCAAGGAGACGCAGCTCAGGCTCGCCAAGGCAGAGGGATGTCGGCGGGAGAAGGTTCCAGGACGTGGAGGCCTCCCAGCGCCGCGTGCTCCAGGGGTCTCGCAGCAGCAGCAGCGGGACAGGCCCCGACACCCACGGGGGCAAACGTGCCAGACCGCCCCGGCAGCTGGGTTCAGTCTCTAGTGCTAAAGAATCCTTTTTGACTGAACCCACACCAGTGTGCGTGGAAAGCTTTCCTCCCGCCGCGCTGCGAGCTCCCCCGGCCCCGGCCTGCACCGACAGGGATCGCGGGAAAACAAACCCACTCTTCTCGGTGCGGTTCCCGCAGGCTGCGTGGTGCGGGTCGGCCGGCCCAGCGCCCTCCACCGGGCAGCGGCGTCCAGCCAGACTCCAAGCCTGCACTAACGGGCGGGAAAAACGGCACGCTGCTCAACAGAAAACCAACCGGCCGGGGATGCGCAAGCCAGGGAGTGCACACGGGGTCAGGGTCGTGCAGGGGAAATCACAGAGCAGCGGGGCTGCATGGGAGCTCTGGAGGTCATGTCTCGTGCAACCCCTGCCTGAGGCAGGACCATCCCAGGCAAATGCATTGTCCAGCCTCTGAGCAAAACTCCCATCCACACTGGCACAGCACCAATCATCACACCCAGACCTGTCACGGGTAAAGCAGGGGGACCACGGCAGCAGACGTCCTGCTGCTGTAAAAGGTTGGAAGGGGCCTCGTGTTTCCTGCAGGGTGGTGGGGCACGGGCTGCTGCCCATGCTGCACTCTGCAGCCAACGGCGCTGCTCCCCGCTGCGTCCAGGCACCACGGCAGCCCAGCGGCTCAGCAGGACACGGGTTAGGGCCGCTCTGAAACAGGGAACGGGATTCCTTTGCCCCACGCAGAGTCAGGACAGGAGCCCATCAGGACTCGGGCACTGCAGCCTCTCTCTTAGGCTCTCACGTGCTCGATTACTTCTTCCCTCTCAGATCAAACACAGCAACCTGGGGCAGGAGCCGGTGCCTGGGGGCCAGGGGCCATGGCTGGGGAGCAAGCTACCCCATTACCCCATTACGTGCCGGGGTGGCTGGCCCCCGCACTGATCTGAGGGCACCTTCCTCGCTGATGTCAAAGGCCAGAGGGACCTGTGTGAGCTGCACAGCATGGCCCAAAGCCCTGCCAGCAGCTCCGGCATGAAGCCAGGACACGTCTCTGAGCTCTAGCTGGTTTGAACTGTCCAGCTTCCATTTCCTACCACTGGCCTCCTTATCTAGGGGTGGGAAGGCCAAATAAGCCACTTGCCCACAAGACCCCTTCCCCACCCGGATACTTCTAGACCAGGGCTGTTCCCCTGGTGGCCCCTGGGCCACACGTGGCCCCTGAAGAGTTAGCATGTGGTTCATGGGCTCTTCCTGACTGCCACTCTTCCTCTCCCTCTTGTCCCAGCAGCCAGGAGCGCCTGAGCTGTGCGGGTGGCCAAGGGAGCCATGCTGCCTGCACGACGGGCTGGGGGCACACGCAGGGCAGAGGGGCAAGTGCCGCGTGTGAGGGGGGCAGAGCTGGACTGTCTGCATTGCAAGTGGGTGGTATGTGCAGTGGGCAGAGGGGAGCTGGGCTGCCCGCGCTGCTGGGCGAGGGGTGGGGAAGGATGCCCGTGCTGCGCACACAGCAGGAGGGGGCACACTGGGCAGCCCTCTTGGCACACGTGGCCGGCGGAGGGGCTGGAGGCTGGACAGCCCCATTCGGGACCCTGTGCACACCTCTCTCAGCCTTCCCCTAGATACACAGAACTGATTCTGCCTCCGCAGCCCCTCGTGGCATAGCTGGTTCCCCAGACCTTGACCCCTCCCTGCGGGTCAGCTCTGGACACCCCGGAGGGCAGGATCTGGAAGCAGACCCAGCGCCCACCAGCACTGTCGTCAGTGCCACCTCCAGAGGTAGCACCCCCTCCCTACATCTGCTCGGATCCCCTGCTTCCACGCACGGGGCCTGCGCGTGTGCTCAGGGCCCCAGAACCGTGTGGCCAGCTCGTGTCCACTACGTGCCCACCATGACCACAGTGTCCTTTTTGGCATCTCTGTGACACAGAACAAAGCCCTGCCCTGGCTGTACATGCGATGCCCGCTTCCAGAGCGAGAATGCTGGATGTCCAAAGGGAGCCTCCACTCCACGCAGCCCAAGCTGGGCACTAGAGCCCACCATCTGCGTCGGGACAAACCAGGCCACAGGTTTGATCAGCAGAGATGTTCTGTTTGTTTCCAGATGTTATACACCTTCTTCTCACCCTGCCACCCAGGAGAGCAAGAGAACTGCTCAGAACCAGGACGTGTTTCCTGCACACGTGAAATGGGTCCACTGAGTGTGACCGGCAGAGTGCCAGGGTCTGGAGATGGCCTGCAGCAAAGGGCAGGCATGCAGCAGGGCTGGAGCCGTCACAGCAGAGGGTCTGCCACCGGGGAGGTTCAGAGCCTCAGGGCCCACACGGCCACGTTGGAGCCGTCTGGACACATCCTGCACGGGCTCGTTTGAGAGGCCAGGCAGAAAGCCGCGGTACACACATGCTGGACACTGCCTGGATTCACAGCACAGCTTCTCCCAGTGGGCTCAGGCAGGACTGGAGCGATGCTGGTTGTGAAGGAAAAGAGCTGGCCAAGACATCGTCTCCATCCTGCCCTGGAGCTGTTCCATCCCGGGAGGCACGGAGCCTGGGGATCCCATCAGCCTGCTCACAGGCTTGTACAAGCAAACCTCTTCTCTCACCCCCGGCTCGCCAGCATGCTCCACCTTTCCCCAGAGGAGGGCCTGGCCCTACAGGTCCATGCCTCAGCGACCTCCTGTCCAGATGAGCGCAGCTGCCTGAAGCTGAACGCAAAACCCACGTGCAGCCTCCACACAGTACAGGGTAAGACTGCCCTCCTCCTCCCCCGGGGCTCACGGCCGCCGCAATCGCACTGGGCCCAAGCTCTGGGCCTAGGCTGGCTCCCAGTCAGCTTCCAATGCCAGTTCAATGCCTGGGTCTGCACAGATCGAGCTGCAGCTCCAGCACCGACCACATTTTACCAGAGACCAGCAACCAAATTCTGTGAACTCCTGCAACATCACCAAGGCCGGGGTGGGGGGCACAAGCCCTGGGGACTTGGCATTCCCAGCCACTCGGCCAGCCTCCAGACGAGGCCGCGGGCATCTGCAGCCCAGCTGCTGTCAGGGAACCTCAAAGAGCCCCCTGAAACACCCATCGACTTGCAATACGAACACCTCTCCTGCACCCGAGCCCTGACCAGCTCCCCACGCAGAGCCGCCGGCTGCGCAGAACCCTCCGGGGGCTTTGCGTGTCACAGCAGCATCGTGCTGACGCCGCTACGCCAGGTGGCAGGATACGGCCAGTGGATGCAGGGAGACGCAAACTCACAGGGGCTCCATGGGCAGCCACTGTCCCTGAGCCTTGAGGCTGCGCTGGCACAGGGTGGCCACTCCTCGGGCACCCCCCTGCTCTGGGCCGGTGGGGTGCAGAGCAGCAGGCTCGGGCAGACAAGCCAGCCCAGGCCTGCAGCAGCCTCAGCCCAGGTCCACGGTGCAGCTGGCAGAGGGCGAGACAAGGACGGCCCCAGACAAGGGGACTGGGTTCTGTGGCAGCACGGCCACGCGGCTGCCACCCTGCTACGCAAGTGCGATGACACCGACCTCCTCCCCAAAGCACGCTGGGACCCAGCACCACCAAGAAGCCAGGTCCCCTAACTCATTCACTCACCCACAGCCCCGCTGGCCATAGCACGTACAAGGCTCACGTGACATGCAAGATAGGACAGGGGACCCAGGCATCCAGGGCCAGAGTCACCGGCACACCTCCCAGAGAGCTCGCTGCAGCACGCGCTGCCGGGGGGCACAACCAGCCCCTAACCCACCTCTGCCAACAGCCTACAAGTGGGAGGAAAAGGGAAATAATGAGCAAGAATGGCAAGCGAGAAGACTCGAAACCCAACAACGCATCGTGGAAGATCAAGTTCTCGATTCAGAATCCCTGCCCAGAGGCTCAAGGGCCACAGGAAGCAGCTTTTAGCGATCGGGCACAAAAGGAAACCCCAAAACGAGGCAGGCCCAGGCTGCACTGAGAACCGGATTGTCGGCAGCGATGCCGGCAGCCCAGAAGCGTTCGGTCACTGCCTCCACCCCGGCGGGGACGCAGCCGCACGGCGCAGTCACGCTTTACCATGACGATGAAATACCTCCCACTCCCACAGCAGCTAAGGCAGTGGGGGGAGGGGGGAATAGAGGCACAGTCGAGGGCTAAATGGCTTTAAAGTCAGCAAGCCCAAAAAGCTTCCTCCCGAGACTTTCAGGAGAGCTGCAAGGACCCCAGATGTTCATTCGTGATGAATCATGACACGCCGGAGAAGTTCCAGAGGGCCGAGGACGCCTGGTGCCAAGCCACCGTTTCAGAAGGGTGAATGGATAACCCAGTGCGGTCGGCCTGTCTGTCCGACTAACCCATGGCAAATCACGCGGGAGGTGATGCAGGAGTGAACAGTGATGAAGCCTGGCCCACACAGACAACTGGCTGGACTTGCTTGATGCTGCTTTTGAGAGCTTGCTAACAGGATATTCTGGTAAGACTTATGCCTGACTGACTGCTTTGCACTGCACACGGACAACTCGTTCCAGGCTGACGATTCCCAGGTGGGAATGGCTACCAGAGTTGAGAGGCGAGACTTTGCGAGGTCTTTTTTTGGACCAACCATACAGTTGGGACAGCTGTTGAACAACCTCTCTCACCAGGAGGGTAGTAAAGCACTGGAACAAGCTACCCAGAGAGGTGGTGGCAGCTCTGTCCTCGGAGGTTTTCAAGATCTGGCTCGACAAAGCCTTGGCTGGGATGATGTAGTTGGGGCTGGTCCTGCTTGGAGCAGGGGGCAGGAGTAGATGCAACCTCCTGAGGTCCTTCCACCCTCATTTTCCATGATTCTAAGAGGGCTCTGCCCTGGCAATGAAGAGGGGCAAGCAGGAGCCAGCATAAGCCAGCGGAAAAGCAGTAGAACAGGAAATCTGGTTAGTGGCAATGAAGACCATTCAAGAAGCGGGTAGTTATTACCTGTGAAGTGCAAGGAGATGACTGGCAGTGTCTGAAAGGCTGGAACAAGCCATGAAGCCACTGTCTATATTCAGGCCAGGCATTTTACTGTCGAGTAGGATTATGAATTTCTGTTCCCAGACCCATCTTCTAGAGATGTGTGAATTCCCTTGAGTACAAGGATGGGACACACACACACACACACACACACACACACACACTGTGAAAAACGTGCTCCTACTGGAATTCATCCTTTGTATTTTCCGCAACAGTTCATTCTGGTTCATGCTGGAGGATCGTCACCCAAGGAGGAACGGCAGGGACCTGCTCTTGCCCCCAGCACTGCTCAGTATCGTTAACAAGGATCTGGAAGGAAATAGAAAGCAACTGCTCACATCATCTGCCCCAGCCCAGGCAGCAGCCCACAATCAGGACAGGAGCTAGCAGAACCACCGAGGGCTCGACGCGCACGGATGATGCATGTCTTAGCACAGACACGTCTGAGGTCCCTGGCCAAGAAACAAGGCAGGCAGGTCATGTGCACGGGACAGGACTGTCTTCTGGAAAGAAGCAGATCCAGGACTTTGGAGGCACAAGAGAGCCACCTGAACATAAGCTGCCAGTGCAGAGCTGGGACGTATCTGCCAGGGGCCATCACGCGAGAGTAGGGAGGGGAGCTCAGGAATAAGACCTGCCTCGATGCGAGGCAGGGTGGATTTTAGGAGAACAAGGAGGGAAACCAGGGCAAGAAGAGCAAACATGTGAAAGGAAGGGTGTGGGCAGTGGGGTCCCGCAGGGCTCGGTCCTTGGACTGATACTCTTCAATGTCTTCATCAGTGACTTGAACGAGGGAGTGAAGTGTACTCTGTCCAAGTTTGCAGATGACACAAAGCTTTGTGGAGAAGTGGACACGCCGGAGGGCAGGGAACAGCTGCAATCAGACCTGGACAGGTTGGACAAGTGGGCAGAAAACAACAGGATGCAGTTCAACAAGGAGAAATGCAAAGTGCTGCACCTAGGGAGGAAAAATGTCCAGCACACCTACAGCCTAGGGAATGACCTGCTGGGTGGCATGGAAGTGGAAAGGGATCTTGGAGTCCTAGTGGACTCCAAGTTGAACATGAGCCGGCAGTGTGACGAAGCCATCAGAAAAGCTAATGGCACTTTATCGTGCATCAGCAGATGCATGACAAATAGGTCCAGGGAGGTGATACTTCCCCTCTATCGGGCACTGGTCAGACCGCAGTTGGAGTACTGCGTGCAATTCTGGGCGCCGCAATTCAAGAGGGATGCGGATAACCTGGAGAGGGTCCAGAGAAGGGCCACTCGTATGGTCAAGGGCCTGCAGACCAAGCCCTACGAGGAGAGACTAGAGAAACTGGACCTTTTCAGCCTCCGCAAGAGAAGGTTGAGAGGCGACCTTGTGGCTGCCTATAAGTTCATCACGGGGGCACAGAAGGGAATTGGTGAGTATTTATTCACCAAGGCGCCCCTGGGGGTTGCAAGAAATAATGGCCACAAGCTAGCAGAGAGCAGATTTAGACTGGACATTAGGAAGAACTTCTTCATAGTTCGAGTGGCCAAGGTCTGGAACGGGCTCCCAAGGGAGGTGGTGCTCTCCCCTACCCTGGGGGTCTTCAAAAGGAGGTTAGATGAGTATCTAGCTGGGGTCATCTAGACCCAGCACTCTTTCCTGCCTATGCAGGGGGTCGGACTCGATGATCTATTGAGGTCCCTTCCAACCCTAACATCTATGAATCTATAAGGGAGGAAAGAGACGAGGCAGTGGCAGGAGAGGTGTGGGGGCAAGTGGGAGTTTGGAGGCCAGGAGGGCATCGGGCCAAGGCAGCGGAAGGAGACAGGCAGCAGCAGCCAATGTCACGGCCAAGTCAGTGCTGGGGTAAGGGGGCGAGGAGGCTGCAGCGCGTCAGACTCAACTATCTCGTCAAGAAGGCAGGAGGTGTCACGCAGCAAGAGGAGGTGGCAGGGCAGCAGCCTGTCTGGCTCCACAGAGGACCTGGCGAGCCACGGGGAACGTGCTGCAGGCATGGAAGAAGGAGCTGCGGGCAGCAGCAGACCAGAGCCGGCGGTGGTGACAGCGACCCACGACAACCGTGGCTTTCCTGGAGGGAAAGAGGGTGCACAAAGCAGGACACGAGCCCAGGACTGGCTGGGAGCCACAGCCGGGGCAAGGTCACCCATTCTGCACGTTCCTGTGCCCCTGCTGAACCTGAGCGCTCCGGTCTCGTCAGGGGCCGAGAGGGAGCCCCGCCAAGGCCCGAGAGCACCAGGAGGCACTGGTCCATCCCCCCCACCCCAACCCGCAGACCCTGCCTCATCGGGGGCACCACGCAGCCGCTCCCAGGGAGCAGATCAGCTGTGTCCAGGAGGGGCTGGGGAGCAGGATGTGCCCTGGGGAGGGGGAACCAGCTGCTCAATCCTCCCCTCCAGGTCTGACACCTCATGTGTGCTCCAGCTGGCTCTTGTGTCTTCATCCCCCATCCAGATTTCCCATCATGCCCCATCTACTGCTATGTGCCCCATCACAGCCTCATGGACCCACACACCACCCCATAGCTGCCCCGAGCCACACATGCCCTCACACCATGCACTCACTGGACGCCAGGGGCATCGGGAAGTAGAGGTGCAGGCAGAGCACGATGGAGGCAAAACACCCCGGGAAGGGGATGGGGCAGAGCCCTATGGGGGAACGGGCGTGGGACAGGCTAGGCTATGTGGAGTGAACCAGCCTCTGCAGCACATGCAGCTTGAAGAGGGCAGCGGGAGCCAGGATCTGGTCCATACGCGCAGGGCGATGCCATTGGAGCGGGCAGCCAGCTGCAGGTCAAACAGGGGCGCCAGCACGGGCAGGTCAGCAAACACAGCAAGGTCCCACGGGAAAACCCTCCAGGCCACCAGGACGTCACGTCTAGTCCAGCCCCTGCTCAGGGCAGAACCACCCTGCCCGAGCCACCCCAGACAAGGGTTTGTCTGACCTGCTCTGAAAGCCTCCAGGAACACCCCTTGTGCACAAGGCCTGACACATCAAGAACACGCTTTGAGCACCCCAGAGGAAGCCGAGGGACAAAGGCACGACCAGCACCTGCCACGGCAAGGACGGGAATGGTTAATATGCTCATGAGATCAGAGGAAAAGGGCCGTGCCCCTACCACAGGGCAATGCCCCCCAGTCCAGACCAGTGTGACCGGTGGGAAATCCCTTCCTGTCCCTAGTGCTGAGTATTGGGCTGAGCCTGAGTGCAGGGGCAAGACCCTGCGGGGTTGGTGGCAGCAGAAGCATTGGCACAGCCCAGCCCCAGCCCCAGCCTGGGCTGCAGCCAACACCCAGCGCCTCTGAGGAAGGTGACAAAACTCTCAACAGCCACAGCAAGAGCAGGGGGGAAAATGTCCTTCCTGGCCCCAAGATACAACCAGCAATGCCCAGAAGCCTGAGAAACACCAAACACCCTCTGCTCTGCAGCCAGGGGACACGGACACATCTCCGTGCAGCAGGACTCCCCTTTTTGCCATCCTGTCCCCAGCATAAACATGCCCTGCTGCTCTCACCTTTCTCCGTCACGGAGCCCACCGTGGAGCTCTGCTTCACGCTCCTGCCGCTGAGCGCCGTCCTTTACATCCACCTGCTCTGGGCTGCTGAGCTCTCCTCAGTCCCCAGGCGACACACGGGTGGGGGTTTCCTGGACTTCACGGCACGCTCTACACCTTGCTGCTCTTGACCAGTGCCCGTCTCTCTTTGAGCACCTCCAGCGATAGCGAGCACACCGCTTCCCTGGGTGTCTATCCCACGGCCTCCCTGCTGACAGTGAAGACGTTCTTCCTGAGATCCCATCTAAACCTATGCTGCTGCAACTTCAAGCCACTTCCTATGCTTCGCTATTCAGCAATGGAGAAAAGGTGTCCTCCCTCTTCTCTGTGGCAGCCCTTCAGATATCTGAAGACTGCCATCACGTCCTGTCTTAGTTGCTGTCTAAAATGCAACAGGCAAAGGCAGAGACAATGGGGCTGGAGTGCATTTTTGCTTCTTTTGGGTGAACAAAGTGGCTGAAAAGTCTCCTCCGCTCCGCCCTCCTGCAGCCCAACGCTGCAGCCACGCACAGGTCAGCGCTGCAGCCCTGTACAGCCAGGAATCCTCCGGCGCCCGAGCGCAAGAGGAGATGGACCCACCACAAAGAGCGGGGAAGGACTGGGACAGGAAACTTAAGTTTAACGTTCCTAGTCTTGTTCTTAACAGCCACTAAACTTTGGTGACATCCATGTTCTGGATGAAGAACACCTGTGTTAAAGATGCGATATCCTCACCCCTTCCACTGTGCACTGAAATCTCCTGACAGCCGTCCCCGACACCTCCCACCCCCACCATGGTTGGCCAGACTTGCCGTATGTTATTTAAATGTCAAGCAGGCTTTGTATAAGCAGCGTGGGCAAGGTGACGAGAACCTGGTGCAGCGGGGATGCCTGGGAACAAGAGCGGGGCAGCTCAGAGAGCATCCGGACATCGTTATATGAGCACCGGGATCAGCAGGGGCAGTGCTGGCTGCCCTCGCATCAAGAGGCTGAAGAGATCAGGGTGGCTTACCTCAAGGGGAGAGGAGGAGGAGGAGGGGAAGGACGCACCGGATGGGGGCAGGCACGGAGAGGAAGGCAGAGGCTCGGACTCACGTGGCCTCAGGGAAGGGGACAGCTAACAAGATGGAAAACCAGCAAATTCCAAAGTGAATCTCGTGACGCAGCTGGCCTGTGGACTGTGCTGCCACGGGACACCGGAGCCTGGCAGGACTCAAAGGAACAGACATTGCCACGTCACAGACCCATCCCAGCAAGCAGCAGCAGGACAGAGAGGAGGGTCAGAAAGGCAATCAACACCCACCTGCCCCCAAAGCCAGGCCGTGGCTCAGCAGCTCCCAACTCCTTCAGGCACGACTCCCCCTTCCCTTTGCAAGCCCCACACCTGCAGGTGAACACCCGTGGGACTCACCACCCCTGGCTTGGGAACTGCCGCTCTTACTACTGGGAGCTCACTGGAAACCTCTCCAGCAGGCAGCCTGTCCCATCACGAAGGCAAGGGCACTTCTGACTGCTGTCACAAGGCCTGTGGCCTGGCTCGTTTGGCCTTCTAGTCCAAGAATCAGCCCCCCGCATGATGGAGAGGGAACGGACAGGCTGACATGTCTCAAACAGGAACTGCCAAGGCATGGGGCAGCTGCAGCGAGGCTCTGCAGGGGCTGGGACTAGCCCTCCTGCTCCTCAGTCCAAGCTGCAGGCACCAGGAGCATCGCTACAGATTGGGGAGGGTCCTGGCGAGCAGCAACTCCCACAAGGACCCGGGGGTCATAGCAAACAGCTCCACAGGAGCCACCCACGTGCTGCTGTGGCAAAAGGGGTCACGCTGCAACCCTTGGACAGGCAAAGGGGGAGCAGGATGTGGAGGGTGGTTCTCTCTGCACGCAGACAGCACTTGTAAAACTAATGCTGTGATGCAGCCACCTGCCCCGGGGCCCAGGCTGGGGCAGGGATGCTGAAAACTGGGGAAGGAGAAGAGAGATAAAAATAGCTGGAGAAAAAGACTGATGGCAAGAGACTCAAAACGCATTCAATCCGTTCAGTTTACGAGAGAGCAGTGATGGGGCCCAGGGACATTCAGGCAGGAACAGTGGCGTAGAGGCAGCGCCAGAACCAATGGCTGGCAGCTGCAGCCAGGCTGCCTCCAGCCGTGCCAGGTCTGCAGAGCTGCACTGGCTAGAAGTGCAACCCCCCAACCCCGACCAGGTACAGCTGTGCGGTTACAACCCCAGGCACAACCCACCCCAGCCACGGCTTGACACTGAGGCAGCAGCACAGACAAGCTCTTTGCAATACGGTGCCTGTTTTCAACAGCCACGGAGGCAAACCATGGAAGTGGGTGCCAGGCAGGAGCCTGGGCTCTGTGCTTGGGTGGCAGGGTGGGGTGCAGTTGCCTGAGACAGGCAGGAGACCAGGCTGGACAATCTCAAGATCCCTTCCAGCCTTAAACTCCACAGAGCTATGAGTAATCACCGACTGTGCATCTTCCTCTGCAGCAACTGGTCCTGACCACGGCTAGTACAGAGAAGTGAGCTAGCTGGAGCACGGGTCTGACTTTACAGACCATTCCCTGTGAACCAACAGTTGCAGATGCAACTCGGCTTCTCCATCCTGACACCACCCTAACAGGGAAGGATTTTACTCTGTCTCCTCCTGCCATGTATGTGCTGCTGGAGAATGGCAGTCTAACAGAATGTACAAGGTGCAAAATAGGGCTTTTATACCCAGTATCATCACCAGATTGGGTCCAGTTGCCATCAGACCGCAGAAGGCATGTGTACAATCTAGGGATTGCTTTCCTGCCAAGCATCGACCTACCACCGCTTCCCGCAGCGCGCCAAAGCTCTGCATCAGACAGGAACCACGTTCTTATACAAGCTCAACGCATCTCCTCCTCACCATCTTCCTTCCTAAAAGGAGCCGGATGATTTTCACTCAAATGTTAACAAAATTCACACCCAGGCAGGAACCAAACATGGCAGATTTCAGAGTAAAGCATCATAGCCAGTGAAGGCAGAAGCATCTGCAAACAGCCCCTTTACAACGAAACCTGTCTGCAAGCTCAGCCAAAGGCTTTGCTTAACAAACGAGAGACTGAGACATGACAAATAAGGAGGAAATCTGTCCTGGGGCCTCAGCCATTGCCTGGCAAAGGCCAAGACCCAAGGCATGGGAAGACAGTAGGATGGCTCAACAGCCAGGCCTGTCATGCCAGCAAGGCGAGGACAGGAAGTTTGTTGGGCATCTTAGGGAAGAAGGAGCTATGAGATGGATTGGAAGGAGAGGAGCCCAGACAGAGCGACAGGTCAGGCAGACCATCACAGCCACGTTATTCTGAACCAGGCACAGCTGGCCTGTGTCCAAGCCCAGGAATGATCGCAGCAGTTAGAGCAGACAACCTTCCCCTGCTCCCACCACTTGCTCCGGGCCCTTCCACACAGCCGTGCACGCTTGCAGCGGCCCCATGCTTCCTACCCACCGAGCACCCAACAGCATCCCTGTGAACAGCAGGGCCCTGAGGCCAGGGCAGCCACCAGCCTGGTCCTAGTGCTCAGTTACTAAATCCCAGAGACAACTGCACACAGCCCACAGGTCTCCCAGCTGGAAGTGCACAGGCGCACACACAGGCACTTTTTGAGCACCTTGCTTCCCCATGAGAAGAGACGGACAGTCCCCAGGCCGGGTGCAGATCCAAATGGTTTCTGGAGACTAACACAAACATTTCCAGTCCAGGCTGGGAAGACCAGGTTGTTCCCTATAACTCCTTGGGCCTGGCTAAAGTGTCTGTGTTCAGGGCTATGGGCCTTGGGCACCAATTAAATGCACGTGGAGCGAGTGTGCCAGCCAACAGGCCTCCCCCTGCCTACAGGCACCTATCTCTGTGCCTCTTTCCACCCAGACCTCCTGCTCCCCTCCATTCACACGAGGGGGCAGTGGGGTGGCTCCAGCAACAGCAGCAGACCTTGCTCGGAGAGAGGCATGTCCCAAAACATCCAGAGCTTTCACAGATGCGGCCCACACCTCAGCTCCACCCGGAAGCTCCCCGGACCCCCGCGCAGACTTTGGAACGCACCCTTGTTAGAAGCATTTCATCTGCACGGAAAGGCCACGGGTCCGCACCGCTTGCAAGGCTGTAGCAGAAGGTTGCATCCTGGGGTAGCATCAGTGTCTTGATGACCAGAAGCCATTAGCCAGTGCAGGGCACGTGCTGCTGGTCTAGCAAAGTGACAACAACAGGAGCAACCACAAGGAAGACCTGGGATTGCAAAGACAAGGCAGGCCCCTCCCTGGAAAGGGCAAGGGGCAGGAGGCAGCAACATGCTGCACCAGTTGCCAGAGGAAGTAACATCCCCTGGCCTATGAAGAGCAAACTGGAGTGGAAATAACAGCACAGGTGGACGCAGCCCACTGCCCTCCTCTTCACACTGCTCCCTCCTGTCTTCCAGGATCACACCCTCGCACCTGGGCTGCACCTGTCCCAGCGTGCTCTCATCCAAGCCCCGCTCACCAGGCTGAAGGCCAGGATCAATGCTCTTCTCACAGCTGCAGGCTGGGCTGGACGGAAGTCACTGGGTGAGTATCCCACCTGTGTGAGGCCCCAGGAGTGACAGGATGGGCTACGGGATCCCTGCCAGCCTCAGCATCTGTGAGCCAACTCCACTGCACCCATGCGAACAGATCAGGTGGCAACAGGGAGCTTCGCACCTGAGGAGCCCAGGGCTGAAGCCTCCAACAGGACAGGCGCAGACTAGAAACAAGGCACTGTTTTCTCTGGTGACAAGACCCGATCCAAAGATGCGACAGGTTCCCTGTTCCTTGGAGTGAGCGCCAAGACAGGACGCCTCTGCCTGGAAGAGCCGGTCACCAGCAGCAATGGGCAGGAGCCCAACCACGGGGCACATAGGAGGCCAGGCTGCACGGTCATCGCCGCCCCTTCTATTCTTAAAATCAAAGGGAATAGCATCTACACTACATGGTCTCGGGCTGTCAACTGCATGGCCCTCTACTCGCTTCACAGCATCAGCATGCAGCAAAGCAGGCTGCTGCTTTGGAGCCAGTCGGTCTCTAAGGTGCTGCCCACCCTGCCCTCTGCCACCCTCAGCACCAGCAGCCACCAACTCAGCAGGCTGAGGGACACGAGGGCCCTTCCAGCTGCGGGGCAGAGAGAGCCAGCGACAGAGAGCACGCACCGGCCGAGCTGCCTGGCAGATCCCAGCGGGCAGAAGCAAAGCAGAGGGCTCGGTGGAGGCGGCGGGCAGGAGGCAGAGGAGGATGCACAGCGAAGCCAGGCAGAGCAGGGTGGCGAGCACTGGCCTGATGCCGGCAGGTGCCCAGCCAAGGCTCCGTCTCCGTCTGGCCGGCCCTGGCTGGGCTGGCTCTGTGCAAGGAGAGAAGGGCACCGTGATGTGCTTCTCCTGCCACGCTCCTGCCCCTTCCACTGCCTCAGGTGCCCATGCCTGGGTCTGGGTCAGGACCCCTTGCAGCAGGGGCAACGGCCCCAAGAACCGGCCAGAGCCCAGCGAAAGGGGCTGACAGCGCTGCTCTGCTCTGCCAGGGCTCCTCCGGCCGGGCCCAGTGCCACGACACCCCTCGGACAGACCGCGTAACCCCCAGGGCCAGGCCACAGCTGACAGGTTGGACCTACCTGTGCCAGACCAGGCTGATGAGGAAGACGGGAGTCGCATGTGCCGGGGGCCAGGGCAGGGCAGGGCAGGGCAGTGCCGGGCGCGCGGGGCATGGCACACTGGCCAGCCTTGGCCTGGCTCGCGGGCGCGGGGGCAGCTCGGCCGCGGGCCCCGGGCGCAGGCGGGGTGAGCGCTGCGAGGAGGAGGCAGGCAGCGAGCAGTGGAGCAGATGGATGGGGCGGGCATGGCGGCAGGGGGGACACGGGCAGGGTTCGGGGGGAGACAACACTGTGTGTGTGTGGGGGGGCAGGGGGATGCCCGGGCAGGGGCGATGGGGCTGCGGGGGAAGCAAATGGGCGCCGTGCGGGGGCAAAGGAGCCGGGTCCGCGGGGGCCCCGTCCCAGCGCCGGCAGCTCCTGCCCGCACCTGCCGCGGGCGCGAGGGTCCCGGGCCGGGCCGGGCCGGGCCGGGGCTGGGGCACGAGCTGCAGCCGCGCCCGGATCCCGCCTCCCGCCCGCGCTCACCGTCCCGGCCATGCTCCGCTCCGCGCCGCGCCGCAGGGGCCGCCGCTCCGGGTCGGGTCGGGTCGGGCCGGGCCGGGCCGGGCCGGCGCCCGCGCGCTGCGGTCGGACAGACGGGACGGGACGGGACGGGACGGGACGAGCGGAGCGGCCGGAGCGTCTGCAGAGAGCCGCCGCCGCCGCCCGGCCCCGACCCCCGCCCCGTGCGCGCGCCTGCGCGCGCCTGCACCTGTGCGCGTGTCTGCGCGCGTCTGTGTGTGTGTGTGTGTGTGCGTGTGCACCTGCGCGCGCATGTGTGTGTGTCCGCGTGTGCATGCACGGGGCAGCCCCGCGCCGCCTGCAACCCCCGCCCCCCCGGCGGCCGCGCCGAGCACCCGGCACCCAGCCCGCTGGGCACGGCTCCCGGGGGGGCACGCGGCGTCAGCCCTGCCCCGCCGTCGCCCCGTGTCCCCCAGGCTGCTCCCGCGCCCGGGTCTGGCTGCAGTGGGGCTCTGGTGCTGGCCCAGGGCGAAGCGGGGCCGCGGGGCTGCGCGTGCGGGGCGGCTCTCGGGGAGCAGCCGGGCTCCGCTGCAGGGCCCGGGCCCGGGTCCGGAGCCCCAAGGCTGCCCCGTGCGCCGCGGCCGCCCCGGGCCCAGCTCCGGCAGCCTCGAGCGACTGTCGGGGAAGCTGCAGCGTTTGCCACGACTCAGCCAGGGCGAGTCCAGCGCCCACGAGCTTCAACCCAGGCAACCGCACGGCCACGCGCCCATGATGCCAGGCCAGCGGCTTGGGCACCAAGGCCACAGAGGGTGTGGGGGCTGCAGAGATGTGGGCCTGGCCGGACCCCCCAGAGCATTTAACCCTGCCCCGGATCATGCCATGCAGATCCATCGCACCCATCTCCCCAGCAGCAAGGCCCGGACACCCTGGGGAGCTGCTGAGCAAGAGGAACTGCTGCGTGCCAGGGTCAGCTCCTTACCCCAATTCACCTCCTCTCCAGTCTCAATTGCCCAGGGTTGGGCTGGTGCATGAGGAGGGGCAGGTGTGAGCCACGGTGACTACGTCGCTCTGTGGAGGGGGAGGACGCGCCTCTGGGCAGAGGGCTGAGGCTTGGGCCTAGACTGCGCCCAGCTCCGCTGCAGCCTTCCAGTGTCCAGCAGGGATCTCGCTCCCCCTCCAGCACCTGTGGCCTTTCCCTGCACCAATGCAGTGGTGCGGGTATGTGGCAGCAGTGGCCTCGTGGCTGGGACAGGACCCTGCCGAAGGCTCGGTCAGGGCACTGCTGGCATCGGGCATGGCTGGGGGCAGAAGCCTGTGACAAAAGCAGCAGGCGCGTGGGAGAACGTGCTGCCGCCAGCCCTGCCTGACAGACAGACAGAGGAGCAGGCAGGAGGCATTCCTGGGGAGCCCCCCAAGGCCGCTGCGTCCCTGTGTCCGAGCCGGGAGCAGGATGCAGGCACTGTGGGCTCGGACAGCCCTCAGCAGAGAGATGCCTGCCTCGGGCAGAGGAGCCTTTAGCAGGAGACAGTGCAGGCAGGCCTGGGGAGAGAGCGCTGGGCACTGCTGCAGGAGGAGCTCCCGAGAGCGAGCGTGTGAGCCAAGCATGCCCAGAGCAGGAGCTGGAGGGTGCAGACTTCTCCATCAGACTCTTGGACCCACTAATCGTATCCCAGGTCATGCCACCCACCAAGCCCTGCGCTCCCCTCTGCCTCCCCCATCACGCGGCACGACGGGCTCGGTAGGGCTTCCTGCCGGGCAGCACCTCCAGGACTCCGCGCAGCATCCTTTGCTCAGCTGGCCTCCAGGCATGCAGAGGTGGCGGGGAGGGGAAGTCCTTGAGCCTGCTGGTCCCCAGCAAGCAGCTGTGGGAGTCCGAGGCCTTTTCCTCCAGCCCAGGCTGCCCTTGGTGCACATACCATGCAAGGCCTTGTGTCTGTTTGGGAGCTAGCCCCAAGGGGGCATTTGCAAGGCTGAGGGCAGCATTGCTGCAGGCAGAGCCAGCCTTATGGGTGGGCACTGTGGTCAGGGGAGGACTAAACCCACAAAGTTGAATGCACACACGTGAGCAGCCTGCACTCACAGCAGTGCTCCCGACTCCAGCCCAACCCAGGTGATCCCCCCCCCAGGCAGGAGAGGTGGTGCCCAGCTCACCCCCCCGCCCCCCCCAGCTGCTGCCCAGGAGCCAGACCAGGCAATATGGGCAGCAGCGGTGACTGCTCACCTGCCTGCCTGTCCCACGGTGCCGCTCTGCCTCCCTGCCAGACTGTGCCCTCACGCCCCTGCCTGCCTGCTGCACTGCTGACTTGGGGAGGAGGGTGCTGGGGCTAGCAGGTGTGCCCGGGCGTGGGGGGGCACCAAAATACAAGTCCACCCAAGGCACCATTTCCCCTAAGGCCAGTGACTGCAGGGTCCCAGAGCTCTTCTTGGCCCAGGTGCCTTGGTATGCTACTGCCTCCACTAGTGAGGCGCTGGCAGCTCTGAGGGCCACTCTGTCCTCCGCGTTTGGCTGGTGGGTCCCCTCCACAGCTGACACCCCAGGTCGCAGGCACAGGCAACCATGTACCAGCCCCGCTCTCCTTGTACTACACCATGGCACTGTCCCAGCAGCACGGCACAAGCATCCTGGCATGTGGGGAAGTGTGTCTGAGCCTGGGCAGATCCAGAATTTTGGGAAGGGGTACAGATGGTGAGATGCCTCATCACATATAAAACAACACGCAGTTCTCTCATTAAAAATAAACTAGAAACTTCAGTAATAGGGCTGTGTGATTCAGTTTAAGATTGAAGCTAAAACAAATATCACTTTATTGGAATGAGTTAAAAGCAACCTGCAGGGCTGTGAAAGAGGAGCTTCATGACCAGGACCAGCCAGCAGACAGCAGGATGGCAGAACAAAGAGCTTCGCTGGTGGACCACCCAGACCATTAAAAAGAAGAGTGGGTCGTTAACATCCGTGGATTGGAGAGTGTAGAAGGGAACAGGTGAAAATTAAAATGAGCCATCAAGTCAAGCGACTCCCTCAGCGCTGCCTGACTGGAAGTGCTGCCACTGCCAGGCAGCTGGTTTTACAATTTGGAGGAGCGGGGATCAAAGGGTGATGCAGGTGCACCAGGGTACTGCCCTGGGCCCGCCCTGCTGGCTAAGCTACAAGGGAGCAGAGGCAGGGCAGCAAGAACTGCGCGGGAGAGAGGCAGCCGGAGGGGAGGAGGGAAGAAGCCAAAGAGGAGAAACTTGCCTGGTAACCCTTTTTCTACCATTCCTGCAGTAGCGGGACACTGCCAGCCCCAGCCCCCTGCTCCTCCTGGGGCAGTTTTAGAGGCTCTGGTGCCTTTGGGCAATGGGCTTTGTAGCTGTGCAGCAGGGGTGTTGTGTAGTGTTAGGACTAAGGGGTCCAGAGGTCCCTGCCAGCAGCAGCTCTATGCTTCAGGGAACAGGCAGGGGTGGCGTAGCCGGGTTCAGGTGGTGTGGAAAGGCCGTCAGCCACTCCTCCCCAATGCTGAGCCCAGCTGAGCTGGGAGAGCAGCCACCTCAGACGCTGGGAATCCTGACCCGGCCAGCTCCGTCTTGGGCAGGTGTCTACCAAGGCAGCTAGGGAAAGATCACCAGCTGAAGGCTGCTTGTGCGTAACTGGTTCTGCCAACTTCAGCAGTGCAGAGACCCTGAGCCCTCCATGACGCAGCTCGTCACCCTGCTCATGCATAGATTCATAGCTTGTAGAGTTGGAGGGGACCCCAAAAGGTCATCGTGTCTGACCCCCTGCCCCGGCAGGAAAAGGACTAAGGTCAGACGAGCCCAGCCGGGTGCCTGTCCAGCCTCCTCTTGAAGACCTCCAAGTTCGGTGAGAGCACCACCTCTCTTGGCAGCCCGTTCCAGATCCTGGCCACCCTTAGTGTGAAACATTTCTTCCTAATGTCTAACCTGAATCTACTCTCCACTAGTTTGTACCCATTATTCCTAGCTACTCCTAGGGGTGCCCTGGTAAACAGCGCATCTCCAGCTCTGTCCTGTGCACGTTCCCACGCTGTGCAGCATGAGGTGAAGCAGAACAGGAGATGGGACGTACCGGCTCAGCCCGCACCCTCCATCTCACGGGGCACGGAGCCGACGCCAAAGGGAAGAGCAGGGCACATCTCTTGTCCCTCTTCCCTTCCAGCTTACAGTGTTCAGAGGCCCAGGAAGTCCTCCTACAGAGGCTGCAGCCCTAACTACCACATTTCAGACCCACCAGTGGGCCTGTCCTGCCCAAATGCCTCTAATCCTCTTGTGAAGGCGATTAGGCTGTCAGCGTGTGCGGCATCTTGTGGCAGTGAGTCCCACAAGTTAACTACATGCTGCAAGAGGAAGAATTGTTTGTTCTAAACCTGAACGTACGAACATAAAGGTTGCCATTCATGGCGTCAGACCACACGTCCGTCTTGCCCAGGCTTGTCACAGGGCAACAGACAGCGGAGGCTGAAGGGAGAGCGACCAGGTCTGACCAGGGCTTTCTCCTGTTCCTCTCTCCCTGCAGCCTCCAGCACTGCGGGTCCAGGCAGGGCTGATGCAGAGCCCGTGCCCCTCGCTCCCTGCTCCAGGGCCATTGATGCCCCTTTCCTCCAAGCACATGTCCAATGCCTTGTGAATCTGGCCACTCAGCTTCCACTGCATCTGGTGGCCATGATTTCCACACTTCAATGACACACTGGGGGAAAAGAACTGCCTGGTCTCAGTTTTAAACTTACTGTGTGCTAGTTTCATGTTGTGCCCCTAGTTCTTGTATTGTGGGAGCTAGTACATAATAATAAATCCCTATTGACTTTCTCTTTGTGTTTAGCATTTTGTAAACCCTTCTCCTATCCTTCCTCAAGTGTCTCTACTCTAAACCGACCAGGCCTGGCTTCTTCAGTCTCTCCTCACAGGAAAACCCCTCCATAGCACTCATCATCCTTGTTCCCCTTCTCTGGGCCTTCTCTAGTTCTTCCAGGTCCTTTTGGAAGTGTGGGAACCAGACCTGGGCACTATTCGAAGTGTGGACACACCATGGACTTATAAATGAGCATCATAGTGCCATCTGTTTCATTTACAGTTCTCTTCTTCATAAACCCGAACACGTTGTTTGTCTTTTTGATGGCTGCTGAGCACTGAGCGGGTGTCCACAGGGACTCCCAGGTTGCTTTCCTGTGTGGTAATACCTGATGTAGAGCCTACCCTAGTGTAGGTCTAGTTTGGGTTATTTTTGCCCACGTGCATTACTTTACATTTGTCTTCATTGAATTTCCTCTACCATTTAGTTGCCCATTTGCTCAATGGTGCCAGATCCTTCTGTAGTTCCTCACAGTCCAGCTTGGTTTTCATTGTGGACAAGTGCAAGGTGCTGCACCTCAGGAGGAATAATAAAAATCACAAATACGAAATGAGGGACACCTAGCTGGATGGCAGCTCTACGGAAAAGGACTTGGGAATCTTGGTAGACCAGAGGCTCATGCAGTATGATGGGCCTGCATGAAAGGTCAATGTGGTTTTGGGCTGCATCAATCTTCTTCTCTCCATCTGCTCGGGTCCTTGTCATAAACTAGATGCTTTCCCACAATCATGCATAAGTGATGGCTCTTTCCATTGCTGCAGTGAGGTCCTCCTTCATACAGGTCTCATCAAGGATCGGCAGATGAGCAGTCTGCACTTCACCGCACTCACACATACTCATGTAATTAGAGTAGCCCCATTTGATGTTTGCGTGTGCCGGTGATTCAGGGGTTCCTCATCTACCCTGTGAAGTGAAGTCTTCTGTGGTTGTGGTGGTGAGGAGGGGAAGGGGCAGACCTTCTTTGCCGAGGTGTAACTTTACTTTCTGTATAAAAAGGCCTTTTGTGGCAATCTGTGCTTACTTCTGGGGAAAGAGCCCTCCATGGGGACTGGTACAGAGCCAACACCCTTTCTGTAATAGTCCCCAGAGTTTTGCTGAAGACGAAAAAAGGTAAAGGGGCAAGCAAGCTAGGTGTGAAGGGGGCTAGAAAATAGAAAAGAGCAGTGATAGGGGAGTGAGGCTTTCCCAGCAAGAATCCAGCCTTGAACGTCCCTCATTCTCCGCTCCCCTTCTCTTTCTGCCAACTGCATTTCTCAATGGATAGCTCATCTATTTTTGTGCAGACTGAAATAAAATTAAGGCATTAGATATATGAGGTTTCTCTTTATTGCACTATTCATTTTCCCTGCTGGGCAATGCATGGGTTGAAGGCTGCACTTCTGTTCATCTTCTTTTTATTTGTAGCATGCTCTCAGTGCTGTTGAAATAATCTAGAGGAGTCTTAGCCAGGGTGATGGGGCACTCTGGGGTGCCATGATATATTTTTAAGGTGCCACACAATATTAAAACTGCTAGTTGTGTATACATCTGCATATGCATCATAAAACAGAAGATGTTTTATTTTTTTTTCAGTCAAGAAATGAGGGAAAGTTACAAGTGGGCATCTATGTCAAGGATTATTGTAGGTTTTTAAGATAAGCAAGTAATTCACCTAAGACATCTATATTGACGGGGAATTGAACCCAGGTCTCCTGCATAGGAGGCAAGAAGGCTACCATTGAACCACCAATGTGTGAGCAGATAAGCTCTCTGTCCAGGTCCTGAAGAAAAGAAAAGGTAAAAGTGAGCCTTCCCTCTGTTCTACTTCACTCCAAGGAGAAAAAAGCCCAAGGTTTTAGGTGCTTTTCAAAGCTGATCAAGAATCACATTGGAAAAGAGGAAAAATGTAATCATGGGGAAGTGACTGGGCTACCTTTTGTGTGTTTGTTTCTTTGCTTCCAAAAGGACCCCCAATCCCTTTCTGAGCTCCTGCTTTCCCTATGACTCCTCCTTTCTTGGGATTGGGGGGGGGGGGGTCCTGCAGAGATTAAAAGCATCTGGGAGTGTGGGTGCCCAAGGGGCTGGATGGACATAGCAGAGACCCCTGCCAGTATGGTGTCTGCATGCCACAGTCTGGACATATGATGATGGATTTTCCTTTTCCTTTTCCTGTACTGTCTTGCAGGAGTCCTTCCCGGCCCCAGGGCAAGAGGAGGGAGATGAGCACAGAGTGAAAAGGAGAGAAAGCCCAAGAGCAGAACAACTTCCGTGGGGAGTTTGCCTTCTCTTTGCATCTCCCTTCAGTCAGAGTGAGGAGAGCATTAGCTCCCAGCTCTAAGCGCCCACGGCTTTGCTCTGCCTTCGCTAGAACACACGTGTCACACAATCAGTGCTACATGCTCACGCACCCAGAGCATACCAATGCCACAAAAGTAACAGCATTGTAGAACCGGAAGGGACCCATAAGATCATCAAGTCCGGTCCCCTGCCAAGGGCAGGAAGTTATCGGGCTCAGACCAGCTCAACAAGGTGCCTGTCCAGCCTCCTCCACGGCTGGTAACCGCACTACCTCTGCTGGGAGCGTGTTCGATTCCGGCGACCCTTACAGAGAAGTTCTTCCTTGCATCTAGCCTGGATTCACCTTCTATAAGCTTATGTCCATTGGCCCTCATCCTCCTTGGAGGTGCCTTCCCGAAGAGTTGCTCACCTAAATCTGGGTGTTCACCCCGATGTACTTGCAGACAGCTATCACGTCACACCTCAGCCTTCTCTTACTCAGACTGAACTGGCTCAGTTCCCCGAGTCTCTCCCCGTAGGGCCTATCCTCCATGCCCTTGACCATGCGGGCGGCCCTTCTTTGTGCCCTCTTGAGCTTATCCACCATGTCCTTCTTGGCTGAGGCGAAGCAGCATGGGGCAGCGGCAGCCGCAGCGTGAACCCCCCTCCTGTCTGGCCAGGTGGCACGTGTGCAGCCCACAGAGGGGCACTGCTGCCCTCGCCCCTGCTTCCGCCCCCCAGCCAGCTTCCCTGACAGCCCTGCCCTGCAACCCCTGTACCCCACTTACCTTGCAGGCTCCAGGAACGAACAGCGAGCCTGATCCAAGCCTTGGGTGAGCGCGAGCCTCGGGCCCCCCCTTCCCTCTCCCCTTCCCCCTCCCCCTCTGGGCAGGTTGGGGGATCCCGCCCCTTTTGCAATCAGCCTGCAGAGCTCTTTGCAAATTCGGGAAACGTGCGGGTTTCTCTGCTAAAAGGTAAAATCCATATTTTCTCTGATAAAAACAGGAAATCCGTGGTTTTCTCTGTTTTTCCGTAGGAAATGGAAAACCTGAATCCCTGGTCATGACTCAAAAGTGGGTCACAAGAAAATATGAGAGGAGAAAACAGTCACAGAAGAAAACGCAAAAGCATGGGTTTCCCCTTGCAGGCTGGCAGCCTTCCAGGGCACCGACAGGGCCTGGGGGCTGCAAGTGAGGAGTGAGGGGCACTGGCAACTTGGATCGTGCAAATTGCAGGTAGGTCTTGCTTGACCAATCTTATTTCCTTTTATGACCAGGTGACCTATCACCTGGACAAGGGAGAAGAGATTGATGTCATGTATCTTGACTTCAAAAAAGCCTTCAGTTTGGTATCCCATGATCACCTCTTGGCAAAACTGGCCAACTGTGGCCTCAGGTCCGCCACGATCCGCTGGCTGAGGAATTGGTGTTGTGGTTGGACCCAGCGGGTGGTGGTTGATGGAAGTCAATCGTCATGGTGCGCTGTGACCAGTGGGGTCCCCCCCGCAAGGATTTGTCCTTGGGCCTGTATTGTTCAACATCTTCATTAATGATGTGGACATTGGTGTCAGAAGCAGACTGGCCAAGTTCACCGACGACACCAAACTCTGGGGTAAAGCATCCACACCCGAGGACAGGAGGGCGATCCAGGGTGACCTGGACAGGCTCATGAAATGGGCAGACGAGAACCTGATGGTGTTTGACACCGAAAAATGCAAAGTTCTCCACCTTGGGAGGAAAAACCCGCAGCATCCTTATAGGCTCGGCAGTGCTACACTAGTTAGCCCTACAGATGAAAGGGACTTGGGGGTCAGGATTGACCACAAGATGAACATGAGCCTGCAATGCGATGCTGCGGCTAGTAAAGCGACCAAAACGCTGGCTTGCATCCATAGATGCTTCTCAAGCAAATCCTGGGACGTCATTCTCCCCCTGTACTCAGCCTTAGTGAGGCCGCAGCTGGAGTACTGCGTCCAGTTTTGGGCTCCACAATTCAAAAAGGATGTGGAGAAGCTTGAGAGAGTCCAGAGAAGAGCCACGCGCATGATCAGAGCTCAGGGAAGCAGACCCTACGACGACAGGCTGAGAGCCCTGGGGCTCTTTAGCCTGGAAAAGCGCAGGCTCAGGGGTGATCTGATGGCCACCTACAAGTTTATCAGGGGTGACCACCAGGATTTGGGGGACGTTTATTCACCAGAGCGCCCCAAGGGATGACGAGGTCTAACAGTTATAAACTACTGCAAGACCATTTCAGGCTGGACATAAGGAAGAACTTCTTTACTGTCCGAGCCCCCAAGGTCTGGAACAGCCTGCCGCCGGAGGTGGTTCAAGCGCCTTCATTGAACACCTTCAAGATGAAACTGGATGTTTATCTTGCTGGGATCCTATGACCCCAGCTGACTTCCTGGCCCTGGGGCAGGGGGCTGGACTCGATGATCTTCCGAGGTCCCTTCCAGGCCTAACGTCTATGAAATCTAAGATGAATGTCACTTGGGGAGTAATTTAATGTTTTCCTCTTGTTGTTGATTTCTGTCTTGAAAATTAAAACTGTTGAGTTGCTTTAACTTGTACTGTATATCAAGTATTTTGGGAGCAAAATACTTGTGGAAATTTTTACATGTGCTCCTGACACAGTGCTGGGTACTTTTAATTAGGGAGCCGTGCTAATTAAAAGCGCCTGCTGATCCTCAGAAAACTCATTAAAGAATCTATATGCAATATGCTCGTTGAGGGTAAGCTTCTGAACAACAGCCAGCATGGCTTCGTCTCAGGCAGGTCTTGTCTTACTAATCTCATCTCCTTCTACGAACAGGTCTCTTGCCACCTGGACACGAGAGAGAAGGTCGACATTATATACGCAGACTTCCAAAAGGCTTTTGATCTAGTATCCTACAATATCCTTGTGGAAAAAATTGGAAGATTGTGAGCTTAATTGCTCAACAGTTCAGTGGGTGGGCGTCCCTCAGGGGTCCGTGCTTGGACTGATGCTTTTCAACATCTTTAGCAATGATTTTGATGTGGGGGTGAAAAGCTCACTGGCCAAGTTCGCAGATGACACCAAGTTATGGGGGAGCGCGGTCATGCCAGAAGACAGGTTGCAGATACAGGTAGACCTGGCCAGGTGGAGAGTTGGGAGGGCCAGAACCAGATGAAGTTCAACACTCAGAAGCGTAAGGTGCTCCATCTGGGGACAAACAATCCCCAACATGCCTACAGGCTCGGAGGCAACAATTTGACTTGCACCGTGGCTGAAAGGGACCGAGGGGAAGTGATTGACCATCGTGTGAACGTGAGCCGGCAGCGCGATGCTGTGGTCAGCAGGGCAAACAACACGCTGGCATGCATCAACTGCTGCATCTCATGCAAAACTGAGGAAGTGATCCTCCCACCGTACTCTGCACGGGTGAGATCGAGGCTCGAGTACTGTGTCCAGTTCTGGGTGCCGCACGTCAACAAGGACGTGGAAAAACTTGAGAGGGTCCAGAGGAGGGCCACACATATAATCTGTGACTTGCAAGACAAGCCATATGAGGAGAGGCTGAAGGACTTGGGCCTCTCTAGCCTACAAAAGAGAAGGCTGAGATGGGACTTGGTAGTGGCTTACCGCTACATCAAGAACTCGGCGAACACCTGTTCACCAGGGCACCCCTGGGGAAGACCAGGACCAATGGATATAAACTCCTGGAAAGCCGCTTCAGGCTCAATTCCAGGAAAAACTCCTTTACAGTCAGGGTGTGCAGACTGGAATAAACTCCCTGCAGTGGTGGTGCAGTCACCCACCCTGGAAATCTTCAAAAGGAGACTGGAGTCACCTTGCTGGGGTCACTTGACCCCGGCTGTCTTTTCCTGCCTAGTGCAGGGGGACGGGACCCGATGATCTACAAGGTCCCTTCCAGCCCCTGACAATCTATGAATTATGTGCATCAGCAGTGCAGTGCATCCCCATGCTGAGAAACTGGTGGCAGGGTACTTTGCAGAGAAGCGCAGCTCTATGAAATCTATGAATGTGTTCTATGTCAAAGGGGTGTAGGTAGTAGCTGTATCGGTCTAAGGACATAGGCAGACACGGTTCTTTGGTTTGAACACGAAAGCTTGCTTAAAAATTGTTTTCCAACTACTTAAGTTGGTCTAATAAAAGATATCAGATTCACCCAAAGAACCTTGTCTTCTATTCCAAAGTGCACAGCTGCCACTTTCTCAGCACGGAGACACGCTGCATTGCTGACGCACGTGACTTGCTAGATTTCCAGTGCATCAAAGCAGGCTCCCCACAAATGTCTATGTGCCCTAGGTGTTTTCTAATTAAACGATTTACTGGGTTGGGACTGGCCACTGAAGTTTACAAGTGGGTCCTGGTACAAAAAAGGTTGAGAACCACTACCCTAAGGAAATCCTTTTGGAAAAATGAGGGCAAAAAAAGCACCAGAAAAGCAAAGTGACCTAGTAAAAGGTAAGTATTTCAACCCTGTGCACAAACCAGAAGAAGCCCCTGTATTAGAGATCCTCTGGAAAGGAAAACTGGTTTTCACTAGGCCCTGCATTGAGCTCACGTCTTTTTATCACAGTGATAGGCATCAGATCTGTAGAGGGGCTTTACGAAGAGGACGGGAAAAGTTTTGAGAATGGCAGAGTGAGCTTGAAAGTACTGGTCTTAACATAAATATAGCAAAGCCAGAGTCTCTGGTCTGCGAAGATGAAGATGTTAGGAGGAAGTGTGGACAGAAGCTTCCAGTGAGGCCTTGGTAGAAGTACCTGGGGTCCATGTGTACATGTCACTAGAGAAGATGATGAGGAAATGCATCATACATGTGTTGTAGCAGCAGAAGCTGATAAGACTTCTGTTAACTTCTGCTGGGTCATAACCAAAGGAGGAGAAAGGGCATTTAGCTATCACAGAACTCAACACGCTATAATTTGAAAATGTGTTTGGACACGACATGCTAGGCAAGAGAGGGAGGAAATCAGAATTATTTCCCAAAGAAGATCTGTTAGTAAATACATGTGCTGAGAAGGCGAAGGGAGATCATGCTGCCCAGAAACTGCTGACTACGGAAACACCAGGACTTCAGAAATGGGGGAGAATCAAGTGAAGGCAAGTGGATCAAATGAAGGAGGATCTATCAATATGAAATGAAGAGAGGTCTGATCACTGACAGATCAGCGGGGAGGAAGCTGATTTAAACCACCAGCCAAAGATTCACAAGGATGAGACTGTTGAAACACAGGGACATGACTACAAAACATCTGAGTCCACGTAGCTCCAGGGAGAAGCAAGAACCAGCGCTTTACCCAGGGAAAGGAGGGCTTGGTAATTCTTCAGCATCTGGTCCTGGTAAAGCATCTCGTCTTTGTCTTCCAGCAGCTCCCACTCCTTCCGTGTGAAGTACACAGCCACGTCCTCAAACAGCTCCCAGAGCTGCAGTCACAAGCGTTGCACCATCACGCTCTCCTGTTTCAGCTGCTTCCAGCCCCCACAGCCCTGTCTGCAATTACTCAGCACTGCAACTAACTGCAAGCTTAAGCATGACAGATCGGGGTGCAAAATGCCCCATTCTTCAGCTGACATGCAATGTAGATGCAGTGGACATAGGAGTTCATTTGTTGGCCTTAGCCCGGGTCATCATGTTCCATTTGCTTGGCCCCTTGAGGCAGCCTGGGCAGCACTTTTAGAGGTAGGGAGCCCCAGCTACATGCATGTTGATCAGGCCTTCCTGTGCCAGCACCCTTGGCTACCTGCCCTTGGGAGAGAGCTCCTGCTAATGCCATCTTGTCACTCTTCCAGTCTCTGCTCCCCAAAATATTTACTACAAGCTCTCCCCTGGCTTTGGAGGCCTGCTGTGCCCCCTTTGCACTTGGCCTTGCTCAGGTGTCAGGGAGCCCCTCTCCTCCAGCCTCCCTGGGGAAGTCCTGTGCAGCTCCAGGGTTACAGGCTCTTCTCCAGGCTTCTGCTCAGCTCTGCGCAGGCCCCCAGCACCTGTGCGGTGGGGAAGAGAAGGCACAGGTGAGCCTTGGTGCTGCTGGCACGGGGAAACCCTGCTCGTCTCCTGTACTGGCCTGGGACTAAGGCAGATGGAGGCTTCAGTGTGTGGAAGGAAGATTCAAAATCCCACAGATCCTTCCATGAAAGACTCGTGCCCCTGGCGGCTGTGGGGGCACGGCGGTGGTGGGAGAGTGGCGGCAGGAACATGGTGGTGGTACACGTGGGAGCTCCTGCAGCCACCACCGGCACTGTTGGTGGCAGGGGTGGCAAGCACTGACCAAGGGTCAGCGACCACCTGCAGCCGCCGCTGGCAGCGTCCAGCAGGGATTGTGGACCGCCCGCAGATGCTGCCGGCGGTGCTGGCAGCAGGGTGGCAAGTGGCGACTGCCCGCAGGTGCTGCCGACAGTGTGCGGGGTGCCTTTTTGTAGGGGGTGCACTGCCATGCTCAGCGGGTGCACCCATGTGCACCCCTAACGTGTCTCCCCTGGATCCTGCTAATAGACCTCCATAGATACGAGGCTGGAGATGAGCCTGAATAACTCTGTCCCAGCATGGGGTGATGATCACAGCACCATGTCAGAGCCTGTGGAGACACTGCTCCCTGGGAAAGAAACACCATGCATGTTGGGGCGGTGTCAGCATTTGGCCTGTGTGAAGCAGCAAGTATTCAATTTGGATTTGGCCGATTCAGGGGACAATGATTCGATTTGGTGATTCGAGTCACTGTCCTGATTCGATTCGACCATAGGCTGTAACAGGGAATCACTAAATACTTATAACTGTCTTTTTTTTGCCGATTTGAAAGAAAACAGCATGGATGGTAGCCCCTTCTGAGGGCATGAAGCCTGCCAGGTTTTAAGGAGATAGGTGCAGGGGCTTCTGTGTAAGTGCACCTCAAACTGTTGAAAGCAAAACTCTCGTCATTTGTGTGTTAACTGTGTTTCTGGTTGTAGCCGTGTTGGTCTAACGAACGGGCACGCAAGCTTCTTTGAGTAGATGTGATATCTTTTATTAGACCAACTGAATAGTTGAAGAAATATATCTTGGCAAACTTTTGGGTTTAAAAACGCTTTGCCAGGTCGAGGAAGCATCTGTAGTTGGTGTGTGCTCTTCCTGGATGGAATGGGTAGTAAGGAGCCAGAGGCTGGTCTCCAGGCAAGAAAGCCAGTCAGGAAAAATGTAAATTGAGGCATCGGGGGTGAGACACAGCAGGTAAAAGTGAAGAGGCACCTGAGGAGTCAGATGTCGGGCAGGTTATAGTGTCATAATGTCTATATTGAGTCCATAAGTTTCTGTATCTAGGAGGTTGATGAAGTGAAGTTCATCGGCTTGCCTTGCGAAGGCTGAAAAGATCTAGGTCCCTCAGTCTCTCTTCACAGGGCCTTGCCTGCAGGCCTCTAACTGTACGAGTGGCATCCTCTGAACCCGCTCAAGATTCCCCGCATCTCTCTTGAAGTGCGGCGCCCAGAACTGCATGCCTTACTCCAACTGCGGCCTGACCAGTGCCGCATAGAGGGGAAGCATCGCGTCCCTGGACCTGTTCATCATGCATCTGTTCATGCATGATAAAGTGCGGTTAGCCTTGTTGGTCAGTTCATCACATTGACAACTCATGTTCATCTTGGAGTCAACTATGACTCCGAGATCCCTTTCCGCTGCTGTGCTGCTGAGAAGGTCACCCCCCCGCCAGCCTGGAAGTGTGTTGGTGGGTCTTTTTGCCTAGGTGCAGACTTTGTACTTGTTTTTGTTGAACTGCATCCTATTTTGTTCTGCCCATTTTTCCAACCTGTCCAGACCCACCTGGATCTGTTCCCTACCGCCTGGTGTGTTAACTTTGCCCCATACTTTGGTATCATCTGCAAACTTGGACAAGGTGCTCTCTATGCCCTTGTCCAAGTCACTGATGAAGACACTAAATAGCACCAGTTCAAGGACTGAGCCTTGCGGGACTCCACTGCCCACATCTTTCCTGCACAGCGATGATAACACACTGTCAAAGAAAACACAGATTTCTTTTTGTGGGGGGAAAAAGAAAGGCAGGCTAACGAGAACAAATAAGAGGATGTTGGGGGAAGAATAAGGTGAAAGGAATGGATAACAATGGGGATTGCAGGCAAGGGTAAATAGGAAAGGACTGGATAGGACTTGGTGGCAAGAGACTACCTACCACCAAGCCAGAGCCCTTCACACGCTGCTGCTGCTGCAGCCCAGATAGACGCCGGACAGCTCACAAAAGGCGCACGGATGAGTTCACACACAGCCTTATATGTTGTTTCTACGTCCCTCCCCCAGAGCACTGCGACTGGAAGGGATCGCAGAGAAAGGTCACAGTCACTGGCCAGCTAGATGTCAACTTCAGAGCTGTCTTTCTACTCCCTCCCTCTTCTCAGTGTCTGTTTCCTGCCGAATCTCCGAATCTTTTCCGAATCAATTCGGAGGCTTTGAATCGATGTGGGGCTTGTAATGGGTCTCTCGATTGTATTTGGATTCGGAGATTCGGCCGCCAAATCGGGCTGAATCTCCTCTGAATCAAATCGGCTACCGAAGCTTTGCACAGCCCTAATCAGCATCCGTATGTTAAGGACGGGGGAAGGGAAATACAAGGTCAGTCTTCTCTAGGGCACGTTAAATTCTTCCAGGGGCACCGGGAGAACAAGAATAGCTGATCTGTTGGACCACTGACCCCATCAAAATGTTGCAGCAGAGAGATTTCTCCACTGAGGAGCGGTGCCTCCTGCTCCTGGGAGTGGGAAGAACCACCGCTCCGTACCTGCTCCTGGGGAAGGGCCTCGTCTGGGGCACCAGCCTCAGGTGCTTTCATCTGCTGACATCTCCCAGGTCTCCTGTTGCAGATTCCCCTGACACCAAGGACAGAGGCCTGAGTTAACTGTAACTGAACCAGGCAGAGGCCACGGGGGAGTCTCATTTCCCCATCACCTGCACCAGCCCCTTACTGGGCACAGAGGGCTCAGGGGGGCAAGTGAACACTGAGTGCAGTGACAAAGCTCAGGGGCCTCAGCCTAGGAACTGCCCACCCACAGGGACCAGAGCTGTCCCAGCCCAGCCACAGGGGGACAAATACCGCAGCCCTGTCCCGTGCACGGGCAGACATTCGAGCCTCGCCCCCGCGTGCCTCCACCCTGCGCCTCACCTGACTCCTGGCAGGGCGGGGGCTCCTCCTCGGGGACACGGGGTGGCTTGTCCCGAGGCCCCGGGGTTTCCCTCTGCCCTGCCTCCTCCAGCAGCCTGTCGGCACCACGGGCCTGTGGCAGCTCTGGCCAGGAGCCACCCGTTTCCTGCAGGGCTACACCTCGTCTGTGGACACCTCCTTGACTTTCACACTCATGATCTAGGAATGAGAGAAAACTGTCAGTGGAGAGCCAGGATCTGGGAGAGGTGGGGCTGGGAGGCAACACCGCGCAACCACATGGAGGTGGGAACAGTCTTCTGGAGCGTCTGGTCCTCCTCCAGCCCCCGCTGAAACCCCTCGGCCAGGGCCACGGCCTGGGCGCAGGTCTGCACGCTGCGCCCCCACTCCCAGCTCCGCATGCCCGGGGGCAGGATGGCCAGGAACTGCTCCAGCACCACCAGCTCCAGCACCTGCTCCTTGCTGCGGCGCTGGGGCTCCAGCCAGCCCCGGCACAGCTCCTGCAGGCGCCGGCACACCTCCCGCAGCCCCGGGGCGTCCCGGTAGCGCAGGCCCCGGAAGCGCTGGCGCCAGGGCTCTGGGCCGGGGAGCTCGGCCCCGGCCCCGGCTGGGGGGTCTCTGGGGGAACCGGCCCCAGACGGGGGTTGCATGGCCTGCATCACCGCCTGCCCCCGCATCTCCCGCGCTGCACCGGCTCCTCCTGCGGCGGCTGGGTGATACGTGGCGCCCGCCGCGCCTTGGCAGCGTCCCCGGTGCCAGTCGGGACGACACGAGGGACTTGTCCTGCCCGGAGCCCCCGGGGCCTGCTCCTCCGGCGTCACCTCCGGCTGCAGCAGGGCTGCGGCGGGAAGGGCCGCGCTGCCACGGGCTCCAGCGCAGCCACTGTCTGCCCCGGGAGAGGCCTCCCCGCCAGGACCTGGGCTCTCGCTGCTCTGCGCTTGTGCACGCGCCTGCCACAGCTGCAGGGCTGCGGGGAAGGAGGCAGCATGGAGGTCACTGCACGTGGGAGACCAGGACCGTGACCCTGCCCCAGCACTGGCGCCTCGGCTGTCCCCACTCAGAGCAGCATCGGGGTCGTCCTTGAGGGCTGTGGGGACCGGGCTGGCTCCAGAAACCCCCAACCACAGTGCCCACCCCCATCTCCTCACGTGCCCGTCCCCCATGGCCCCTCCAGTGCCGAGGACTCTGATGGCCCCGCCCCCACCACTGCACTGCACTGCACTGCACTGCACTGCACGCGGCCAGGATGCTTCCCAGACAGACCCGGACAGTGTGAGGGCAGAGCCCCCTGCCCGGGCGGGGCTCGGCTGCACCCAGACCGCTCCGCGCTGCCCCCCCCCCGCCCCCCGCGGGGGCTGCTGGGAGCTGAGCGCAAACGGGGGCCCGCTGCTGCGGCTCCTCCCCCTCGCATCACACACATGACGTCACAGGACGTCAGCGCCAGGTCACGCCTGCTGCAGGTCCCCCCTTCCCCGCACGTTAACCCTTTGCTGGCAGCAGCTGCTGGGGCAGGACCCGCAGGGCCGGAGACCCCCCCGCCCCGCCCCCGCCCCCGGCTCAGGCCAGCCCTCGTCGGCGTCCCCGGGAGGCCGCGCGGCGGGAGCACAGCCCTGCCCGGACGGGCCGGCACCGGCACCGGCACCGGCACTGCCCCCCAGCCCCGGGCGGGGACACGGGGAGGCGGCCGCGCCCAGACGGGCAGGCCGGGCCGGGCCGGGCCGCGCCCGCAGCCCCGAGCCCGCTCAGCCCCGCCGGCCGCACGCGCGGCACGGCCCGCCGCGGGCGGGTGCTGCGGGGAGCCGAGCCGCAGGCGCGGGTGTGCGTTCACTTGTGCAGACGGAAAGAAACACTTGCCGAAAGAAGAAAAGCGGGCGGCCATCGGGGGTGCCCCCCCCCCCCCGCTCTGCACCCAGACACCGCTTCCTCCGCCCCCCGGAGCCTGCAGCTTGTGTGTGGGGTGCCCGTGCTTCAGGCCCGTTCCCCAGAGCCCCCACACCTCCGCCCCGTGCCTGCTCCCCCGGCGACCCGCCGCTCCTCAGTTTCCCCAGGCAGCCCTCCACCGCGGCCGGCCGGTTTCGCGCCGTGCCTGGGACCGGCGGGGCGGGGCGGGGCGGCCCTGCCCTCCCCAAGGTGCCAAGGGTCCAGACTGGAGCCAGGCCCGACCCGTGGCAGGGGCCCTGCGCTGTGGCACCTGCAGAGGTGGCCGCGGGGCGCTCCACGAGGGGCTCGGGCCATCTCAGGACCGTGCGGGAAGGGGCTGGGCTGGCTCACACAGGGAACCCCCCCGCCTGCCCCACGGGCTGAGCCGGGCCAGGGGGCTAGACCCCTAGCCAGCACCCTGCCCATTGATCCCAACAGGAGCCTTGGCCCGGCCCAGGCTTCCCAACGCCCGTCGCCCCGAGCCGGAGCGCAGTCCTCCCGCTCTGGGGTCAGCTCGGGCCTGCGCGGGAGCAAGGCACAGCATGAGCGCGGCCCACGTAGCCCTGGCCGGAGGACCAGACGTCCGGCCCCGCACCCCCCTCCCTCCCGCAGGCCGCAGGATTGCAAGGGAGTTGATGCGATGGGTGCTGGGCCCTGCGGTATCACCAGGATGGCCTCGTCCTGCCTGGGTCTCTCCTGCTGCACAGGGGAGGTCGGGGCGCTGCAGCCCACCCCTGAGCCCCAGAGCAGGCAGAATGGGGGTGTCAGGGCTCCCCCCCAGCCACTAGACACCTACTGCCCCCCAGCCTAGAGACCCCCCCAAAGACCCAACCGACCCCCTGGTCCCCCCATGACCATGACCCAGCGACCCCTGACCCCGGAGCTGAGGGGCTGCGCACCCCTGAGTGCTGGGCCGTAACCACGAGCCCAAGCACAGGCGGGGGTGACAGGTTCCCAATGCTGCTGGTCTGGTTGTGTCTCAGGGCCCCCCGCATCTGACTCTGGGCTGGGGTCTTGAGGTCCCCGACGCTGCCAGCTCTGGTGGGGTTTCAGGTTCCCTTTGCACCCAGCTCTGGGGGCACCTCAGAGTGCCCCCACACCCAGGTCTGGTTGGGTCTTGGGGTCCCCCACACCTGACTGGGGAGGGTCTCGGGGTCCTCAATTCTGCCAGCTCTGGTGGGGTTTCGGGGTCAAATGGCACCCAGCTCTAGGGGGGGTGTCTCAGAGTCCCCAGTGCTGCCGGCTCTAGTGGAGTCTCGGGGTGCCGCAGCACCCAGGACTGGGGGGGGGGTCTCAGGGTCCCCCTGTACCCAGGACAGGGGGGTCTTAGGGTCCCCAGCACTGACAGCTCTGGAGGGGTCTTGGGGTTCCTTGGCACCAGACTCAGGTTTCGTCTCAGGGTCCCCCCCACACTTGGCTCTGGGGGGATCCCAGGGTCCCATAGGCTCAGAGGGGTCTCAGGTTCCCCCTGCATCTGGGTTGGGGGGAGTTTCGACCCTTGCACGTGGGTCTGGGGTGGGGGGTCTCAGGGTCCCTGATGCCACCGGTTTTGGTTGGGTCTTGGGGTCCCCAATGCTGCTGGCTCTTGGGGTCTCCCTGCATCCAGCTCTGGGGAGGTCTTAGGGCTCCCCTGCACCTGGGACTGGGGGTGCGTCTCAGCACTCCCCCAGGATCACCGGAGTTGGTGGCCGCCAGTGGTGCTCGGGGACTACCTGCAGTATTTCAAGAGATTGTCTGACTGTCGTTCCAAAAAAATGTCAAAAGAAAAATAAAGAAAAGTGATTAACATAAATGAAATTGTGATTCACTCTCTGACTTTAAGTTCAGATGTTGTCAAGAGGAGACTGAGCTGGTGACCTAGCAAGTCCATGTGTGAGTTGCTGTTGTATGAGTGCAGTAAGAAGAAAAAAGAGTAAGTAACACCTCCCAACTAATAACATCTAAAAAAATATCCAAGACGTAGCAGGTAAGAGAGTTGGACTATACCGCAAAGTCTCAAAGAGTCGTAATCACAGGAAAGGGTCTAAGAAGTGAAAATAAGCAGCAACATCACAGTGAGCAAGACACTAGTCCCGTTGGGCGTGGGAGTACAGCTGTGGCAAAGCGCAAGAGGAACCACGGGTGGTGTAAAAAATTTGGGGTGCAGAGAGACCCGAAGAAGATCAACCCTATCTATGGTGATGGAGGCTGCAAACACACCAAGCTGGCATTAGCAGGAGCTCCCTCCTACGTGCAGAGAGCCAGGGGGGCTGGCACGGGCAGGCCTTGTCAGAGCACGTGGAGCCAGGGCTCCCAGCCCCTAAAAGTGCTGCCTAGGCTGCCTCGAAGGAGTGAGCAAATAAAACGTGATAAACTGGGCTAAAGCTGACACGTGTAATACAGAGTGACTCCAGACAGGGCTGTGGGGCTGGAAGCATCTGGAAGAGGAGACACTGATGGTGTAATGCATGCGACTGCAGCTCTGGGAGGTGTTTGAGGACGTGGCTGTGTACTTCACGAGGAAGGAGTGGGAGCTGCTGGACGACGAGGACAAGGTGCTTTACCGGGACCAGATGCTGAGGAATTTCCAAGCCCTCGTCTTCCTGGGTAAAGCACTGGTTCTTGCTTCTCCCTGGAGCTATGTGAACTCTGAAGTTTATCATCTTCTTCCTGTTTTTCAGCAGTCTCATCCTCATTGCATCTTTGGCTGGTGGTTTAAATCTGCTTACTCCCCACGGCTCTGTCAGACCTCTCTCACATATCATATTGATAGATTCTCCATTTGATTCAGCCACCTTCATTTGTGTCGTAGATTTCATAGATTTTAGGGTCAGAAAGGACCTTGGCAGATCATAGAGTCCGACCCTTGCCCTGGGCAGGAAAGAGCACAGGGGTCAGATGACCCCAGCCAGATGCTTGTACAGTCTGCTCTTAAAGACCTTCAGGGTAGGGGAGAGCACCACCTCCCTTGGAAGCCCGTTCCAGATTCTGGTAATCCTTACTGTGAAGAAATTCTTCCTGATTTCATAGACATTCGGGCTGGAAAGGACCCCGAAGCATCATCGAGTCCAGCCCCCTGTCCCAGGGGCAGGAAGTCCACAGGGATCATAGGATCCCAGCAAGATAAACATCCAAATGTGTCTTGAAGGCGTTCAAAGTGGGCGCTTGAACCACCTCCGGCGGCAGTCTATTACAGACCTCGGGGGCTCGGACAGTGAAGAAGTTCTTCCTTATGTCCGGCCCGAATCGGTTGTGGCGGAGTTTGTGACCATTCGACCTTGTCATCCCTTGGGGCGCTCTGGTGAACAGAGGTTCCCCCACATCCTGGTGAACACCCCTGATTGTAACAGGGGGCCTGTTCCAGGTCGATCTCACTGTGGCCCGCCCACCTGTTCCTGGGCTAACCGCCCGCCTTCTCGCCTGCCATGCCTCGTTGTTAATTAGTTCATCGATGTAATTAAGCGGGAGGCTGCCCATTTCCTGCCCTGATGCCAGGGGGCACTATCTGCGTCTCCATTCCTCCCCTACACCGCAGCCCAAGCCTCGCAGATGGCATCTAGCTGTTCTCATCATCACCGGCCCACACACGGGGCCCCAGAATCCTCCTGGTTGAACCCCACCTTCATTCCTCTCCTCCGGCGGTTTCATCCGCTGTCATACCGGGCAGCACAGCTCCCTGAACCGCCTCCTCTTCCGGTGTGGTCCTCCTCCCGAGACCTTCAGCTACTAGCCGTGGCCCACCTCCAGGCCAGTCGGAGCCCCCCCCCCCCCAGCCCTCGGCTCTTGGGTGTCCCTCGCCGTGCGCCCCTCCCGGCCCGTCGACCCTTCCGGTCCTGGCCCCAGCACGGGCCAGTCGGGAGAAGTCCAGACAGGCGTGAGTTTATGGCCTTTCTCTCTCTCTCGCAGGGTCCACCCTCCAGACCCTACGAAGGGGTAACCCACCCGGTGGTGGGGGCTAGGGGTTAAGACGCCCCATCCCGCCTTTCACCGGGGTGGTCACTAGTGTGGCATTTCCAGGGGGCTCCCGCGCCACTGGGAGCCCCACCAGGCCATCCACTCCCGGCAGGGTGCGGTTTTAGGTCGTACCCAGGACCAGGAGCCTCCTGACTGTCCCCTGCAGCTCCTCCCTTGCCTCCGGATGAGACCAGCAGCCAGGCGATGTTGTTGCCTGGCCTCCAGCAGCAGAACTGCCCTGTTTCTATGGGCAGCCCCAGATCCAAAACGACCACCGCCCTCGTCGGGCACCTGCGGGCTGCTGTCTTCAGGCCCCTAAAGTGTCCGGCAAACTGTGCCCTGCCACACCGATAAACGTATAGGTGGCCACTGGATAGCCCCCGAGTCTGCACTTTTCCAGGCTAAAGAGTCCCAGGGCTCTCAGCCTGTCATTGTAAGGTCTGTTTTCCTGACCTCTGATCATGCGCATGACTTTCCTCTGCACCCTCTCAAGCTTCTCCACATCCTTTTTGAATTGTGGGGCCCAAAACTGGACACAGCTGCGGCCTCACCAAGGCCAAGTATAGCGGGAGAATGATGTCCTGGGATTTGCTTGAGAAGCATCTATGGATGCAAGCCAGCATTTTGCTCATTTTACTAGCTGCAGCATTGCATTGCAGGCTCATGTTCATCTTGTGGTCAGTCATGACCCCCAAGTCCCTTTCATCTGTAGTGCTAACCAGCGTAGCACTGCCGAGTCTATAAGCATGCTGCAGGTTTTTCCTCCCAAGGTGGAGAACCTTGCATTTTTTGGTGTTAAACACCATCAGGTTCTCGTCTGCCCATCAGGTTCTCAAGATCCACCTGGATCACCCTCCTGTCCTCAGGTGTGGATGCTTTACCTCAGAGTTTGGTGTTATTGGTGAACTTGGCCAGCCAGCTTCTGACACCAATGTCCACATCATTGATGACGACGTTAAAAAATAAAGGCCCTAGGACAGAGCCCTGAGGGACCCCACTGGTCACAGCGCACCACAACGATTGGCTCCCATCGACCACCACCCTCGGGGTCCGACCACGGAGCCAGTTCCCCAGCCAGTGGATCGTGGTGAGGTTGAGCCCACAGTTAGCCAGTTTTGCCAAGAGGCGATCATGGGAAACCAGATCGAAGGCTCTTTTGAAGTCAAGATATATGACATCAATCTCCTCTCCCTTGTCCAGGTGATAGGTCACCTGGTTGTAAAAGGAAATGAGATTGGTCAAGAAAGACCTACCCGCAACAAACCCGTGCTGGCTATCCCTCAGGATATTGCCATCAGCTAGTCTCTTAAGGATGGCCTCTTTGATAATCTTTTCCAAGACCTTCCCCTGGATAGAGGTCAGGCTGATGGGCCTGTAGTTTGCTAGATCTACTTTCCTCCATTTCTTGAAGATAGGCTCCACATTGGCCTTCTTCCAATGTTCGGGCACTTCACCAGAGCTCCAGGAGCTCTCAAAGACCCGTGCCAGGGGCTGAGCTATGATGCTCGCCAGCTCCTGGAGTACCCTGGGGTGTAAACCGTCAGGGCCGGCTGACTTGAAGGCATCCCGCCTGTCAAGGTGTTCCTTCATGAGGTCAGCTTCAATGGAGGGTAAGGGATCTCCCTCACCCGGGCCTCCCTCCAAGGGCCTCTGACGTCCAAGCCAGTTTGCCACCCACCGGACTGTGTAAGCATATAAGTTATAGCCTCTTCATTTATTTATGAGAATGGGATGAGATACCGTATCGAAGGCCTTCCTAAAATCCAGGAAAAAAGACATCCACCTCTACTCCTGAGTCTAAGCATTTTGAAACCTGGTCATAAAATGAAACCAGATTAGTCAGGCACGATCTACCTGCTACGAATCCATGCTGGTTGCCCTGCTGCATTATTTTTCCCTCTGGACTCCCACAGATATGATCCTTAATAATCTTTTGAAAGACTTTTCCAGGGATGGAGGTGAGACTGACTGGCTGTAACAAGTGGGCCTTCCCAGGGACACTCAGACATTGGTCCACCTACCTGTTTCTGGGCTAACCATCCACCTCTCTTGCTTGCCATGTCTTGTCAATACATAATTATGGTGTTAATTAGGCAGGAGGCTGCCCATTTTCCCGCCCTGATGCCAGGGGGCACTATCTGCGACTCCGTTCCTCCCCTACACCACAGCCCAAGCCTTGCAGGTGTTCCCTTCAGCTAGCCAGCACTCGGACCCAAGCTCCAGTCTCACTATGACTCCCACTCCCCACCCGAGCTCCTGGTCCCAGCACCCTCACACTGGGTTTACTCAGTACACACACAAAGCAACATACACCAGATCCCATGCCCACACACTGGACTCCAACCCCTTCCACAATCTCAGGGCTCCAACTCCTTCTGGGCTCCAAGCCCACACACCCCGGGGCTCTGACTCCACACACCTCGGTCTCCAGGCCCTCCCCCGGGATCAGGGCTCCAAGCCCTGCCCCCAAACCCTCCCTGGGCAATCCCCTTATCCCTGCCCCCTGCAGCTTCCTTAAAAGCTCCCCAAGGCTCAGGGCCCCACCCCGCTGGGGCTTCGCTCTGGCTTCTATACACAGGCTCAGGCTTACACTGCAGGGTCTGGGCACCGCCACAGGTCCTTCCACCAACCCTGGCCCTGTCTCAGTGCTCCACAGTGAGCCTGGGCCCGCCTTGCTTGATCTCGCCCACCAGGGATGTGGGAGCTGGGGTTAAGGCACCTCAACCCGCTTTGCACTGGGGTGGTAAGTGACCTGGTATTTCCTGAGGGCTCCCGTGGGACTGGGAGCCCCACCAGGCCACCCACTCCCAGCAGGGTGAAGGTTTAGATCATGCCCAGGACCAAGAGCCTCCTGGCCATCCCCATCAGCTCTTGCCCTTACCTCCTGGGTGTTCCTGCTGCAGCTCAGCCAGGAGATGTTTCCGGCCCAGATGAGCCATGAACTCCATCCTGCGCCCTTCCCCACTCCTCCCTGGCTGAGCAACGCCTCGCCTTGATCGGGCCTCTCAACCACCCGTTCCCCACAGCAGACTTACCACCTCGATGCTACTTGCGAAGCTTCCATGCTTTATCTTGGCAGTCAGATTGGTATCGCTGATATGGCTTGTTAATAATCGGCCATCGGTATCAACTCAGAAAATCTTTATTGGTGCATGCCTACCCACGTCCTTGTCTCAGCAGGGTCCGAGGTGATGGGGCTGGCAGCTGGGACAGAAACCCTGAGAGTCTGACTGAACTCCCCTGAGGAGGGAACTGTAGCCCGTCGCAAGGACCTGCCTTTCCCTCACTCCCTGCACTTCGGGTGTTGGAAAGAAGACCTTGATTTCTTGAGGGAACGCAAGGGCCAAGGTCCAGGCCTGCTCGGGCCCATCCACGCAGAAGGAATAGCAGTGTTTCCCCCTGCCAGCGGCGCAGGGACTAATTTGGTATTTCTCTTCCCAAGGCAGGAGGTGGCTGGCTCCTCGATGGAGCTGACGGGAGAAGGAGCAATGGGCCAGGAGTCAGGGCAGCCCCCGAGAGCAGATGAAGAATGCAGCAGGGATGGACCTCTTCCACCCCAGCGTCGGGGCAGAGGAGCATCGCAGAGGTCCCTTCCAGCCCTAACTGCTGGACCGGTCTCGGGGGCTGCGCCCTCCTCCCCTCCCCTCCCCTCCCCTCCCGTCCCGTCCCGGGCAGGCCCCTGCAGCTCCGCGCCCAGCCCTGGCGCCCCGCACGGAGCCTCGGCCGGGCTCGGGGCCGGGCCGGGCCGGGCCGGGCCGGGCAGGGACACCAAGCCCGACCCGGCAGCACCCCCCCCCCC
Source organism: Alligator mississippiensis (assembly GCF_030867095.1). Lineage (NCBI taxonomy): Eukaryota > Metazoa > Chordata > Crocodylia > Alligatoridae > Alligator > Alligator mississippiensis. Next base: position 220,523,231 of record NC_081828.1, on the reverse strand, counting down.
CCCAGCCCACTGGCCCGAGCAGCGAGTGACGCCAGAGAACCTTCCGTGACATCACAAACCCGCCAGACCAACCGGCGCAACGGCCCGTCGGGAGTCCCGCTCAGACACCGGCAGCGAGCGGCCAAGAGCGGCGCGGGGCAGCGTGTGCCCGCACGGGGCACGGGGCATGGGACACGGGCACGGGAACAGCACACGGGCACCAGCTCCGGGTCGGGGGGGGGCACTGGCAGGGCTGTGGGTCGGGAGCGGGGGGCGGGAGTGGGGGTCACCGACAGGGCTGGGGGGCAGGGCTGTGGGTCGGGAGTGGGGGCACCAACAGGGAGAGGGTGCAGGGGCTGTGGGTTGGGAGTGGGGGGCACTGGCAGGGCTGGGGGCGCAGGGGCTGTGGGTTGGGAGTGGTGAGTACCGGCAGGGCTGGGGAGCAGGGGCTATGGGTCGGGAGTAGGGGGCACCGGCAGGGCTGGGGGCAGGGCTGGGGGCAGGGCTGTGGTTGAGTGGGGGGCACCGGCACGGCTCAGGGGACGGGACTGTGGGTCGGGAGTGGGGGGCACTGGCAGGGAGATGGTGCAGGGTCTGTGGGTTGGGAGTGGGGGGCACCGGCAGGGAGAGGGGGCAGGGGCTGTGGGTCGGGAGTGGGGGGTAACGGCAGGGCTGGGAGTGCAGGGGATATGGGTTGGGAGTGGCGGGCAGCGGCAGGGCTGTGGGCAGGGCTGTGGGTCAGGAGTGGGGGGCACCGGCAGGGTTGGGGGGCAGGGCTGTGGGTCGGGAGTGGGGGGCACCGACAGGGAGAGGGGGCAGGGGCTGTGGGTCAGGAGTGGGGGACACTGGCAGGGCTGGGGGCGCAGGGGTTTGGGTCGGGAGTGGTGGGTACCTGCAGGGCTGGGGGCAGGGCTGTGGTTCAGGATTGGGGGGCACCGGCATGGCTCGGGGGACAGGGCTGTGGGTCGGGAGTGGGGGGGCACTGAAAGGGAGAGGGGGCAGGGGCTGTGGGTCAGGAGTGGGGGACACTGGCAGGGCTGGGGGTGCAGGGGCTTTGGGTTGGGAGTGGTGGGTACCTGCAGGGCTGGGGAGCAGGGGATATGGGTCAGGAGTGGGGGGCACCAGAAGGGCTGGGAGCAGGGCTGTGGTTCAGGAGTGGGGGGCACTGACAGGGCTCAGGGTAGGGGCTGTGGGTCGGGAGTGGGGGGCACCGGCACGGCTTGGGGGACAGGGGCTGTGGGTCGGGAGTGGGGGGCACTGAGAGGGAGAGGGGGCAGGGGCTGTGGGTCGGGAGTGGCGGGCACCGGCAGGGCTGGGGGGCATTGGCTGTGGAAGGAAAAGGAGGGGCAACATTGGCTGGAAAATTGGGTCCGGGGTCGGACCCAGAGGGTAGTCATTGATGGAAGTCACTCATTGTGGTGTCCTGTGACCAGTGGGGTCCCCCAGGGCTCTGTCCTTGGACCCATACTGTTCAACATCTTCATTAATGATGTGGACACTGGAGTCAGAAGCGGACTGGCCAAGTTCGCCGATGACACCAAACTTTGGGGCAAAGCATCCACACCAGAAGACAGGCGGATGATCCAGGCTGACCTGGACAGGCTCAGCAAGTGGGCGGACGAGAATCTGATGGTGTTCAACGCCGATAAATGCAAGGTTCTCCACCTTGGGAAGAAAAACCCGCAGCATCCTTATAGGCTCGGCAGTGCTATGTTGGTTAGCACTATGGAAGAAAGAGACTTGGGGGTCATCATTGACCACAAGATGAACATGAGCCTGCAATGCGATGCTGCGGCTAGTAAAGCGACCAAAACGCTGGCTTGCATCCATAGATGCTTCTCAAGCAAATCCCGGGACATCATTCTCCCCCTGTACTCGGCCTTAGTGAGGCCGCAGCTGGAGTACTGCGTCCAGTTTTGGGCTCCACAATTCAAAAAGGATGTGGAGAGGCTTGAGAGAGTCCAGAGAAGAGCCACGCGCGTGATCAGAGGTCAGGGAAGCAGACCCTACGATGACAGGCTGAGAGCCCTGGGGCTCTTTAGCCTGGAAAAGCGCAGGCTCAGGGGTGATCTGGTGGCCGCCTACAAGTTTATCAGGGGTGACCACCAGTATCTGGGGGAACGTCTGTTCATCAGAGCGCCCCAAGGGATGATGACTAGGTCGAATGGTCATAAACTACTACAAGACCATTTCAGGCTGGACATAAGGAAGAATTTCTTTACTGTCCGAGCCCCCAAGGTCTGGAACAGCCTGCCACATGAGGTGGTTCAAGCGCCTTCATTGAACACCTTCAAGAGCAAACTGGATGCTTATCTTGCTGGGATCCTGTGACCCCAGCTGCCTTCCTGCCCTTTGGGCAGGGGGGCTGGACTCGATGATCTTCCGAGGTCCCTTCCAGCCCTCATGTCTATGAAATCTATAATTCTCCTTTTATACAACGATCCAAATAAATTACATATGAAGTTCCACAAATATCTGGAATATCTTGAGACATCCTGTAGTACGGGCTTGTTCCACATCTTCATCTGGGTGTTGTGCTCCAACCCAGGACTGGACTGGTCTCTACCTTACACCGCCTTCTCCTCGCAGCCCCCAGACTTGTGACAGCAATGCTCATCTGGCCAACAGGTCAAGTTTTGGTTCTATCAGGAGCTCATGCACGTGTCTCCCCAGATTTGTGCATGGGGTGGGGGAGGATACAGGCTGCCTGCTGCAGACTCAGGGCTCCCTGCCCTGCTGCACCCCTGGGAGCTCAACGCCTCCATAGCAAGGTGCACCCTGCCCATCTGGCAGCAGTGGGGTGAGGGTGGGGTTTGTCCCCTGCTGCTGCCCATGGGCAAGGGGGACATGGCTGGCATGGGGCTTCCAGGGGGAGGGCAGCAGAGCGGGGAGCCCTGAGCACATGGCGGGCAGCCTGCAGTGGACAGCCCACATCCACCCCCTCCCCATGCACATATCTGGGGGGTTGTAAATGGGAAGGTGGGCAGGTGTCCTGTCTTTACATTTATAAAGTGGTGACACTAGAGCACACATACATGTGGGATGCAGTGCACCATCTTAGTCAATCTGCTGCCATCCAGATCATAGAGATCCCACTCAGTTCAGGAAAAACACGCTTGATGTTAGCCTACAAGAGGCCGAGAGGGAGTGGAAAGGGGCTAGAAGAGACCACAGGGGTTTTTCATAGATTCATAGATGTTAGGGTCGGAAGGGACCTCAATTGATCATCGAGTCCGACCCCCTGCATAAGCAGGAAAGAGTGCTGGGTCTAGATGACCCCAGCTAGATACTCATCTAACCTCCTCTTGAAGACCCCCAGGGTAGGGGAGAGCACCACCTCCCTTGGGAGCCCGTTCCAGACCTTGGCCACTCGAACTGGGAAGAAGTTCTTCCTAATGTCCAGTCTAAATCTGCTCTCTGCTAGCTTGTGGCCATTATTTCTTGTAACCCCCAGGGGTGCCTTGGTGAATAAATCCTCACCAATTCCCTTCCGTGCCCCCGTGATGAACTTAAAGGCAGCCACAAGGTCGCCTCTCACCCTTCTCTTGCGGAGGCTGAACAGGTCCAGGTGCCCCAGTCTCTCCTCGTAGGGCTTGGTCTGCAGGCCCTTGACCATACGAGTGGCCCTTCTCTGGACCCTCTCCAGGTTATCCACATCCTTCTTGAATTGCGGCGCCCAGAACTGCACGCAGTACTCCAACTGCGGTCTGACCAGCGCCCGATAGAGGGGAAGTATCACCTCCTTGGACCTATTCGTCATGCATCTGCTGATGCACGATAAAGTGCCATTGGCTTTTCTGATGGCTTCGTCACACTGCCGGCTCAAGTTCATCTTGGAGTCCACTAGGACTCCAAGATCCCTTTCCACCTCTGTGCCACCCAGCAGGTCATTCCCCAGGCTGTAGGTGTGCTGGACATTTTTCCTCCCTAGGTGCAGCACTTTGCATTTCTCCTTGTTGAACTGCATCCTGTTGTTTTCTGCCCACTTGTCCAACCTGTCCAGGTCTGCTTGCAGCTGTTCCCTGCCCTCCGGCGTGTCCACTTCTCCCCACAGTTTTGTGTCATCCACAGACTTGGACAGAGTACACTTCACTCTCTTGTCCAAGTCGCTGATGAAGACATTGAAGAGTATCGGTCCAAGGACCGAGCCCTGCGGGACCCCACTGCCCACACCCTTCCCGGTCAAGACCGACTCATCTACCAAGACTCTCTGGGTGCGACCCTCTAGCCAATTTGCCACCCACCGGACTGTGTAGTCATCCACATCACAGCCTCTTAACTTGTTTACCAGTATAGGGTGGGATACCGTATCGAAGGCCTTCCTGAAGTCTAAGTATACGACATCCACCCCTCCTCCTGTGTCCAGGCGTTTCGTAACCTGGTCATAGAAAGAGACTAGATTGGTCAGGCACGATCTGCCCGCCACGAACCCGTGCTGGTTTCCCCTCAGCATAATTTGTCCTGCCGGGCTCTCACAAATGTGAGCCTTGATAATTTTTTCAAAGACTTTGCCAAGGATGGAGGTGAGACTGACCGGCCTATAGTTGCCCGGGTCCTCCTTCCTCCCCTTCTTGAAAATGGGGACCACGTTAGCCCTTTTCCAATCCTCTGGGACTTGGCCCATGCGCCACGAGCATTCAAATATTCCCGCCAGTGGCTCTGCAATGATGTCGGCCAGTGCCTTCAGCACCCTCAGACGGAGCCCATCCGGGCCTGCCGACTTAAAGGCATCCAGTTCTTCCAAGTGACTCTGCACCACCTCAGGATTTACACATGGCAGTCTGGCGCCTTGCTGCTGCCTCTCCACAACCCCAGTGAGAGACTTGTCGTGCCCCTCTCTTAGGAACACTGAGGCAAAGAACTCGTTGAGGAGTTCAGCCTTGTCCCCCCGTCCGTCACCAATTGTTTCTGCCCATTTAGCAGGGGTCCTATTCCTCCCTGGGCCTTCCTTTTACTCCCTATATAGCTAAAGAACAATTTTTTGTTATGCTTTCCTTGGGATGCCATCCTCAGCTCCATGGTAGCTTTGGCCCGTCTAACTGCCTCGCTACAAGCACGAGCAGAGGAGGTATACTCCTCTTGAGTAATCTCTCCCTGTTTCCACTTTTTATGTGCTCCCCTTTTAGCCCGTAGGCTGCTCTGGATTTCTCTGGTCAGCCAAGAAAGCCTCTTGGCCCCTTTCCCCGCATCAGGATCATCTCCCTCTGTGCCCGAAGGATCATTTCCTTAAGGCACAGCCACTCAGGTGCCACTCAGGCCTCCCCATGGCTCAGCTTTGCTTGTCCACCCATGGGGCTGGGGAAGCATGACACCTTTGGGACGTTTTCAACATGGAAAGGTAGGACACATGCCAGTTTCCTCCCCTGACCCAGCCCATAAGCAGCACGGCCAAAGCACTACAGAGCGGGGTGGAGGTGGGCTGCCTACTAAAGGCCCAGGGCTCTCCTCTCCTCTGGCCATGCCACCAAGGGAGGTGGCAGGGGTGGGATAGCAGGGATGGAGGCAGGCATGTGTCCCTCCTTTCCATTTGGAAAAAGTGGTCACCTCAGATCCACTCCAGCCTGTATGGGGCCTGGTGGGCTGTGGGAGGGGGAGCCCAGGCACCTAGTTTTCATCCCAGCCTTGGGAGGGTTTGGGGACTGTAAGGGATGGTCATGGTAGCCCAGACAAATGGCTCCCCTCCTGGGCTCTGGTAGGGAGCCAGGGTCTGTCAGAGCACAGAGGGTGTTGGGGTCTGCATGTATAGAGGTGTGTGTGCAATAAGGGAGGGAAAGAGGTGGGTGGGTGGGTGTGTGTGTGCATGCACAAGGATGAAGGGACAGATTAACTCAAAATACCTTGAGTCCTACGACCATGGGCTTATCACCCTTTTAAGACATGACCTTCCTACATAAAAATCCTAAATTCTGGCTGAATTCCAAGTTTTCTACTTTCATCGGTTCATCCAGAGAGCCTCTGGAGGCTCATGTCTTGTGCTTGTTCCAAAATGCTGCTGGAGCCAGACAGACAAAGAACTCCTCCCCCCTTAGGAATGTTTCCAGCCCAGTCACCTAGGTGACCAGGTTAAAACCAAACAGCACACAAGTGAAAGAGGAGGGGTGTGTGAACTGACCCAAGCAAGGGCAGACTGAGGGGGATTTCTTTACATGGAGGTCTGTGTGCATGTGTGCAGGTGTGCAATGAGGAAGTGTGTGTGTGCACGTGCAGTGAGGAAAAGAGAAAGTGTGTGTGCATGCAATGAGGGAGGGAGGGAGACTACAATGAGGGACAGTGTGTCTGCACACAGTGAGGGATACAGGGAGAGTGTGTGTGTGTCTGTTTGTAAGGCAAGTCTCACACACACACCACATTACACACATGCACACACCTCCCTTTGCACTGCCATACATGCAGACCCCTCACACCTACAACCTGTCACACAAGCCACCCACCCTTCCCCTTCACACACACCACAACCCTCCCCAGCCACGCTCCTCCCAGTCCCCTACACACCCCATACACATCTACCCCCCACATATCCACACACCTACATGGCTCCCTCACCCCATACCTATCCACTGCCCCACAAACCCCCCCACTCCACATACCCACAGACCCCACAAACCTATACCCCCCACAACATAGAAGAGGAAGACTTCATTTTAAGCTACTGTGCCATCACCTCTGTGTACACTACACAAATGCATGGAAATCAGGACAAAAATATTTTTTGACAACAAATTAATGAATGTTGTAGATGTTCACTTTTTAGATTAGGTTGCAGATACAGATGGGCCTGGACAGGCTCGACAGCTGGGCAGTCCAGAGTCAGATGAAGTTTAACACTTCTAAGTGTCAGGTACTCCTATTTGGGGCCAAACAACTCTCAACATACTTACAGGGTCGGTGGTAACAGCTTGACTTGCACCACGGCTGAAAGGGACCTAGGGGTAATGATTGACCATCATATGAATATGAGCCATCAGTGCGAGGCGGTGGTCAGCAGGGCAAACACCATACTGGCATGCATCAACCAATGCATCTCATGTAAAACTAAGGAAGCAATACTCCCGCTGTACTCAGCACTGGTGAGACCGCAGTTGGAGTACTGTGTCCAGTTCCGAGCGCTGCACTTCAATAGGGGCGTGGAAAAACTTGAGAAGGTCCAGAGATGAGCTTGGAACAGATGAGCACATCAGGAGCTCGGTGAACAACTCTTCACTAAGGCACCCCCAGGGAAGACCAGGACCAATGGATACAAACTCCTGGAAAACCTCTTCAGGATTAATCCCAGGAAAAACTCATTCACAGTCAGCGTCCAGATTCTGGAATAAACTCCCTGCAGAGGTGGTGCAGTCACATGGAGGTCACCTACTCTGGAGGTTTACAAGCTGAAATAATTTCCCAGTCCTGTGGTGAATTGTGGGGGTTGATTAGCGTGGAATCCATTACAGAGAATGGGATGAAGGGATGGGGGGTTGGGAGCAGCTGGCACTGCGTGGTGAAGAGTTCTGACGAGGGGCTGAGAAGCAAAACCTGCCAAACTGGGCTCACGCAGTGGCAGTATCAGCTTCTTGCAGACCCCAATGTGCACGTGCAGGCTTGGGAGTGGGGTTATGTGGTGGGAAGGAAAGGCAAGGTCAGGGTGGAAGGCAGGGAGCACCTCCCCAGCAATCAATGTCCTCCTTCCTGCAACTCTGGAGCCTCACATACAAGAACCCTGGGACCAGGTGGGGAGGACAGAGCTGGGAGTCATCCCAAGACAGGCCCAAGGCGTTATTTAGAGCGAGTTGCATAAGGGAGTGAACCCTATTGTGAAGGCACTTCTACTCCCCTTGGGAACACTGCCTGCTTTTAGAGAATGATGGGGATGGCACAGCTCCACGTCTGATTTAAAGATTGCCTTCTTACAAGTTCCCCAAGCATCCGGGTTGGCCTCTGCATGAGGCGTTTCTTTTAAACCCCTCCCCTCATCAAACTTTGGGGACCAGCCTCTGCGTCCTTGGGGTTCTGCAGGACCCTAAATGGGTCGAATGATGGGTGAACTCCTGCTGCAGTCCACCAGCATGAGGCTCCTTGCCTGGATGAAGACACTGGTGGGGGCTGAGCAGGTATACATCCCCAAACCCTTCCAGCATTGCTGGAAGAATTATGGATACTCCTGGATATGGATACATTGGTACTTGGTCAGTGTGGAGGAGTGAGGGGAGCACTTCCCACACACCGAGTATCAATGTGGTTTCTTCTCTGTGTGGATAAGCTGGTGCCGGGCCACCTGGAAGGAGAAGGTGAAGCTCTTCCCACATTCCGAGCATCGATGTGGCTTCTCCCCTGTGTGGATACGATGGTGCCGGGCCAGGTCAGAGGAGCGAGCGAAACACTTCCCACACTCTGAGCACTGATGTGGCTTCTCCCCTGTGTGGACGAGCTGGTGCTCAGACAGGTGGGAGGACTGGATGAAGCTCTTCCCACACTTCAAGCATCGATGTGGCTTCTCTCCTGTGTGGATACGCTGGTGCTTAGCCACGCTGGAGGAGTAAATGAAGCTCTTCCCACACTCCGAGCACTGATGCGGCTTCTCTCCTGTGTGGACGAGCTGGTGCTTAGCCAGGCTGGAGGACAGAGTGAAGCTCTTCCCACACTCCGAGCACTGATGTGGCTTCTCTCCTGTGTGGACGAGCTGGTGCTTAGCCAGGCTGGAGGAGACAGTGAAGCTCTTCCCACACTCTGAGCACTGATGTGGCTTCTCCCCTTTATGGATAAGCTGGTGCTGGGCCAGGTAGGAGGAGCGAGCGAAGCTCTTCCCACACTCCACACAGTGATGTGGCTTCTCCCCCGTATGGATAAGCTGGTGCTGGGCCAGCCTGGAGGAGCGAGAGAAGCTCTTACCACACTCCAAGCACTGATGTGGCTTCTCTCCTGTGTGCATACGCTGGTGCTGAACCAGGGTGGAGGACTGAGTGAACCTTTTACCACACTCCAAGCACTGATAAGGCTTCTCCCCTGTGTGGATACGTTGGTGCTTAGCCAGGCTGGAGAAGAGAGTGAAGCTCTTCCCACACTCCGAGCACTGATGTGGCTTCTCCTCCATGTGCACAGGCTGGTGCTGGGCCAGCTGGGAGGATTGGGTGAAGCATTTCCCACACTCCAAGCACTGATACGGCTTTTCTCCTGTGTGGATACGCTGGTGCTGAACCAGGCTGAAGGAGTGAGCGAACCTCTTACCACACTGTAAGCACTGATAGGGCTTTTCCCCTGTGTGGATATGTTGGTGCTTAGTCAGACTGGAGGAGAGTGTGAAGCTCTTACTACACTCTGAGCACTGATGTGGCTTCTCTCCCATATGAATGAGCTGGTGCTGGGCCAGGCTGGAGGACAGAGTGAAGCTCTTTCCACACTCCGAGCACTGATGTGGTTTCTTCTCTGTGTGGAGAAGCTGGTGCCGGGCCAGGTTGGAGGACTGGGTGAAGCTCTTCCCGCACTCTGAGCACTGATGTGCCTTGTCCCCGGTGTGGATGCGCTGGTGCTGGGCCAGGTTAGAAGAACGGGTGAAGCTCTTCCCACACACGGAGCACTGATGTGGCTTCTCCCCTGTGTGGATACGATAGTGCCGAGCCAGGTTAGAGGATCGGGTGAAGCTCTTCCCACACTCTGAGCACTGATGTGGCTTCTCTCCTGTGTGGATGAGGTGGTGTCGGGCCAGGTCACAGGCCTGAGTGAAGCTCTTCCCACACTCTGAGCACTCATGTGGCTTCTCCCTTCTGTGCATGCACTGGTGCCTGACCAGGTTGGAGAGCTTGAACCTTTTCCCACACTTGGTACCGCGGTGCTGCCCACACTGGTGCTGGGACAGGTCTTGCCAGCAGATGAAGTTCTTCCTGCACTCAGTGCAGCGGTGTGTCTTCCTGCCCAGGTGGATGCGTCGGTACTGAGACAGGGAGAAAAAATGAGTGAAGGTCTTACCATACATTACATAGTAGTAGTGACTTTTCCCCGCTGTGGTACACAACCAGGGTTGAGAGGCAGGTAAAGGTTTTCCTGACCTTGGAGCAGGGCTGGGCTCTGCCCCTGTGCTTGGCAGTCAGCGCCTGCTTCCCTCTGACACCCTCCCCACTGCCTTGGCTGGGATGCAGTGCCTGTTTCCAGTGGATCTACACGTATCTTTCCCTACACCCAGGGCTCTTTCGGGGTTCTGCCTCTTCTCCATTCTCACACCCAAATGGAGATGGTACCTGGTTCACGGCTACATTTTTCATCTGCTTCTGGGGTCTCCCCTGACTCTTGGGCCAGTGCTCCTCCTCAGGTCTCAGGGAGTCCATCTCACCCAAACTCTCAGGGAAAGTCCATGGTGACTCCGGATCCGCAGGCCCTTCCACAGGAGTTTCCTCCTTAGCTTCTCTGAGGAGCCAGGCACTTCCTGTGTGGGGAAGAAAAACACCAGATTAGTCCCTGTGCTGCTGGCAAGGGGCAAACATTGCTATTCCTTCTGCATGGATGGGCCTGAGCAGGCCTGGACCTTGGCCCTTGCGTTCCCTCAAGAAATCAAGGTCTTCCTTCCAAAACTCAAAGTGCATGGAGTGAGGAAAAGGCAGGTCCTTGCGTTGAGCTAATGTTCCCTACTCAGGGGAGTTCAGAGTCAGACTCTCAAGGTTTCTGTCCCAGCTGCCAGCCCCATCACCTCAGACCCTGCTGAGACAAGGACACGTGGATAGGCATGCACCAATAAAGATTTTTTGAGTTGATACCAATGGCCGATTAACAAGCCATATCGGGTGATAGCAATCCAACTGCCAATATGCAGCCTGGCAGCTTGGAAAGCAGTGTCCAGCTGATAAGTCTGCTGGGAGGCAGGGGTGGCCGGGGGGGCAGATCAAGGCCCCCATGGTGAGGGAGGGAGGGAGTAGGGGTTGGGGCTGGGGAGGCGCTGCCCAGATGGGGTAGAGTGGAGCAGGGTGCAGGATGAAGTCATGGCTTGTCCCCGGGTGGTGTAGCTCCTGCGACTGCGCACACTCTGAGGGAGGCATGTGGGGCATGTGTCCCCTGGACCTGCGGCTGTGGCTCTCTCTTCTAAAAGGAGCAGGGCTGAATTTCCTGCCTCCTTCCAAGGCAAGGTCTGGTGCAGGGAATGAGCCCACGAAGCTTTCCTCTGCTGACAAGTCCCAGCTGGCCTGTATGGCACAGGAGTCTGAACCGGATGGAAGGCCTTGCCATGATCCTGAACCTGGACCCTGTGCTGAGTCTGAGGCTTTGTGATGCTCAGGCCCCCAGAGCAGAAACAGGAAGGGGGCAATTCTGGTGCAAAACGTGGGGGATTTCCTTCCTCCCACAACATGAGAGCTTTGGAAGCCCTTCCGCACCACAGAGCCACTTAATGCAGCCTGAGACCGTGATGAAACACTTCCTGGGGTCCAGGTCAACCTGACCAAGAGAAGCCAGGGAGAGTCCCAGCTTTTCTCTTGTCCAACAGGAATGGTTAAACAGAGCTTCCATACATCATCTCGTTTTCCAGGGGGGACTACAAATCTCATCATGTTCTGGGGGAGGGTGTTAGAAAGGTAGGGCTACCTGGGCCCGGGAATGAACTCTTACATTACTGAGTGCAGATGCACATTTAAGATCATGGTATTCCTGGGAAACCAGATCTGGGCCTATAAATTGAGAGCAAACTGGATTGTCTCCTAAGACCTGTAATTATGGGGAGAAGAAAGGAAAAGTTGCTTGTCTCCATATTGTTAGATATTCAGGAAGGGGGAACAACACCTGCCTGGACACGGTACAGTATAATGTACTGTATTTCAGGTCAGGACCCTGCAATGGCAGCACAGGGCATGTCAGCAGTTCCCAGGCTGCCCTGGCACTCTGGGCATGGAGCATTTCAGAGAGGGGAATTGGGTGGAGGGGACAGCCACAACTCACCTGGCAGCAGCTCCTCTGACCTGGACATTTCCCCACCATCCTCATCATCACAGACCCACAGCTCCACCAGTCCTCGCTGGATGCGGCAGATTAAGTCGGGTGTGGGACCTTGATGTCCTGTTTGGGACAGTGGTTAAAGAGCATTTGTGACTGGGTACTGGATGCAGAATAACTAACCGGGATTTGGGGAATGGATCCAATGAACTCAACGTTTCACTGAGGAAGAAGCATTTATAGTGAAAGGGAAGGCACTGCAGGGAGAAATCTTGAAGAGATAATGGTTCTTGTCACGCAGGTACTGGAGGAATGGTCATAGGAAACAAAGCCCAACCACTCCCTGGTATAGAAAGGGTATCGAACTGAGTCACCAAGGATAGGCATGGAGATACAGTGATCCGTGTTGTACTAGGGAGCAGAAAGATAAAGCTTTTCCAATTTCTAAGGTACAAAATGAAGAGACATTAGACACATTTATGGATGGATATCATTTATCTTACCAGTGCAACTCCAGTTAAAGGAATGAAAATGAGCTTATTCTCAGTGAAGGTTTAAAGTGAGGACCTGTAGCAGTGAAAAGCATCCATGACAGGTAGCTGAAAATGAAACTGTTTTCTGGGAGCCAGGATAAATCAGCATCGCCAGGGCACAGGAAAAGATGGTTTTATAACAATGGGAGTTGCAATCCAGCATCCCATCCAATGGAAGGATCATCCAGGAATGGAGATGAGTCCACAGGCTGGCACATAGGGCCAGGTGTACAGCAAAGTTCATCAGTCATGGAAATGACAAAAAGAAAGTGAAAAGACACACACTTCATAGCATGTGAAAGCCCATAATGTAGAAATGGTCTATGTGGCCTGTGTTGAGCTACAGAAGGCATTTGAGCACTCCCCTAAGGAAATCCTCTGGGGGAAGCAGTGGGGAAAGAAAGCATCAGAAAAACAAACTGTCCTAGGAAAAGGTAAGTACCTCAAGTCTGCACACAAGCAAGAAGAAGCCCCTGTATTAGATATCCTCTGGAAATGAAAAATGGTTTTCACAAGGCCCTGCACACCCCACTTCTTATCACAGTGATGGGTGTCTGATCTGCAGAAGGATTTTAGGAGAAGGAGAAGAAAACTTCTGAGAATGGCAGAGCAAGCTTGAGAGCACAGGTCTTAATGTATGTACAGCAAAGCCAGAGTCTCTGGTATATGAAGAGGAAGATATTAGGGAGGAATGCGGACAGAAACTTCCCGTGATCCCATGGTAGAAGTACCTAAGTTACATCACATGTACATCTGTCACTAGAGGAAGAGTTCAGGAAATGCATCATCCGCATGTTGTAGCAGCAGAGGAGATTAACTTCCAGTAACTTGTACTGGGTCATAACCAAAGGAGGAGAGAAAGGATTTAGATAGTACTACAGGTGCCATACATTGGTCCCATATCGGATTGGCACTATCATCGGGAAAATTGAGGATCGGCAATTGGCTTTTTTTTGCCCGATGTGGCCGTTAATGTCTGAGAAATGGCTGGTGCACATGCACAACCGCAGCAGGCACGTGGCCAGGAGTGCAGCTTGGGGGCTTGGAGAGCAGCGTTAGCTGGTAAGTCTGTTGTGGGGGAAGGGGCAGGGGGAGGGAAGGGTAATGGGGGGGTGGGGAAGAGTGAGGCCCCCTTGGTGAGGAAGGGAGCGGGGCTGGGGCAGCACTGCTCGGCTGGGTGGTGGGTGGCTGGTGGTTGGGTGTGGGATGGAGCTGTAAGCAGCTTGTCCAGAGGAGGTGGCTCCTGCCCCTCCGATCACCCCAGGAGGCATGGGGGGCATGTGCCCCCAGGTCTGTGTGGGGCAGGGTGGGGTGCCGATGTGCTGGGGCGGCATTGGGGTCTTCCCATCAGGGAGGACTGGGCCAGGCTGCACTTAGGGCGGATGGTGGCGGTGCTTAGAGCAGGGTTATGGGGGAGGGGGGACTGTACTGCTACAGCAAGTTTTGTTGTGGCTGCAGCCCCCCCCATAGCTGCCTTCCCAGTGCTGCTGCCGCCTGCCCTGAGTGCAGTACGGCCCTGCTCCTGCCAGGAAGACCCTGGCGCCACTTCCAGTCCCACCCCGCAGTGGCAGTGTGCCCAGGCTCAAGCATATCTGGGGGCACATGCCCCCCATGCCCTCCTGGGGTGTGTGCAGTGGCAGGAGCCACCACCTCCCACACCCCCCAGACGAGCCACTTGCAGCTCTGTCCTGCACCCTACCATGCCCCGGCTGAGCAACGCCTGCCCCAGCCCCACTCCCTCCCTCACCGCATGGGCCTCGATCTGCCCCCTGCATGCCCCTTTCTTCCTCCCACCCCTTCCCTTCCATCAGACTTACCAGCCCAATGCTTGATTCCAACCTGCCTGGCTGCATATTGGAATCGGATCTGAATTGGCTGATATGGCTCCTTAAAAACTGGCCATTAGTCTTGGCCCAAAAAAATCTCTATTGGTGCAAACCTAGATAGTGCAGAACTGAGCATACTATGGCTGTTAAATGTGTTTGGAAAGGACACATTAGTGAAGGAGAAAATTAGAAATATTCCCCAAGGAAGAGCGGTTAGTGAGTTGATGTACAACTTCACAGATTTCATAGATTTCTAGGGTCAGAAGGGACTTATTAGATCATTGACTCTGATCCCCTGCTCTGGGCAGGAATGAGCGCTGGGGTCAAGTAATCCCAGCCAGGTGCTTTTCTAATCTCCTCTTGAACACCTCCAAGGTAGGGGGAAGCACCACCTCCCTTGGAAGCCCGTTCCATGTTTTGGCAACCCTCACCATAAAGAATTTCTTTCTGATGTCCAATCTAAATCTACTCTCCTTCAGTTTATGGCCATTGTTTCTAGTAAGCCCGAGGGGAACCCTGGTAAACAGAGTATCTCCTATTCCCTGCTGACCCCACTGATGAGTTTGCAGGCAGCCGCAAGATCACCTCTCAGCCTTCTCTTGTGGAGGCTGAAGAGACTCAGGTCCCTCAATCTGTCTTCATAGGATCTTACCTGCAGACCCTCAACCATATAAGTAGCCCTCCTCTGAACCTTTTCTAAGTTATCCACATCCCTCTTGAAGTGCAGCACCCAAAACTGGATGCAGTGCTCCAGCTGCAGCCTTACTAATGCCACATAGAGGGGCAGTATCACCTCCCTAGACCTGCTCGTGATGCACCTACTAATGCAGGAAAGAGTGCGGTTAGCCTTACTTATCACCTCATCACATTGGTGACTCACGTGCAATTTTGCATCAACTACAACTCCGAGATCTCTTTCTGCTGCTGTGCTACATGGAACGGTACTTCCCAGTCTATAGATGTACTCGTGATTGTTTCTCCCCTGGGGCAGAACTTTGCACTTATCTTTGTTAAATTGCATCCTATTCTGATCCACGCACCTCCCCAGCCTGTCCAAATCCACCTGAATTCATTCCCTACCCTCTAGTGTGTTTACTATATGCCATAGTTTGATGTTGTCTGCGGATTTGGACAGACTGCTTTCTACGTTCCAAATCACTGATGAAGATACCGAACATTACTGGTCCAAGTACAGAGCCTTGGGGGACACCACTGCCCACATCTCTCCAGGTGGAGACTGACCCATCCACCACCACTCTCTGGGTGCATCCTATAAGCCAGTTTTCCACCCACCTGACCGTGAAAAAATTTGCATCACAATTACTTAGTTTACTTGTAAGAATTGGGTGTGACAGGAAAACAGACCTTATGATGAGCGCCTGAGAGCCATGGGACTCTTCAGCCTGGAAAAGCGCAGGCTCAGGGAGGACCTGGTGACTGCCTATAAGTTTATCGGGGTGTTCACCAGGATGTGGGGGAACGTCTGTTCACCAGAGCACCCCAAGGGATGACAAGGTCAAATGGTCACAAACTCCTTCGGGACCATTTCCGGCTGGACATAAGAAGAACTTCTTTATAGTCCGAGCCCCCAAGGTCTGGAATAGACTGCTGTCGGAGGTGGTTCAAGAACCCACTTTGAACGCCTTCAAGAGAAATGTGGATGTTTATTTTGCTGGGATCCTATGACCCCTGCTGACTTCCTGCCCCTGCGGCAGGGGGCTGGACTCGATGATCTTCCGAGGTCCCTTCCAGCCGTAATGTCTATGAAATCTATGAAATGTGATCCTTATGATTTTTTCTAAGGTCTATCAGAACCAAGTAGTTGTATGCCTATGGCACAGTGGAACATTCCTTTGGTTTGATCCTTAGAGGAATCTCCCGCCATAGTGGAAGATCCCACTGTCAATCATTCTGAATGCTATGGCACAGTGGAAAATTCCGCTGGTGGCAGTAACTAGGTCACGGTGAAAAATTCCGCTGTCAGAACCCAGTAACTATGGCACAGTAGTGGAAAATTACAGCTTAGAAAAAGTTCCCGCCAACTTTATGCAAATACGCACACCACCATTGGCCGGTTCCAAATTATTCATATTTGGCAACTAGCGATTGGCTTGTTAGTCATATAAAAATTAGAGCAGTTTCCGCCCACGTTGGAGAACTCGGAGAACTCCGCACATTTCTCGGAGTTTGGAGAACTCCGCATACACCTTGGAGTTGGAGAACTCCGTGCTTTTCTCGGAGTGAACCTGGCGGACTGATCACCCACCAGTGACTCCCCGTCCTCGACCCTCCTGACGTACCCCAACCCCGGTACCGCAGTAAGCCGATTACGGGAACTTCGTCCCGGTTCTCTCGCGCTTTTAAGAGAGTCTTTGTAACTCGTTTGTAATTGCAACTAAGCCAGTCAACTCTGCCTGCGCCCATACATCAGTGGCATAAGTAAACAATCTATATGTTACCAATATGCATCTGTGCCTAATTCCACTCCATCGGTCAAAAGTACCCGCCTGCCGTTTTGGGCTACTGGCCACAGCCCGGCCTACCACTCGACTGCCACAAGGTCTTGCCAAGAAGAGAGGTGAGGCTAACCGGCCTATAATTACCCAGGTCCTCCTTCCTCTCCTTCATAAAAACAGGGACCACAATGGCCCTTTTCCAGTCTTCTGGGACCTGTCCTGAGTGCCACAAGTGTTCAAAAAGTTGTACCAGCGGTTTTGTTATGACACTGGCCAATTCCTTTAGTACCCTTGGATGAAGATCACTGGGGCCTTGTGACTTAAGTATGTCCAACCCCTCCAAGTGCCCCTTCACCGTGTCAGCACTAACCGTTGGTGGACTGGTATCTCCCTCAACCTACACTAAAGTCTCACTGGGAGGTGTGTTTGCATCCGTGTCAGGGAACACAGATGCAATGAAATTGTTTAAGAGCTCAGCTTTGCCATCCTACCTGTTATGAGATGCCCCAGTCCATCCTGTAGCGGCCCTATGTTACCCTGAGCCTTCTTTTTGCTCCCTATGTATTTAAAGAAGGATTTTTTGTTACCCTTAATCTTTACTGACAGCCTGAGTTCTGTTTCTGCTTTGGCCTTCCTCACTGCTTCCCTGCAAGCGCGGCCAAGCACGTATACTCCTCCTTGGTGGCTGCCCCCTGGTTCCATAGCCCGTATGCCTCTCTTTTTCCCTGTAGGCTCTCCTGGATTTCCCTGCTTAGCAATGAATTGAAGATGATATGAACATCGAGAGAAGAGGAAGGGAAATCATGTTGTCAAGAAACTGCTGGATATGGAAGCACCACCACTTACAAGAATGGGGAAGACACTAGTGAAGGTGGCCAAATGAAATGAAGGAGGATCTATCAATATGGTATGTGAGAGAGGTCAGAGCAGTGGGGAGGAAATGGATTGAAACCACCTTCAAAGGTGTGTGAGGATGAGACTGCTGAAAAACAGGAAGAAGACAATAAACTTCAGAGTTCACATAGCTCCAGGGAGAAGCAAGAACCAGCACTTTACCCAGGGAGACGAGGGCTTGGAAATTCCTCAGCATCTGGTCCCGGTAAAGCACCTTGTCCTCATCGTCCAGCAGCTCCCACTCCTTCCGTGTGAAGTACACAGCCACGTCCTGAAACACCTCCTGGAGCTGCAGTCACAAACATTACACCATCAGTGTCTCCTCTTCCAGCTGCTTCCAGCCCCCACAGCCCTGTTTGCAATCACTCGGTACTACAACTAATTGCAGGCTTTGTCATGACAGGTAGGGGTACAATATTTCCCAGTCTTCAGCTGACATGAGATGTGGATGCAGCTGCGCACATAGGAGTCCACGTGTCAGCTTTAGCCTAGCTCATCACATTTTATTTGCTTGGTCCTTTGAGGCAGCCTGGGCAGCACTTTTAAGGCAGAGAGCCCCGGCTGCACGCACTCTGACAAGGCCTGCCCATGCCAGCACCCCCCTGGATACCTGCACTTGGAAGGCTGCTGCTGCTAATGCAGCTTGGTGTGTTTGCAGCCTCCAACACCACAAGCTTGATGCTCTTTGGGTCTCTCTGCACCCCAAATTCTTTACACCACCCCTGGCTCTTCCTGCACTCTGCCCCAGCTGTACTCTCACCCCCAGCTGAACGTAGTGCCTTGCTTACCTCCAAGCTCTCCCCCTGCTTCGGAGGTTTGCTCTGCCGCCTCTGCACTTGGCCTGGCTCAGGTGTCAGGGAGCCTCTCTCCTCCCGACATCCTCGGGAAGTCCTCTGCAGCTCCAGGTTTACAGGTCCCTCCTCAGGAGGCTGCTGCTCAGCTCTGCTCAGAGTCCCAGCACCTGTGGGGTGGGGAAAAGATGCTCAGGTGAGCCCTGGTGCTGCTGGCACGGGGAAAGTCCTGCTAGTTTCCTGTACTGGCCTGGGACAAAGGCAGTCGGAGGCTTCAGTGTGTGGAAAAGCGGGGAGGTGGAAGAATCCAAGTCCCACAGGTATGGCTAACAGACCTCCACAGGCACGAAGCTGGAGATGAGCCCCAATAAGTCTATCCCAGTGCAGGGTGGTGATCACAGCACCATGACAGAGCCTGAACGAATATCACTGCCTGGGAAAGAAGCTCGAGGGATGTAGGGACTGTATCAGATCGACACGTGAAGGGCAGGGGGAGGGGAAATGCAAAGGTCCTTCTTCTCCAGGGAAAACAAGAACAGGCACTATGTTGGAGCACTGACCCCACCAAAATGTCCTGGCAGACAGGCGGATGGTGCCTCCTGCTGCTGGAAAGGGTAGAGCTACCGCTCCTTACCTGCTCCTTGGGCAGGGCCTTGTCTGGCCTTGTACCTGAACTAGCCAGAGGCCACTGGGGAGTCCCATTTCCCCGTCACCCACACCAGCCCCTTATTGGGCACAGAGGGCTCACGGGGGCGTGAGAAAGGGGTGAGTAAAGGACTGATCCTTAGAACAGCAATCAGGGTGAATACAAATGAATGATGTTTTTAAAGGATTTTTTTTATTTAAATGAGACTTTATACATGTAATAGTATATTTTTAATATTTTAAAGATGCTTATTTAAAAAGAATAAACTTATATAAAAGATAGTATCAAAAGTCTTGCTAAAATCAAGGTACGCCACATCCACATCTCCCCATATCCACAGAGCCAGTCACCTCACCATAGAAGGCAATAAGGTTGAGCTTTAACGTATCTTAAATTAAAATGGTCTCCTACAACATTATCACAGGCAAGCTAAGGAAGTACAGGCTGGATGAATGGACTGTAAGGCGGATAGAAAACTGGCTGGAGCACTGGGCTCAGAGGGTAGTAATCAATGGCTCAAAGTCTACTTGGCAGCCAGTATCAAGTGGAGTGCCCCAGGGGTTGGCCCTGGGGCTATTTTTGTTCAATGTCTTCATCAACATCCTGGAAGATGGGATGCAGTGCACCCTCCACAAGTTTGCAGATGACACCAAGCTGAGGGGAGTAGTAGATACACTGGAGGTAGGACTAGGATTCAAAGGGACCTCGACAAATTGGAGGATTGGGGCAAAAAGAAATGTCATGTGGTTCAACAAGGACAAGTGCAAAGTCCTGCACTTAGGACAGAACATCCCATGCACTGGTACAGGCTGGGGCTGACTGACAGGGCAGCGCTCTCCTGGAAAGGACCTGGGGGTGACAGGGGACAATAAGCTGGATCTGAGCCAACAGTGTGTCCTTGTTGCCAAGAAGGTTAATGGCATCCTGGGCTGCATTGGTAGGTGTGTTGCCGGTAGGTCAAGGGAAGCGATTCTTCCCCTCTATTCAGCACTGGTGAGGCCACATCTGGAGTCCTGTGTCCAGTTTTAGGCCCCCACGACAGAAAGGATGTAGACACAATGGGGAGAGTCCATCAGAGGGTAATGAAAATGGTGAGGGGGCTAAGGGACAGGACTTATGAGGAGAGACTGAGGGAAGTGATCTTATTTAGTCAAGAGAAGACTGAGGGGGGGATTTGATAGCAGCCTTCAACTACCTGAAAGGGGTTTGAAAGAGGATGGAGCTGGGCTGTTCTCAGTGGGGGCAGATGACAGAACAAGGAGTAATGGGCTCCAGTTGCAGCAAGGGAAGTTGAGGTTAGATATTACGAAGAGCTTTCTCATGAGGTAGGTGGTGAGGCACTGGAACAGGTTACCCAGGGAGGTGGTGGAGTCTCCATCCTTAGAAGTTTTGAAGACCCGGTTTACAAAGCCTTGCTGAGATGATGCAGTTGGGGCTGGTTCTGCTTTGAGCAGGGGTTGGACTAGATGTGACCTCCTGAGGTCCCTTCCAGCCCTCATTTTCTATGATCCAAAGACATCACAATGGGCTAGGAATTATAACATCTAATTATATACTACACAATACAACATAATCATGTAAGCTCTTTAGAAAAGTTGTATAAATAGGTCACAACAGGCAATGAACTATGTTAATGGCCCCATGTTATGGGGTTCCCAGAGGCTCCTCTATCCATTTGTAAGTGTTAAAGAAACAGCTCTACCCAATGGGACTCAGTGCTCAGTCTAGAAGATCCCATTAAGCATCATGTGATGCTGAGTTTCAGTTCCCAGGCCGTGGACTTGAGTCTCCAGAGGCAACATCCTTGTTAACAGCAGTCTATGGGGATCAGACAGAACAGATGTGATTACCTACCCATCAGCCCTCTTGTCTCTCTGCAAGTTTGTGTACACAGAGTCAAGTCCTTACCTCTATACATTTTCAAGAAGTTAAATGAGTAGAGGATATCAAACAACAAGAATGCACTTTCTGCAAAAAAATAGTGATTAAATCAAGACTTCCTGACCAGTGATTAAAATCATGATTTAAATCAATTCCACCCTGACAATGATTAGATCATTGATTGTTGCCTCGGCAGTAGGAAAGGGCCCAAGCAAGATAAAGCCTCTTTGTGCTGGGAGCAGTTATGCAAATAGCATAAATACCAGTTTGATGTGAAGTAAACAACACAGGCATAGACTTTTGCCTGCTGCTTTTCACCTTGTGTATTTTCTTGAGTTTTGCATTGCCTTAAGAGAGAGAGGCTGCAACTAGATTTAGACAGACTACAAAAGTGGACAGATGAGAACAGGATGGGGTTCAACGGAGACAAGTGCAGGGTGCTGCACCTGGGGAGAAGGACTCCACAGCACACATACAGGCTGGGGAGTTCTCCTCTTGAAAGCACAGAGGTGGAAAGGGATCTTGGAGTCATCATTGACTCCAAGATGAACATGAGCCGCCAATGCCAGACCGCAGCCAGCAAGGCCAGCCAGACCTTGTCGTGCATCCAAAGGTGCATCTCAAGCCGGTCCAGAGAGGTGATCCTCCCCCTCTATGCAACTTTGGTCAGACCGCAGTTGGAGTACTGCGTCCAGTTCTGGGCTCCGCACTTCAAAAGGGATGTGGCCAGCACGGAGAGGGTCCAGAGGGGGCCACCCGGTTGGTGAGAGGGCAGCAGGACAGGCCCTACGAGGAGAGGCTGAGGGACCTGAACCCGTACAGCCTCAGCAAGAGGAGGCTGAGGGGGACCTGGTGGTGTAGCAGAAAGCCCCCTTTTCCTCTTGCCTGCATTTACTCCCCCCTCTTTGGATATGTTTCTCTTTTTCTACCTTTTCTTCCTTCCTCTCTCTTTCACTTTAAGATAAGGAATTGTATTTTAAAATGTGTATGTGTGCATTTTGTATCTCCCCTTGTAGTTTGGTATTTTTATCTATTTGTGCGCCATGGCATTTGTAGCTTATATTTTATATTCCTCACCTTTCAACTGAATGTGTTTAGTTTCATAAGTAAGTTATACATTGTAACAATGTTAATAAGGGTAGGAATCAAACCGTCCTTCCCTGTATCAGGCTGGCCCCTGAAAGAGCGAGTGAATCAGTGATTGAATGTGTAACACTGTAGCAGCAGACAGCAATTATCACCTGGAAGCTGCAGATCAACCGGAAAAACTCAATAGAAGACAATGTAACAACCGGGACATCTCTAAACGTCACTGATCAAGGGCTAGAAGCCCTGGCCTGACTTAATCAACACCAGAGACCAACTTTTGGGCTGAATATCTCCAGATCGGCCGCTCCCAGAGCCCTATGCAAAATTCATCAATGGACTCCCAAACCTGCACGTACATGCGGATGACCCCTGGGGCTGACAGATGCCGTCCAGTAGCCTCTGAGGGGGGGAAGTCCCATGAGGGTCAATGACCCCTGGATTGGGCAAACCTGAAAACTGGGGAGTCACCAAAGTCTGCCAGGGACAGATAAAAGGCAGTGAAAAGTGACCCTCAGTGGCGCCCTCTTGATCTCCAACTCGACCAGACCTGTCCAGCCAGAAGGACCAGCCGGCGACCCCCTTCTGGAAGATAACACCACGCTGAAAGAAGCCTCAACGACAGACTCCAGCGCTTGTAGGATAGGTATACCTGACTCTGTAGCCTGCTACTGCGTGTGTGTATGTGTGTGCATGTGTGCGGACCAGCAGCAAGGTTTATTATTACAGTGTTTCAATCCGCCTAATAAACTAGAATTTTAAGGATCCCGAGTTGGAGATTTGTAGCCAACAGTGGCTGCCTACAAGCTCATCGGGGGGATCAACAGGAAATAGGCAGAGCCCTTTTCTCCCCAACACCACCTGGGGTGACGAGGAACAATGCTCATAAGCTGATGGAGAATAGGTTTAGGTTAGAGATCAGAAGGCAATATTTTACAGTTAGGGTGGCCAAAATCTGGAACCAACTTCCCAGGGAAGTGGTCCTCACCCCTACCTTGGGCAAATTCAAGAGGCGGTTGGACGATCACCTGTCTGGGGTCTTGTGAACCAGCATCCATTCCTGCCTGTGGCAGGGGGTCAGGCTAGATGATCTGTTCAGGTCCCTCCTGACCCGAGCTACTATGACACTATGAAGAAACTCATTTGTGTTTTGCTCCGTAGCTTGACATATAAGTGCTCTAACTTTGTATGCTGTATGTGTGAGAATGGGTATGTGCGTGTTTGTGGAAAAGGAAAATGTCAGCTGGAGACTGGGTGAAGAATGCAGACAGATAAGAGACCAAAACAAGAATCTGCCCCAGAACAGCAAGAGCACAACGGCAATCGACCTTCAAGCAAGAACACAGCGATAACCCAGCAAAAGCCCAGAGGACTGGGTGAATTGACAAGGGTATAAAAGATGAGGTGAGACGTATCGATTTTGGCTCTTGCTCTGCATGTCATCCTGGGGCATTGGTTCATCTGACGAGATGGACCGCCAGGAGCCTGGCCAGGGCCAGCCCACAATTTTTTGGGCCCCCCTTGCAAGAAATATTTTGGGGCCTCCTTCCCTGAAGAAGCCATTGGCAAGGGAGGGAGGGAGGAAGGGGGGTGGCAAGGAGGAGTAGAAGTAGATGTTATTTAGTCTTTTGTGGATGGTTACAAGAGCAGTCATGTGCGTTTTCTGTGGAGTCTGTAAGGTAAAGGTGCAGTTTATGGCAAGGAAAAGTGTTGTCCAGGAAATGCAGCTTCAGAGAGATCAGAGACAGTTGAGAGGCATGTTACAGATACTTTGGGATCCCGGGTGCCCCAGAGAATAGAGGCAGCAGCGGGCACAAAAGGAGACAGGGTCTGCTACTGGACATCTGCTCAGGCAGTGGCAGAGAATTTATGATTGGAAGTAATCCTGGCTTCTCTAGGAACCGTGAAGAGCCTAGAAGAGATTGTTCTAGGAGAGTAACATCTTGTTTTGGGAAACATCAGGGTACAGCTGTGTAAACAGGTCAGTGCCCAGAGTTACTCTGGGCAGAGGAAGAGTGAGCTTAGACATGTTTTGTTTTTTCTTTAGGGATGCATGGTTTGGGGGTTCCTTTTGGAGGTAGGAAGAGCTTTTCTGAGGGGATTGTCTGCTGTGTAATCTGTCTCAGTCTTTCAGGGTGAACTTTCTCAGTCCTAGAACGAAGCTTGCTGGATGTATTGGTCTGCAAAGTGCAAGGCAAGAAGGGCCACTGATGAGAATGGATTGGGAAGCCTGTAGACCAGAAAGGATATGGTTAAGATCTGGTAAAGGAAAGGAAAGCTGGAAGTTAGGTAAGACCCAGAAGAGAGGGTGTATTCCAGATAGCTGCGAGAGAGAGAGATCTGCTGGAGAAAGTATTGCCATCAGAGTGGAGAGAGAATTGCTAGACGGAGAGACCTGTTGAAGAATGAGAGATTCTTTAGAGGGGGGTTGAGAACAGACTCACAGAGGACAGAGAAGAACTGAGAGTGGGTGCTAAAGAGCAGAGCTCAGCCAGAACTTGAGAGAGCACAGAAAGACAGAGACTCAGTCTGAAGGGTGTGAGGCAGAGTTACTGACTTGGAGTCCAGGAAGGGTTAGATCAGGAGAGAATAGGACCGGATGGGTCCAGTGGCTCTGAAGACAGCAGAGGAGAGAGTGAGATTGCGGGTTTAGGAACGACTGCTTTATAGCAGGAAGAAATATAGCAACCTTGAGAGCGTTGTCACTTGATCTCAGAGAGTGTCTGACGTGGTTAAGTAAAATACCTTTTACTGCTGGTCCCGTAAGAAGTCAGTAGCAAAGAAAATCAACCCGTGTGCTAGAAACTATGTGAGAATGTCTGCAACCATTGGTGACACGCAGGGGGTGCATGTGCACGTCCTGCTACTGGCCACCACAGTCTATGGGTGGTCACTGCTCCCCCCCAATCACCAGTGGCATCTGTGGGTGGTTGCTGACAGCCGATCGGTGCTCGCCCCCAGCCCTCACCACGGCTGCCTGGGTCCCCGTTCACCGCCGCCACACCCCCACTTGCGGGCAGTCGCCAGGCCACCTCAGCCTCTGGGGGCACACGTTGTTTATGTCTGTAAACAGAAGTAGAGACTAAGGAGCCTAATGAGTGAGCAGCTTTGCAGAGACTGTTAAGGTGTTGGTGCAAAACAGAGTGTGAGCAGTGTGGTATGTTTGCTCCGTGTGTGTACTGCAAGGCAGAGAAACTGCTGGAAGTGTAAGTGTCTGCAATCTCATTGGTAAAGGGGGTGAGAAATGTTTTTTTTTTATTTCCCCTTGCTCTACAGGAATAGTGTGAATCTTTTAGAGAGCGAAGTGTTAGCAGCTTGTTAAGAGAAAAAAAGATGGTTCTGAAACCTCAGTGTCAGCTATCAAGGCTTTTACTGTAATTGATAGAGTTAATCAAGACAAATAAGTGAAGGCATTTCTTAAGGCTCAGGCAGAAAACTCATTCTGGCAGGATACAGGAGTGTGTTTTAAATGAGAAATCAACCCCCCCCCCCCCAACACACACACACACACACACACACACACACAAAAAGGTAGTGTAAATATTCACTAGAGGCTGAAATAAACTATCTACTATAAGTTATAATAGATGGTTTAAGTTAGGACATGACAGTATAGTTGTTTAATATGTATAGTTCTCCAACACTGGTCTGTTTTGAGGGCAAACAAGAAAAGCTGAAAACTGACAATAAATTTCAGAGCTTTAAACACAGTAACAACGGTTGTAGCTCCTGGTATAGCAAAATACTCAGAGGTTCCAACAACTGTAGCAGGAGGGGTAAAATGATTTTTAATACTGATTTTGGCTAATATAATATTTTGGTTATTTCCTTAGCAGAAAAGTGCTGGTATAATTTGGAACTGATATTCATGGGAACAATAGTATTGCTTTATTCAAATACCTTAAAGATTTTATAACATCCCAGCAATAAAGATATGGAAAAAGCTTTTTAAATAAAAATTGAAGGGAAAACTGCCCCTCTAAAAGGGAAAAATTATTTTTAAAATGGCAATATGGTTAAAGTGCAACAAGGGTATTGGCATCCTTTGATCTCACTTTTGGGGGAAAAAAATTATAAGGGTCCCAATTCCAATTGCCAAAATGGTGCAATGAACCACTGAAAACAGTAAAATAAATGCAAATAATCCTTGTCACTTATGCATGCATGTATGTACACGTATAAAAGAAAAACGCCCCAAGAATGGTATTAATATGTACACTGCTACTGCACGTCAGCATTGTAAATGTGTAAATATGAATATTTTACTGAAAGTTTTTCTTGGCAGGTTAGTATGTTTTCTTTTGCAGAAACCAGAGAATAAAATTCAATCTAGTAGCAAAAGTGAATAAAAGACTACGAGGCCTCATTACCATCAACAGTGCTTTCTTCACCTAAGCCACAGTCTTATCACCACAGCAAAAATTGTTTTGTCTGTCTGTTTTGTGTTGTTTGTCCGGTTGTGTGGTTTTTGTTTGTTTGGTTGGTTGGTTTTAAGTTGTCAAAAGTTTAAATGCATATGAATATCATAAAGATATAATCAAAATAATTCGTAGTACCTCCTCTAAAAACTGAATTTGTCTGTGGACCACAGACAGGACACTTTTCGTCTAGTTTGGACAGGAAAGTTGTTCTAATCTTTGAAACAGAGCACCAATTCATATGAAAGTTTCAAGTTACAAAAAGCTTACTTGTTTAGCAAAATGTCATTTAGTACAAAAGGTGTGTGTGTGTGTGTGTGTGTAGTAAACAACCTCATAGAACATTTTTAAGGCTATAAAAGAAATCTCATTTGTATTTAGATACACCCTGGTATGTTGGTGTTATAAATAGTGTGTGAAAACTGCATTAACCATTGTTTTACAGGAAAAGCAAGAGTTGATAAACCTAGCACATCATTATTTGTATAAAGTAAAGGAAACTCTTTATTGATTAAAACAAAATACAGAATGGACAGGTATGTAAAATGATGTGAAACCCTGGACAGCTAATTATGTCCAATGTGCAAAAGAAGAGGCCCAACCTTCTGAGCACCAATCACTATTTCATCAAAAGAAGGGAGGCTTATGGAGTAGGTTACAAATAGATTTCATTAATAAATTGCCTTTAATTCTAGACTAACTGTTTGTGAACAATATATATAGCCTATAGCCTTTTCAATTTTTATTTGAACAGTCCATGAAGTTGGTGATGGACGTGGATCAGTTTAACGATGTGAGAGATGCCACTAACTACGATGTGTATAAATGGCTGGCACAATTAAAAAGAGAGCAAGGTAACCCTTCAAATATGAATGATGGAAGCCATTCAACAAATGCAGGGGAAAATACAGAAAGAAAAGATTGGCAACCCATTTTTATCGGAAACTGATGATCAAGTTATGTATTTATAATTGGGGGGAAAAATACTTTGGATTCCAAGTGAATTGGACTGTTGCCTATCATCAACCGTTTTAGTCCAGTGGTATATGAAATCAAATTGGGGAGAAGCATTAAAATGGGTACATGCATTTCAGATAAAGTTACTCAACGGTGTATGACATTTAACACATTACATTTATTTGAAAGCCACAGGATGCCCAATGACACTGATGGAGTGGCTGTTAAACACCGCTGAAGGAGAACCAGCGTTAATTTGTATCTGTTGTTGTGTTTTTCTATTTTTGATATGTGTGTGTGTCATGAATAGAACGTGACCAGCATATAAAGAAGCTGCACGTGATGCTGGAAACTGCATGGCACGAGCCCTGGATATTTTGACTCAGTCTTGCTTATTGCTTTAAGTTTTATCGGTATATTGTTACGTTTTTGTTACTTTCCTTTTGAGCATTTTGAATTGCACAAGTGTCTTACAGGAAAACATCCCTGGAGATAGAACAATTTGATTGATTTCCATTTCTCTTAAGGAATCAATTGGACTACCTTAAATGATTGGTTACAGAAGAATTCACAAATAAGCTATCTTACCACTACAGCACGAGGACAAAAGCAACTGCGCACTATAACTATTTTACACCAAGGTTCAGAAATTCGGAGAGCACCTGAACAAGCTAGACAAACGATGACACACCATTGGTATGATATTCAAGGGATGGTCCCCATCACGGGTGGCGGTCCTAAATGTTACGTTACATCCTATTATCATCTTTTCTACACTAACTGGAATAATGGTGATTGTGATGTTGTTGTATGTGTTGCTGGATGAAACAAATGTGTCTTAAATTGAAATCACATGCCTTAATTGCTTAACAACATATAGCCTTGCAGACATCAGAGCGATCCATTCAAAACAAAACGTTTTGAAGGATCAAAGGAAGCGTTATGCAAAAAGCAAACGTACCAGCTTGCTGCTAGGTAAATAACAAGCAAATAGACTTTTCCCTATTGCTTTTAACCTCGTGTATTTTCTTGCGTTTTGCACGGCCTTCAGAAAGTCCATTTTGTATTGCTCTGTAGCTTGACACAAGTGCTCGACCCTTCGCTCGTCTGCAGGCTGTACGGGGGAGAGCGCGTTTGTGGAAAAGGAAAACATCAGCTGGCGACCGGCTGAAGAGAGCAGACAGACACGAGACCGAGCGAGGAGAGTCCGTCCGCCCCCGAACCGCGAGACAACGACGGCAATCGCCTTCACCGAACAACACAGCGATCGCCCGGCAAGAGCCCGGGGCCTGGGGGGCCTGGCAAGGCTATGAAAGATGGGACGAGACCTATCGATTCTGGGTCTCGTTCTGCGTGCCACCCTGCAGCACCGGTCTGTCTGCCCAGCACCTGCTCCTGACCAACCTGGCTGGCCACTGAGCGGGTCCCAGTACTGGTAAGACTGGTGCCTATCCGAGCGCAGAACAGAAACTGTCCCCCCCCCGGCAGGGCGACAAATACCGCACCCTGTCCCGCACACGGGCAGACGTCCGACCGCTCCCCGCGCGCAGGACGGCCTCGCCGCCGCCCTGCGCCTCACCTGAGTCCTGGCGGGGCGGGGGCGGGGGCTCCTCCTCGGCGTCCCCAGGCCCCCGCGTCTCCCTCCGCCCGGCCTCCTCCAGCGGCCTGTCCGCACCGCGCGCCTGGGGCTGCTCCCGCCGCGCCCCCGGCGGCGGCATCTCCTCTGCGCGCACGTCCGCCACCGCCACCGCCGCGCCGCGCCGCGACCTGGGGGCACGCACCGTCACGGCAGCGCCGGGGACACGGACGCCGCGCTGCAACACTGCTCCGTCCCGCCCCGCCCGGGGCTGCGCCGCCTGACCGCCCCCACTGCTGCTGCCACCCCGCCACAGCCCCGCGCCCCCACCGCCCCCGCAGCTACGAGCCTCTCCCGCCCCGCGGCTCCGGGGGGCCACGGCCCCGCAAGCGCTGGCGCCACAACCCCCCCACACGGCCTCTCCATGCCCCCCAGCCCCTCACCCCGCGGGCGGGCGGGCAGACCCCGCGCACCGTCTCCGCCGGCCCGGCAGCCTCCACCTCCACCTCCTCCTCCTCCGCGGGGGCTTCTGGGAGCTGAGCGCAACACCAGGTGCCCGGCCCCGCCCCCTGCGCGTCACGCCTGTGACGTCCCATGACGTGCGGGGCGGGGCGGGGCGGAGCCGTGAGCGGGTTTCAAGCGGGGCGGGAAGAGGAGGTTTCACCGCGGTCATGGACGCTGCCGTCCCCACGTCCGTGTGTGTGTGGGATGCTGCCTCCCCCCGTCGCTCCCACGTCCCTGCTCCCCCGCGATGGACTGGTCTCGTCCTCGGAGCGCCCGGGACCCCCCAGCACAGCACAGCACAGCACAGCCCGCCCCGAGGGGCCTGTCCCTGTCCCTGTCCCTGTCCCTGTGCCTGTCCCTGCCCCCGGGGGCGCTGGAGCCGGCGGGAGGCGCCGCAGGCGGGACACCGCCCTCTGCTCACCCGCCCGCCGGCTCCGCCCCCAGGGCGCCTCTGACATCTTGCAACGTCACGGGCGTGACGCGACAGGGGGCGGGGCCGGGCAGTTGGGGTTGCGCTGCGCTCCCAGGAGCCGCCGCGGCGGGGTGAGGAGGCTGCCGGGGCGGCGGAGTCGGTGTGCCCGCGGGGGGAGGGGCGGGGGGCCCTGCATCCTTAGCCCCGCATTGGGGGCGGGGCAGACTGTGGCCCCCGGGGGGTCCGGTTGCCTCGTCCCGATCCCCGCCGCGCGGCGCTCGGGGCCGGGGGGGGCAGTGCGGGCCGGCGCTCGGGGCCGGGCGGGGGCAGCGGGCTGGGACCGGGGCAGGCGTGGGGCCGGAGGGGCCGGGCAGAGCCGGTGCGGTGTAGAGGGGTGGGGGAGGGGCGCGGGTGTCCCCGCGGTGGTCGGAGACCCCGCAGCCGGCGCCGGCGCCGGGGCCAGGGCCGAGCTCCCCGCCCCAGAGCCGTGGCGCCTGCGCTGCCCGGACGCCCCGGGGCGGCGGGAGCTGCGCGGTGGCTGGCTGGAGCCCCAGCGCGCAGCCACGAGCAGGTGCTGGAGCCGCTCCTGGCCCTCCTGCCGCGGGCATGGGGGCGCGGCGTGCAGACCTGCGCCCCGGCCGGCCGAGGGGGTTCAGCGGGGCCAGGGGGAGCGTAGCATGCAGTTGGCTAAACTAACTGGATTGAATTTAGTTCGGTGTGCTTTAATGTAGCTCGGTAACTTCATCGCTGTGCTTTAAGGGGTCGCTGCTGCACTCCTCGTGCAGTGACTCTTGCGTGAGCTCAGTAGCCGCGCGCTCGCTGTGTGCTGTGCGTACGGCAGGCGTGGGTGAAGGGGTGAACGGCAGTTTTGAGGAGGAGCAGGGAGAGCAGAAGTAGCTGTTTGTGTAAGCACCGAGGCGCCAGATGTGTAAATGAGCAGCCAGTATGCTAATTAACGGACGGCCAAAGAACCCCTTTGAAGCCGAGGGCACAAGGGAGATGGTGAGGGAAGGAGCGCTGCCGTGTGCGCAACAAGGACGCTTCAAGGCTGAGACCCAGTTTTACGACCTTGAGCTGAGATAAGCAGAAGATGGATGCAAAACAACGGTTGAAACACAGGCTACGCGTGGAAAACCCCCAAAATGCTGAGCAAAGACTGGTAAACCCTATAAAAGGACGAGCCGCACAATGCCGGGTTGGGTGAGTCTCTTCTCTTGCTGTTTCACGGGAGCACGGACGCGTCTGTTCACCCCGCTCCAAGCTGCAATCTCAAAACTTCGTCGTCTACTCGATACGCCTGGAGCTGGCCACCCTGGGCTCGTGCTGAGCCTCTGTTGCTGGTAACCGTGTCTGGTGTGTGTGCGGGTGGAGTGGTTGTTTTGTGTGCGTGTGCCCGCGTGTAATGATGTGTATGATGATTTGTGTGTGTTTGTATGAATCGTGTGTCCGACTCGTAATCAATAAACACAGCACCTTGCCGTATCCCCCTTTATAAAGTCTCGCTTTTTGATTTAGCAATTGGTATTTCAAGGTAACGTTTTGGTGGAGAATGCGTGTGGGGGTGAACAAGGTTATATGCTGCGGTTGTTGATCAGCTCGGTGCTCTCCGTTGTGGTTATTAGTGGGTCTTATGTCATAAGTCTCGTCCGAATGTTTATTTGTCTCTGTCTAAAAGTGTGCACACCGACCGGTGGTAGAAGTGCCGGCTATAGTAGTCTCAGGTTAGACCGGCCATGTTACAGAAATAGAAGGCCCAGCTGTGGGTTGTGGAGAATCAGAAGCTCACTTTGTGGGTAGGTGGAGGTCTGGGCTGCTTATAGAGGGGTCCATTGCTTTGGTTTGGATTTCTGCCTTGAGACTCTGTTATATTAAAAAAACAGACTTTTGGCATGTTACGGACTAGGATACTAGCTTTAAGAAATAATAAACGGTAACTATAATAAGTAGACGCAGTATTGGGAACTTGAGTTAAGATGTTTAAAAGAAAAACAATAAGGAGTGAGGCAGATGTTGAAGATCCGCTGCCTACGTATCTGCAGGATGCAAGTCTTTTAAAGCAGTGGTTTGGCCATAGTCCTTGGACTGAGCAGGCAGCATCAGATGCCCACACCAGTGCAGGCATAAGAGATACATTCAGAAACTATATGCAGGTATATAATGTACCACCCCAGTCCACAAAGAAGGAAGCTGCTGCTATGTGGCTTTTATAAAAAGCTACTAAAAATCTTTTCCTCTGTCTGACTAACTGTGAGGAGGGACTCGAGCAGAGAGGGAAACAGCTCACACAGATTACACGCGAATTGGATACTTTAAAAATAGCAGCAGGATGCACACACTCACAGCTGCAAACCCTTCATAATGTTTTAAATAAACTGCGCTGGAAAATAAAAATCTTAAGACAGTGGCTGAGGAAAAGACAAAACTAGAACAAAGGGTCCAATTCCTACAAGGAATGGTAAAGAAGTTAACACTAAAGCAAGGACAGGCACCGGCAAATCACACTCAGTGCAAGGCCAGAATGAATCATCCAAGACTTAAATTGGGATTTGCAAGCAGGCAGGTTGCTGCTGTTACCACTGGGGACATCCCAATGGACACCCCGGATTTGGAACCAGGTTTATTGACTACAATTAGAGTGTCAACGCATGGGATAACTACCCGCCTGCGGCGGCTGCCATGAAAAGCTGTTCCACCACTGAAACTAGAGGACCTGTGCCTGATGAACAGGACGAGGGCCAGTCACTGGTTCCCAAGCCACCACTACTGTCATCCCTTTGACAGCCACAGATTTAAGGGCACTAGCTACAATTTTAGGGCAGCACGTAATGTCGGCTTGTGCGAGTTCAGATCTCCAGGGTATTGTATAGAGAGTAAGTACGTTAACCCAGGTTCCCACTGTATTGGCATTGTTCAAACACCTGGGCAGTGCTATGGGGCGCCAGTATTTACTAGCTCAAGCGGCTACCCTAACACACAGATCAGATGAGGACCCTAAAATGTTTTTTACTTGTTGGGAACTTGTGCAGATAATGGCAAGAGTTGTAGTTGCTGGGGGAGGGAATGGAGTTCTAAACAATACGCAGTTTCCAGTGGAAAACTTACAGGATTGTGCAGCAGCTATGTAGCCAATGTATGCAAACAGATTGGGTATCTGGGATGATGGACATCCTACCACATTGGCAGAATTAGGACACAAACTCCAGCCAATAACACTGCGTGCGGCTCCTTGTACCGTAACCATTAAGAGAGAGAGAGCTCCAGGAGTGACAGCAATAGACCAGGTCACTTGTTCAAATAAAAGTGGTGGAAGGGGTGGAGAGATGTCAGGACAAGGTATAGGTAAAGGCAGTGGGAGAGGAAGACCAAATGTAAAATCCTCAGCTAAGTGCCGTCGTGCCGCCTGGCGTATCCTTACGAACCACGGTTCATCCTTATGGATTGCAGCCAAGTCCCACCTGGGCGGTGCTCTGGGCCTGACACATGGCCGGGGTGCGGGAGAAGCCTTGGCCTATGGGGGTGGTGGTGGGGGCTGTGTGCCCTGCAGGTGCCGTGGGTGGGGGGTCGGGGTGTAGCGCCGGGGGGCACTGGAGGCACTGTGCAGAAGGGACTGGTGGGGGCCGGGGCAGGTGTGAGGCTGGGAGGGGGCTATGCTTGGTGATTGTGGAGCCAGTCCGCTCCTCACGGCCTATGCGGGGCAGAAAGGAAGCAAGGACGACCCTGAGGCTGTTCTGAGTAGGGACAGTCTGGGGTCAAGGCTGGGCAGACCTTGTCTCATCTAGACTGGGATGGAGCGGGGGTCTCCCTGAGGTGGTCGGAGACTGCACAGCTGGCACCGGGGATGACCTCCCCACCCCAGAGATGCCAGCGCTTCCAGGGTCTCTTCTACCTAAAATCCAAGGGGCCGCGGGAGGTGTGCCGGCGCCTGCAGGAGCTGTGCCGGGGCTGGCTGGAGCCCCAGCGCCGCAGCAAGGAGCAGGTGCTGGAGCTGGTGGTGCTGGAGCAGTTCCTGGCCATCCTGCCCCCGGGGATGCAGAGTTGGGAGTGGGGGCGCAGCGTGGAGACCTGCGCTGAGGCTGTGGCCCTGGCCGAGGGGATTCAGCTGGGCCAGGGGGAAGGTGACCATCTCCTGGTGAAAGCATTTGTTTCACCCTAGTCATCAATGCTGCTGTCCCTACATCTAAGTGTTTTGGGGATGTTCCCTCCCCGCCCCGTCGCTTCCACATCCCTGCTCCCCAGTGATGTATTTATCTTGACCCCAGGTCACAGCGAGGGTGAAGGTCATGGACGTGCGCGCAGATGAGATGCAGCCCACGGGGCCACGGCGGGAGCCTGGTGATGCCTGGCTGGACCAGCCACAGGCCCTTGGTGCTGACAGGCCACTGGAGGAGGCAGGACAGAGGGAAACCCTGGGGCCTTGGGACCAGCCCCCCTGTGTCCCTGAGGAGGAGCCCCCGCCTCGCCAGGAGTCAGGTGAGGTACAGGGTGGAGGCCTGGGCGTGGGTCTGGGTGCCGGCGAGGCCGTCCTGCACGCGGGGGAGTGGGTCGAATGTCTGCCTCTGCACAGGACAGGGTACAGTATTTGTCACCCTGTGGCTGGGGGGCCAGAGCTGTGGTCCCCGTGGGGGTGTCTCCCAGGCTGGGGCACCTGATCCTTCTCCCTGATTGTGTGCAGCACCCAGCAGAGAGAGGCTTCGTCTTGCTTGGGCCTTGTTGTGCTGCCATGATAACAGTCAGTGACCTTATTCACGTCCCAGCAGTCAGTGTTCACTCATCCCTTTCTCGTGCCTCCATGAGCCCTCCGTGCCCCACGAGGGGCTGGTGCAGGTGAGATGCCCCAGTGGTCTCCGTCTGGGTCAGGTACAGTTAACCCAGGCCTCTCTCTTGCAGATTCCCCCAAAACAGAGGAGACCCTTTTCCATCAGCATGAGGCACCATCCTCCAGTAGAGTAATCTCTCTTCCACACATTTTCATGGGGTCATAGTTTCATAGCTGGTCGGGTCGGAAGGGACCTGAGCAGATCATCTAGTCCGACCCCCTGCCGTGGCAGGAAAGAGTACTGGGGTCAAATGACCCCGGCCAGATGTTCGTCCCGCCTCCTTTTAAAGACCCCCAGGGTAGGAGCCAGCACCACTTCCCTTGTAAGTTGGTTCCAGGTCTTAGCTGCCCTGACAGTGAAATAGCGCTTTCTAATGTTTAGCCTGAAACTACCTTCTGCTAGCTCGTGTCCGTTGTTTCTTGTAACTCCTGGGATTGCTCGGGGGAACAGGGACTCTCCCAATGCCTGCTGGTCCCCCTTGACTAGTCAGTGGCCCAAAGGATCGGCTGTTGTTCTCCCAGTGACTCTGGGAGCATTTCACATGCCCTGGAGAACCCCGACCTGGCATTTGTCTCCTCCACCCCCCCCAACATGTGGATGTGACACAGTGCCAACATCCCTTCAGCTTCTTCCCCAGGGAGCGAGGGCACTGCAGGCACTGACATGGTGTTGTGATCCCTGCCCTGACCTGAGACAGAATTACTGGGTCTCGTCTTCATCCTCATGTTCGTAGAAGTCCATTAGGAAGAGCTGTGGGGCTTGGGAGTCTTTCTTCTCCCCACTCTCCACACAGTGAAGCCTCTGACTGCCTTTGTCCTGGGCCAGTACAGGAGACGAGCCGGGCTTTCCCCGTGCCAGCAGCACCAGGGCTCACCTGTGCTTTCTCCACCCTGCAGGTGCTGGGATCCTGAGGAGAGCTGAGCAGAAGCCTCCTGGAGAAGAGCCTGTAACCCTGGAGCTGCACAGGGCTTCCCCAGGGAGCCTGGAGGAGAGGGGCTCCCCGACACATGAGCTGGGCCAACTGCAGAGGCGGCAGAGCAAACCTGCAAAGCAGAGGGAGAGCTTGGGGGTGAGCAGGGTGCTAGGTCCAGTTGGGGGTGGGAGTACAGCTGGGGCAAAGTGCAGGAACAGCCAGGGGTGGTGTAATGAATTTGGGGTGCAGAGAGACACGAAGAGCATCAAGCCTGTGGTAATGCAGCTTGGTGTGTTTGTTGCCTCCATTAGCAGGAGCTCCCTCCTAAGTGCAGACGGCCAGGGGGGTGCTGGCGTGGGCAGGCATCATCTGAGTGCATGGAGCCGGGGCTCCCTGCCCCTAGAACTGCTGCCCAGGCTGCATCCAGGGACTGAACAAAGTGAATGTGATGAGCTAGGCTAAAGCTGACACATGGACTCCTGTGTGCACAGCTGCGTCTGCATCTCATGTCAGCTGAAGACTGGGAAATATTGCACCCTTAGCTGTCGTGACAAAGCCTGCAGTTAGTTTTAATACTCTGATAGCAGACAGGGCGGTGGGGGCTGGAAACAGCTGGAAGAGGAGACACTGATGGTGTAACACTTGTGACTGCAGCTCCGGGAGGTGTTTGAGGAGGTGGCTGTGTATTTCACACGGAAGGAGTGGTTGCTGCTGGAAGATGAGGACAAGGTGCTTTACCGGGACCAGATGCTGAGGAATTTCCAAGCCCTCGTCTCCCTGGGTAAAGCGCTGGTTCTTGCTTCTCCCTGGAGCTATGTGAACTCTGCAGTTTATTGTCGTCTTCCTGTTTCTCAGCAGTCTCATCCTGGTGCACCTGTGGCTGGTGGCTTCAGTCTGCTTCCTCCCCACTGCTCTATCAGCGATCAGACCTCTCGCATATCATGTTAATAGATCCGCCTTCATTTCATTCAGCCACTTTCACTTGTGTCTTCCCCTTTCTTGTAACTCCTGGTGCTTCCATCTCCAGCAGTTTCTTGACAAAATGATCTCCCTTTGCCTTCTCAAGGTGTTCATACCATCTTCAGTTCATTGTGCATCAATTCACTAACAGCTCTTCCTTGGGGAATATTTCAAATTTTCTCCTTCACTCGTGTGTCGTGTCCATACACATTTAAGCGTCCTAGCATGCTCAGTTCAGTGCTAGCTAAATGCTTTTTCTCCTCCTTTGGTTATGACCCAGCACAAGTTAATGGAAGCCTTATTAGCCTCTCCTGCAATTCCTCAAGTCTTCCTCTAGTGTCTGATGTACACGTGATGCAACCCAGGTACTTGTACCAAGGGGTCCCTGGAAGCTTCTGTCCACATTCCTTCCTCGCAACTTCATCTGTACGGACCAGAGACTCTGGCTTTGCTGTACTTACATTTAGACCTGTGCTCTCAGGCTCACTCTGCCAGTCTCAAGTTTTCTTGTTCTCCTAGAATCCCTCTGCAGCTCAGACACCCATCGCTGTGATAACAAGAACTGGGCTAGGTGCAGGGCCTTGTGAAAACCATTTTTCATTTCCAGAGGATCTCTAATACAGGGGCTTGTTCTTGCTTGTGTGCAGGCTGGAGGTACGTAGCTTTTCCTAGGTCCATTTACTTTTTTGATGCTTTCTTTCCCTTCCGCTTCCCCCGGAGGATTTCCTTAGGGAAGTGCTCAAATGCCTTCTGTAGTTCAACAAAGACCACATAGACCATTTCTACATTATGGGCTTTCACATGCAATGAAGCGTGTGTCTTCTCACCTTCTTTTTGTCATTACCATGACTCTGAGGAACTTTGTTTTACACCTGGCCGTATTTACCGTCCTGTGGACTCGTCTCCATTCCCGGGATGTTCCTCCCATTGGATGGGATGCTGGTTTCAGTTGCAACTTCCGGTATTACAAAATAGTCTTGTCCTGTGCCCTGGTGATGCTGATTTATCTCGTCTCCCAGGAAACAGTTTCAATTTCAACCACCTGTCATGGATGCTTTTCACTGCCACAGGTCCTCACTTTAAACCCTCACTGAGAATAAGATCGTTTCCATTCCTTTAACTGGAGTTGGACTGAATAGATGGATATAATTTATCTAAAAGTGTGTCCAATGTCTCTTAATTTTGGTACTTTGGAAACAGTAAAAGCTTTATCTTTCTGCTCCCTAGTACAACACGGATCACTGTATCTCCATGCCTGTCTTTGGTGACTGTCAGTTCGATACCGTTTCTAAACCAGGCAGTGGTTGGGGCTTTGTTTCCTATGACCATTGCCCCAGTACCTGTGTGACAAGGACCATCATCTCTTCAAGACTTCTCCCTGCAGTACTTTCCCTTTCACCCTAAATGCTTCCTCCTCAATGACACCTTGAGTTGATTGGATCCATTCCCCAAATCCTGGTTGGTTATTCTGCATCCAGTACCCAGTCACAAATGCTCTTTAACCGCTGTCCCAAACAGGACATCGAGGTCCCACACCCGACTTAATCTGCCGCATCCAGCGAGGCCCGGAGGACCTGTGGGTCTGTGATGTTGAGGATGGTGGGGAAATGTCCAGGTCAGAGGAGCTGCTGCCAGGTGAGTTGTGGCTGTCCCCTCCACCCAATTCCCCTCTCTGAAATGCTCCGTGCCCAGAGTGCCAGGGCAGCCTGGGAACTGCTGACATGCCCTGTGCTGCCATTGCAGGGTCCTGACCTGAAATACAGTACATTATACTGTACCGTGTCCAGGCAGGTATTGTTCCCCCTTCCTGAATATCCAACGATATGGAGACAAGCAACTATTCCCTTCTTCCCTCCCTAAATCACAGCCATTACGGGACAATTGAGTTTGCTTTTTTGATTTATTTTCAGCCCATATCTGTTTTCCCTGGGATACCATGTGTGATGGGCCAGTGGGGGGCACTTCTGCACTGAGCCACCTGCCTCACTGCAGCCAAGCAAAAACCCCCACTTCGAGTGGCTCCCCTGGGACGCCTACGTCTGGCCAACCCCTTTCCTGGAGCAGACCCGCAAACCTGGAAGAACCACTGGCACCACTGGGGTCTGGGCTTTGTCCAGGCTCTGTGCCCCCCAGGGTACAAAGGCCTTATAGATGGACCTTGAGGGTGCTTAACCCACCATGAGATCTTGCAGTGCTTCCTTTATTCAGAGCATAGAAGGTAGCCTCCCTTAGTCAGCTGCACAAAGGGAGCAAAAAGGTTGCGCAGTCCTTCTCAAACATTTACTGCTGGCCTTACTATGATAGTTAGCTTTATTGTTGGAGAGGGGGGGCATAGGGAAGGAATACTAAGCAAAAGGAGCTTTGAAAGAGAACAGCCTTGAGCAAAACAGTATAAGGGTCTTGCGGGCCCTTTGAGAATGTGTCTTGAACACTTAGGTCTACGTTACTGGTTACAATTCAGATAAGTTACTCACAGCAGCGTCCAGAGGATCATAGAGGTGCGCAGCTTGATCCAGTGACCAGAAGATGCCTGCCTATCCCAAGATGGAGGGACCCTATTTATAAGTTTTCTGACCTCGCTACCTCTACTCAACCAACATCAGGTGTTTTCTGAGCATCACTGAGGCTGACCAGTGCGGTTGAGTAATGTCAGCCCTCGCCTCGCGTGGGGATCAGTGCCTTAGGACCACCCTCCCAGGTCAAAGGTGGGAAGTTTAGCAATAGCCTGGCCACAGGGAAAGGGAGTCTCCCCTGCAGATGGACGTAATCTTTCTGGACTTTAGGAAGGCCTTCGACACTGTCTCTCACCCCATTCTCATTAAAAAAACTAGGGGACTGTGGCGTTGACACCTACACAGTCAGATGTGTCACTAACTGGCTGGAGGGCCGCACCCAGAGAGTGGTGGTGGTCGGGTCTTATTCGACCTGGAGGGATGTGGGCAGTGGGGTCCCCCAGGGCTCGGTCCTCAGACCCGCACTGTTCAACATTTCATCAGTGACTTGGATGAGGGTGTAAAAAGCACCCTAGTTAAATTCGCAGACGACACTAAGATGTGGGGGGATGTGGGCACGCTAGAAGGGAGGAATAGGCTGCAATTGGACCTAGACAGGTTACAGGGGTGGGCGGATGAGAACAGGATGGGATTCAACACTGACAAGTGCAAGGTGCTGCACCTGGGGAGGAAGAACCAGCAGCAGACCTGCAGGCTGGGAACTCCCTTCTCGTCAGTGCAGAGGCAGAAAAGGATCCTGGAGTCATTACTGATGCCAAAATGAACATGGGCCGACAGTGTGGGGACGCGGTCAGGAAGGCCAACCGCACCTTGTCATGCATCCACAGATGCATCTCGAGCAGGTCCCAGGAGGTGATCCTCCCCCTCTACGCGACACTGGTCAGGCCACAGCTGGAGTACTGTGTCCAGGTCTGGGCAGCGCACTTCAGGAGGGATGTGGACAACATGGAGAGGGTCCAGAGGAGGCCACCCGCATGATCGGGGGCAGCAGGGCAGGCCCTAGGAGGAGAGGCGACGGGACCTGAACCTGTTCAGCCTCCACAAGAGAAGGCTGAGGGGGGACCTGATGGCCGTTTACAAACTAGTCAGAGGGGACCAGCAGGCATTGGGGGAGTCCCTGTTCCCCCGAGCACTGCCAGGAGTGACAAGAAATACCTGTCACAAGCTGGGAGAGGGTAGATTCAGACTAGACATCAGGAGGCGCTACTGTCAGGGCGGCTAGGATCTGGAACCAACTTCCAAGGGAAGTGGTGCTGGCTCCTACCCTGGCGGTCTTTAAGAGGAGGCAGGATGAACACCTTGCTGGGGTCGTTTGATCCCAGTGCTCTTTCCTGCCAGGGCAGGGGGTCGGACTTGATGATCTGCTCAGGTCCCTTCCGACCCGACCAACTATGAAACTCCCTTTCCCAGGACATGATGGGATTTGTAGTCCCCCATGGAAAACGAGATGATGTACAGAAGCTCTGTTTAACCATTCCTGTTGGACAAGGGAAAAGCTGGGGCTCCCCCTGGGTTCTCCTGCTCAGGTTGACCTGGGCCCCAGGATGTGTTTCGTCATGGTCTCAGGCTGCATTACATGGCTCCATGGCGTGGGAGGGATTTGGAACCTTTCCTGTTGTGGGAGGAAGGAAACCCCCATGTTTTGCACCACAATTGCCCCCTTCCTGTTTCCTCTCTAGGGCCCTGAGTTTCAGAAGGCCTAAGACTCGGCAGAGTCCAGGTTCAGGATCATGGCAAGGCCTTACACCCAGTTCAGACTCCTATGACATACCGGCCAGATGGGACTTGTCAGCAGAAGAAAGCTCCATGGGCTCATTCCGTGCAACAGACCATGCCCTGGATGGAGGCAGGAAGCACAGCCCTGCTCCTTTTAGAAGAGAGAGCCACAGCCACAGACCTCACCCCACCCATGGGTCCAGGGGACATACCCCCCATGCCTCCCCTGGGTTTGCACCACTGCAGTATCTGCACCCCCTGACAAGCCACAGCTCTGTCCTGCACCCTGCCCCACTCTTCCCCCCTGGGGTAGCAGCTCCCCAGCCCCAGTCCCTCCCTCACCACGGGGGCCTTGATCTGCCCCCTGACTGCCCATTCCCCCCGGCAGACTTAACAGCTGGATGCTGTTTTCCAAGCTGCCAGGCTGCATATGGGCAGTCAAATTGGTATCGGCTGACATGGCTTACTAATAATGGGCCATCGGTATCAACTCAAAAAATCTTTATTGGTGCACACCTACCCATGTGTCCTTGTCTCAGCAGGGTCCGAGGTGATGGGGCTGACAGCTGGGACAGAAACCTTGGGGGAGTCTGATTCTGAACTCCCCTGAGTAGGGGACATTAGCCCATCACAAGGACCTGCCTTTCCCTCACTCCCTGCACTTTGGGTTTATAGATTCATTGATTCATAGATTGCTAGGGGCTGGAAGTGACCTCGCAGGTCATCGGGTCCTGCCCGCCTGCACTAGGCAGGAAAGACAAGTGGGGTCAGGTGAGCTCAGCAAGGTTACTGTCCAGTCTCCTCTTGAAGGTTTCCAAGGTAAACGATTGGACCACCTCTGGAGGGAATTTATTCCACACTCTGGATACCCTAATTGTCAAGTCGCTTTTCCTAGTGTTAAGCCTGAAACAGTCTTCCATGAGTTTGTGGCCATTACTCCTGGTTTTCTTCAAGGGTGCCCTGGTGAACAGTTGCTCACCGAGCTGTTGTTGTATGCCTCTGATGTAGCGGTAAGCTACTACCAGGTCCACTCTCAGCTTTCTTTTTCTTTATGCTGAAGAGTCCCAGGTCCCCGAGCCTTTCCTCGTATTGCTTGCCATGTAAGTCTCTGATCGTGTGTGTGGCCCTTCTCTGGACTCTCACACTTTACAGCGTCCTTGTTGCAGTGTGGTGCCCAGAACTGGACGCAGTACTCCAGCTGCAGTCTCAACAAGGCTGAGTAAAGCAGAAGAATCACCTGCTTGGTTTTGCTGGGGATGCATTGATTAATGCACGCTGGCTAGAGCATTGCACTGATGGCACGTGTTCATACTGTGGTCTATTATTACCCCTAGGTCCCTTTCAGTCATGGTGCTAGTCAGTTTGGCGTTACCAAGCTTGTAAGTAAGTTGGGGATATTTGCCCCCAGATGGAGCAGTTTGAACTTCATCTGGTTCTGATCCGCCCAACTCTCCACCTGTCTAGGTCCGCCTGTACCTGCAGCCTATCTTCAAGTGTGACCATGCTCCCCCATAACTTGGTATTGTCCATGAACTTGGCCAGTGAGTTCTTCACCCCCACATCCAAATAATTGATAAAGATGTTGAAAAGCACTGGACCAAGCACGCACCCCTGAGGGACACCACTGGCTACTTCTTACCAGGGTGACATGGGTCCACCCATTAGGACTCGCCGAGTCCTGCCCCTCAGCCATCTTCCTACCCACCTAACTGTCGTACAGTTGAGTCCACAATCCTTCAGTTTTCCCATGAGAACATGATGGGATTCCAGATCAAAGGCCTTTTGGAAGTCTAGGTATACAATGGCGACCTCCTCTGTCTTATCCAGGTGGTGAGTTACGTGGTTGTAGGAGGAGATGAGATTGGTAAGACAAGACCTGCCTATGATGAGGCCGTGGAAGCCATCATTCAGAACCCTACCTTCTGCAAGCTTATCGCACGTAGACTCTGACTAGTTTTTCTAGTAGTTTCCCTGGGATAAAAGTTAAGCTAATTGGCCTACAGTTGCCAATGCCCTTTCTCCTCCCCTTCTTGAAGATGGGCACAACATTGGCCCTCTTCTAGTCTTTAGGAACTTCCCCTGAGCACCACAAGCTTTAGAAGAGTTTCACCAGAGGTCCCATGATGACTTCAGCCAGCTCCTGCAGCACTCTCAAATGAAATTCATTTGGTCCTGCTGATTTATAAATGTCTAACTTTTTAAACTGATCACGCACCAGCTCCACATCAGCACAAGGAAGGTGGTCACTCCCACCATGTCCATTCTCAACCTCTTCTAGTATGATTTGTCCCTTAGTCTGGTGAAATACCCAAGTGAGGTAGTCAATCAAGCTGA
The DNA here is from genome assembly GCF_030867095.1 of Alligator mississippiensis. NCBI lineage: Eukaryota > Metazoa > Chordata > Crocodylia > Alligatoridae > Alligator > Alligator mississippiensis. The sequence goes on along the minus strand of NC_081828.1, from coordinate 220,480,130 downwards.
GTTTTCTCCTGAGTGCTGGTAACCAGATGTCCTGAGTTGTTAAGCAGTGGCCCCACACTCCCATTTGTTTTCCTCCTGTTCCCCACATACCTAAAGAAGGACTTCTTATTGTCCGTGATTTGTGTTGCTAGTTTAACTTCAGTTGCTGCCTTAGCCTTTCTAATCTTCTCCCTGCAAGCGTGGGACATTGTTGTGTAGTTCTCCTTGGGGCCTGGCTCAAGCTTCCATTGTTTGTATGCCTCATTCTTCTTTTTCAAGAGGACCATGATATCCCTACTAAGCCAAGAGGACTTCCCAGCCCTTCAGCTACCTTTCTTCCGCATGGGAATGGATGTCTTTTGTGCTTCGAGGATCGTGGCCTTGAGGAACAACCACTCTTCATGCACTCCTTTCACCTTTGGTCTCTGGTCCCGCAATGCTTCCCCTACTATTGCCCTGAACCTGTTGAAATTCATTTTTTGAAGTCCAAAACTTCAACCCTTCTAGTTGATTTGCCTGCCTTGTGATGAAGAGTAAATGTGATGGTTTTGTGGTCAGTGTCGCCCAGGCTACCCTCTACGTTCAGATTGCTCACCGGATCATGTCCTTTGGCCAGCTTAGGAGTGTGTTACCTCTGGTTGGCCTATGCATGTCCTGAGTCAGGTAGAGCTCTTCCATATAAGTCAGGAAGCAGCACAGCCGATCCGACTTAGCCAAGTGTTGCTCCCAAAAGATGTCCGGGTAACTGAAGTTGCTGATGACGACCATGTCCCTTGCGTGCGTGGCCTCTGCCAGTTCTGGTGAGAACTCCAGATGGAGCTCCTCCCCCTGGTTTAGTGGTCTGTAGTGTACACGTCTGTCTCAACATGCCCCCCGCGCCCCTGTAGTTTGACCCAGAGTTTTGAGCCGCTCTTCTTTGGAGCTGAGTTTGGCCTCCAAGGAGGTGTACTGCTCCCTCATCTAGAGAGCTAAACCTCTGCCTTGCTTCTCTACTAGTGTCTTCTGTGCAGGGTGTAGTGGCTATGTTGCAATCATGTGAGGAGTCCCACTAGGTCTCCGTAATCCCTACTAGATCATAATGCCCACCAGAGAGTAGGAAGGCTAGCTCCTCCTCGATCCCCGTGCTCCTGGCATAAGTACAGGCACCTGAGTCCTTGAAATGAGATTTGGAAGAAAGAGAGTGATTCCTTGAGGGAACGCAAGGTCCAGGCCTACTCAGGCCCATCCCAGCACAAAGAGTAAGCATGTTTGCCCCTTGCCAGCAGGGCAGGGATTAATCTGGAGTTTCTCTTCCCCATGCAGGAGGTGCCTGGCTCCTTAGAGGACCCAAGGAGGAGGCTCATGTGGAAGGGCCTGCAAATGCGGAGTCACCATGGACTTCCCTAGGGAGTTTGGGTGAGATGGACTCCCCGAGACCTGAGAAGGAGCAGTGGCCCAAGAATCAGGGAAGACCCCAGAAGCAGATGAAGAATGTAGCACTGAACCAGGTACCATCTGCAGTTAGGTGTAAGTGGAGAAGGGACATACCCAGAAAGAGCTGTGGGTGCGGGGAAGGATATCTGGAGACGAGACACCTAAAGATCTATTGGAAAGAGTCAGTGCATCCAAGCCGAGCCAGTGGGGAGGGTGCCAGAGATGAAGCAGGAGCTCTGTACCAAGCACAGGGGTAGAGCCCACCCCTGCTCGAAGGTCAGGAAAACCTTTAACTGCCCAAGATAGGGCACACTTAACAAGAGAGGGTACAGTGGGGAGAAGCTCAATTTATGCACCAAGTGTGGGAAGAGCTTCACTTGCCTCTCAACCCTGGGTGCTTACCCCCAGATCCATTCTGGAGAGCTCCCCCACTCCTACACCAAATGGGGGAAGAGCTTTGTGTGCCCCTCAGACCTGGACAAGCACCTACACGGACACGGGGAAATGCCAGTATCACTGTGCAATGTGTGGTAAGACCTTCCATTGTTTCTGCCCAAACCAGCACCGACGCATTCACCTGGGGAGGAAGACGCACCACTGCACTGAGTGCAGGAAGAACTTCACATGCTGGCAAGACCTGTGCCAGCACCAGTGTGTGCAGAGTGGCGACCAGCCGCACAATGGCACCCAGGGTGAGAAGAGCTTCAGGCAGCCCTCCAACCTGGCCAGGCACTGGTGCATGCACGCAAGGGAGAAGTCACATCAGTGCTCAGAGTGTGGGAAGAGTTTCGACTTGTCCTCCAAATTAACCAAACACCAGCTCATTCACACAGGCAAGAATCCACATTGGTGCTTGGAGTGTGGGAAGAACTTCACTCGCTCCTCCAGCCTGGCTGAGCACCATCGTATCCATACAGGAGAGAAGCCATATCAGTGCTTGGAGTGTGGGAAGAGCTTCACTCGCTTCTTCAGCCTGGCTGAGCACCAGCATATCCACACCGGGGAGAAGCCACATCAGTGCTTGGAGTGTGGGAAGAGCTTCACCCGATCGTCTGACGTGGGGAAGCACCAGCTCATCCACATGAGGGAGAAGCCACATCAGTGCTTGGAGTGTGGGAAGAGCTTCTCTCGCTCCTCCAGCCTGGCTGAGCACCAGCATATCCACACAGGAAAGAAGCCACATCAGTGCTTGGAGTGTGGGAAGAGCTTTGTTCGCTCCTCCAACCTGGCTGAGCACCAGCATATCCACACAGGAAAGAAGCCACATCAGTGCTTGGAGTGTGGGAAGAGCTTTGCTCGCTTCTCCAGCCTGGCTGAGCACCAGCGTACCCACACAGGAGAGAAGCCACATCAGTGCCTGGAGTGTGGGAAGAGCTTCACCCGATCGTCCGACCTGGTACAGCACCAGGTCATCCACACAGGAGAGAAGCCACATCAGTGCTTGGAGTGTGGTAAAAGCTTCACTCGCTCCTCCAACCTGGCTGGCCACCAGCGTATCCACACAGGAGAGAAGCCACACCAGTGCTTGGAGTGTGGGAAGAGCTTCACCCGATCGTCCGACCTGGGGAAGCACCAGCTCATCCACACAGGAGAGAAGCCACATCAGTGCCTGGAGTGTGGGAAGAGCTTCACTCAGTCCTCCAGCCTGGCTAAGCACCAACGTATCCACACTGGAGAGAAGCCATATCAGTGCTTGGAGTGTGGGAAGAGCTTCACTCAGTCGTTTAGCCTGGCTAAGCACCAGCGTATCCACATGGGAGAGAAGCCACACCAGTGCTTGGAGTGTGGGAAGAGCTTCACCCGATCGTCCGACCTGGTGCAGCACAAGCTCATGCACACAGGAGAGAAGCCACACCAGTGCTTGGTGTGTGGTAAAAGCTTCACCCGATCATCCGACCTGGGGAAGCACCAGCTCATCCACACGGGACAGAAACCACATCAGTGCTCGGAGTGTGGGAAGAGCTTCACTCAGTCCTCCAGCCTGGCTAAGCACCAGCGTATCCACACGGGAGAGAAGCCATATCAGTGCTCGGAGTGTGGGAAGAGCTTCACTCAGTCGTTCAGCCTGGCTAAGCACCAGCGTGTCCACACGGGAAAGAAGCCACATCAGTGCTTGGAGTGTGGGAAGAGCTTCACCCGATCGTCCGACCTGGTGCAGCACCAGCTTATCCACACGGGTGAAGCGACTTTGTTACTTAAAATTTTTAATTGCTCAAATTAAGGGCGAGACCTTATAAAGGGTGATAAGGCAAAAATGCCAGATTTATCAATTACATGAAGCAATTACATAAACTTGGACACTCCAGTTATAGAAACAGACATACACCAGCATATGTACAAAGAGACACAGTCGCACATACAGACCAAACCACTCCAGTAAGATGTTATAGTTACCAGCAGAAGTCACTCAATATTAGCAATGTGTGGCTGGGTCCAGGCTTGTTGAGGGTGACAGAAGCGAGGGAAGAACAGACGTGCATGCCTCTGCTCCATGAGGTTGCAGGGAGCGGATTCCCCATCTTGGTTTGTCTGCATCTCACTTTTATAGGGATTTCAAGTCTTTGTTCAGCCTTGGGGTTTTTCCATGCTCAGTCATTCCAGTAAAGTTGGTTATCTCCGAGTTGATATTTCAGTCTTGATTTTTGCCTTGAAGCATTGTGTAGGTGGTATCTTTGTCTTAAAGTATTGTGTAGTTCAAATGGCAGGATATGCAAAATTCTTTCTTCTTACTATCTTCTTTGCACCTGATTACAGACGAGCTCTTCAGCCATCCATTAATTAGCTTAATTTATGTACTGTCTGGTCACTTATACATTGGTGCCTTGTTGCTTACACAATCAGTTAAATCTTCTTTTGTTTTCATGCAAATAGTTACCATTCTTTCACCGTTCACCCTCTCACAGAGACACACGTACGCAGGGCATATGAAGTTCATCTACTCACGTCAAACTGGGAACAAGCACAAAATGGAGTTTTAGGTGTTTAGGCAATCATAGAGGTTGATCAATTCAATACTATTATCATTTAAACATAATAACTAATATGCAAAAATTCATACTACAACATGAGTGCTCAGTGTGGTAAGAGCTTCACTCTGTCCTCCAGCCTGGCTGTGGGCCAGCATATCCACACTGGGGAGAAGCCACATCAGTGCTCAGAGTGTGGGAAGTGCTTCCCTCCTCCAAACTGGCACAGCACCAGCGCAGCCCAATCTGGGGTCATCCATAATTCTTCCAGCAATGCTGCAATTGCTTGGAGACATATACCTGCTTAGCCCCCACCAGTGTCTTCATCTAGGTAAGGAGCCTCATGCTGGTGGACTACAGCAAGAGTTCAACCATCATTTGACCCTTTTAGGGCCCCGCAGAACCCAAAGGACACAGAGGCTGGCCCCCAAGGTTTGATGAGGGGAGGGGTTAAAAAGAAATGCCTCATGAAGAGGCCAGCCCAAATGGGGAACCGGTGGTCGAAGAGAGCCCAGGGTTGGTAAACCACAAACAAGATGCCAGATCACACCAGGCAAGTATTAAGGGGTCGGTAAGCCATAAACAAGGCACCAGACCACACCAGGTAAGTAATAAAGGGAACACATGCCATCAAGGCACAGGGGCACCAAGAGACCCCTTTGGGGGACTAAAGTGTCTTTATACAAATGCCAGGAGTATGGGGAACAAGCTGGAGGAGCTCACACTCTTGCTTGCTAGCACCCAGTCTGACCTAGTTGGACTAACCGAGACATGGTGGGGTCGTACACACGACTGGGCGGTGGGCATGGAGGGGTACAGGTTGTATAGGCATGACAGAGTGGGGAAAAAGGTGGGAGGTAGCACTCGATGTTAAGGAGCAGTATATGTCTTCCACCATTGAGGCGGGGGTGGAGGAGGGGAACACCGAGGCATTGTGGGTCAGGATCCGGAGGGGGGCGGGGGTAGGGAAAAGGACTTGGTTGTGGGGGTCTACTACAGGCCTCCCCATCAGGATCAAGAGCTAGCTGATGTACTCTCCGGGCAGCTAGCAGACGTCACACAGGCGAGGGAGGCGGTGGTCACGGGAGATCTGAACTACCCAGATATCTGCTGGGAGGAGCAGACAGCCAAAACAAGCTGCTCATAGATTCATAGATTCATAGATGTTAGGGTCGGAAGGGACCTCAATAAATCATCGAGTCCGACCCCCTGCCTAGGCAGGAAAGAGCGCTGGGTCTAGATGACCCCAGCTAGATGCTTATCTAACCTCCTCTTGAAGACCCCCAGGGTAGGGGAGAGCACCACCTCCCTTGGGAGCCCGTTCCAGACCTTGGCCACTCGAACTGTGAAGAAGTTCTTCCTAATGTCCAGTCTAAATCTGCTCTCTGCTAGCTTGTGGTCATTCTTTCTTGTAACCCCCGGGGGCGCCTTGGTGAATAAATACTCACCAATTCCCTTCTGTGCCCCCGTGATGAACTTATAGGCAGCCACAAGGTCGCCTCTCAACCTTCTCTTGCGGAGGCTGAAAAGGTCCAGTTTCTCTAGTCTCTCCCCGTAGGGCTTGGTCTGCAGGCCCTTAACCATATGAGTGGCCCATCTCTGGACCCTCTCCAGGTTATCCGCATCCCTCTTGAACCTCATGGAGGTTCTTACGCTGTGTGCGGGACCTCCACCTAACGCAGGCGGTGTCCAGTCCCACCAGGGGTAGCGCTTTGCTAGACCTGGTCTTAGCAACGGGATGATCCTGTGGGCAACATGCAAGTTCATGGTATCCTGGGAGATAGTGACCATCACTTGGTTGAGTTCACTATCCAGTGAAGGGTGGGTAAATAGTGGGGTTAAGGTGTTGGACTTCAGAAGGGCCAACTTTAGCAAGCTTAGAAGGCTAGTTAGTGAGGGGATGCAACTCAAGAACATAGAGCAAATGGGGGTCCAGGAGGGTTGGAGGTATCTCAAGGGAGTGATCCTTGGGGCTCAGAAGGAGTCTATCCCATTACATAGGAAGGGGGGTAAGGGGGCGAAAAAGCCCCCTTGGCTGAACAGGGAACTCCAGGAGAGTCTGGGGGCAAAGAAAGATGTATAGGCGATGGAAGCAGGGGGCAGCCACCAAGGAGGAATATCTCTCCCTGGCGCACTATTGCAGGGAATCAGACAGGCCAAGGCGGGGCTTGAGCTCAGGCTGCCTTCAACAATCAAGGACAATAAAAAGTCCTTCTTCAGGTATATAGCGGGCAAAAGGAAAGCTCAGAGCAACATAGGGCCCCTGCAGGACAAATCAGGACAGTTGGTGGTTGACGCGGGGGAAAAAAGCAGAGCTCTTCAATGAGTTCTTCACTTCAGTATTTCTAAGTACCGACCAAGCCAATTCCCCCACCTCAACCATTGACGGATGTCCACATGGCACCAGTCCACCTACGGCTAGTTCTGAAATAGTGAAGGAGCTCCGGGAGGAGCTGGATGGGTACAAGTCAGCCGGCCCGGATGACCTCCATCCACGGCTGCTGAAAGAATTGGCCAGTGTCATTGCTGAGCCACTGGCACGGCTGTTCGAGTGGTCGTGGTGCTCCGGCCAGGTCCCTGAGGACTGCAGAAGGGCCAATGTGGTGCCCATTTTCAAGAAAGGGAGAAGGGATGAGCTGGGTAACTTTAGGCCAGTCAGCCTTACCTCTATTCCTGGGAAAGTGCTAGAGAAAATAATCAAAGAACACATTTGTGCAGGCCCAGCAGGGGAAACGATGCTGAGGGGAAACCAGCCTGGGTTTGTCACAGGTAGATCCTGCCTGACAAACCTTGTAGCCTTCTATGACCAGGTCACACGCTGCCTGGATGAGGGGAACTGAGGCTGATGTCATCTTCCTGGACTTCAGGAGGACCTTTGACACAGGCTCGCACCCTGTCCTCATTGGGAAGCTAGCAGACTGTGGAGTGGATGCCTACATGGTCAGGTGGGCGGCCAACTGGCTTAGGGACTGCACCCAGAGAGAGGTGGTGGATGGTTCCTCGTCAGCCTGGAGGGAGGTGGGCAGTGGGGTCCCACAGGGTTTGGTCCTTGTGTAGCAGAAAGCCCCCTTTTCCTCTTGCCTGCATTTGCTCCCCCCTCTTTGGATATGTTTCTTTTTTTCTACCTTTTCTCCCTTCCTCTCTCTTTCACTTTAAGATAAGGAATTGTGTTTTAAAATTTGTATGTGTGCATTTTGTATCTCCCCTTGTAGTTTGGTATTTTTATCTATTTGTGTGCCATGGCATTTGTAGCTTATATTTTATACCACTCCTCACCTTTCAACTTTCAACTAAATGTGTTTTAGTTTCATAAGTAAGTTATACATTGTAACAATGTTAACAAGGGCAGGAATCAAACTGCCCTTCCCTGTATCAGGTTGGCCCCTGAAAGAGTGAGTGAATCAGTGATTGAATGTGTAACATGGTAGCAGGCAGCCATTAACACCTGGGAAACTGCAGATCAACCAAAGGAAGAACTCAATAGAAGACAATGTAACAACCGGGAAATTTCTAAACGTCACTGATCAAGGGCTAGAAGCCCTGCCCTGAGTTCATCAACGCTGGGGACCAACTTTTGGGCTGAATATCTCCAGATCGGCCGCTCCCAGAGCCCTATTCAAAATTCATCAACGGACTCCCAAACCTGCATGTTCATGCAGACGACCCCTGGGGCTGACAGATGCCGTCCAGTAGCCACTGAGAGGGGGAAGTCCCACGAGGGTCAATGATTGGGCAAATCTGAAAACTGGGGAGTCACCAAAGTCTGCCAAGGACAGATAAAAGGCAGTGAAAGGTGACCCTCAGGGGCACCCTCTTGATCTCCAACTGGACCAGACCTGTCCAGCCAGAAGGACCAGCCGGCGACCCCCTTCTGGAGGATAACACCATGCTGAAAGAAGCCTCGACTGGCCATCGACGGCAGACTCCAGCACTTGTAGGATAGGTATACCTGACTCTGTAGCCTGCTACTGTGTGTGTGTGTGTGTGTATGTGTGTGCATGTGTGTGTGTGGGGACCAGCCCCAAGGTTTATGATTACAGTGTTTCAATCCACCTAATAAACTAGAATTTTAAGGATCCCGAGTTGGACATTTGTAGCCAACACTTGGACCGGTATTATTTAATATCTTCATCAGCAATTAGGGCGAGGGCATGGAGAGCACCCTCTCCAAGTTCGCTGATGATACCAAGTTATGGGGCAAAGTTAGTACACCGGAGGGCAGGGAGCAGATTCAGGCCGACCTGGACAGGTTGGAGCAATGGGCAGAGAGAAATAGGATGCAATTTAATAAAGATAAATGTAAGGTACTCCACCTGGGAAGGAGGAATTCCCAGCACACCTGTAGGTTGGGGAGTGTCCTTCTCAGCAGCTTGGAGGCAGAGAGGGATCTTGGAGTCATAACTGACTCCAAGATGAACATGAGCAGCAGTGTAACGAGGCCATCAACAAGGCCAATTGCACTTTGTCGTGCATTAGCAGGTGCATGACTAATAGATCAAAGGAGATGATGTTCCCCATCTATGCAGCACTGGTCAGGCCGCAGTTGGAGTGCTGTGTCCAGTTTTGGGCGCCGCACTTCAAGAGGGACGTGGGGAATCTGGAGAGGTCCAGAGGAGGACCACTCACATGGTTAGTGGCCTTCGTGATAGACCCTACGGGGGGAGGTTGAGAGAGCTGAATCTCTTCGGCCTTCACGAGAGACGGCTGAGGGGAGATCTTGTGGCCGCCTATAAATTTATTAGGGGAGGTCAATGGGGAATAGGGGAAGCGCTGTTTACTAAGGTGCCCCATGGAGTGAGTGAGAATAACGGGTGTGAACTAGTTGAGAGTGGATTTAGGTTAGATATTAGGAAGACATTTTTCACAGTAAGGGTGGCCAGGATCTGGAACGGGCTTCCTAGAGAGGTGGTGCCTTCACCTAGCTTGGAGGTCTTCAAGAGGAGGCTAGACAGTCACCTGGCTGGGGTCATCTGACCTCGGTCCTCTTTCCTGCCGGGGCAGGGGGTCGGACATGATGATCCATTGTGGTCCCTTCCGACTCGACAATCTATGAATCTATGCTTGGGGAACTTGTGAGGAGTAGATTCATAGATTCATAGATGTTAGGGTCGGAAGGGACCTCAATAGATCATCAAGTCCGACCCCCTGCATAAGCAGGAAAGAGTGCTGGGTCTAAATGACCCCAGCTAGATACTCGTCTAACCTCCTCTTGAAGACCCCCAGGGTAGGGGAGAGCACCACCTCCCTTGGGAACCCGTTCCAGACCTTGGCCACTCGAACCGTGAAGAAGTTCTTCCTAGTGTCCAATCTAAATCTGCTCTCTGCTAGCTTGTGGCCATTGTTGAACTGCATCCTGTTGTTTTCTGCCCACTTGTCCAGCCTATCCAGGTCTGCCTGCAGCTGTTCCCTGCCCTCCGGCGTGTCCACTTCTCCCCATAGCTTTGTGTCATCTGCAAACTTGGACAGAGTACATTTCACTCCCTCGTCCAAGTCACTGATGAAGACATTGAAGAGTATCGGTCCAAGGACCGAGCCCTGCGGGACCCCACTGCCCACACCCTTCCAGGTCGAGACCGACCCATCCACCACGACTCTCTGGGTGCGACCCTCCAGCCAATTCGCCACCCACCGGACTGTGCAGTCATCCACATCACAGCCTCTTAATTTGTTCACCAGTATGGGGTGGGATACCGTATCGAAGGCCTTCCTGAAGTCCAGGTATACGACATCCACCCCTCCTCCTGTGTCCAGCCGTTTCGTAACCTGGTCATAGAAAGAGACTAGATTGGTCAGGAACTATCTGCCTGCCACGAACCCGTGCTGGTTTCCCCTCAGCATAATTTGTCCTGCCGGGCTCTCACAAATGTGAGCCTTGATAATTTTTTCAAAGACTTTGCCTAGGATGGAGGTGAGACTGACAGGTCTATAGTTGCCCGGGTCCTCCTTCCTCCCCTTTTTGAAAATGGGGACCACGTTAGCCCTTTTCCAGTCCTCCGGGACTTGGCCCGTGCACCACGAGCGTTCAAATATTCCCACCAGTGGCTCTGCAATGACGTCGGCCAGTGCCTTCAGCACCCTCGGATGGAGCCCATCCGGGCCTGCTGACTTAAAGGCATCCAGTTCTTCCAAGTGACTCTGCACCACCTCAGGATCTACGCATGGCAGTCTGGCGCCTTGCTGCTGCCTCTCCACAACCCCAGTGAGAGACTTGTCATGCCCCTCGCTTAGGAACACGGAGGCAAAGAACTCGTTGAGGAGTTCATCCTTGTCCCCCCTGTCTGTCGGCAATTGTTTCTGCCCATTTAGCAGGGGTCCTATTCCTCCCTGGGCCTTCCTTTTACTCCCAATATATCTAAAAAACAATTTCTTGTTGTCCTTTACTTGGGTTGCCATCCTCAGCTCCATGGTAGCTTTGGCCCGCCTAACTGCCTCCCTACAAGCATGAGGAGAGCGGGTATATTCATCTTTGGTGATCTCACCCTGTTTCCACTTTTTATGTGCTCCCCTTTTGGCCCTTAGGCTGCCCTGGATTTCTCTGGTCAGCCAGGGAAGCCTCCTGGCCCCTTTCCCTCTTTTGCCTCGCTCGGGGATCATCTTGCTTTGTGCCCGAAGGATCGTTTCCTTAAGGCACAGCCACCCTTCTTGGGCTCCCATCCCTTCAAAACTCCTACTCTGCAGTGCGTCCTTGACTAATCGCCTGAGTGCAATGAGATCAGCTTTCCTAAAGTCTAGCACTTTCACCCTACTAGTTACCTTACCCACTCGCCGTCTTATGTTGAATTCTATTATTAGGTGATCACTGTCTCCCAAATGGCTACCGATCTGGAGGTCCCCTATCATGTCATCTCCCGTTGCCAATACCAGGTCCAGTATGGCATTCCCCCTAGTGGGACCATGCACCTCCTGTGTCAGGTGGAGGTCCTGTACACAGGTTAGAAACCTGCGTGAGCGGTGGGACCTTGCTGTCTATGTCTCCCAACAGATGTCCGGGTAGTTTAGGTCCCCCATGACTACCGCCGCTTTAGCTTTTATGGTCTCCGAGAGTTGCCTCAGGAGCCCCGCATCTATTTCTTCCCCTTGGTGTGGGGGTCTGTAGCAGACCCCTACCACCAAATCCCTTTCTCCTTGCCCCCCATGTAGCCTAACCCACAATCCTTCTACTTCCTCATCCTTGGATTCTGTCTTGATGAGGGTCGATGTATATCGCTCACTGACATAAAGTGCAACCCCCCCCCCCCCTTTCTTCCCCGACCTGTCCTTTTTGCACAATCTGTAGCCCTCAATATGTACCGCCCAGTCATGGGATGAATCCCACCAGGTCTCTCTTAGCCCCACTAAGTCATATGTGTTTAGTGCAAGCAGGAGCGCTAGTTCATCCTGCTTGTTCCCCATGCTCCTAGCATTAGTATATAGGCACTTGAGCCCTGCGACTGGCGCCTTTGCTGCCCCCCTGCTCCCAGTCCCATGGGGCCCACTGTTTCTTACCTTCTTGTTCCTTACCTGTTCTGTTGTGCTGGCCTCCCCATGGCTTTCAGGTTCCCAATGTTCTCCTTCTTCAGGCTGGGCTGTCCTTGTGGGTGCCACATGGTTTGGTGGTCCACAGCTTCTCCTGCCCTCGTACTCCCCTCCCCCCGACGAGCCTAGTTTAAAGCCCGCCGGAGGAGATCCGCCAACCTAGAAGAAAACACACGCTTACCTTTGGGGGACAGGTGAAGCCCATCCCAGATGAGCATGTCCCTCGTCGTGATGTGCGGGTCATGGTCCAGGAAGCCGAAGCCTGCCTCGAGACACCACTGCCAAAGCCGCCAGTTGGTCTCTCGGATGCAGTTCTCATGCCGTCTTCCTTGTCCGGTCACTGGTCGGAAGGGACCTCAATAGATCATCGAGTCCGACCCCCTGCATCGGCAGGAAAGAGTGCTGGGTCTAGACGACCCCAGCTAGATACTCATCTAACCTCCTCTTGAAGACCCCCAGGGTAGGGGAGAGCACCACCTCCCTTGGGAGCCCGTTCCAGACCTTGGCCACTCGAACTGTGAAGAAGTTCTTCCTAATGTCCAGTCTGAATCTGCTCTCTGCTAGCTTGTGGCCATTGTTTCTTGTAACCCCCGGGGGCACCTTGAATAAATACTCACCAATTCCCTTCTGTGCCCCCGTGATGAACTTATAGGCAGCCACAAGATCACCTCTCAACCTTCTCTTGCGGAGGCTGAAAAGGTCCAGTTTCTCTAGTCTCTCCTCGTAGGGCTTGGTCTGCAAGCCCTTGACCATACGAGTTGCCCTTCTCTGGACCCTCTCCAGGTTATCCGCATCCCTCTTGAAGTGTGGTGCCCAGAATTGCACGCAGTACTCCAACTGCGGTCTGACCAGCGCCCGATAGAGGGGAAGTATCACCTCCCTGGACCTATTCGTCATGCATCTGCTGATGCACGATAAAGTGCCTTTGGCTTTGCTGATGGCTTCGTCACACTGCCAGCTCATGTTCATCTTGGAGTCCACTAGGACTCCAAGATCCCTTTCCATCTCTGTGCCACCCAGCAGGTCATTCCCTAGGCTGTAGGTGTGCTGGACATTTCTCCCTAGGTGCAGCACTTTGCATTTCTCCTTGTTGAACTGCATCCTGTTGTTTTCTGCCCACTTGTCCCAAGAGATGGTCTTTAAATCAGCCGTGGAGCTGTGCCATCCCCATCATTCTGGAAAAGCAGGCAGTGCTCCTAGGAGCAGAAGTGCCTGCACAATATGGTGCACCCCGTTATGCAACTGGCTCTAAATGACACCCCGGGACTGTCTTTGGGTGACTCCAGGCTTTGTCCTCCCTCTTGGTCCCAGGGTTCTTGTATGTGAAGCTCTAGAGTTGCAGGAAGGAGGGCATTGATTGCTGGGGAGGTGCTCCCTGCCTTCCACCCTGACCTTACCCTTCTTCCCCACCACATGACACCACTCCCAGGCCTGCACATGCCCACTGGGCTCTGCAAGAAGCTGATACTGCCACACCATGAGCCCAGTTTAGCAAGTTTTGCTTCTCAGCCGCTTGTCCCAACTGCGTACCACCTCGTGCCAGCTGTCCCCCCCCCCACAATCCTTTCATCACATTCTCTATAATGGATTCTTTGCTAATCAAGTCCCACAATGTAACAGGGGGCAGGCAATTATTTCATCTGGAGAGCTGCTGAGTTTAGACAAGGTGTTGACAAGCCCCACCCCGACAGGTGCCCTGCATTCTGCTCGCCATTTTGCGCCCAGAAGTCCCGTGCCCTAACCCCTGACCTTTGCCACCAGAAATCCCTCCCCTTGCCCACGGAAGCACTCCTTTCAGCAAGGGTGTTTGCCGTCTTGGGACCAGAAAAATACCAAATTATATTTAAAAAATTGAACATTTACAAGATTCATTAATTTCATTTCAAAAACATATTTTTCATAGTTTCATAGTTAGTAGGATCGGAAGGAACCTGAGCAGATCATTTTGTCTTGATTTAGATGTGTGTTTGTCTAGTGTTCATAGAGGTGGTTGCAGAATAGCTTAAAATGAAGTCTTACTCTTCTATACTGTGTGGCTGGTGGGGGAAATTGAGGGTGGGTATAGATTTGTGGGGGGCTTTGGGGTGTGGGGAGGATGTGGGTGGGTGGGGTGATTTTGTGGGGCGATGGATAGGTGGGTTATGTAGATATCTGGGTGTGGGTAGGTATGGGGAGGGCGGGTGTAGAGGGTCATGGTGTGTGTGGACTGGGAGGGTGCTGAGGTGTGTGAGAGGGTGTGGGTGTCTACATGTATGGCAGTGCAAGGGGGTGCCTGTATGTGGCAAGGTGTGCATGTGAGACTCACCTTACGAACACACACGCACATGCAGACCCCCACACCCACACCCTCTCACACACTGCAGCCACCCTCCCTCTCCACACACAACCCTCCCCAGCCACACACCCCCATCCCTCCCTCATTACGTGCGCACACAGGCACACACACACTCCCTCATTGCACACACATACACACAGCCCCCCATGTGAAGAAATCCCCCTCTGTATCTCCCTCCTTGGTTCAGTCCACACACCCCTCCTCTTTCACCTGGTCACTTAGGTGACTGGGCTGGAAAAATTCCCATGAAGTCTATGACTGTCCAGCCTGTACTTGCCCAGACCTTCCTTTCTCCCCTTCCTGAAAACAGGGAGCACACTGGCCCTTTCCCAGTCCTCTGGGACCTCAGCTGAGCACCACGAGCGCTCCAACCATCGCACCAGCGGCTCTGGTCTCACGCTGGCCAAGTCCTTCAGCACTCTCGGATGAGGATCGTCTAGGCCTGCACACAGACACGTCCAGCCCTCCAGATGCCCCCTCGCTAGGTCAGGGCTCACTGGTGGCGGGCTGGACCCTCTCGTGCCCGTCTTTAGCGCCGTGGGAGGTGTGTCTTTATCCGTGTTCAGGAATGCAGACGCAAAGAACTCGTGCAGGAGCTCAGCTCTGGCCCTCCTGTCCCTTACCAGTTGCCCTAGCCTGTCCTGTGTCACCACGCGCCTGCTGTCCGCTCCCTGCGCACCTAAAGAAGGGCTTCTTGCCGTCTTTAATCGTTGCTGCCGGCCCGGGGCCGTTTCTGCTTTGCCCTTTCTGACGGATCCCCTGCAAGCGCAGCCCAGCGGCCGAGCTCCTCCTCGGGGGCCGGCCCTTGCTGCCCGGCCCCACGGCGCCGCGCCGCGCCGCGCCGGGCGGGGGGGGGCGGGGCGGGGCCGGGAGCCCCCGCCGGGCGGAGAAGCCCCTCCTCGGCCCCGGCCCGCCGGACACACGCGCCCGGGGGCGGGGTGCGCCCAGCCCGGCCCGGCCCCGATCCCGATTAGCCAGCAACGAACAAGCCCCGCCCCGCCTCTTCGGGGCGCCTCTGACGTCATGGAACGTCATGAGTGTGGCGTGGGGGGGGGCTGGGCAGCTGGGGTTGCGCTCCGCTCCCAGGAGCGCCCGCGGGGGGGGAGGAGGCGGCTGCCCCCGGGACAGCGGGGCGGGGCGGGGCGAGGGGGGACACAGCGTGCGCTGCCTTCTCTGCGGCCCGGATCGCTTGTTCCCGTGCTGCTGCGAGGTGCGGGGCGGGGCGGGGCGGGGCGGTAGCTGTGGGTGTGGGTGTGGGGGCGCGGGAGGCAGCCGGGGGGGGGGTTGTGGAGAAGGAGGCTGGTGCGGGAGCGGGGGGCAGAGGTGGGAGACGGGCGGGCGGGCGGGCGGGCGCGGCGCGTGGCGGGCTCTAACAGCGCTTGGCCTCGGCAGCGGGCTTCGGTCCTCAAGCCGCACGTGGGATCCCGGGGGCCGTGGGCGCCCGGGCTGGGAGCGGTGCTGCAGGGCCCGAGACGGAGGAAAGACGGCTGCGAGCAAGCGGCGGGTCGGCTGGGAGGAGAGCGCAGCTGCAGCTGCGGACACGCACGCGGGCCCGTTTTCGGGGCACACACGGGCGCCCTGGTCCTGTGCCGGGGCCGGACGGCCCGCCCCCAGGCCCCGCAAGGCGGGAGCGGGCGGGCAGGGGGGGCACGCGTGGCTGCGGCAGCGCGGGGCAGGAGGCCCACCGAGCCCAGCCCTCGCAGCCACAGCGCGGCAGCCCCGCGTCCCCTTGGCCAGCCTGGAAAGCTCTTTAGTTTTGTTTCATTTATCTTTTTCTCTCTTTTTTAAATGAAGTTCCAGTTCTAGTAGTTAATAATAATACTAATAATATCAGTTTATTATTGTCACCTGAGACATCGTACTGTTAGTGTTGTTAGTCAGATTTTCGTGTTATTACTTGGATATTTTTTTCCTTTAAATGGCTCCCAGAACAAAAAGACCCTGCACATTTCCACTTGCTGCAGCACCCCCTAGAAGACCAAGTAAACTGGGCCCTTGTTTGATAAAAAATTAAATCTTAGATACAAATGGTCCACAAGCATATATCTCATCATCACACTCCTTTTCGCATTCAGACTGGGGCACCAAGGTGGTCCTCAATTTTCATCCTTTTTTACATGACGATCAACTGTTAGAGGAAGGTATACTTGGAATACAAAACAACCCTAACTCACAGACAACTGAAAACCTCAGGCTTCCTTTCCACACTCTTGACAGCTAAAACAACACAGCAGGTCTGTCTTCGAATGGAAGCGCTAGAGTGCAGAACAGTAGACCTACAAGTACTGTTAAGAGGGGCTGAGGATAACCCGAGTGAGCGACAGCACCTTGCTGAGAACAGAGATCTTATTGGGGTGCCGGGATGATGGAGACAAGAGAAGCCCAGATCAGCTAGAGGTTAGGGGGAATAGAGATTAGTACCGAGCAGACTGCCCCGTTTATCAAATGGTACAGGAAATGCTGTTCTAATAAAAGATACCACGATTGTAACGGTATCCCCCTCTGGGACGCTCCTGGGGGGGCCGTACAGCACCTAGGAACGCTGCTCTCAGTGAACATAGGAAGGAGGATGTTAAGAAAGTAACACAACTATGTAGTAATACATCAGTTAAGAGATCTATGAGATAACTATGCTCCCCCTCACGAGTGTCCTTGGGTATAAGGAGAAAGAGGGCTCTGATTAAGTGAGGAATTCATGCAACAAGGGTTTTCGCTGCATCTGATCTTACCATTTTGTAAAAACTCTCCTAACTTAGGTCCAGTCACGAGTGAGACGGCCAGCCCAGTCCAACCATACTGGGAAAAGACATGGACAAGGAAGTGCGTTCCCAAAACTAAAGGGTAGACCCAATTGGTTATTAAGACAATTAGACACGCGTCTACAAACTTGATTGGACTGGACTGGCGGTTTACCTAACAGAGCAAAAGGAGGGGTGTCGACACTCCTATTCAGATGAGGAATTCGATCTCCTGGCTTCCTTTGAAAGCTTGCCACTTAGAGAAAAACATAACATCCTGGCTTGCTTGAGAGCCCTCCAGGAAGATCTAAAAAAAATTAAGCAGAAAGGCCAGAACTAATCCCCAGACCAGAAAACTGAATCTCTGCAGCCTTAGACCTGCATGAGGGGTGGCTCGGGGCTGCCCACCCCCCCGGAGCAAAGTGGGGAGGGGTCCATGAGGTTTTATTCTGAGACTGGAGCTAAGTCCCACCTGGGCAAGGGGCTCTGGGCCCTGACACGTGTCCAGGGGGGTCTGTCTGGGAAGAGGCCCTGCATGTGTGGGGCTGTTGGGAGGCACTGGAGGCTGGCAAGAGCCCCCCAGGCCAAGTGTCAAGCGGGTGCTGCAGGGCTTGGCAGGGCAGGCGTGAGCCTGAGGAGCGGGGGGAGCTGTGGCTGGGGGTTTCTGGAGCCAGCCTGGTCCCTGCAGCCTTTGTGGGGCAGGAGGGGACTGAGGATGACCCCGAGGCTGCTCTGAGTGGGGACAGTCAAGACATCAGGACTGGGCAGACCGTGGGGCAGGGTCATGGTCCTGGTCTCACACCACGCGGTGACATCCGTGCTGTCTCCTTCCCCACAGGCCGCGCAGACTGGACACTGTGGCAGGTGCGAGCACAGAGCAGCGAGAGCCCAGGTCCTGGCGGAGAGGCCTCTGCCGGGGCAGACGGTGGATGCACTGGAGCCCGTGGCAGCCCTGCTGCAGCCGGAGGTGACGCCGGAGGAGAAGGCCCCGGGGGGCTCCGGGCAGGACAAGTCCCTTGTCTCGTCCAGACTGGCACCGGGGACGCTTCCAAGGTGCGGCGGGTGCCACGTATCAACCAGCCACTGCAGGAGGAGCCGGTCCAGCACCGGGAGATGCAGGGGCAGGCAGTGATGCAGGCCATGCAGCCCCCGTCTGAGGCCGATTCCCCCAGAGACCCCCCAGCCGGGGCCGGGGCCGAGCTCCCCGGCCCAGAGCCCTGGCGCCAGCGCTTCCGGGGCCTGTGCTACCGGGACGCCCCGGGGCCGCGGGAGGTGTGCCGGCGCCTGCAGGAGCTGTGCCGGGGCTGGCTGGAGCCCCAGCGCCGCAGCAAGGAGCAGGTGCTGGAGCTGGTGGTGCTGGAGCAGTTCCTGGCCATCCTGCCCCCGGGCATGCGGAGCTGGGAGTGGGGGCGCAGCGTGCAGACCTGCGCCCAGGCCGTGGCCCTGGCCGAGGGGTTTCAGCGGGGGCTGGAGGAGGACGAGAAACGCCAGGTGAGAAGGTTTCGCCCTGGTCGTGGATGCTGCTGTCCCCGTGTCCGTGTGTGTGTGGGATGCTCCCTCCCCCCGTCGCTCCCACGTCCCTGCTCCCCCGTGATGGACTGATCTCGTCCCCAGGTCGCGGCGCGGGGGAAGGTGCAGGACGTGGGCGCAGAGGAGATGCCGCCCCTGGGGGCGCGGCGGGAGCCTGGCGATGCCTGGCGGGAGCAGCCCCAGGCCCGCGGTGCCGACAGGCCGCTGGAGAAGGCAGGACACAGGGAGACGCCGGGGCCTCAGGACCCCGAGGAGGAGCCCCCGCCCCGCCAGGAGTCAGGTGAGGCGCAGGGCGCAGGCCCGGGCGTGCGAGGTGTGGGCGCCGGCGAGGCCGTCCTGCATGCGGGGAGCGGTCGGACGTCTGCCCGTGCACGGGACAGGGCTGCGGTATTTGTTGCCCTGGGGGGGGCAGAGCTGTGGTCCCCGTGGGGGTGTCTCCCAGGCTGGGGCCCTCGGTCTTTCTCCGTGACTGTGCAGCGCCCAGCAGAGAGGGGCTTCGTCTTGCTTGGGCCTTGTCGTGCTGCCGCGATAACAGTCAGTGACCTTATTCGTGTCCCAGCAGCCAGTGTTCGCTCGTCCCTTTCTCGTGCCTCCACGAGCCCTCCATGCCCCGCAAGGGGCTGGTGCAGGTGAGATGCCCCAGTGGTCTCCGTCTGGGGCAGGTACAGTTAACCCAGGCCTCTCTCTTGCAGACTGCCCCAAAACAGAGGAGACCTGGGAGATGTCAGCAGATGAAAGCTCCTCGGGCTGCTGCCCCAGACGAGGCCCTTCCCCAGGAGCAGGTACGGAGCGGTGGTTCTCCCTTTTCCAGCAGCACGAGGCACCGTCCCTCAGTGGAGTGATCTCTCCTCCACATGTTTTCATGGGGTCAGTGTCCCAAAGGATCGGCTGTTCTTGTTCTCCCAGCGCCCCTGGAAGCCTTTCACGTGCCCTGGAGAAGCCCCACCGTGCATTCCTCCTCCCCGACCCCTAACCTGTGGATGTGACACAGCACCAACATCCCCACAGCTTCTTCCCCAAGGAGCGCGGTTCCTGCGGGCTCTGACATGGTGTTGTGATCCCCGCCCCGAACTGAGACAGTTATTGGGTCTCATCTTCATCCTCATGCCCTTAGAAGTCCATTAGGAAGAGCTGTGGGGCTTGGCGTCCTTCTTCTCCCCACTCGCCACACAATGAAGCCTCTGACTGCCTTTGTCCTGGGCCAGTACAGGAGACGAGCAGGGCTTTCCCCGTGCCAGCAGCACCAGGGCTTAGCTGTGCCTTCTCTACCCCACAGGTGCCGGGACCCTGAGCAGAGCTGAGCAGAAGCGTCCTGGAGAAGAGCCTGTAACCCTGGAGCTGCACAGGGCTCCCCCAGGGAGCCTGGAGGAGAGGGGCTCCCCGACACGTGAGCTGGGCCAACTGCAGAAGGGGCAGGGCAGGCCTCCAAGGCAAGAGGTGAGCAGGGCACCGGGTTGGGTTGGGGGCGGGAGTGCAGGTGGGGCAGAGCGCAGGAGGAGTTGGGGGTGGTGTAAAGAAGATGGGGAGCGGGGAGCTCTGAAGAGCGACAAGCCTGTGGTGACAAACGTGGAAACGCAGCAAGCTGCATTAGCAGGAGCCCCCTCCCAAGTGCAGAGAGCAAGGGGGGCTGGCACGGGAAGGCCTGGTCAGAGCGCGAGGAGCTGGGGCTCCCTGACCCCAAAAGTGCTGCCCCGGCTGCCTCAAGGGGCCGAGCAAAGAGAAGGTGGTGAGCTGGGCTAAGTCCTGTGTCCACAGCTGCATCCACACCACAGGCCAGCTGACTAATGGGGACTTTTGCACCCCTGCCTGGCACGGCTAGACGTGCAGTTAGCTGTAGGACAGTCATGGCAGACAGGGCCGAGGGGCTGGAAGCAGCTGGCGCAGGAGACACTGATGGTGCAACGCTTGTGCCTGCAGCTCCGGGAGGTGTTTGAGGACGTGGCTGTGTACTTCACGCAGAAGGAGTGGGAGCTGCTGGAAGATGAAGACAAGGTGCTTTACCGGGACCAGATGCTGAAGAATTTCGACGCCTTCATTTCCCTGGGTAAAGCGCTAGTTCTTGCTTCTCCCTGGAGTACTTTAAAGAAGCCTTGCTGAGAGCGCAGGCACAAACCTTCCTGATGGGCAGGAAGACTAACGAACGTGGCAGAAGAGCAGCTTGCCTTAGTGCGGGGTGACTGGCAGGGCACCTGCTCTGCAGAAAAGCGCCTGGGCGTGACAGTGAACAATAAGCTGGATCTGAGCCAGCAGTGTGCCCTTGTTGCCAAGAAGGCTAACGGCATCCTAGGCTGCATCTGTAGGTGTGTTGCCTTTAGGTCAAGGAAAGTGGTTCTTCCCTCTCTGTTCAGCGTTGGTGAGGCCACGTCTGGAGTCCTGTGTTCAGTTTTGGGCCCTTGGATGTGGACAAGCTGGAGAGAGTCCAGCGGAGGGCAACAAAAATAGTGAGGGGGCTAGGGGACGTGAGTTGTGAGGAAAGTCTGAGGGAGCTGGACTTATTTAGTCTAGAGATGACGAGACTGTTTGGCAACCATTGATCTTTCCAGATGATGGGATGTGCATGAGAGGTCACCCAGATCTTTAATGCATATGCCTAGGCAGGAGTTTCTTCATTTTTTTGAGCAGTGGAAGCTGCCCACACCTCACATCTCCCCTTCAGACTTCAGGAGAGCTGACTTTGACAAGCTCAGGAGGCTTGTCAGTGAGGCCCTAAGGGGCCACGACCCGAAGGGAGGGGAATTCAGGACGAGTGGTTGCTCCTCCAGGGAGCGATCCTGAATGCAAAAGCAAAGTGTATCCCATCTCAGCTGAAAGGCAGCCCCCTTGGCTCTCCAGGGAACTGGCGGACCTCCTGCGTCTTAAAAGGAAGACCTTCAAAGGATCGAGGACTGGAACCACCTCCAAGAAGGAATACTCTGCTCTGGTCTGGACCTGCAGAGACTAAACCAGGACAGCCAAAGCTGTGACTGAACTCCAACTAGCTACAAGTATCAAGGACAATAAAAAGTCCTTTTTTAGATACGTGGGGAGCCGGAGGAAAAGCAAGGGCAACGTCGGACCCCTGCTGAACCAGATGGGGCAACTGACAACTGATGCCCAGGAAAAAGTCAGCTTGCTAAATGGGTATTTTGCATTGGTTTTTCATTAGTCCCAAGGGATGCCTCTGCCCATTACGGGATAGGAACGCCTGGGTGGGGGAGATCCCTTACCCTCCATCGAAGCTGACCTTGTGAAGGAACACCTTGACCGGCTGGACACCTTCAAGTCGACCGGCCCTGACAGTTTACACCCCAGGGTACTCCAGGAGCTGGCGAGCATCATAGCTCAGCCCCTGGCATGGGTCTTCGAGAGCTCCTGGCGCTCGGGTGAAGTGCCCGAAGACTGGAAGAAGGCCAATGTGGTGCCTATCTGCAAGAAAGGGAGGAAAGTGGATCTGGCAAACTACAGGCCCGTCAGCCTGACCTTTATCCTGGGGAAGGTCTTGGAAAAGATTATCAAAGAGGCCATCCTTAACAGACTGGCCAATGGCAACATCCTGAGGGACACCCAGCATGAGTTTGTTGCAGGTAGGTCTTGCTTGACCAATTTCATTTCCTTTTCCAACCAGGTGACCTATCACCTGGGCCAGGGAGAAAAGATTGATGTCATATATCTTGACTTTAAAAAAGCCTTTGATCTGGTATCCCACGATCACCTCTTGGCAAAACTGGCTAACTGTGGCCTCGGATCCACCACTATTCGCTGGCTGGGGAATTGGCTCATTGGTCGGACCCAGAGGGTGGTGGTTGATGGAAGTCAATCGTTGTGGTGCCCTGTGACCAGTGGGGTCCTCCAAGGCTCTGTCCCTGGACTCATATTGTTCAACATCGTCATTACATCATTAATGATGTGGACATTGGTATCAGAAGAGGACTGGACAAGTTCGCCGATGTTGCCAAACTGTGGGGTAAAGCGTCCACACCTGAGGACAGCAGAGTAATCCAGGCTGACCTTGACAGGCTCAGGAAATGGGCGGACGAGAACCTGATGGTGTTTAACACTGAAAAATGCCAGGTTCTCCACCCTGGGAGGAAAAACCTGCAGCATCCTTATAGGCTCGGCAGTGATACGCTGGTTAGCACTACAGATGAAAGGGACTTGGGGGTCATCATTGACCACAAGATGAACATGAGCCTGCAGTGCGATGCTGCGGCTAGTAAAGCGAGCAAAATGCTGGCTTGCATCCATAGATGCTTCTCAAACAAATCCCAGGGCATCATTCTCCTGCTATACTTGGCCTTGGTGAGGCCGCAGCTGGAGTACTGTGTCCAGTTTTGGGCCCCACAAGTCAAAAAGGATGTGGAGAGGCTTGAGAGAGTGCAGAGAAGAGCCACGCGCATGATCAGAGGGCAGGGAAGCAGACCCTACGATGACAGGCTGAGAGCCTTGGGGCTCTCCAGCCTGGAAAAGCGCAGGCTCAGGGGTGATCTGGTGGCCACCTATAAGTTTATCGGGGTGCTCACCAGGATCTGGGGGAACATTTTCACCAGAGCGCCCCAAGGGATGACAAGGTCGAACGGTCACAAACTCCTTCATGACCGTTTCAGGCTGGACATAAGGAAGAACTTCTTTATTGTCCAAGCCCCCAAGGTCTGGAATAGACTGCCACCAGAGGTGGTTCAAGCACCTAATTTGGGGGCACACAGTCCCCTGCATACCTACAAGCTTGATGGTGCCATTTTGACTTGCATGATGGAAAGGGACCAATGGGTAACAGTGGACCACTGCATGAACATGAGGTGTCAGTGCGATGTTGTAGCCAGCAGGGCAAACAACGATCGATTGATGCGTCTCATGTAAAACCAAGGAAGTGATGGTTCTCACTGCATGGTGAGACCTCCGCTGGAGTACTGCATCCAGTTCTGGGCACTGCACTTCACCAAGAACGTGGAAAAGCTTGAGAGAGTCCAACTGTATGATCAGAGACTTCCACAGCAAGCCATTTGAGGAGAGTCTGAGGGTCTTGGGGCTCTTCAGCCTAAAAAAGAGAAGGCTGAGAGGGGACTTGACAGCAGCTGACCTCTACATCAGAGGAGTACATCAAGGGCTCGGTGAGCAAGTGTTCACCAGGGCAACTTGTGGCACGACCAGAAGTAATGGATACAAACTCCTGGAAGGCCACTTCAGGCTCAATTCCAGGAAAAACTCTTTCACAGTCAGGGTGTCCAGACTGGAATAAACTCCCTCCGGTGGTGGTGCAGTCACCCACCCTGGAAATCTTCAAGAGGAGACTGGACGGCCACCTTGCTGGGGTCACCTGAGCCCAGATGTCTTTCCTGCCTAGTGCAGGAAGCTGGACCGGATGATCTTCCGAGGTCCCATCCAGCCGCTAACAATCTATAAATCTATGAAATACAGGATATAATTATATAATTATAATAAAATCATCCTTTCTAGGGCTGTGTGAAATGGCACTGTTCCATTTCAACTTGAATTTCAAGGTTTGAATGGAATAGCATTTTGTTTTGAATTTCATTTGGAGTTGAAACAACCGTTCCATTTTGCTTTGTCAAAACAGCGAGGCTGTTTCAACGCTGTTCCGACACTTCGCCCAACCATCGCACTGGGGTTGGGAAGTCTTGGAGGAGTTTATGACCATTGGTCCTTGTTTTTCCTTGGGGCGTTCTGGTGAACAGGTGTTCCCCTAGATCCTGATGCACACCCCTGGTGTACTTGTAGGCTGCCACCAGGGCCCCCCGAGCCTGGCTTCTCCAGGCTGAAGAGTTCAGTGGCTCTCAGCCTCTCTTCATAAGGCCGGTTCTCCTGCCCTCTGATCATGCACGTGGCTCTCCTCTGCACTCTCTCAAGCTTCTCCACATCCTTCTTGAATTGTGGAGCCCAGAACTCCAGCACTCCACCTGCGGCCTCACCAAGGCCAAGTACAGCGGGAGGATGACATCCTGAGACTTACTTGAGAAGCATCTGTGGATGCAAGCCAGAGTTTTGTTTGCTTCACCAGCTGCGACATCGCACTGGTGGCTCATGTCCATCTTGTGGTCAATCATGACCCCCAAGTCTCTTTCAGCCGTGGTGCTAGTGAACGTAGCACTGCCGAGCCTATAAGCATGCTGTGGGTTTTTCCCCCCCGAGGTGGAGTACCTTGCATTTATCAATATTGAACATCATCAGGTTTGTATCCACCCACTTACTAAGTTTATCCTGGTCAGCCTGGATCACTAGCCTGTCCTCAGATGAGGGTGCTATGCCCCTAAGTTTAGTGTCATTGGTGAACTTAGCCAGTGCGCTTCAGACGCCAATGTCCACATCACTGATAAAGACATTGAAGAGAACCAGGTCAAGGACAGAGCTGTGGGGGACGCCACTGGTCACGGAGCGCCATAATGACTTGCTACCATCGACCACCACTCCCTGGGTCCGACCTCGTAGCCAGTTTCCCAGCCATTGGACTGTGGTGAAGCCAAGGCCACAGTTGGCCGACTTTTCTATAAGGAGGTCATGGGACACCAGATCAAAGTGTTTTTTATGGTCCATATATATGACGTCAATTCTTCTCCCTTGTCCAGGTGATATGTCACCTGGTCATAGAAGGAAATGAGATTGGTCAGGCAAGACCTACCCGCGACAAAACCCATGCTGCCTATCCCTCAGGATGTTGCCATCAGCCAGCTTATCCAGAAGGGTCTCCTCGATAATTTTCTCCAGAATCCTACCGGGGATTGAGGTCAAGCTGATTGGCCTGTAATTCCTGGGATCTACTTTCTGCCCTTTCTTAAAGATGGTACCACACTGGCCTTCTTCCAGTCTTCAGGTACTTCACCCAAGCACCATGAGGTTTTGAATATTTTTGCCAGTGGTTGGACTATGACTCCTGCCAACTCCTTGAGTACTATAGGGTGTAATCTGTCAGGACCAGCTGCCTTGAAGGTGTCCAGCCCCTCAAGGTGATCCTTTACCAGATCAACACAGCTGCTGGGTATAAATATGCCCTCACCCTGGCCACCCCTCATCTTGCTAGGCAGGGCGGTGTCATTAGACTGATGAAAGATCGGTGCGAAGTACCCATTTAGCAGATTGGCCTTTTCCTGGGTGTCGATTATCAGCTGTCCCTTTTGATTCAGCAGGGGTCCAATATTACCCTTACTACTTTTCCGACTCCCTGCATATCTGAAAAAGGAGTTTTTGTTTTCCTCGATATGTGAAGCCCGATGGAGCTCACTTGCAGCCTTGGCTTTCCTGATCCGCTCCCTGCAGGTACAGGCCAGTGCTGAGTACTCCTCCTTGGTGGTGATTCCAGACTTCCATCCTTTGTAAGTCTCTCTTTTGAGGCGTAGGAGGTCCTCAAGTTCCCTGCTGAGCCAAGGGCGTTGCTGTGCCCTTTTCATAGATTTCATAAACATTCGGGCTGGAAGGGACCTCGAAAGATCATCGAGTCCAGCCCCCTGCTCAAGGGTCAGGAAATCAGCTGGGGTCATAGGAGCCCAGCAAGATAAACATCCAGTTTTCTCTTGAAGGCGTTCAAAGTAGGTGCTTAAACCACCCCCGGTGGCAGGCTATTCCAGACCTTGGGGGTTCGGACAATAAAGAAAGTCTTTCTTAAGTCCAGCCTGAAACGATCTTGCAGTAGTTTATAACCATTAGACCTTGTCTTCCCTTGGGGTGCTCTGGTGAACAAACGTTTCTCTAGACCCTGGTGGACACCCCTGATAAACTTATAGGTGGCCACCAGATCCCCCTGAGCCTGCGCTTTTCCAGGTTGAAGAGTCCCATAGCTCTCAGCCTGTCATAGATTCATAGATATTAGGGTCGGAAGGGACCTCAATAGATCATCGAGTCCGACTCCCTGCATAGGCAGGAAAGAGTCATCATAAGGTCTGTTTTCCTGACCTCTGATCATGTCCAGAGAAGAGCCACACACTCTCTCAAGCGTTTCCACATCCTTTTTGAATTGTGGAGCCCAAAACTGGATGCACCACATTGGCCTTCTTCCAATCTTCGGGCACTTCACCCGAGCGCTAGGAGCTCTCGAAGATCCGTGCCAGCTCCTTGAGTACCCTGGGGTGTAGATTGTCAGAGCTGGCTGACTTGAAGGTGTCCAGCCTTAACGAGGTCAGCTTTGATGGGGGGAAGGGAATCTCCCTCACTTAGGCCTCCCTGTCCCATGATGGGCAGAGGCATCCCATGGGACTGAAGAAAGACCGACGCAAAGTACCCATTTAGTAGGTTGACTTTTTCCTGGGCATCAGTTGTCAGTTGTCCCATCTGGTTCAGCAGGGGTCCAGTGTTGCCCTTGCTTTTCCTCCGGCTCCCCACATATCTAAAAAAGGACTTTTTATTGTCCTTGATACTAGTGGCCAGTTGGAGATCAGTCGCAGCCTTGGCTTTCCTGGTTTGCTCCCTGCATGTCTGGAGCAGTGCAGAATATTCCTCCCTGGAGGTGGTTCTAGTCCTCCATCTTTGTAGGTCTTTCTTTTTAGACACAGGAGGTCCGCTAGTTCCTTGCTGAGCCAAGGGGGTTGCTGTGTCCTCTTGCTGCCTTTCCTCCAAGATGGAATAGCCTTAGCTTGCGCATCCAGGATCGCTCCCCTGAGGGGCAACCACTCGTCCTGAACTACCCTCCCCCTGGGGTCGTGGTCCCTTAGGGCCTCACCGACAAGCCTCCTGAGCTTGTCAGAGCCAGCTTTCCTGAACTCGAGGACTTCTGTATTGCTGACTGACTTGCCAGCTTTATGGCAGATGGTGAAGGTGATCAGATCATGGTTGCTGTCACCCAGATTCCCTTCAATCTTTAGGTCACTGATTTGGTCGTTCCCAGTTGCCAGTACCAGGTCGAGCAGTGCTTTACCTCTCATCGGCCAGTAGACTTCTTGAGTCGGATAGAGTTCATCTGCGCGTGAGAGGAAGCTTTGCAACCACTCGGATTTGGCCGACCACTCTTTCCACGAGATGTCTTGGTAGTTGAAGTCTCCATGACAACCATGGACTAGAAGCATGCAGCCCTTCCTCCAAGATGGGATAACTATCCCTTGTGCTGTCAGGATCTCTCCCTTGAGGAGCAACCACTCCTCTTGGACTCCTCTTCCTGTCAAGTCGGGGTCCCTTAGGACCTCAAGAACGAGCCTCCTGAGCTTGTCAAAGTCAGCTCTCCTGAAGTCAAGGACTTTTGTATTGCTGACTGACTTGCCAGCTTTGCAATGGATAGTAAAGGTGATCAGCTCATCATCACTATCACCCAGCTTTCCATCGATTCTTAGGTCACTGACTAGGTCATCCCCTTTGGCCAGTATCAGGTCCAGCAACGCTTTACCTCTCATCAGTCCATAGACTTCTTGGGCCGGGTAGATCTCATCCACGCATGTGAGGAAGCTTTGCGACCAATTGGATTTGGCCGATTGCTCTTCCCATGAGATGTCTGGGTAGTTAAAGTCTCCCTTGACAATCGTGCACTGAGAACGTGTGTCCTCAGCCAGTTCCCAGGCGAGTTCCTGGCCCAGCTCTTGTTTCTGGTCATGAGGTCTGTAGTAGACTTCTACCATGGTGTCCCTTGTGGCACATTCCCCATGTATTTTAACCCAGGGAGACTCCAGTTGTCCCTCCTGGGTGCCAATGTCAATTTGCAGAGATGTTTAGCAGTCCTTGACATAGAGAGCTACACCCCCACCCCTTTTATCTGCATGATCACGCCTGTACAGGGTACAGCCATCTATACCTGTGGCCCAGTCATAGGTGGAGTCCCACAAGGTCTCCATTATCCCTATGATGTTGTAGTCCTTCCTGTTTAGCAGGAGGACCAGTTCCCCCTGTTTATTCTCCAAGCTCCTGGCACTGGTGTACAGGCAGGCAAGTGGTGATTATGAATTACCCTCTTTCTAAGAAAAATAATCTTATTTTCAGCCTTCTTTTATGCATGTATGGTGTATTCATCACCACAAGTCCTCACTTTAAACCTGCACTGAAAATAAGCTAATTTCCACTGAAAATAAGCTTATTTTCACTATTTTGCCTGAAATTACACCGATAAGACAAATGTTATCCATCCATGAGAGTGTCCCATGCCTCTTCTTTTTTGTACCTGAAAACCGTAAAAGCTTTATCTTTCTGCTCCCTCATAGATTCATAGAAGTAGGGTCGAAAGGGACCTTGTAGATCATCAAGTCCGACCCCCTGCCCTGGGCAGGAGAGAAAACCAGGCTCAAATGACCCCAGACAGGTAGATGTCAAGCCTCCTCTTAAAGACCCCCAAGGTAGGAGCCAGGACCACTTCCCTTGGAAGTTGGTTCTAGATCCTAGCCACCCTGACTGTGAAGTAGTGCCTCCTGATGTCTAGTCTGAATCTACTTTCTAACGATTTGTGGCTGTTATTCCTTGTTACCCCGGGGGACGCTAGGGGGAACAGGGTCTCTCCCATTCCCCTCTGGGCCCCCCCCGGTGAGTTTATAGACGGTCACCAGGTCCCCCCCTCAGCCTTCTCTTGTGGTGGCTGGACAGGTTCAGGTCCCGTAGCCTCTCATTGTAGGGTCTGCCCTGCTGTCCCCGGATCATGCAGGTGGCCCTCCTTTGGACCCTCTCCATGCTGTCCACATCCCTCCTGAAGTGCGGCGTCCAGACCTGGATGCAGTACTCCAACTGCGGCCTGACCCGTGTTGAATAGAGGGGGAGGATCACCTCCTTGGACCTGCTCGAGATGCATCTGTGGATGCATGACAAGGTGCGGTTAGTCCTACGACCGTGACCTTGCATTGTTGGCCCATGTTCATCTTGGAGTCAATGATGACTCCAAGATCTTTCTGCCACCGTACTCTCGAGAAGGGAGTTTCCCAGCTTATAAGTGTGCTGCTGGTTCCTACTGCCCAAGTGCAGCACCCTGCACTTTTCGGTATTGAACCCCATCCTATTTTCGTTAGCCCACCCCTATAACTTGTCCAGGTCCTGCTGTAATCTGTCCTTCCCTACTAGCATGCCTACCTCACCCCATATCTTGAAATCATCAGCAAATTTAAATAGGCTGCTTTTCACCCCATCGTCCAAGTCACTAATAAAGAAATTGAACAGTTCAGGCCTGAGGACCGAGCCCTGGGGGACTCCGCTGCCCACTTCCCTCCAGGTCGAAAAAGACCTGTCTGCCACTGCCCTCTGAGTACGACCTTTCAGCCAATTTGCAATCCATCTGACTGTGTAGGCATCAGTGCCACAGTCACCTAGCTTTTTGATGAGAATTGGGTAGGAGACAGTGTCAAAGGCCTTGCTGAAGTCCAGAAAGACTACGTCCACCGTGGCACCTGCATCCAATGCTTTTATGACCTGGTCATAGAAGGCAATCAGGTTGGTCTGGCAGGACCTGCCCCTAATGAAACTGTGCTGGTTGCCCTTGAGCATCATTCCCACTGCTGGCCTATCACAGATGTGGTCCTGGATAATCTCAAAGAGTTTCCCCAGGATTGAAGTAAGACTAATGGGCCTATAGTTGCCTGGGTCCTCCCTCTTCCCTTTTTTTGAAGATGGGAACCACATTGGCCCTTTTCCAGTTGTCCAGCACCTGGCCCGAGCACCACGAGTGCTCATAAAGCTGCACCAGGGGCCCCGCAATAACCCCTGCCAATTCCCTCAACACCCTGGGGTGGAGAGCATCTGGACCTGCTGATTTGAACACATCCAGTCCCTCCAGAAGTTCTCTAACTCGGTCCTCCCTGACCCTAGGCCTGGTGGCGTTTCTCCCAAGTCTGTCTGGAATCCTGGTCGGGGAGCCCCGGTCCCTGCACAAGAAAATGGAGGCGAAGAATTTGTTAAAGTGGTCTGCTTTCTCCTCTGGTGCAACCACCAGATTGCCTAGCATATCCTGCAGGGGCCCCACATTACCCGGTGCCTTCTTCATTCTCCCTGTGCCCGCCTGGCCTCAAACATTTTGTTCCGTGCCACTTTGGTTCGGGTGCTCACCAGAATCTGCCCTGCCGTTGCAGGTGGTCTTTCGAGGAGGTATTTACCCGGGACGCAGTCCACCCCTTTCTCGCCTGCCACGACTTGAAATCTTCTTCAGTGGGGGGCTCAGTACTGCGTGGTCTCCCTCCCTGGCCACTCGTTCCTACGGCAGTCTTCTGTGAGGCTCCACCTCCCCTCTATCTCGCCCTATACCCAGCCTGGCGGGTCACTGCTGATCCTGCGGCCAATCTTGTGCATCATGGTTGTCTTTCAATCTATAAGCGCACCTCTCCTCACTCGGTTCTCCTCACTCCGCTCTGCCTCAACCCCTCCAGGCACGGGGAAACACAAAATACTTTACAGGAAAAGAAAAACGCAAGAAAACCTCCACCAACACGGTGCATTCTGACCACGCCCAAGGCACACCCCCGTGCTCCTATCTGGCCACTAGGGCCCCTTCCTGTTCACCCAGCCCCCGTTTCCGCTTGGGGGCTATCTGAAGCTCTCCTCCGTGGTTGCTAGACCTTCAGGGTCAGCCTTGGTCTCTCCTGGCTTGGCCCCTTCAGTCCTAAATATCGTTGCCCTCTCTGTGGGCCTTCACAATGTTGTTGCCCACTCTCTGGGCCTTCACAATGTTTTTGCCTGCTCTCTGGGCCTTCACAACGGTGCTGCCCTCTCTCTGGGCCTTTCAATATTATCGCTGTCCCCGGGGCACACCCTTGGGTCCCCCGGGTTCCCCCACAGTCCCACCTGTTTGGACGCTGGAGGGAGGGCCAGTGCCTCCCGCTTCTCTGCGGAGGCTGCTGGGCTCAGGGTTTCTCCAGCTTCTGTCTTCCTCCCCTGCCTTTCTCCGCACCGGAGCTCCTGCCCCGAGTGCAGGTTTACCTTCACTGCCGTCGGCGGCTTCACCCTTGCTGCGTGAGGCATTGGATCCGCCTCTATTGGGGATCGCCACTTCTTGCTCCGCTCCGAGCTTCCGGCTGGCCCCTCTGGCTGGGGTTCCTCCCGGCGTCTGATCCCCTGCCTCTTTGTGGGCCATCCTTTTTATCCCTGCTGGCCGGTAATTACCGCTGACGTCACCGACCGGCTGCAACTGTATGAAAGCGTGGCTAATGGCGCGTGCGAGTTCTTTCTGGTGTTCCTGCTTTGCTGCAGGTCTTGCTGCAAGTAAGCGTTCTTTTTTTACTTTTACTTTTTCTGTTCTTCCCCCATTTTCTGGTCCTGGGGTTCCCGCCGTAGGCTTTAGGGTCCCACCCGTTTGTCTCTCCCTGTGACACTCCCTATATATTTAAAAAAGGACTTTTTATTATCTTTGATCCTTGACGCTAGCCCTAGCTCCGTATCTGCCTTAGCTTTTCTAACAGCCCCCCTACAGACCCGAGTGGTGAAGGTATACTCCTCTTTGGTGATAGCCCGTCCCTTCCAGAGGGTGTACACCTCCTTTTTTTGGCAGTCAGGCATTCGCGAATGCCCTTGGTGAGCCAGGGGGGCTTTTGGGCACTCTGGCCCCCCTTGCTTCTTGTTGGGATTGTCTCCCCTTGGGCTCTGAGTATCACCTCCTATGTCATGAGTCACTTCCATACCTTGACTTCCAGAAATCCTTGTACCTGGTATCCCATGAGGTACTAATCAGAAAACTGGAAGATACAGGGCTCAACTGTGGGATTGTCAAGTGGGTGCAGACTTGTTGCAGGGTGTGGGACACAGAGAGTCTAAATGAATGGATCGGTGTCATCCTAGCAAGATGTGGGCAGCAGCACCCCAGGGGTTGGTGCTTGGCCCAGTGCTGTTCAATATCTTCATCAACGACCTGAATGAGGGGGTGAAAAGCCCATTGGCCAAGTTCACGGAGAACACCAAGATATGGGGACACACCCACAGGTAGGCTGCAGATGCAAGCAGATCTAGACAGGCTGGCATCTTGGATGGAAGGGAACCAGATGAAGTTCAACGTAGAGAAATGCAAAGTGCTGCATCTGGGAAGGAAGAACCCCCAGTGCACCTACAGGCTGGGCATCACTAACCTGACCAACACTACAAATGAAAGGGATCTGGGGGTAAGAATAGACCCCAGCATGAATATGAGCCAGTAATGCAATGCAGTAGTTGCTAGGACCAATAAAACTCTGGCATGCATCAATCGATGCATCTCCAGTAAATTCAAAGAAGTGATTGTCCCACTTTACTCAACATTGGTGCAGCCACAGCTGGAGTATTGCATCCAATTCTGGGTGCCGTACTTCAACAAGGACATGCTAAAGCTCAAGAGGGTCCAGAGAAGGGCCACACGTATGATCAGGGACTTGCATTGAAAGACATATGAGGAGAGGCTGAGGGATCTCCGACTCTTCAGCCTAAAGAAAAGAAGGCTGAGAAGAGACCTGATTGTGGCTTACCACTATATCAGGGACTCAGTGAACAACTGTTCACCAGGGTGCCCTGGGGGGGAACTAGAAACAATGGCCACAAACTCCTGGAAGATAGCTTCAGGTTGAACATTAGGAAAAACTTCTTCACAACCAGAGTATGGAACAAGCTCCCCCAGAGGTGGTGCAATCATCTACCTAGACATCTTCAAAAGAAGACTGGACCTGGACGGTCACCTGACTGGGGTCATCTGACCCCAGATGTCTTTCCTGCTTATGCAGGGGCATGGACCCAATGATCCTTTGAGGTCCCTTCCAGTCCTATGATTGTATGATTCATCTCCATGCCTGACCCTCATGACTCAGTTTAATGCCCTATCTATACCAGGGAGTGGTTGGGGCTTTGTTTCCTATGCCCACCCCGTCACCACCTGGGTGACAAGGACCATCATTTCTTGAAGGCATCTCCCTGTAATGTCTTCTCTTTCATCCTAAATGCCAATCCTCCCTTGTCCATAAAGGCCCTAATAGAAACCTTCAGTTCCTTGGATCTATTCTCCAAATCCCAGTTGGTTATTCTCCATCCAGTACCCAGTCACTAACCTTGTTTAACCTCTGCCCCAAACAGGATATCAGGGTCCCACACCTGACTTAATCTGCAGCATCCAGAAGGGACAGGTGGAGCTGTGGGTCGGTGATGATGAGGATGGTGGGGAAATCTCAGGGCCCAAGGACCTGCTGTCAGGTGAGTTGTAGCTGTCCCCCCAACCCGACTCTGCTCTAAGTAGCGCTCCATGCCCAGAGTTCCCGGGCGACCTGGAAAGTGCAGACCTGTCCTGTGTTGCCATTGCAGGGTGCTGGCCTCTAACATAGTACATTATGCTGTAATGTGTCCAGGCAGGTGTTGTTCCCACTCCCTGAAATTCAAGGATTCATTGATGCTGGGGTCAGAAGGGACCTCAACAGATCATTGAGTCCAACCCCCTGCCTAGACAGGAAAAAGTGCTGGGGTCAGATGACCCTGTAGCAGAAAGCCACCTTTGTTTCTCCCCCAAAAACTCTGCTATGTGACAGTTGTGATTAGGATGGGCCCAGCAGAGGACACACATCTTTACTCCATCTCTTTGGGTAACCTGAGCTGGATACGTTTCTAAGGGAGGGGGGAAACCTGCTCCCTCTGCCTACATGACTGGCATCACATACCTGAGTGAGGGGCTTGCTTCCTGGTGGGCTAGAGTCTGCCCAGCAACTAGTGATGTATTTCAGATTGGTTGGCTCACAGCCAACAGGTGCTGGCCTCCATTGGACCAGGTAAATGAGGTCACAAGGGCTATATAAGTTAAGGACTGCCCAGGAGGAGGGGGCAGCAGCCATGAGGGATAATGAGGAACAAAGAAGAGCTGTATCATCTGAAGCTGGCTCTCTCTCTCAAAACTCATGATCAAGGAACTGCCTGCCACCAGAGGGAATCTCCAACAGCCTCTGGATGATACTTGTGAGTAAGCTGAGATTCAGCTAGATATACAGCTTGCAGTAACTCAGATGTGAGATCAAAGGCTACCCAGCCACAGGAGTTTGCTCTATGGGATTTCTCTGATATTGCTCTACCCTGTACCCTATTCTAACCCTGCCCTCTGTAACCAATAAAGTTCTCCTTTGTGACTGGTGTAGGAGACTTATTGAGGGTGGGTTTAATTATGCCTAGGAGCCCCTTAGGTCTGCGGACTAAGGGAGACTATCCTTTTTGGCCCCCGACTTGGGGAAGTGCCCCAAGTTCTCGTATTGGGTCGAGTACCCATAGGACTATTAGGCCTGTGTTTCCCCAAGGACACAGGACCCAGACAGTCCCTTCTCGGGGTGGTGGCAGCACACGTTACCCCCGGACTCTGTGGTGGGGCTCGAAAGGGGGTCTGCCGGGGCTTAGGCACCCCTGGAGAGACGCGTGGAGTCCAGAAGGTGGACGGGCGTGGTGAGGTGGGAGGATCAACGCAGGAGCTCCCCCTACTGGCCTACCGCAGACCCCATCCAGATGCCCATCCAGCCTTCTCTTAAAGACCCCCAAGGTAGGGGAGAGCACCACCTCCCTTGGAAGACCATTCCAAATTTTGGACACCCTTATCATGAAGACATTGTTCCAGATATCCAGCCTAAATCTGCTCTCTGTCAGCTTATGACCATTGTTCCTTTTTACCCCAAGGGGTACCCTGGTGAACAGAGCATCTCTGATCCCTCGCTGCACCTCCCCAGTGAGTTTGTAGGCGGGCACAAGATCACCTCTTAGCCTTCTCTTGTGGAGGCTGAAGAGGTCCAGGTCCCTCAGTCTCTCCTCATAGGGCTTGTCCTGTAAGCCCCTAACCCAGGGGTTGGCAACCCCCGGCATGCTGAACATGGCATGCAAGGCCATTTTGCTTGGCACACCACCACAAGCCCTGGCTCTGGGTAGCTGCTGACAACCATGGAGCCTGGGCTGCTCCTAGCAGGTGGCTGGGAAGCTGCAAGCCCTGCTGCAAGCAGCCCGGGCTCCATGGTTAGCAGCAGCTACCCAGAGCCGGGGTTGCGTGCAGCAGGCAGACTGCAAACAGCTGTGCTGGGCTCTGGCATCAGCTCTGTCCTGGCACGTGCATGCGCGCCTTGGAGCAGGTGGTGGGAGGGGCCTGAGGCAGCGCAGCCCCAGTCTCTCCACCACTCCCAACACAGAAATGATGGTGGGGCTCTGGAGCCCAGTGCAGCTGTTTGTAGCCAGCTTGGGCTCTGGGTAGCTTCACCAAGCGGTGGGCAGGCTGCAAACAGCTGCGCTGGGCTCCACAGCTCCGGCATCAGCTCTGTGCTGGCGGGGACTGAGCATGCACCTTGGAGCGGATGGCAGGAGGGCTGTGCTGCCTAAGGGCGGGCCCTAACCCCACTGTCTGCTCCGAGGTGCGTGTGCACTCGCCACCAGCATGGAGCTGATGCGGGAACTGTGGAGCCTGGCACGGCTGTTTGCAGCCTGCTTGCTGCAGCTGCCCAGAGCCCAGGCTGGCTATGAACAGCTGTGCCAGGCTCCAGAGCCCCACCATCAGCTCTGTGCTGGGAGCGGGGGAAAGACCGGGATTGCGCTGCCTCGGGCCCCTCCCGCTGTCTGCTCCGAGGCGCATGTGCATGTGCTGGTACAGAGCTGATGCTGGAGCCTGGCACAGCTGTTTGCAGCCTGCCTGCTGCAACGGCCCAGAGTCCAGGCCAGCTACAAGCAGCTGCTCCGGGCTCTGGAGCCTGGTCATCAGCTGTGTCCCAGCAGCAGGGGAGAGACCAGGCTTATGCTGCCTCAGGCCCTCCCCTCCCCCCTATCTGCTCCGAGGCACACTGTTTGCAACCTCCTGGCTGCAGCCAGCCCCAGTTCTGGGTAGCTGCTGCCAACTATGGAGCCTGGGCTGCTTGCAGCAGGGCTTGAAGCTGAGCTTACCTGATTCCCACCTGCTCCAAGCCCAGCACTGGCCCAGCCCCCATACTGGGATGAGGCTGGGGCTGCCCCTTGCCAGGAGCGACGCCCCTTTGCAGGCTTAGCTGTGTGGAGTGGTTGGGCTGATGGGCAGGCTCTGGGCCTGGGCCTCAGCTGGCCATGCTGCAGCCTGGGGGCTGGCTCCTCAGGGAAGCACAGGGACTCCGGCAGGCCCCAGG
This sequence comes from Alligator mississippiensis, assembly GCF_030867095.1. Taxonomy (NCBI): domain Eukaryota; kingdom Metazoa; phylum Chordata; order Crocodylia; family Alligatoridae; genus Alligator; species Alligator mississippiensis. Next base: position 220,443,724 of record NC_081828.1, on the reverse strand, counting down.
CATTGTTGGGTCAGACTTTGTCCGGTGGCCCAGCAGCCCGGCTCTGTGCACCCACGCATCTGGTTCTCTGCGTTTGTCAGCCTCTGGTTCTGCACGTCTGTGTGTGTACACATGTCTGGTTCTGGGTGTGCGTGTGCATGTGCATGTGCCTGGTTCTCTCTCTCTTGTTCTCTTTTCTTTTTTCTTTCTCTTTCCCTCTTTCTCTCTCTCTCTCTCTGTCCTCTTTCTCCTATTTCTCTTTTTTCTCTCTCTGTCTCTGCAACATGTTTAACAAAAAAAAAGTACGCAACAACAAAGGCAACATTTATAATTATTAAATATACTAATATGCAGTGTGTCCTGCCATGTACCCGCCCCCCACATTTTGTTTTTCTGGAATGCCAGCACTCTAGCACCTTCCAAGGTAGATGTTGTGGTTTTTTTGGCACTCTGGCCAAAAAACATTGCCTACCCTGCTCTAACCAACGAGTAGCATTCCTCTGGACATTCTCAAGTCTATCAACATACTTCTTGAAGTGCGGTGCCCAAAACTGGACACAGTACTCCAACTGCGGTCTGGCCAGTGCTGCATAGAGGGGAAGCATCACCTCCTTGGATCTATTCATCATGCATCTGCTGGTGCATGATAAAGTGCAGTTAGCTTTGCTGATGATGTCATCACACTGATGACTCATGTTCATCTTGGAGTTCACAATGATTCCAAGATCCCTTTCCGCTTCTGTGCTGCTGAGAGGGTCATTTCCCAGCCAGTAGATGTGCTGGATATTTTTGCACCCTACGTGCAGCAGTCTGCATTTGTCCTTGTTGTACTGCATCCTATTGTGCACAGCCCACTTTTCTACCCTGTCCAGGTCTGCCTGCAATTGTTCCCTGCCCTCCGGAGTGTGCACTTCACCCCACAATTTAGTATTGTTCGCAAACTTGGACAGAGTACACGTCACATCCAAGTTGCTGATGAAGACATTGAAGAGTACAGGTCCAAGGAGTGAGCCCTGCGGGACCCCACTGCCCACACCCTTCCAGGTCAATACCGACCCGTCTGCTACCACTCTCTGGGTGTGACCGCTAAGACAATTCACCACACACCGGACCATGTAAACATCTATGTCACAGCCTCTTAATTTATTTATGAGACTAGGATGAGATACCGTATCGAAGGCCTTGCTAAAGTCCAAGAAAACGACATCCACCTCCGCTCCTGCATCTAAGCATTTTGTGACCCTGTCATGAAAGGAAACCAGATTGGTCAGGCATGATCTACTGGCTACGAATCCATGCTGGTTGCCCTGCTGCATTCATTTTCTCGCTGGACTCCCACATATAGGACACTTCATAATCTTTTCAAAGACCTTTCCAAGGATGGAGGTGAGACTGACCGGCCTCTAATTACTTGGATCCTCCGTCCTCCCCTTCTTGAAAACAGGGACCACATTGGCCCTTTTCCAGTCCCCTGGGACCTGCGCTGAGCACCACGAGCGCTCAAACAGCCGTGCCCGTGGTTCTGCTACAGCACCCGCCAATTCCTTCGGTGCCCTCGGACGCAGCTCGCCCGGGCCTGCCGACCTGAACACGTCCAGTCCATCCACGTGACTGCACCAAGGCACCGTCGACTGTTGGTAGGCTGGTGTCTCTCTGATGCCCGTCTAAGAACCCATTAGGAGACTTGTCTTGAGCCCTGTTCAGGAACACCGAAGCAAAAAACTCACTGAAGAGCCCAGCCTTGTCCCCCCTGTCTATCACTAATTGCTCCTTCTTGTTCACTAGGGGTCCTATGCTTCCCTGCACCTTCCTTTTACTCCCTACATACCTAAAAAAATACTTTTTGTTGTTTTTGTGTTGCTAGCTTCAGCTCTGTAGTTGCTTTGGCTTTTCTAACTGCCTCCCTGCAAGCGCAGGCCAAGTAGGTATACTCCTCCTTGGTAGCGTCCCCCTGCTTCCACCGCCTATAGGTCATTTTTTGCCCTTAGGCTCCCCTGGAATTCCCTGCTTAGCCAAGGAAGATTTTTGGCTCCTTTCCCCCTTTTCCCTCCTACTGGGATAGTCTCCCTCTGTGCCCGAAGGATAGCTTCCTTTAGAAACGACCACCCTTCCTGGACTCCCTTCTCGCCAGTACTCCTATCCTGCAGTGTGTCATTGACTACACTCCTGAGCTGACTGAAGTTAGTCTTCCTAAAGTCCAGGACTTCCACCCTACTAGTTATCTTACCCACCCTGTGCCTATGGTGAATTTGTCTGTAACAGACCCCCGCCACCGAGTCCCTTTCCCCTCGACCTCCATGTATCCTCACCCACAATGCCTCCACTTTCTCCTCTGATCCCATTTTGAGTAGGGTAGGGTATTAGGATGTAGGGTAGGGTATTAGGATGTGGAGACAAGCAACTCTTCCCTTCTTCTCCCTCTAATGACAGACATTAGGGGACAATCAGGTTTGCTGTCTTGATTTATTGGACCAGATCTGGTTTCCCTGGGATGCCATGATCTTATATTTCCATCTTCACTCAGCAATGTAAGAGTTCATTCCCCAGCCCAAGGTAGCCGTACCTCTCTAACACTGTCCCAGGGCATGATGGGATTTGTAGTCCCCCATGGAAATCATCATGGCATGCAGAGACTCTGTTGGACAAGACCCAGGCTCTCCCTCTTCTGCTCAGGCTGACCTGGAACCAGGAAGCGTTTCATCACCGCCTCAGGCTGCATTAAAGGGCTTCACGGTGCGGCCGGGATCCAGAAACTTCCAATCCCCATGATTTGCACCAGAATTGCCCCCTTCATGTTTCTTCTCTGCAGCCCTGAGTGTCACAAAGCCTCAGACCCAGCACAAAGTCTGGGTTCAGGCGCATGCTGATGCCTTAGACCTGGTGCAGACTCCTGTGACATGGAGCCCACCTGGGGCCCGTCAGCAGAGGAAATCTCCATGGGCTCATCTCCTGCACCAGACCGTGCCCTGGAAGCAGGCAGGAAGTGCAGCCCTGCTCCTTTCAGAAGAGAGAGCCATAGCTCTAAACCCTTCCCTCCTCCTTAGCCCGTTACAGTGTGAAGCCATTCAGGTACTGTCCTAACGCACACGTCCCACACGTGCTTCTCCTAGCAGGGTCTGAGGTGTTGGGGCTGACAGCTGGGCCAGAAACTCCTGAGAGTCCTGCTCTGAACCCCACCGAGCAGTGAATGTTATCCCAGCACAGGGACCTGCCCCTCCCGCAGCCCCAGCACTTGGGGTTTTGGCAGGGAGACCTGGTTTTCTTCAGGGGACACAAGTGCCAAGGGGCAGGCCTGCTGTGCGGCCCGTGCCAGCTGAACGAATAGCAGCGTTTGCCCTCTGCCAACAGGGTAGGCACTAATCTGGTGTTTCTCTTCCCCGAGCAGGAGGCGCCTGGCTGCTGAGCAGAGCTGAGGAGCAACCTCCTGCGGATGGGGCTGCAGACCTGGAGCCAGCAGGGACTTCCCCAGGGAGTTTGGCTGAGATGGACCCCCTGACACCCGAGGAGGATCAGTGGCACAAGAGTCAGGGGAGGCCCCAAAAGCAGAAGGGGAATGAAGCGGTGAACCAGGTACCATCTTGAGTTGGGCGTGAGAGTGGGGAAGGGACAACACCCAGAAGGAGCCCTGGGCGCACGGCAGAGTTTGTGGAGCTGAGAGACCTAAAGAGCCGCTGGAAAGATGCGCTGCATCCCAGCCAAGGCAGTGGGGAGGGGCTCAGAGGGAAGCAGGAGCTCACTGCCAAGCACTGGGGCAAAACCCACCCCAGAAAAGGTCAGGAAAAACCTTTAACTGCCCATCCCTCCTGGCTCTTCACAAGATCAGTTACAATGGGGGGATGCCCCACGTATACACCAAGTGTGGGAAGAGCTTCACCTGCCTCTTGACCCTGGTTGCTCACCGCCAGACCCATTCTGGAGAGCTACCACACCGCTTCACCAAACTGGGGAAGAGGTTTGTGCGCCCCACAGACCTGGTCAGGCACCTACAAGTGCAGGGGGGGAAGCATCAGTCAGAGCTGTGTCAAGTGTGACAAGACATTCACCCCTTTTTTCTCCCCTGTCTCAGCACCGACGCACCCACCTGGGCAGGAAGACACACCGCTGCACTGAGTGCAAGAAGAACTTCATCTGCTGGCAAGACCTGTCCCAGCACCAGTGTGGGCAGCACTGCTGCACCAAGTGTGGGAAGAGATTCAAGCAGCTCTCCAACCTGGCTAGGCATTGGTGCATGCACACGAGGGACCAGCCACATCAGTGCTCAGAGTGTGGGAAGAGCTTCACCCGATCCTCTCACCTGGCCCAACACAAGCGCATCCACATGGGGGAGAAGCCACATCAGTGCTTGGAGTGTGGAAAGTGCTTCCCCCGATCCTCTGACCTGACCAAACATTGGCTCATCCACACAGGGGAGAAACCACACCAGTGCTCGGAGTGTGGGAAGAGCTTCTCCCGACCCTCTCACCTGGCCCGGCACCAGCGTATCCACACAGGGGACAAGCCACATCGGTGCTCAGAGTGTGGGAAGAGCTTCTCCCGACCCTCTCACCTGGCCCGGCACCAGCTCATCCACACAGGGGGGAAGCCACATCAGTGCTCGGAGTGTGGGAAGAGTTTCACTCAGTCCTTGAGCCTGGCCCAGCATCAGCAAATCCACAGACGGGAGAAGCGACATTGGTGCTCGGAGTGTGGGAAGAGCTTCCCTCGATCCTCTGACCTGACCAAACACCAGCTCATCCACACCGGGGAGAAGCCACATCAGTGCTCGGAGTGCGGGAAAAGCTTCAACCGATCCTCTAACCTGGCCCGGCACCAGCTCATCCACACCGGGGAGAAGCGACATCAGTGCTCCGAGTGTGGGAAGACCTTCACCCGATACTCCTACCTGGCTCAACACCTTCTCACTCACACCGGGGAGAAGCGACATCAGTGCTCAGAGTGTGGGAAGAGCTTCACCCGATCCTCCCACCTGGCCCAGCACCAGCGTATCCACACAGGGGAGAAGCCACATCAGTGCTCAGAGTGTGGGAAGAGCTTCACCCAGTCCTCTAACCTGGCCCGGCACCAGCTCATCCATATAGGGGAGAAGACAAATCAGTGCTCGCACTGTGGGAAGAGCTTTGCTTGTTTCTCCTCCCTGGCCCAGCACCAGCTCATCCACTTGCAAGAGAAGCCACATCAGTGCTCAGACTGTTGGAAAAGCTTCACCCGATCCTCTAATCTGACCAAACACCAGCTCATCCACACAGGGGTGAAGCCACATTAGTGCTGAGAGTGCAGGAAGCACTTCCTCCACTCCTCCAAACTGGCCCAGCACCCGTGCATCCAGATCTGGGAGCATCCATCATTCTGCCAGCAATGCAAGAAGGGCTTGGGGATGTATACTAGCTCAACACCCACCCATGTCTGCATCCAGGGAAGTGGTCTCATGGTGGTGAGATGCAGCAACAAGTTCACCCTTTGTTCAGCCCTTCTAGGGCACTGCAGGTCCCAAAGGACACAAAGCCTGGCCTCCCAGGATTTATGTGTATGAAGGGTTAAAAGGAAACGCTTCAGGCAGAGGCCAGCCCAGATGCTGGGGAACCAGTGAGGAGAAGATCTTTGCATCAGTCTTGGAGCCTGTGGCATCCCCGTCGTTCTCCAAAAGCAGCTGGTGCTCCCACGGGGAGAAGTACCTGCACAGTAGGTGCCCTCCCCAAGACAGCTGGCTCCAAATGACCCCCAGGGACTGTCTTTGGCCAGCTCCCAGCTTCACCTTCCCTCCTGGTCCCAGGGTCCTTGTATGTGAGGCTCTGGAGTTGCAGGGAGGAGGACATAGATTGCTAGGGACGCATTCCCTGCCTTCCCCCCTGACCTTGCCTTTCTTCCCCACCACATCACCCCTCTCCCAGGCCTGCACGTGCCCACCGGGGTCTGCAAGAAACTGCTACAGCCACCCCGTGAGCCCAGTTTTGGCAGGTTTTGCTTCTCAGCCCCTTGTCACGACTCTGCATCAGCAGGTGCCAGCTGCCCCCCTGCCCTCCTTCCCTTCATGCCATTCTGTATAACAATTTCCTTGGTAATCAAGGCCCACAGCTTAACACGATACCCCTGTGGTTGGTCTCTCTGTCCTCTGCAGAGCTGTGAAATGGGAACAGACCAGGGCTCAGAACCCTTTCCATGAAAGATCTCTGTGATTTCTCAGCTCCTTCCCTATCCAGGGGATTCACCACGATCCAGGGGGGTTTGCTAAGCTGCACGAGTTGGTCATATTTGAGGCATCAGCCCCGTGTTCTTCTGTGCAGCCAAGGGCCCTGCCCTTTTGAATGACCCTCTGGCCAGGGGGAAGCAGAGTCTCTTCTCTGGGTTGAATGTGCTAGGTGGGGTAACGGAGGTGCCGCCTGTGACAGGTCCTGGCCCTTCTGTGGAAGGGCAGGGAAAGTACGAAGGTGTGCTCTGGGTGAAACGCAGCATGTTGTAATCTCCCATTGGGAATATCTGATGACAGCCCTAGGATTGGTAGCTATAGAATGGTTTGATTATTTGTATTGTCGTTTTTCTGTTCTTACTCTGTATTAATACATTTGCCTATTATCAGCTGGCGGTGTGGAGGTCAGTCTGAGGGTTGTGCCCGCCCACAACAAAGGTATGGCGGCTGGTTCCTAAAATCCAGTGTAATCCAAGGTGACCCCAGCAAAGTGACCATCCAGCCTCCTCTTGGGAGATTTCCAGGTTAGGCGATTGCACCACCTCTGCGGGGAGCTTATTCCACAGTCCGGATCCCCTAGCTGTGAAGTTTTTCCTGACGTTGAGCCTGAAGCGGTCTTCCAGGACTTTGTGGCCATTACTCACGGTTTTCCCCAAGGGTGCCCTGGTGAACAGTTGCTCGCTGAGCCCTTGGTGTATGCCTCTGATGTAGTGGTAAGCTGCCATCAAATCCCCTCTCGGCCTTCTCTTTTTCAGGGTGAAGAGGCCCGTGTCCCTCAGCCTTTCCTCGTGTGGCTTGCCGTGCAAGTCTGATCGTACGGGTGGCTCTTCTCTGGCCTCTCTTGAGCTTTACCACGTCTTGTTCAGGTGCGGTGTCTAGTGCTGGATGCAGTACTCCAGCTGCGGTCTCACCCACACCGAGTAGAGTGGAAGAATTGCAGTAGTGAGGGTCATCTCCCTTACTAAAGAGTGATGTCACCCACAGGAAGGGGTCAGTCAAATATTTTGGGTCAGGGGTTAGTTGTTACAATAAAGGCTTAATGAGGCTCTTCCAAAACCCCAGAATACCACAGAAATAAGCTGAAAACCAAGGTCAGGAGGCAGGAGAAGCCAAGTGCAGGGAATAGGAGACTTGTCGCAGCAGAACTGCAGACGGAGCTGCAGCCCCGGGGCCCGGGGCCCGGCCGGTGCTAAACATACCGGTGCTGCTCAGCAGCCAACCAGGGTGTGGCTGCTCCTAAATCGCGGCAGAGGTCACTGGCTGGGCTTGCTGCAGGTGTAGCTGCTGCGGCGCTCGGCGCAGGCTGGCCTGGCTGCTCAGGGCCCCTGACGCCCTCTTGCCATCATCCTCCATCCCGTCTTCTAGCCCGTGTCTGGGGAGTGGAGGCTGTGGCCTGGTGGGCGATGCGTCTCGGGGGTGCATCACTCGATGCAGCCAGTCACACCGGAGGCTCCCAGCCCCTTCCATCTCAAACAACCCAGACCCCACTCCACTCCCAGGTCTGGGGATAGATCCCAGGCATCTAGGCTCCCACTTGAGACCCTGCTGCCCCAGACCTAGGAGACTATGCAGGTGTCCCAAACTATCCCCCTGCTCCCGGCTGGATTTCAAGACTGCAGTTAGGACTGTTCCCCCGTGTTTCCAGCCCAGAGCTGTGTCACGGGAAGTGTTATATGTGGCCATTTTCCAGCAGCTCCACCCCAGGGCTTCAGATAAACCCCGTCTCCAGAGCTGAACTGCATCTCCAGCCCACACCCCTGTATACTGACCCCTACTCCTGCCACCTACAAATACAGCAGCTCCTCCAGCCCTCCGACTGCCAGCAGCCAGGGTCACTCCAGCTGCACGGCATTGACCAGGGGCAGCCGGTAGCTGGCCTGGCAGGGCAGAAAAAACAGGCACCGGCTGTTCAGCCCCGCTCCGAGAAGCCTGAAGAACCCAGATGCGGAGGGCTAGTAGGGGGTGCCTGTGAGATGAGCCACCCATCTCATCGTTTCACAGTAGGTCGGGTCGGAAGGGACCTGAGCAGATCATCAAGTCTGACCCCCTGCCATGGCAGGGAAGGATGCTGAGGTCAAACGACCCCGGCGAGGTGTTCATCCAGCCTCTTTTTGAAGACCCCCAGGGTAGGAGCCAGCACCACTTCTCTTGGAAGTTGGTTCCAGATCCTAGCCGCCCTGACAGTGAAGTATCGCCTCCTGATATCTAGCCTGAATCTACTCTCCATCAACTTATGGCCATTATTCCTTGTTACTTGTGGTAGCGCTCGGGGGAACAGGGACTCCCCCAGTGCCTGCTGGTCCCCCTTGGCCAGTTTATAGGCAGCCATCAGATCCCCCTCAGCCTTCTCTCGTGGAGGCTGAACAGGTTCAGGTCCTGTCGTCTCTCCTCGTAGGGCCTGCCCTGCCGCCCCTGATCATGCGGGTGGCCTCCTCTGGACCCTCTCCGTGTTGTCCTGAAGTGCGGCGCCCAGAACTGGACGCAGTACTCCAGCTGTGGCCTGACCAGTGCCACGTAGAGGGGGAGGATCACCTCCTGGGACCTGCTCGAGATGCATCTGTGGATGCACGACAAGGTGCGATTGCCTTCCTGACCGTGTCCCCACACTGTCGGCCCATGTTCATTTTGGCATCAATAATGACTCCAAGAGCCTTTTCTGCCTCTGCGCTGACAAGAAGGGAGTTCCCAGCCTGTAGCTCTGCTGCTGGTTCTTCCTCCCCAGGTGCAGCACCTTGCACTTGTCAGTGCTGAATGCCATCCTGTTCTCATCTGCCCACCCCTGTAATCTGTCCCGGTCCGATTGCAGCCTATTCCTCCCTTCTAGTGTGCCCACATCCCCCCACATCTTAGTGTCATCTGCAAATTTGAACAGTGTGCTTTTTACTCCCTTGTTCAAGTCACTGATGAACATGTTGAACATTGCGGGCCCGAGGACCGAGCCCTGGGGGACCCCACTGCCCATAGCCCTCCAGGTCAAAAAACGACCCAATAGATAAGGAAATTCACCACCATCCACCACCGCTCTCTGGGTGCGGCCCTCCGGCCAATTTGCGACCCATCTGACTGTGTAGGTGTCGACGCCACAGCCCCCTCGTTTTGTAATGAGAATGGGGTGGGAGACAGTGTCGAAGGCCTTCCTAAAGTCCAGAAAGACCACGTCCACTGCTACCCCTGCGTCTAAGGATGTTGTGACCTGGTCGTAGAAGACACCAGGTTGGTCTGACAGCACCTGCCCCTAATGAACCCGTGTTGGTTGCCCCTAAGTATAACCTCCCCTGCTTGACCCTCACAGATGCGCTTCTGGATAATTCTCTCAAAAAGCTTCCCCAGGACCGAGGTAAGACTACCTGGCCTATAGTTTCCAGGGTCCTCCCTCCTCTCTGTTTTGACAATGGGAACCACTTTGGCCCTTTTCCAGTCCTCTGGCACCACACCAGAGCACCACGAGTGCTCGTAAAGCCGTGCCAGGGGTCCCGCAATGACCTCTGCTAATTCCCTCGGCGCTCGGGGGTGGATGTCGTCAGGACCAGCTGATTTAAATACATTCAGTCCCTCCAGAAGTTCCCTGACTAGATCCTCTCTGACCCTAGGCCTGGGTGCGCCTCCCCCGGGGCCTGAGGGGGTCCCGGCGGACGGGCTGATCTGGTCCCTGCTCAGGAAAATGGAAGCAAAGAAATTGTTAAACAGGTTAACCTTGTCGCCTGGTGTGATGACCAGATTTCGTAGCGTGTCCCGCAGAGGCCCCACGTTACCCGGTACCTTCTTTTTACCCCCTATGTATTTAAAAAAGGACTTCTTGTTGTCCTTGATCCGGGTTGCTAGTCCTAGTTCTGTCTCTGCCTTGGCCTTCCTCACAGCCCCCCTATAATCCCGAGCAATGGAGGTATAGTCCTCCTTGGTGATGGCCCCTCCCTGCCAACGGGTGTACACCTCTTTTTTGGCTTTGAGACGTTTCTGGATGCTTTTAGTGAGCCATGGGGGCTTCTGAGCGCTCTTGCCCCCTTTGATCTGTGTTGGGATTACCTCCCTTTGGTCTTGGAGGATTGTCTCCTTCAGGAACGATCACTCTTCCTGGACACCCGATTTCCCTCCCCTCCGTGACCCCAGTGCCTCCCCAACTAGTCTCCTCACCTCACTGAAGTCCGCCCTCCTGAAGTCCAGGGCTGCTGCCTTGCTGCAGGCCTTTGCCACCTTGCGCTGGATGGTGAATCCCAGCAGGCGATGATCGCTGTCATCCAGGTGGTCGAGCATCCACAGTCCTCTCATCAGGTCGTTGCCCGTGGCCAGGACCAGGTCCAACAAGGTGTCTCCCCTGGTGGGGCTGTGCACCTCCTGGGTTAGGTGGAGGTCCTGTATCTTGGCTAGGAACCTATGTGAGCGGTCAGACCTGGCTGACTGCTCCTCCCAGCAGATGTCCGGATAGTTTAGGTCACCCATGATGACCACGTCCTTTGACTTAACTGCCTCCGTGAGCTGACCTGAGAAGTCCCGGTCCGGCTCTTCCCCCTGGTTGGGTGGTCTGCAGTAGACCCCCACCGTTAAGTCCCTTTTTCCCTGACCTCCTTGGACTCTAACCCAGAACACTTCAGCCTGCCCCTCCTCTGACCCCGTGCTGCTCGTTGAGGATGTGAATTGTTCTTTGATGCAGAGCGCCACACCTCACCTTTCCTCCCTGTCCTGTCCCTCCTGTACAGCCAATAGCCCTTGATATTCACTGCCCAGTCGTGTGTTGGGTCCCACCACGTTTTGGTGAGCCCCACTATGTCTGGGTTTGTGTCAGCTAGCAGGAGGGCAAAGCACAGGGTCCTCATTCGACCTCTTGCAGCCTCAGTTGAGCCTGTGGAGATGCCAGCTCCTGCAGGCGAGGAAGGATCACCCACCCCTACTCTCCCTAAGACGACATGCACAGTGGTCATCATGGGAGACTCCCTCCTAAGAGGGCTATCTGCCGCTGAGACCCCCTAGCCTGGGAGGTCTGCTACTTCCCAGGGGCCCACATCAAGGACATAGCAGAGAGGACACCAAGGATTATCCAGCCCTCCGACCACTACCCTGTGGCTCCTTATCCATGTGGGCACAAATGACCCGGCTTGGAGCAATCCCAGCCGTGTCATGAGAGACTACAGGGCTCTGGGAGCGGGGCTTAGGGGGTTGGGTGCGCAGGTGATCTTTTCCTCACTCCTCCCAGTTGTAGGTCATGGGCAGAGGAGGGAGAGATGGGTTGAGGTAGTCAACCATAGACTGCGGCGCTGGCATCATCATGAAGGCTTCGTCTTCCATGATCACAGTCCGCTCTTTGGCGAGAGAGGCAGTGGTCTGCTGCGGAGAGACGGCCTCCACCTCACTCCGCTTGGATGGAGGCTCTTCTCAGCCAGAATGGCTGACCTGCTCGCCTGGGCTTTAAACTGAGCCCGCTGGGGGGGGGGGGATTACTGCCACTGCTGGCCTGCTGGGTAACCCTTGTAAATCCAGTGGGCCAAGGCACCTAAGGGAACCCACCCCTGCCCTAGCCCCGGAATGAAAAGGGCCCCCAGTGGGACACTTGTCTGCCTCTACACCAATGCCAGGAGCTTGGGGAATAAACAGGAGGAACTGGTCCTCCTGCTAAACAAGAACAGCTATGGCATCATAGGGATAACGGAGACCTGGTGGGACTCCACCTATGACTGGGCCACAGGTATGGATGGCTATACCCTGTACAGGCACGTTTGTTCAGATAAAAGGTGTGGGGGTGTAGCCCTCATGTCAAGGACAGCTACACATCTCTTCAAATTGACATTGGCACCCAGAAGGGATGACTGGAGTCTCTCTTGGTCAAAATACGTGGGGAACATCCTTTCCTGCCCGTGGCAGGGGGTTGGACTTGATGATCTGCTCAGGTCCCTCCTTCCTGCAACCCTGTGCTTGGCGGTGAGCTCCTGTTCCCTCTGACACCCTCCCCTCCACCTTGGCTGCCAGATATCCTTCCCCGCACCCAGGGCTCTTTCTGGGTCCTGCCCCTGCTCACTCTCATGCCCAAGAGGAGATGGTACCTGGTTCACTGCTACATTCATCTGCTTCTGGGGTCTCCCCTGACTCTTGGACCATTGCTTCTTCTCAGGTCTCAGGGAGTCCATCTCACCCAAACTCCCTGGGGAAATCCATGGTGGCTCCTGATCCGCCAGGCACCTCCTACATGGGGAAGAGAAACTCCAGATTAGTCCCTGTGCTGCAGGCAAGGGGCAAGCACTGCTATTCCTTCTGCATGGATGGGCCTGAGCAGGCCTGGGCTTTGGCCCTTGCGTTCCCTCAAGAAATCAAGGTTCTCCTTTTAAAACCCAAAGTGCAGGGAGTGAGGCAAAGGCAGGTCCTTGTGCTGGGCTAAAGTTCCCTACTCAGGGGAGTTCAGAGACTCTCAGTGTTTCTGTCCCAGCTGTCAGCCCCATCACCTCAGGCCCTGCTGAGACAAGGACATGTGGGTAGGCATGGACTGATAACGATCTTTTGAGCTGATACCGATGGTCAATTAACAACGAGCCGTATGGGCTGATAGCTATCCAACTGCCAGTATGCAGCCTGGAAGCTTGGAAAGCAGCGTCCAGCTGGTAAGTCTGCTGGGGGGAAGGGTTGTGGGGGCAGATCAAGGACCCCATGGTGAGGGAGGGTGTGGGGTTGGGGCTGGGGAGGTGCTGCCAAACCGGGGTAGAGTGGGGTGGAGTACAGGATGGAGCCATGGCTCGTCCAGGGGGTACAGCTCCTGTGGCTGTGCACACCCCAGGGGAGGTATGGGGGGCATGTACCCTGGACTTGTGTATGGGGCGAGGGCCGTGGCTGTGGCTCCCTCTGAAAGGAGCAGGGCTGTGCTTCCTGCCTGCTTCCAAGGCAAGGTCTGGTGCAGGGAATGAGCCCGTGGAGCTTTCCTTTGCTGACAAGTCCCTGATGACCTGTATGTCACAGGAGTCTGAACTGGGTGTAAGGCCTTGACATGATCCTGAACCTGGACTCTGTGCTGAGTCTCAGGCTTTGCGACACTCAGGGTCCTGGAGAGGAAACAGGAAGGGGGTAGTTCTGGTGCAAAACATGGGGGGGTTTCCTTCCTCCCACAACAAGAAAGCTTCCGAATCCCTCCCACGCCATGGAGCCATTTAATGCAGCCTGAGAGCGTGATGAAACACTTCCTGTGTCCCAGGTCAACCTGAGCAGGAGAAGCAAGGAAGAGCCCCAGAGCTCAAGGGCCCTGTACATCAGAGCTTCTTAAACAGATCTTCTGAGCCTCAGGCTCAACTGAGGCTGCAAGAGGTTGAATGAGGATCCTGTGCTTTGCCCTCCTGCTAGCTGACACAAACCCAGACGTAGTGGGGCTCACCAAAATGTGGTGGGACCCAACACACGACTGGGCAGTGAATATCAAGGGCTATCGGCTGTACAGGAGGGACAGGACAGGGAGGAGAGGTGGGGTGTGGCGCTCTACGTCAAGGAGGAATACACATCCTCAGTGAGCAGCACGGGGTCAGAGGAGGGGCAGGCTGAAGTGCTCTGGGTTAGAGTATACGGAGGTCGAGGGGAAAGGGACTTAACGGTGGGGGTCTACTACAGACCACCCAACCGGGAGGAAGAGCTAAACCGGGATTTCTTAAGTCAGCCCATGGAGGTAGTTAGGTCAAAGTTAGTAGACGCAGGTGTAGTGGTAGACATAGTCTTTCTGGACTTCAGGAAGGCCGTCAACACTGTCTCTCACTCCATTCTCATTAAAAAACTGGGGGACTGTGGCGTCGACACCTACACAGTCAACCACACCTTGTCATGCATCTACAGATGCATCTTAAGCACATCCAAAGAGGTGATCCTCCCCCTCTATGCAGCACTGGTCAGGCTGCAAATGGAGTACTGTGTCCAGTTCTGGGCGCCGCACTTGAGGAAGGATGTGGACAGCATGGAGAGGGTCCAGAGGAGGCCACCTGCATGATCGGGGGCAGCAAGGCAGGCCCTACGAGGAGAAGCTATGGGTCCTGAACCTGTTCAGCCTCCAGAAGGCTGAGGGGGGATCTAGTGGCCATTTACAGACTAGTCAGGGGGGACAAGCTGGCATTGGGGGAGTCCCTGCTCCCCCGAGCACCGCCAGGAGTGACTAGAAATAATGGTCACAAGCTGGCAGAGGGTAGATTCAGACTAGACATCAGGAGGCGCAACTTCACTGTCAGGGCGGCTAGGATCTGGAACCAACTTCCAAGGGAAGTGGTGCTGGCTCCTACCCTGGGGGTCTTTATGAGGAGGTTAGACAAACACCTTGCCAGGTGTTCCCAGTACCCTTTCCTGCCACGGCAGGGGGTTGGACTCGATGATCTGCTCAGGTCTCTTCCGACCCGACCAGCTATGAAACTATGACACACACTCCCGCCCCTACATACCTTGCCCCCAAGCTGTACCACCCCTTAGAAATTCAAAAAGAAACAGGCACAGTTAGAATTTGTTGAACAAAGTCCCATCCCCTCCCTTCTTTCTGCAGCCACCTCCAACAACAAGACAAACCAGCCCTCCTGCCAAACAACTGGCTCATTCAAAAGATAGAATTTTATTTTCTTAAACACTGTAATATAGGGAAAGGGAAGAGGCAGATTTATACACTTGGGGTAGCAGTACAAAATTGGGAGAATTATGGGTACTCTCAGATATGAATACACTGGTGCTGGCCCAGTTTGGAGGAGTGAAGAAAGCACTTCCCACGCACCAAGCACTGATGTGGCTTCTCCCCCCTGTGGATGAGCTGGTGTTGGACCAGGTTGGAGGACCAGCGGAAGCTTTTCCCACACTCTGAGCACTGATGTGTCTTCTCTGCTATATGGATACGCTGGTGTTTCATCAGGTTGTAGGACTGAATGAAGCTCCTCCCGCACTCTGACCACCGATGTGGCTTCTCCCCTGTGTGGATGAGTAGGTGCTGGACCAGGTTGGAGGTTTCGGTGAAGCTTTTCCCAAACACCAAGCACTGATGTGGCTTCTCCCCTGCGCGGATGAGCCAGTGTTGGGTCAGGTTGGACGAATGAGTGAAGCTCTTCCCACACTCCAAGCACTGATGTTACTTTTCCCATTGTGGATACGTTGGTGCCGAGACAGGTGACAGGATCGATTGAAGCTTTTCCCGCACTCTGAGCACAGATATCGTTTCTCCCCTGTGTGGATGAGCTGGTGTCTGGTCAGGTTGGAGGATTGGCTGAAGCTTTTCCCGCACTCCGAGCAATGATGCGACTTCTCCGCTGTGTGGATACGCTGGTGTTTGGTCAGGTCATTGGATCGAGTGAAGCTCTTCCCACACTCTGAGCACCAATGTGGCTTCTCCCCTGTGTGGATGAGAAGGTGTTTGGTCAGGTCAGAGGAATGAGTGAAGCTCTTCCCACACTCTGAGCACTGATGTGGTTTCTCCCCTGTGTGGATGAGCAGGTGCTGGGCCAGGTTGTAGGAGCGAGTGAAGCTTTTCCCACACTCCGAGCACCAATGTGGCTTCTCCCCTGCATGGATGAGCCGGTGTATGGTCAGGTCGGAGGAATAAGTGAAGCTCTTCCCACACTCCAAGCACTGATGTGGCTTCTCCCCTGTGTGGGTGAGCTGGTGCCGGGCCAGGTGATAGGATCGGGTGAAGCTTTTCCCACACTCTGAGCACTCAAGTGGCTTCTCCCTCATGTGCATGCACCAGTGCCTAGCCAGGTTGGAGAGCTGCTTGAATCTCTTCCCACACTTGGTGCAGCAGTGCTGCCCACACTGGTGCTGGGACAGGTCTTGCCAGCAGATGAAGTTCTTCCTGCACTCAGTGCAGCGGTGTGTCCTTCTGCCCAGGTGGATGCGTTGGTGCTGAGACAGGGAGAAAAAAGGGGTGAAGGTCTTGCCACACTTGACACAGCCGTGCCTGACACTTCCCCCTCTGCACTACAGATGCTTGGCCAGGTCTGTGGGGTGCACCAAGCTATTCCCCAATTTGGTGAAGCAGTGTGGTAGCTCTCCAGAATGGGTCTGGCGGTGAGTAACCAGGGTCAAGAGAAAGGTGAAGCTCTTCCCACACTTGGTGCTTACGTGGGGTTTCTCCCCATTGTGCCTTATCTTGTGAAGAGCCAGGAGGGATGGGCAATTAAAGGTTTTTCTGACCTCAGGGAATGGGTGGGTTTTGCCCCGGTGCTTGGCAGTGAGCTCCTGCTTCCCTCTGAGCCCCTCCCCACTGCCTTGGCTGGGATGCAGCGCATCTTTCCAGCAGCTCTTTAGGTCTCTCAGCTCCACAAACTCTGCCGTGCGCCCAGGGCTCCTTCTGGGTGTTGTCCCTTCCCCACTCTCACGCCCAACTCGAGATGGTACCTGGTTCACCGCTACATTCCCCTTCTGCTTTTGGGACCTCCCCTGACTCTTGTGCCACTGATCCTCCTCGGGTGTCAGGGGGTCCATCTCAGCCAAACTCCCTGGGGAAGTCCCTGCTGGCTCCAGGTCTGCAGCCCCATCCGCAGGAGGTTGCTCCTCAGCTCTGCTCAGCAGCCAGGCGCCTCCTGCTCGGGGAAGAGAAACACCAGATTAGTGCCTACCCTGTTGGCAGAGGGCAAACACTGCTATTCGTTCAGCTGGCACGGGCCGCACAGCAGGCCTGCCCCTTGGCACTTGTGTCCCCTGAAGAAAACCAGGTCTCCCTGCCAAAACCCCAAGTGCTGGGGCTGCGGGAGGGGCAGGTCCCTGTGCTGGGATAACGTTCACTGCTCGGTGGGGTTCAGAGCAGGACTCTCAGGAGTTTCTGGCCCAGCTGTCAGCCCCAACACCTCAGACCCTGCTAGGAGAAGCACGTGTGGGACGTGTGCGTTAGGACAGTACCTGAATGGCTTCATGGTGTAACGGGCTAAGGAGGAGGGAAGGGCTTAGAGCTATGGCTCTCTCTTCTGAAAGGAGCAGGGCTGCGCTGCCTGCCTGCTTCCAGGGCACGGTCTGGTGCAGGAGATGAGCCCATGGAGATTTCCTCTGCTGACGGGCCCCAGGTGGGCTCCATGTCACAGGAGTCTGCACCAGGTCTAAGGCATCAGCATGAGCCTGAACCCAGACTTTGTGCTGGGTCTGATGCTTTGTGACACTCAGGGCTGCAGAGTCTAAACAGGAAGGGGGCAATTCTTGGGAAAAGCCTGGGGTATTCACTTCCTCCCACAATGTGAGTTTCTGAATCCCACCCAAGCCATGGAGCCCTTTAACGCAGTCTGAGATCATGAAGAAACACTTCCTGGGGTCCAGGAAGAGAGCCTCAACTTTTCTTTTCCAACAGTCACGGCCTCGTAGAGCCTCTGCATACCATGCTGAATTCCACAGGGGACTCCCATCGTGCCCTGGGAGAGAGTGTTACACGGCTATGGCTACCTTGGGCTGGGGAATGAACATTTCTGAGTGATGATGGAAATATAAGATAATGTACCCCAGGGAAACCAGGTCTCGGCCAATAAATCAAGACAGCAAGCCTGAGTGTCCCCTGACATCTGTCATTACAGGGAGAAGTGAACAGCTGCTTCTCTCCGCATCCTTGAATTTCAGGGAGCGGGAACAAGACCTGCCTGGACACGTTGCAGCGTAATGTACTGTGCTTGAGGTCAGCACCCTGCAATGGCAGCACAGGACAGGTCTCACTTTCCACGTCCCCTGGGCGGGTGGGCACTCTGGGCATGGAGCGCAGTCGGGTGGAGGGGACAGCCACAACTCACCTGGCAGCAGCTCCTCGGACCTTGAGATTTCCCCACTGTCCTCATCTTCACAGACCCACAGCTCCACCTGTCCTTGCTGGATGCGGCAGACTAAGTCCGGTGTGGGACCCTGATATCCTGTTTGGGGCAGTGGTTAAACAGGGTTAGTGATGGGGTACTGGATGCAGAACAACCAACTGGGATTTGGGGATCTATCCAAGGAGCTCAAGGTTTGTATTAGGGGTTTGATGGACAAGGGAGGATGGGCATCTGGGATGAAAGAGAAGGCACTGCAGGGAGAAGCCTTGAAGAGATGATGGTCCTTGTCACCCAGGTGGTGGACGGATGGGCACAGCAAAGCCCAACCACTCCCTGGTATAGAAAGGGCATTAAACTGACAGTCATCAGGGAGAGGCATGGAGATGCAGTGATACATGTCGTAGGAGGGAGCAGAAAGATAAAGCTTTTACTGTTTTCAAGGTACCACAAAGACGAGACATTGGACACAATTATGGATGGATAACATTTACCTTATTGGTGTAATTCCAGGCAAAGGAGTGGAAATTATCTTATTTTCAGTACAAGTTTACAGTGAGGACTTACGGCAATGGGAAGCATACATGACAGGTGGCTGAAAATGAGTGGGGGGTTTTCTGGGAGAGAGGGTAATTCATCATCACCAGGGCACAGGAATGGAGGATTTTATTATAACTGTATTTGCTGTTGAAGCAGTCATCCCATCCAATGAAAGGATCATCCCGGGGGGGGGGGAGGGACGAGTCCACAGGTTGGCAAATACCGCAGGGTTCAAAACAGTTCCTGGGGCTCCTGGATACGGACAAAAGAAGGCAGAAGGAGACATCTCACAGCATGAAGAAGGCCATAACATAGATATGGTCTATATTCACTTTGTTGAACTAGAGAAGGCATTTGAGCACTTCCCTAAGGAAATCATTTGGGGAGAAATGGAGGGAAAAGGAACCATCAGAAAAGCAAACTGACCTAAAAAGGTCAGTACTTCAACCCTGCGCACAAGCCAGAACAAGCCCAGGTATTAGAGATCCTCTGGAAATGAAAACTGGTTTTCGCTAGGACCTGCACCTAGCCCACTTCTAATCACAGCGATGGGCGTCTGATCTGCAGACCGATTTTAGGAAGAGGAGAGGAAAACTTTTGAGAATGGCAGAGCGAGCTTGAGAGCACAGGTCTTAAAGTAAGTACAGCAAAGCCAGAGTCCCTGGTGTACGAAGAGGAAGAAATTAGGGAGGAATGTGAACAAAAGCTTCTAGTGACCCGTTGGTAGAAGTACCTGGGGTCCATCACCTGTACATCTGCCGCTGGAGGAAGAGCTGAGGAAACGCATCGTCCACGGGCTGTGGCATGAGTGGCTGATAAGACTTCTGTCAACTTGTGCTGGGTCGGAACCAAAGAGGAGAAAAGGGGATTTAGATATCACACACCTGAGCATGGGATTGCTAAATGTGTTTGGGGAGGACAAGTGAGGCAAGAGAGGGAGGAAATCAGAATCGTTTCCCCAAGGAACAGCTCTTAGTGCATTTACGTAACATGGGCTGGCCATGATATGAACACGCTGGGAAGGCAAAGGGAGATCATGTTGTCAAGGAACTGCTGCACCTGGAAGCACCAGGAGTTACAAGAAGGGGGAAGATGCAAGTGAAGGGGGGTTGATCAAATGGAGAAGGATCTACCAATGTGAAATGTGAGACAGGCCTGATCACGGACAGGGCAGTGGGGAGAAAGACTGAAACCACCAGCCAAGAGTGCTCGAGGGTAAGACTGTTGAACAACAGGCAGTAGACTACGAAGCTCCAGAGGTCACATCGAATCGTAGGAAGTTGGGGCTGGAAGGGACCTGAAGAGCTCACATCTAGTCCAACCCCCTGCTCAAAGCAGGACCAGCCCCAACTACATCATTCCAGGAAAGGCTTTGTCTAGTCGGGTCTTGAAAACCTCCGAGGACAGAGCTGCCACCACCTCTCTGGGTACCTTGTTCCATTGTTTCACCACCCTCCTAGTGAAAAGAATCCCTAATACGTAACCTAAACTTTGCTTGCTGCAACCTGAGATGGACGCTCCTTGTCCTGACATACGTCATCACTGAGAACAGTCCAGCTCCATCCTCTTTCGAACCCCACTGCAGTTAATTGAAGGCTGCTATTAAGTCCCTTCTCTGTCTTCTCTTCTGCAGTCCCCTGTGGTTCGGTGGTCGAGTCCTTTTCTGCCACACAAAAGACCTGAGTTCAATTCCCAGGCGCTTATACGAATGCAGCCATGGAAGCATCAAGCGTCTGCACCCAATTTGGCCTTGGAATCGGTCTCAGTGGCCTAAAGGGGAAATGTAAGATCTGGGCACCGTCCACTCCTCCAAAAAACCTCCTGCCTCAGCATGTGCATTGAAGGTCTGGGGGACCTCTCATGCATACACCGTGATCTGGAAAGATCAATGGTTGCCAAACAGTCTCCTCATCTCTAGACTAAATAAGTCCAGCTCCCTTAGCTTCTCCTCACAAGTCACGTCCCTTTGGCCCCCTCAACATCTTTGTTGCCCTCCAGTGGACTCTCTCCAGCTTGTCCACATTGAAGGGCCTAAAACTGAACAGAAGACTCCAGACGTGGCCTCCCCAGTGCTGAATAGTGGGGAATAATCGCTTCCCTTGACCTAAAGGCAACACACCTACAGATGCAGCCTAGGATGCCGTTAGCCTTCTTGGCAACAAGGGCACACTGCTGGCTCAGATCCAGCTTATTGTTCACTGTCACGCCCAGGCGCTTTTCTGCAGAGCAGGTGCCCTGCCAGTCACCCCGCACTAAGGCAAGCTGCTCTTCTGCCACGCTCGTTAGTCTTCCTGCCCATCAGGAAGGTTTGTGCCTGCGCTCTCAGCAAGGCTTCTTTAAAGTACTCCAGGGAGAAGCAAGAACTAGCGCTTTACCCAGCGAAATGAGGGCGTCGAAATTCTTCAGCACCTGGTCCCGGTAAAGCACCTTGTCTTCATCTTCCAGCAGCTCCCACTCCTTCTGCGTGAAGTACACAGCCACGTCCTCAAACACCTCCTGGAGCTGCGGGCACAAGCGTTGCTCCATCAGTGTCTCCTGCGCCAGCTGCTTCCAGCCCCTCGGCCCTGTCTGCCATGACTGTCCTACAGCTAACTGCACGTCTAGCCGTGCCAGGCAGGGGTGCCATTAGTCAGCTGGCCTGTGATGTGGATGCAGCTGTGGACACAGGACTTAGCCCAGCTCACCACCTTCTCTTTGCTCGGCCCCTTGAGGCAGCCGGGGCACCACTTTTGGGGTCAGGGAGCCCCAGCGCCTCGAGCTCTGACCAGGCCTTCCCGTGCCAGCCCCCCTTGTTCTCTGCACTTGGGAGGGGGCTCCTGCTAATGCAGCTTGCTGCGTTTCCACGTTTGTCACCACAGGCTTGTCGCTCTTCAGAGCTCCCTGCTCCCCATCTTCTTTACACCACCCCCAACTCCTCCTGTGCTCTGCCCCACCTGCACTCCCGCCCCCAACCCAACCCGGTGCCCTGCTCACCTCTTGCCTTGGAGGCCTGCCCTGCCCCTTCTGCAGTTGGCCCAGCTCACGTGTCGGGGAGCCCCTCTCCTCCAGGCTCCCTGGGGAAGTCCTGTGCAGCTCCAGGGTTACAGGCTCTTCTCCAGGACGCTTCTGCTCAGCTCTGCTCAGGGTCCCAGCACCTGCGAGGCGGAGAAGGTAGAAATGAGCTCTGGTGCTGCTGGCACAGGGAAAGCCCTGCTCGTCTCCTATACTGGCCCGGGTTAACTGTACCTGCCCCAGACGGAGACCACTGGGGCATCTCACCTGCACCAGCCCCTTGTGGGGCACGGAGGGCTCATGGAGGCACGAGAAAGGGACGAGCGAACACTGGCTGCTGGGACGTGAATAAGGTCACTGACTGTTATCGCGGCAGCACGACAAGGCCCAAGCAAGACGAAGCCCCTCTCTGCTGGGCGCTGCACAGTCACGGAGAAAGACCGAGGGCCCCAGCCTGGGAGACACCCCCACGGGGACCACAGCTCTGCCCCCCCCCGGGCAACAAATACCGCAGCCCTGTCCCGTGCACGGGCAGACGTCCGACCGCTCCCCGCGTGCAGGACGGCCTCGCCGGCGCCCACACCTCGCACGCCCGGGCCTGCGCCCTGCGCCTCACCTGACTCCTGGCAGGGCGGGGGCTCCTCCTCGGGGTCCGGAGGCCCCGGCGTCTCCCTGTGTCCTGCCTTCTCCAGCGGCCTGTCGGCACCGCGGGCCTGGGGCTGCTCCCGCCAGGCATCGCCAGGCTCCCGCCGCGCCCCCGGGGACGGCATCTCCTCTGCGCCCACGTCCTGCACCTTCCCCCGCGCCGCGACCTGGGGACGAGATCAGTCCATCACGGGGGAGCAGGGACGTGGGAGCGACGGGGGGAGGGAGCATCCCACACACACACGGACACGGGGACAGCAGCATCCACGACCAGGGCGAAACCTTCTCACCTGGCGTTTCTCGTCCTCCTCCAGCCCCCGCTGAAACCCCTCGGCCAGGGCCACGGCCTGGGCGCAGGTCTGCACGCTGCGCCCCCACTCCCAGCTCCGCATGCCCGGGGGCAGGATGGCCAGGAACTGCTCCAGCACCACCAGCTCCAGCACCTGCTCCTTGCTGCGGCGCTGGGGCTCCAGCCAGCCCCGGCACAGCTCCTGCAGGCGCCGGCACACCTCCCGCGGCCCCGGGGCGTCCCGGTAGCGCAGGCCCCGGAAGCGCTGGCGCCAGGGCTCTGGGCCGGGGAGCTCGGCCCCGGCTGGGGGGTGTGTGGGGGAACCGGCCCCAGACGGGGGCTGCATGGCCTGCATCACCGCCGGCCCCCGCATCTCCCCGCGCTGCACCGGCTCCTCCTGCGGCGGCTGGGTGATACGTGGCGCCCGCCGCGCCTTGGAAGCGTCCCGGTGCCAGTCGGGACGACACGAGGCGTCACCTCCGTCTCCCCCAGGAGAGGCCTCCCCGCCGGGCCCGAGCTCTCGCTGCCTGCGCGCCTGCCACCGCCTCCGGGCTGCGGGGAAGGAGACAGCGCGGACGTCACCGCTTGGTGGGACAGCGGGACCGGGACCAGGACCGGGACCGTGACCCCGCCCCGCTGTGGACAGACGAGGGCTGCCCCGCCCCCGACACATTGAGCAACCCGCTCCGCCCTGGGAAGCCCCGCCCCTGCCCCTAGCCCCGCCGCCGCCGCCGCCGCCGCCGTCGCGGGGGCTTGTGGGAGCGGAGTCCAAGGCCGCCCGGCGCCGCGCGGCTCCTCCCCCGCCTTCTGACGCCACGTGACGTCCTTGCCTCGCTGCGGCTCGGAGACGGGCGGGGCGGGGCGAAGCGGAGGCGGGCCCCGCCCCCCACACCTGTCAGAGCGGCCGGTGGGCGGGGGCGCCGCGCAGGAGCGGGGGAGGCAGGGCCGCCCCGGGCCCCGTCCCGCCCCGCCCCGCCCCCGGGCGGCACGAGCGGAGCCCCGGCCGGCGGAGCGCAGCGCAGCGCGGTGCCCGGGGGGGGGACGTGTCACACGGGCCGGGAAGATCCTCGCCTCGGAGCGCGCGGGGCCTGTCGCTGCCCCCTGCCCGGGGGCGCTGGAGCCGGCGGGACGCGCCGCCCTGTCCGCCCGCCGCCAGGGCCCGCCGGCTCCGCGCGGGCAGCCCCGCGCCGCCGCCACGGCGCCCTTAAGTCACGAGGGGCTGTTTTGGGGTCGTGGCGCCAACGCTTGCGGGCCGTGGCCCCCCGGAGCCGCGGGGCGGGAGAGGCTCGCAGCTGCGGGGAGAGTGCAGGGGCGGCTGGGGCCGCGGGCCGGGGTGGGGCGGTCAGGCGGAGCAGCCCCCGGTGAGCGGCCTGCCCAGAGCGGTGCTGCAGCGCGGCTGTCTGCGCCGTCCGTGTCCCCGGCGCTGCCGTGACGGTGCGTGCCCCCAGGTCGCGGCGCGGCGCGGCGGAGCTGGCGGTGGCGGTGGCGGTGGCGGACGTGCGCGCAGAGGAGATGCCGCCGCCGGGGGCGCGGCGGGAGCAGCCCCAGGCGCGCGGTGCGGACAGGCCGCTGGAGGAGGCCGGGCACAGGGAGACGCGGGGGCCTGGGGACGCCGAGGAGGAGCCCCCGCCCCCGCCCCCGCCCCGCCAGGACTCAGGTGAGGCGCAGGGCGGCGGCGAGGCCGTCCTGCGCGCGGGGAGCGGTCGGACGCCTGCCCGTGTGCGGGACAGGGTGCGGTATTTGTCCCCCTGTGGGGGGGGCAGAGCTGTGGTCCCCGTGGGGGTGTCTCCCAGGCTGGGGCACCTGATCCTGCTCCCCGCGTGTGCGCAGCCGGTACACAAGTTGCCAGTTGCTCAAATCACAGGCAACACCTGAGGAGGGAGAAGGCAAGATGCCACATTTATTGGTTAATTGCTGAACACTCGCTCGCCCCAGTTTCTGGTCTGCGCTGGTACAGGCTACCAGTCTAATCAGTACTGGGACCAGCTCAGTGGCCAGCCAGGTTGGTCAGGAGCAGGTGCTGGGCTCCTGGCGGTCTGTCTCGTCAGACAAACCAGTGCTGCAGGATGACATACAGAACGAGACCCAGAATCGATAACGTTCTCTTCTTTGATGCGTCAAAACATCACTCTGATTTCTGCACGGCTATAGACCAACCTGGTGGTCTTCTATGACCAGGTGACAACATCCTTAGACACAGGGGTAGCAGTGGATGTGGTCTTTCTGGACTACAGGAAGGCCTTCGACACTGTGTCTCGCCCCAGTCTTATTAAAAAACTCGGGGACTGTGGCGTCAACACCTACACAGTGAGATGGGTCCCTAACTGGCTGGAGGGCCGCACCCAGAGAGCGGTGGTGGACGGGTCATTTTTGACCTGGAGGGATGTGGGCAGTGGGGTCCCGGCTGAACAGGGCTCGGTCCTCAGGCCTGCACTGTTCAACATCTTCATCAGCGACTTGAACGAGGGGGTGAAAAGCACAGTGTGGGGACGCGGTCAGGAAGGCCAACCGCACCTTGTCGTGCATCTACAGATGCATCTCGAGCAGGTCCCAGGAGGTGATCCTCCCCCTCTACGCGACACTGGTCAGGCTGCAGGTGGAGTACTGTGCGCAGTGCTGGGCTCCGCACTTCAGGGGGGATGTGGACAGCATGGAGAGGGTCCAGAGGAGACCACCCGCATGGTCAGGGGCAGCAGGGCAGGCCCTACGAGGAGAGGCGACGGGACCTGAACCTGTTCAGTCTCGACAAGAGAAGGCCGAGGGGGGATCTAGTGGCTATTTACAAGCTGGTCAGGGGGGAGCAGCAGGCATTGGGGGAGTCCCTGCTCCCCCGAGCACCGCCAGGAGTGACTAGAAATAACGGCACGATCTGGCAGAGGGTAGATTCAGACTAGACATCAGGAGGCGCGACTTCACTGTCAGGGCAGCTAGGACCTGGAACCAACTTCTCTGGGTAGGAGCCAGCACCACTTCTCTTGGGTCTTTAAGAGGAGGCTGGATGAACACCTTGCTGGGGTCGTTTGACCCAGCACTCTTTCCTGCCAGGGCAGGGGGTCGGACTTGATGATCTGCTCAGGTCCCTTCTGACCCGACCAGCTATGAAACTATAAGAAACAAGAATAATCGATGTAAAGAGATAGATACCAAATAAAAGAACCTTATTATAAAGAACACCCTGTGAGTCTCTATTTTGTTGTCAACCAGTTCATTTTTTTTAAATAAAATTCAAAACAGAAGGGAATTGATCAATAACCCTTTTGGTCCAGTGACATTTAAGTCTTACCCTCCTGGTATAAATCTGTTAATATCAAAGATATGGCAGGTGAGATCTGGGTCACCACTGAAGAAAAAAAGAAGTAAAATCAGGTAAATTAAGACCAATCAAAGTGATGGTGTTATTTATATATATGTCAAGAGCCTAGAGCAAACTCCTCACAAGATGGTTAATTCCAGAACAAAAATGACTGCTTAAAATATTATGGAAAGTAAATCATGACAAGATTAACTTTATCTTAATGGGTAAATAATTCATTATAAAAAATAGCAATATAAGCAATTAAAGCAATTATAGATACTGCAATACAACATTTCCCCCCTTTGGCCCTTTTGAGTGTTAGGGGAGAAAGGCCACTTTTTATAAGCGTCTTAGTTGTAAAGCTATATATTGTGACTGTATGGTTGCAATGGCTTGAAGTCTTGAATACATACGCCACATTCAAATACACATAAAAAGCATTCCTAGAAACATTATTCCCATAATGACTGAAAGGATTAGTGCATGTAATGCTATATTCAAATTTCATTTGCTGTGGGTGACCACCCAAAATTTTTTTCCCACCAAGAGCATTTAGTTATGTCACGGGCATGAGCGAGGACATCTCTGATTTGTTTACTATCATGATGGACTTGAAAATAAACTGCCTTTGCTCCATTCATTACGTCAGAAACCTGTTGCTTAATTTTTGGATGGGCTACAAGGCTCTGCAATAATGCATGAGAAATACCTAATGGAACAGGGTGTAAGCAATGACTTTTATATATTTAATATCTTAAGCTGAAATGGTGTTGGACAACCTTATTTTGAATATAATTGATGTCACACCCATTTAAGGCAATTGCCGGGGATAGGCAAATGTTGCCATCAGAAAGAGTTAGATTATACCAGTTATGGGACACCAAGTTCTTAGATAGACACAATCTTTTCCAACATCAAGAAGAATAGACTTATTATATTGATCACATTTTATGATATATTGACATACTTTATTATCTGTACTAAGACACAAAAAATGTTTATAATATATATTCCAGACAAATAAAGCCTTCTGGGTGGTGGTCATATATGTTGGTGGGTATAGTTTCATATCCATCCACAGTTTTTTGAGCCCAATGTCTATTTAGTCGGGGGAATAATATAGTTTCATTAATTTGTGCTCCTAATACAAAAATAGGAAACACTAAATCCTGTTTTGCTTTCATTATAGCTTCAATTTGAAGAGATAAAGACATAATATTAGGATCGTATTTGAATCCTATTAATTTATTATAAGGCCACAACCAAGTCGGTTGGTTTGTTTAACTTTAAATTAGTTTTCTTAGTTCTACAGGTATATGCCAATTAGCTCTTTTTTCTATTAAACTGTGAACTGCACCCAGGGACCATAACTGTACTTGTACATACATTAAAGCTGTAGATATATTTACTTCAAAATACAGGAAAGCATTGGCTTGGTTGATTACATTATAGGTTCAGCAAAAGAAAACACACAACCCCTGCCAAGGAAAATTCCTTGCAGCAAAATATTATTCTTATTTATAAATTTACACTGCTGACGTGCAGTGGCAATGCATACATTCTTGTAATTCTAGGGGAGAACATAGATATACACACATACGTTTACATATTAAATGAGGATAAAACAATACTTTTTTTTTTAATATAAATTCAAAATTACACAAACACTTTTGTGTCACGGAAATAACCAAAAAACCCTGATATTAGCCAAATTTAATAATAAAATCATTTTACCCCTTCTGTTATAGCTGCTGGAATTTTAGGGTATTCTGCTATATCAGGAGTGTGGCACCCCCTGCTGGCGCTGTGAGTACTCTGCCCCTCCACGGTCAGGGCCCCCGACCTGCGTGCCACGACTTGATGGAATTCTGAAAGGAGGGGTTCGGTGGTATTCCTCCCCCTTGACCCAAAGATGGGATACTCACGGGTTCGCCACATTAGTTCTTGGGGCTCCACCTCCCCTACACCTCATCCACTTGCCAACCACGTGGATCCTTGTGCTGCCACACCAGCTCCAGTGTTTGGCACGTCTGTTCCCCTGAGGGTCCTCTGCCTCCTCAACTGTGGATGGGGGTGCAGGCTTGGGAATTAAGCCTGCTCACCCTTCTTCCCATGCCTGGAGTAGGGTACAAGGCAGACCCAGGTGGGTCTCGGGGCCTGGGTAAATATGGCCAGTCGGGTCTCCTATGGAGGATCACTGACCATGAGCCCCTCATGCTCCAGGACAGGGGTTTCCAAGGTCCTGCCTGACTTCTGCCCCTGCCCATTCGCTGCAGGGCAGTCGCAGGGCTCACTCATGCTGGCGTGCTGGGTCTCAGTCGGCCCGGCATGTGGCCAGCTGGCTCCCCCCCACCCCACATCTGTCTTCCAGCAGGGTTTTTAAATCTCTGGCAGCAGCGACTCCATCTGATGTAATCAGCTGACCGCTGCCTAGTTTGACAGCCTCTTGAAGAGCCAGCACAATGCTGGCTCACATGGCTCTCTCTCTGCCCTGGCCTGTCTCCTTGGTAAGTTTTCTGTGGTGTCGGGGCCCCTATCCCCCTCTCTGCAAGTGTCGGGGTCTTCCCCCAGTGCTTCCAGCCTCCGAGGGTGTACCCCGCCACCACAAGGAACTATAAGACTTATTACTTATTATCAAAGCTTTGAAATTCATTGTTAGTTTCTAGGTTCTTGTTTGTTCTTAAAATGGACCAAAAATAAAGAATTATGAATACTAAACATTTATATGATTATTTCTTTAACTTAAACTACCTTGTTATGAATTATAATTTTATTTTAGCTCATAGTGAATTTTACACTACTTTTGTGAGGGGAAGTTTAATGTCTAATTTAAAATACATGCTGGTATCTTGCTGTATTTTAACTCTTTTTCTGCCAGACTTTAGGAAATGTCTTTATTTAGCTGTTTTGGTTTACTTTATTAATTACTCAATAGCAGCAAAAACTTTAATAGCTGCTAACACTTTTTTTTAGAATATTTACACTGTACCCATACTGTTTTAAGATCCATCTTCTACCATTACCAATGACAGTGCACACATTCATACTTTGGCAGTCTCTGCCTTATAATATTGGCACACAGCAAATGCATAACACTTTTTAAACTCTCTGTTTTACATAAATAGCTTAATAATTCCTGTAATGCAGCCCATTTTTAGGCTTCATTTTTGTTATAAACATTTACATAGTTTTTAGCAGAGCTTTGTCTTCTCTGCTACTGACTTCCTATCGAACCAGTGATAGAAGGTATTATACTTAACCACAGCATGATCTCGGGTATTCTGAAATTAGGTTACAATTTAGAACAGGTTTTTTTTTAAGTCTCATTTTTACTCTTTCTTCTCCTGCCCCCTCTTGTATCTAAATTGTTAATTTCTTTACTGCCCTTTTTGTTTTAAACACTTTGCATTTCTTTTTGTATAATAGATGCCTTACTGTTTTCATTTTTCTCTGTCTTTTTCTAAATGGCACTTTTCTGGGGAAAGCAGGTTCAGTTTTAACACTGTCACTTACCTACTTTTTACATTAGGGGGAAGTGCTGCAAAATCTTTTGGATTAATATGGTTTTTTTTTACATGAATTAATCAAATTATCCACAATATAGTGAGTTCCTTTTCTTGCCAGATTTACTGTTGCTGTGCCTCATAAGGCTGCAGCAGTCTGTAGTGCTTTTGCAGCTACACCAGAGAACTATACTTTATATTTATCAAACTTTTTTCTTAAATTACTTCTTTTTCTAAAATATATATATATATATTTCAGCTTTTTTTAAAATTCTGAACTAAGTTTGTATAGTACTTTGCAGCTTCCAGAACAATTAAAACGGCTTCTGTTTCCTTTTTCTTCTTAGTTACTTTTGGTTTGGTGGCAGTAAAAAAAACATTAAATGCCTTATAAGCCTGCTTTAAGCTGTCATGTCCCTGAAAGGCACTCAGACTCCAGGGACAGGTACCTTTTTCTTGGACCCGTTGTTTTAATAGGGTTCATTTCTCTACCAATGTCTGGTCCCTATACTCCCTAAAACTTCTTAGTTTTAAACCACATTCACTTCCATTCTTTTAAAATCTGTCAGCCTCAAGCCACTCACCCCTCTCTCTCTCTCTCTCTCTCTCTCTCTCTCTCCTGACAATTTACCAATTCAACCTGCCCTGAGCTCGCCGGTTTCTACCCACGCCAGGTTCCTTTTTCTAAGCTTCCTGGTTACAAAGCCACACAACTCCCCCACATTAAGCCTATCACTTTGGAACAGGCTACAACCAAGTACTATATTTTGCTTCTAAGCTTGCTGGTCCCTAACCATGCCAAGCTGTCCTGAGCCGTGAAACCCACTGGTCCTTGACCGCATCAAGGTTTTCACCTCTGAGCCTGCTGGTCCTTGACCACATCAAGCTTTTCATCTCTAAGCCTGCTGGTCCTTGATCATGTCAAACTTTTCCTGTACCAGTATCAGAGAAAAAGCCTAAATTTTTTATCTTATTCCTTGGGTATCTATGGCCGAGGACTGCGCACATCCAACATCAACAGACAAACATTGGTGACCATAATATTAATAACAATAACAAACATCAATAACCATGACATCTACCATCCCCCTTTTGCATTGTCCAGCAATTAAATGTTGTCTGCACGGGACATACAGTGTGAATTAAAAACAAGCAGGAATCTTATCGGGGATAAGGCACAATGCCCCATTAATTGGAACATAAAACATGCAACATGAAAAGAACAAAGAAGAGTAAGGCTATCTGCTTCACTCATTCCCATACATACTCATTCATTCATGCAAAAAAAACCTAGCATGCACACAGATAGTTAGATGGTCCTGCAAAGGTTAAGGAGTTACCAAGTTCTAAAGTTGCCTGGATCAGTCTGGTGGCCAGCCGGACTGATCACGAGGAATGGAGTCAGGTCTTGTTGGATGCGCCCAAAATTCCTTCTTGCAGGTGGACAGACCCAAAGCCTTTTCTTTGTGCTCATTCTTTATAGTGATAGCTGTCCATACAAGTTTATGAATTCCGCTGAGTCAGATGCGAAGGTGTAACAGGCATGAAGCGTATATTATATTAAAAAACAAGCCAGACCTCTATCAGGAGGAACAAGGCAATTTGCCATGTTTATTGAGAATACAACCTTAAAATGATACAAACATCAACACACACGTATACACATCTGGTCTCCTTCTCTCTGCAGATGTTATAGTTACCAAAGTCAGTTGCTCAATATTTGCTCTAGGTGGTCAGTGGGGTGTACAGATGCACCAGTGCTTCTGGCAAGTTTGCAGAGTGAGTTCCCACCTTTATACTGTTAAATCTGTTCTTTTATAGATCTGTTCTTTTATGTTCTTTTATAGATCCTGCCTTGTTGGACCTGGTCCTGGCCACAGGCGATGACTTGGTGAGAGGACTGTGGGTGCTTGACCACCTGGGTGATAGAAATCATCGCCTACTGGAATTCACAATCCAGGACAGGGTGTCAAGGGCCTGCAGCAAGGCAGCAGCCCTGGACTTCAGGAGGGCAGACTTCAATGAGGTAAGGAGACTAGTCGGGGAGGCACTGAGGTCCTGGAGGGCACAGGAATTGGGAGTCCAGGAAGAGTGGTTGTTCCTTAAGGAGACGATCCTCCAAGCCCAAAGGGTGACAATCCCCACACGGATCAAAGGGGGCAAGAGCACTCAAAAGCCCCCACGGCTCACCAAAAGCATCCAGGAATGTGTCAAAGCCAAAAAGGAGGCGTACATCCAATGGAAGGGAGGGGCATCACCAAGGAGGATTATACCTCCATTGCTTGAGATTGTGGGGAGGCTGTTAGGAAGGCTAAGGCAGAGATGGAACTGGGACAAGCAACCTAGATCAAAGATAACAAGAAGTCCTTTTTTAAATACATAGCAGGTAAAAAGAAACTATCAAATAAAGCGGGGCCTCTGCAGGACATGCTTGGTAATGTGGTGGTAACACCAGATGAGAAAGCTAATCTCCTTAACAGATTCTTTTCTTCCATTTTTCTGAGCAGGGACAGGGCCATCCCCCCTACTGGGAATCTGGATGGACCCAGGGGAGGTGCAGCCAGGCCCAGGGTCAGCGAGGACCTAGTCAGGGAACTTTTGGTGGGACTAGACATGTTGAAATCAGCAGGTCCTGATGATTTCCACCCCGGAGTGCTGAGGGCATTGACAGAGGTCATTGCGGGACCCCTGGCACGGCTTTATGAGCATTTGTGGTGCTCTGGCCAGGAGGACTGGAAAAAGGCCAATGTGGTTTCCATTTTCAAAAAGGGGAGGAAGGAGGACCCAGGAAACTATAGGTCCATTAGTCTTATCTCGGTCCCGGGGAAGCTGTTTGAGAAAATTATCCCGGAGCACATCTGCAAGGGACCAGCAGGGGAGATTATATTTAGGGGCAATCATAATGGGTTCATTAGAGGCAGGTCCTGTCAGACCAACCTAGTGGCTTTCTACGACCAGGTCACAAAATCCTTGGAAACAGGTGTTGTGGTGGACGTAGTCTTTCTGGACTTTAGGAAGGCCTTCGACACTATCTCTCACCCCATCCTCATTCAAAAATTAGACGACTGTGGCGTCAATGTCTACACAGTCAGATGGGTCGCAAATTGGCTGAAGGGCTACACCCAGAGTGGTGGTGGATGGGTCATTTTTGACATGGAGGGACGTGGGCAGTGGGGTCCCCCTGGGCTCAGTCCTTGGGCCCGCACTGTTCAATATCTTCATCGGTGACTTGGACGAGGGGGTGAAAAGCACCTTGTTCAAGTTTGCAGATGACACTAATATTTGGGGACAAGTGAGCACACTAGAAGAGAGGTACAGGCTGCAATTGGATCTGGACAGGTTATAGGGGTGGGTAGATGAGAAGAGGATGGGTTTCAACACTGACAAGTGCAAGGTGCTGCACCTGGAGAGGAAGAACCAGCAGCGGACCTACAGGCTGGGGAACTCCCTTCTTGTCCGTGCAGAGGCAGAAAAGGATCTTGGATTCGCTATTGATTCCAAGATGAACATGGGCCGACAGTGTGGGGACACGGTCAGGAAGGCTAACTGCACCTTGTCGTGCATCCACAGATGCATCTCGAGCAGGTCCAAGGAGGTGATCCTCCCCCTCTATGCGACATTGGTAAGGCCGCAGTTGGAGTACAGCATCCAGTTCTGAGTGCCGCACTTCAGGAGGGATGTGGACAGCATCGAGATGGTTCAGAGGAGGGCCACTCACATGGTCAGGGGGCAGCAGGGTATGTGGCAGAAATGCCACTGTGGGTGCCCCTCTCCAGAGATCTGTCTCCACCAGCCTGAGAGGCTGCTGTTGAATCCCTCAGGGCGGGGATCTCCCACCTTGTCTACATGACAAAGGCCTGGGGCCTGGGAGGCGGATGCTCTGGTCACCTGGGCAGGGGGGAAAGCCCAGCCCTGCGCGGGCCCAGGTAGCCAGGGATGCTTGGTAGATTGGTCGGCTTGTGGCCAGTATTGGCAGCTTCGATTGGACCGGGCTGCTGAGGTCAGAGAGGTGATAAAAAGGCCCAGGCCAGGAAAAAGGGAGCCATTAGCCATGTGGTCATCCAGGTGAATCTGAAACTCTCTCTCTCCTCATCACCGCATGCTCCAAGAGCGCCCTGCCTCCAGAGGAAACTCCAACCACCTCTGGATGATGCGAGTGAGTAAGCTACTAGAGATCAGGCGAGATATTTAGCTTCAGTAACTCAGATGCATGTTAAAACGGCTACCTCAGCCATTCTAGTTTGCTCTATGGGATTCCTTTGATATTCCTCTAATATTGCTCTACCTTTTACCCTGTTTCCGCCTTACCCCCTGTAATCAATAACGTTCTCCTTTGTGACCGGTGTGGGAGACTTATTGAGGGGTGGGTCTAAATTATGCCTAGGAGGGCCCTTAGGTCTGCGGACTAAGGGAGACTTTCCTATTAAGCCCCTGACTTGGGGAAGTGCCCCAAGTGCTTGTATTGGGTCTAGTACCCATTGGACGATCAGGCCTGTGTTCTCCAAGGTGCGCAGAGCCAGAAGTGAGTCTAGAGCCTTGGATGGTGGCAGTGGGAACCCCAGGCTAGCGGGTGTGCTCCAGGGAAGGGGTCGGCCGGACGGGAGGCACCCCAGGGAGGCACTCGGAGCCTGGACGGTGATCGGGCACAGTGAGGTGGGTGGCTCAACACAGGAGCGCCCCCTACTGGCCCGCCACAGGGTAGGCCCTATGAGGAGAGGTTATGGGACCTGAATCTGTTCAGCCTCCACAAAAGAAGGCTGAGGGGGATCTGGTGGCCACCTACAAGCTTGCCAAGGGGGACCAGCAAGCACTGGGATAGTTCCTGTTCCCCCGATCACTACCAGGAGTAACAAGAAATAATGGCCGTAAGCTGACTGAGAGTAGATTCAGGCTGGACATTAGGAGGCACTTTTTCATGGTCAGGGCAGCTAGGAGATGAACCCAGCTTCCAAGGGAGGTGGTGTTTGCCCCTACCCTGGGGGTCTTCAAAAGGAGGCTGGATAGACACCTAGCCAGGGTCGTTTGACCCCAGTATCCTTTCCTGCCCATGGCAGGGGGTCGGACTTGATGATCTGATTAGGTCCCTTCCAACCCGACCAACTATGAACTATGAAACTACAGGGATTGTAAGTCTTTGTTTGAGACAAGGGTACTTTTCCATTCTGGCATGAGGTCAAGCTCATACATCATTGCCCCAGGTGCTAGTATCATTGAAACTTCCTCTGTTATCACGGTGCAGGCAGGGTCCATCGCAAAGGGAGTCCTTTAGCCTTGGGATGCTGTCCAGGCCTTGTTTTAAGCTGGTCTCTGCTGCTTATCTTTTCCTCGTCTGGTATCAATTAGTTCTTCAGTGGGATCCACCATTTGGTAGAAACACCACCAACTGTTTCTGCAGTGTGATCCGCTGTTTGGTAACTTATTGACACATATTCATAGCTTGCTCTGCTTTTACCATTCACTCTACATTCATTCATCCATGCATCTGAAAGTTTAAAATAATATAAAAGAAATACTTCTATGAAAATATAATAATCAGAGTATAGACAAATAACAACTTAATTTGTCAACTTGAAATAAAATAACTATTCTTATTTATGGTAAGCAATACAAAGTGGAGTCCAAGTCTTGCATTGCATAACAATAAAGCCTAAATAAAACTAGATAATACTACACCTAATTAAAAGATTAATATGCTAGTGTCAGCTCAACAAAGGTCATCCTCCTTGTCCAATTGGCAGGCTGGGCTTGGTAGGACATGATCTTCTGGCTTTGTGACCTGCAATCTTCAGGGGGGTCGCTGCTTGTAGTCTTCAGCCGTCAGGGTGAAGGCATGGTCTAGTATTTGGTAATCCTTAGCTGCTGACTTTGTGTCACTGCAACCTTTAACTGTTAAGCCACAGAAGGCTATTTTCACCTGCTGCAAGGGGACTGTCTTCCTTCACATGGTCACATACATACATCATTCATTCTTTCACTACCACTTTTCAAACATGCCAGACACACCACAGACCCTCCATAAGCATTTTCCTTATACCAAATTTAAGTTCTAAAAACATGAGACAAATAGGTCAAAAATATTTATGCTAAGCACTAGGAAATTTAAAATAGATGGCTAATTCCAAAACAATAATGACCGATTAAAGTATGGAAAGTAAATCATAAAACTATTTAACTTTATCTTAATGGCTAAGTAATTCAGTAGAAAAACTAGCAATATAAGCAATTAAAGCAATTACAGCTACAGCAATGTAGATCCCTCACACACACGACACCCCATATTCTCACACCCACATCCCCCACACCCCAAATACCCACACACCCCACAAACCAATACCCACCCCCCCAACAATACAGAAAAGTAAGACTTCATTTTAAGCTACTGTGAAATCATCTCTGTGTATACTACACAAACACATGTAAATCAGGACAAAAACAAATTAGTGAATGTTGTAGATGTTCAATTTTTAAAATATAATTTGATATTTTTCTGGTTCCAAGATGGCAAACCCCCTTGCTGAAAGAAGTGCTTCTTGAGGCAAGGGAAGGGACTTCTGGTGGAAAAGCTCAGAGTTTAGGGGGCTGGACTTCCAGTCCCAATATGGCAACTAAGGGGTGGAACACTTGTCAAGGGACGGGGCTACCCATGTGACAGCTTACCTAAACTGTGTAAACAGCTCTCCAGCCAAATCATTTCCCAGCCCAGTGTTAAATTGTGGGACTGGATTAGCAAGGAATACATTACAGAGAATGGGATGAAGGGATTGTGGGGGGCAGCAGCTGGCACCTGGTGATGCAGAGTTCTGACAAGTGGCTGAGAAACAAAACCTGCCAAATTGAGCTCATGGCGTGGCAGTATCAGCTTATTGCAGACCCCAGTGAGCATGTGTGAGCCTGGCAGGGGGGTGACGTGGTGGGGAGGAAAGGCAAGGTCAGGGTGGAAGGCAGGGAATGCCTGCCCAGCGGTAAATGTCCTCCTTCCTGCAACTCTAGAGCCTCACATACCAGAACCCGGGGACCAGAAGGGAGGACAAAGTTGGGAGTCTACGAAGCACAGGCCCTGGATGTCATATAGAGCCAGTTGCATAAGGGGGTGAACCCTATTGTGAAGGCACTTCTTCTCCCCCTGGGAGCACTGCCTACTTTTAGAGAATGATGGATTGGGGCTGATTTAAAGACCATCTACTCACAAGTTCCCCAAGCATCTGGGCTGGCCTCTGCATGAAGCATTTCTTTTAAACCCCTCCCCTCATCAAAACTTAGGGTTAGGCCTCTGTGTTGTTCGGGTTCTGCACGACCCTAAAAGGGTCAAATGATGGGTGAACTATTGCATATTGACATGAGTCGAAACACCGTTGAAATGAGACTGCTAGTGAAATTCTGCATAGCCCTACTGAGCAGGTATACATCTCCAAGCAATTCCAGCATAGCTGGAAGAATTATGGATGCTCCTGGATATGGATGCACTGGTGCTGGGCCATTTTGGAGGAGCGAGGGAAGCTCTCACTACACTCCGAGCACTGATGTGGCTTCACCCCTGTGTGGATGAGCTGGTGCTCAGACAGGTGGGAGGACTGGTTGAAGTTCTGCCCACACTCCAAGCATCAATGTGGCTTCTCTCCTGTGTGAATGAGCTGGTGCTTAGCCAGGCTGGAGGAGGCAGTGAAGCTCTTCCCACACTCTGAGCACTGATGTGGCTTCTTCCCCATATGAATGAGCTGGTGCCGGGCCAGGTGGGAGGATCGGGTGAAGCTCTTCCTGCACTCTGAGCAGTGATGTGGCTTCTCCCCTGTATGGATAAGCCGATGCTGGGCCAGCCTGGAGGAGCGAGCAAAGCTCTTACCACAGTCCGAGCACTGATGTGGTTTCTCCCCTGTGTGGATATGGTGGTGCTGAGACAGGGTAGAGGACTGAGTGAACCTCTTACCACACTCCAAGCACTGATATGGCTTCTCCCCTGTGTGGATACGTTGGTGCTTACCCAGGCTGGAGAAGAAAGCAAAGCTCTTCCCACACTCTGAGCACTGATGTGGCTTTTCTCTTGTGTGGATACGCAGGTGCTCAACCAGGCTGGAGGACTGGGTGAAGCTCTTACCACATTCTGGGCATTGATGTGGCCTCTCCCCTGTGTGGATACGTTGGTGCTTAGCCAGGCTGGAGGAGAGAGTGAAGCTCTTCCCACACTCCAAGCACCGATGTGGCTTCTCCCCCATATGAATGAGCTGGTGCTTAGCCAGGCTGGAGGAAACAGTGAAGCTCTTCCCACACACGGAGCACTGATGTGGCTTCTCCCCTGTGTGGATACGCTGGTGCTTCGCCAGGCTGGAAGAGAGAGTGAAGCTCTTCCCACACTCCAAGCACTGATGTAGCTTCACCCTCATGTGAATGAGCTGGTGCCGGGCCATGTTGGAAGATTGGGTGAATCTCTTCCCACACTTTGAGCACTGATGTGGCTTCTCCCCTGTATGAATAAGCTGATGCTGGGCCAGCTGGGAGGAGTGAGCGAAGCTCTTCCCACACTCTGAGCACTTATGTGGCTTCTCTCCAGTATGAATGAGCTGGTGCTTAGCTAGGCTGGAGGAGACAGCGAAGCTCTTCCCACACTCCAAGCACTGATGTGGCTTCTCCCTCATATGAATGAGCTGGTGCCGGGCCATGTTGGAAGACTGAGTGAATCTCTTCCCACACTCTGAGCACTGATGTGGCTTCTCCCCTGTATGAATAAGCTGATGCTGGGCCAGCTGGGAGGAGTGAGCGAAGCTCTTCCCACACTCTGAGCACTTATGTGGCTTCTCCCCCATACGAATGACCTGGTGCTTAGCTAGACTGGAGGAGACAGTGAAGTTCTTTCTACACTCCAAGGACTGATGTGGCTTCTCCCTCATATGGATGAGCTGGTGCCGGGCCATGTTGGAAGACTGGGTGAAGCTCTTCCCACACTCTGAGCACTGATGTGGTTTCTCCCCTGTGTGGATAAGCTGGTGCTGGGCCAGCCTAGAAGGGTCAGTGAAAGTCTTCCAACACTCTGAGCACTGATATGGCTTCTCACCCATATGAATGAGCTGGTGCCGGGCCAGGTGGGAGGACTGGGTGAAGCTCTTCCCACACTCCGAGCACTGATGTGGCTTCTCTCCTGTGTGGATAAGCTGGTGCTTAGCCAGGCTAGAGGAGACAGCGAAGCTCTTCCCACACTCTGAGCACTGATGTGGCTTCTCCCCCGTATGAATGAGCTGGTGCCGGGCCAGGTGGGAGGACCGGGTGAAGCTCTTCCCACACTCCGAGCACTGATGTGGCTTCTCCCCTGTATGGATAAGCTGGTGCTGGGCCAGCCGGGAGGAGTAAGTGAAGCTCTTCCCACACTCCGAGCACTGATGTGGCTTCTCTCCCATATGGATAAGCTGGTGCTGGACCAGCCTGGAGGAGAGAGTGAAGCTCTTCCCACACTCTGAGCACTGATGTGGTTTCCCCATATGACTGAGCTGGTGCCGGGCCAGCCTGGAGGACAGAGTGAAGCTCTTACCGCACTCCGAGCATTGATGTGGTTTCTTCTCTGTGTGGATAAGCTGGTGCTGGGCCAGGTTGGAGGAGTAAGCAAAGCTCTTACCACACTCTAAGCACTGATGTGGCTTTTCTCCTGTGTGGATACGCAGGTGCTGAACCAGGGTGAAGGAGCGAGCGAACCTCTTACCACAGCCCAAGCACTGATGTGGCTTCTCCCCTGTGTGGATACGCTGGTGCTCAGCCAGGCTGGAGGACTGACTGAAGCTCTTCCCACACTCCGAGCACTGATGTGGCTTCTCTCCTGTGTGGATACGCTGGTGCTGAACCAGGGTGAAGGAGCGAGCGAACCTCTTACCACAGCCCAAGCACTGATGTGGCTTCTCCCCTGTGTGGATACGCTGGTGCTCAGCCAGGCTGGAGGACTGACTGAAGCTCTTCCCACACTCCGAGCACTGATGTGGCTTCTCCCCTGTATGGATAGGCTGGTGCTGGGCCAGCCTGGAGGAGTGTGTGAAGTTCTTACCACACACCGAGCACTGATTTGGTTTCTTTTGTGTGTGGATCTGATGGTGCCGGGCCAGGTTGGAAGATCGGGTGAAGCTCTTCTCGCACTCTGAGCACTGATGTGGCTTCTCCCTTGTGTGCATGCACCAGTGCCTGGCCAGGTTGGAGACCTGCTTGAATCTCTTCCCACACTTGGTGCAGCAGTGCTGCCCACACTGGTGCTGGGACAGGTCTTGCCAGCAGATGAAGTTCTTCTTGCACTTAGTGCAGCGGTGTGTCTTCCTGCCCAGGTGGGTGCGTCGGTGCTGAGACAGGGAGAAAAAATGGGTGAAGGTCTTGTCACACTTGACACAGCTGTGCCTGACACTTCCCCCTCTCCAAATGTAGGTGCTTGACCAGGTCTATGGGTCACACAAAGCTCTTCACCCACTTGGTGAACCGGTGGGGTAGCTTTCCAGAATAGGATGAGCAGTGAGTAACCAGGGTCAAGAGGCAGATAAAGCTCTTCCCACACCTGGTGTATATGTGGGACTTCTGCCCAGTGTGTCTTATCTTGTGAAGAGCCAGGAGGAATGGGCAGTTAAAGGTTTTTCTGACCTTGGGGGAAGTGTGGGCTTTGCCCCGGTGCTGGGCAGTGAGCTCCTGCTTCCCTCCGAGGCCCTTTCCAATGCCTTGGCTGGGATG
Source organism: Alligator mississippiensis (assembly GCF_030867095.1). Classification (NCBI taxonomy): domain Eukaryota; kingdom Metazoa; phylum Chordata; order Crocodylia; family Alligatoridae; genus Alligator; species Alligator mississippiensis. The sequence continues at coordinate 220,403,907 of NC_081828.1, read as the reverse complement.
CAGTGCATCTTTCCAGTGGCTCTTTAGGTCTCTCAGCTCCACAAATTCTTCCCTGCAGCCAGGGCTCTTTCTGGGTTCTGCCCCTTCTCCACTGTCCCGCCCAACTGGAGATGGTACCTGGTTCACCGCTACATTCTTCATCTGCTTCTGGGGTCTCCCCTGACTCTTGGGCCGTTGATCCTTCTCAGGTCTCAGGGAGTCCATGTCACCAAAATTCCCTGGGGAAGCCCATGGTGGTTCTAGGTTTGCAGGCCTTTCTGCATGATTCTCCTCCTCAGCTCCACCGAGGAGCCAGGCACCTCCTGAGTGGGGAAGAGAAGCTCCAGATTAGTCCCTGTGCTGCTGGCAAGGGGCAGACACTGCTATCTCTTCTGCATGGATGGGCCCGAGCAGGCCTGGACTTTGGCCCTTGCGTTCCCTCAAGAAATCAAGGTCTTCCTTCAAAACCCAAAGTGCAGGGAGTGAGGGAAAGGCAGGTCCTTGTGGCGGGCTAATGTTCCCTCAGGGGAGTTCAGAGTCAGACTCTGAGGGTTTCTGTCCCAGCTGTCAGCCCCATCACCTCGGACCCTGCTGAGACAAGGACACGTGGCTGGTGTGCACCAGTAAAGATTTTTTGAGTTGATACTGATGGCTGATTATTAACGAGCCATATTGGTGGATAATGATTCAACTGGCAATATGCAGCCTGGCAGCTTGGAAAGCAGTAGGCCTGTTTGAATAGGGAACTATTCAATTTAGACTCGGCCGATTTGGATGCCAGAGATTTGATCTGGAGATCCAAATAGTTTTTCCGATTCGATTCGTCCAAATCACTTTGGAGGATTTGGAGGCAATTCGGAGATTTGGCCATAGAGTATAATGGAGAATCAATGAAATATCTATAACTTTGTCGTCTTTTGACTGATTCAGATGAAACGTGTAGGTATGGTAGCCTCTGCTGAGAGCATGATGTGGCGGGCCAGTAGCAGGTGCTCCTGCATTGAGCCACTCACCTCACTGCTCCCGACCACCTTCCAGGCTCCGAGTGCCTCCCTGGGGGCACCTCACGTCTGGCCAACCCCCTTCCTCCGGAGGCGCCTCATGTTTGGCCGACCCCATTCCTGGAGCACACCCGCTAGCCTGGGGGTAGAGCTGCCACCACCCAGGGATGGGCTTGATTCTGGCTCTGCACCCCTGGGAAACACAGGCCTAGTAGCCCTCGAGGGTACTTGACTCGCTTCAAAAACAGGGTGCTACCCTCAGTCGGAAACACAGGTAGTGGTCTCCCATAGTCAGCCAAACCAAGGAGACCCCAAGGCATAATCGAGACCCACTCCCAATAAGTCTCCTATGGTAGGTACAAAGGAGAACTGTATTGGTAACAAGGGGTAGGGTTGGACTAGGGTACAGAGTTGAGTAGTATCAGAGAAATCCCATAGAGCAAACAGGGTGGCTGGGTAGCCTTTGATCTTGCATCTGAGTTACTGCAAGCTATATATCCAGTTAGACCTCAGGTAGCTTACTCACACGTATCATCCAGAGGCAGGTGGAGTTTCCCTCTGGAGGCCGGCAGTTCATTGATCATGAGTTTTGAGAGAGAGAGCAAGTTTCAGATGCCCCAGCTCCTCTCTCTCTCCCCCTCTCTCTCAGTTTTCCTCATGGCTGCTGCTCCCTCCTCCTGGGGAGTCCTTAACTTGCATAGCCCTTATGACCTCATTTATCGGTCCAATGGAGGCCAGCATCTCTTTGCTGTCAGCCAACCAATTTGAAATGCATCACTGGTTGCTGGGCAGACTGGCAGTCTCTAGCCCACCAGGGTGCCCAAGCCCCTCACCCAGGTATGTGATGCCAGTCATGTAGGCACAGGGAGCAGGTTTCCCCCCTCCCTCAGGGATGTATCCAGCTCAGGTTACCTACAGGGATAGGGTAAGGTGTGTATCCTCTGCTGGGCCCATCCTAACCAAATTGTCACAGAGCAGAGTTTTGGGGGAGAAACAGAGGTAGCCTTCTGCCACACATGATGTGCCAAATTTCAAGGAGATAGGGGTGGGGGTTTCTGGGAAACTGAACCTCAAAGTCCTGAAAACAAAACTCATGTCACGTGTGTGTGTTAAGCCACAGGGGGGTGAAGACTGCAGGGATGGTATCTCTTGCTGAGGCCACAAAGCCTGCCATGTTTCAAGGGGATAGGTGCATGGGTTTGGAGGAAACTACCTCAAACTGCGGACAAGCAAAACTCATGACACGGGTGACGCTGTGTGTTTTAAGGCACACGAGGGTGAAAGCTGCAGGCCTGCTAGCCCCTGCTGAGGCTACGAAGCCTGCCAGCTATCGAGGAGACAGCCCTGCACCTCTAGCTGTTGACAGGCAAAACTCGTGTCATGGGTGCTTGTGCAACTGTCTCTCTTGAGGCACGGGCGGGGTGGGGGGGAAACTACTGCAGGCCTGGCTGCTAGGCCCTGCTGTGGCCACAAAGCCTGCCAGCTGTGGAGGAGATGGGTGCAGGGGGGTTCTGGGGCCCGGCACCCCGAGCTGCTCACAGGCAAAACTCGTGACATGGGTGCTTGTGCAACTGACTGTCTCTGTCTTGGGGCAGAAGGAGATCCCGGCTCCGTACTGATTCTTTCCTCTCGTTAGTCTGTGGTTTTGTAGGTGTTCATCCTTGCTCATTAACTCGTTATCTAGTACCTAGCTACTGTGTATTGAGCCAGCCCCTGAGTGAATCATGGTTGATTGGTAACACAGTAGCTTAGCAGCCGGGCCTGACCTAGTTCCCCCGCCTCCCTCTGTGCCCCGAGAGAGAGACAGCTGCACAAGCACCCATGACACGAGTTTTGCCTGTCAGCAGCGAGGGGTGCAGGCCCCAGAACCCAGAAGCCCCTGCACCGATCTCCTTCACAGCTGGCAGGCTTCGTGGTCAAGCAGGGGCCACCATCCCTGCAGCTGTCACCCTGTTGCACCTTAACACACACGGTGTCACCCATGGCACGAGTTTTGCTTGTCCGCAGCTTGAGGTGCAGTTTCCCCCAAACCTTTGCACCGATCTCCTCGAAACTTGGCAGGTGCTGTTGCCCCTGAAAGAGCTACCATCCCTGCAGTTTTCACCCCCCTGTGGCTTAACACACACGTGACATGAGTTTTGCTTTCATAACTTTGAGGTGCAGTTTCCCAGAAACCCCTGCACTTATCTCCTTGAAACTTTGCACACATCATGCTCTCAGCAGAAGCTACCATCCCGGCATGTTTCATCTAAATCAATCAAAAGATAATAACACTATAGATATTTCATTGATTCCCCATTATACCCTGTAGCCGAATTGCCGAATCTTTTCCAAATTGATTCGGAAAGCCTAAAGCTTCCAGCGATTCAATTCAGGGTAATAGACTCGGCCTCTGAATCATCCAAATCATCTCTGTATCCAAATCATGATCCACAGCTTTGCACAGCCCTAGAAAGCAGCGTTCAGCTGGTAAGTCTCCTGGGGAGAATGGGTGATCAGGGGGGCAGATCAGGGCCCCCATGGTGAGGGAGGGAGTAGGATGGAGTCATGGCTTGTCTGGGTGTTGTGGCTCCGCACACCGTGGGGGAGACGTGGGGCACGCGTCCCCTGGACCTGTGGGTCAGGCAAGGGCTGTGGCTGTCTCTTCTGAAAGGAGCAGGGCTTTGCTTTTTGCCTGCTTCCAAGGTAAGGTCTGGTGCAGGGAATGGGGCCATGGAGCTTTCCTCTGCTGACAAGCCCCAGCTGGCCTGTGTCACGAGAGTCTGAACCAGGTGTAAGAGCTTGGCATAATCCTGAACCTGGACTCTGTGCTGAGTCTGAGACTTTGTGACACTGAGGGACCTAGAGAGGAAATAGGAAGGGGGCAATTCTGGTGCAAAACATGGGGGATTTCCTTCCCACAACATGAAATACATAGGGAGTATGAAGAAGGCACTGGGTAATGTGGGGCCCCTGCAGGATATGCTAGGCAATCTGGTGGTTGCACCAGAGGGAAAAGCAGACATTTTAAACAAATTCTTTGCCTCCATTTTTTGTGCAGGGACCGGGACTCCCCCAAGATTTCGGACAGACTCAGGAGAGACTCTGCCAGGCCTAGGGTCAGGGAGGACCGAGTTAGAGAACTTCTGGAGGAGCTGGACATGTTCAAATCAGCAGGTCCAGATGCTCTCCAGATGTTGAGAGAATTGGCAGAGGTCATTGCGGGGCCCCTGGCACGGCTTTACGAGCACTCGTGGTGCTCTGGCCAGGTGCCAGACGACTGGAAGAAGGCCAGTGTGGTCCCCATCTTCAAAAAAAGGGAGGAGGGAGGACCCGGGCAACTATAGGCCCGTTAGTCTTACTTTCATCCTAGGAAAGCTCTTTGAGAAGATTATCAAGACGCACATCTGTGAAGGGCCAGCAGCAGGGATGGTGCTCAGGGATGGTTTCATTAAGGGCAGGTCCTGTCAGACCAACCTGATTGCCTTCTACGATCAGGTCACAAAATCACTGGATGCAGGTGTCATGGTGGATGTAGTCTTGCTGGACTTCAGGAAGGCCTTTGACACTGTCTCCCACCCCATTCTCATTAAAAAGCTAGGCGACTGTGGCACTGATGCCTACACAGTCAGATGGATAGCAAATTGGCTGATGGTCCGCACTCAGAGGGTAGTGGTAGACGGGTCATATTTGATCTGGAGGGATGTGAGCAGTGGAGTCCCCCAGGGCTCGGTCCTTGGGCCTGCACTGTTCAATTTCTTTATTAGGGATAACCGCACCTTGTCATACAGCCACAGATGCATCATAAGCAGGGCTAAGGAGGTGATCCTCCCCCTCTATGTGACACTGGTCAGGCTGCAGCTTCAGTACTGTGTCCAGTTCTGGGCGCCGCACTTCAGGAGGGATGCGGCCAGCATTGAGAGGGTCCAAAGGAGGGCCACTCGCATGATCTGGGGACAGCAGGGCAGACCCTATGAGGAGAGGCTACGGGACCTGAACCTGTTCAGCCTCCACAAGAGAAGGCTGAGAGGGGACCTGGTGGCCATCCGTAAACTTACTAAGGGGGACCAGCGGGGAATGGGAGAGACCTTGTTCCCCGAAGCACCTCCCAGTGTAACAAGGAATAACAGCCATAAGTTGATGGAGAGTAGATTCAGACTAGACATCAGGAGGCACTACTTCACAGTCAGGGCGGCTAGGATCTGGAACCAACTTCCAAGGGAAGTGGTGCTGGCTCCTACCTTGAGGGTCTTTAAGAGAAGGCTTGATGATTACGCAGCTGGGGTCATTTGAGCCCAGTTTTCTCTCCTACCCAGGGCAGGATGTCGGACTAGAAGATCTGCAAGGTCCCTGCTGACCCTACATCTATGAATCTATGAAAGCTTCTGCCATAGAGCCATTTAATGCAGCCTGAGATGATGCTGACACACTTCCTAGGTTCCAGGTCAACCCGACCAGAAGCAGCCAGGGAAAGCCCCAGCTTTTGGTTAAACAGAGCTTCTGTACATCATCTTGTTTTCCAGGGGGGACTACAAATGCCATCATGTCCTGAGAGAGGGTGTTACAGAGGTAAGGCAACCTTGGCTGAGGAATGAACTCTACATTACTAAGTGAAGGTGCAAATTTAAGATCATGGTACCCAAGGAAACCAGATCTGGGCCAATAAATCGAGACAGCAAACTCAATTGTCCCCTAATAGCTGTAATCATGGGGAGAAGAAAGGAAAAGTTGCTTGTCTCCATATCATTGGATATTCAGAAAGGGGGAACAACACCTGCCTGGACACGTTACAGTATAATGTACTGTCTTTCAGGTCAGCACCCTGCAATGGCAGCACAGGGCATGTCAGCAGTTCCCAGGCTGCCCTGGCACTTTGGGCACACAGCATTTCAGAGAGGGGAATTGGGTGGAGGGGACAGCCACAACTCACCTGGCAGCAGCTCCTCTGACCTGGAGATTTCCCCACCATCCTCATCATCACAGACCCACAGCTCCACCAGTCCTCGCTGGATGCGGCAGATTAAGTCAGGTGTGGGACCTCGATGTCCTGTTTGGTACAGTGTTTAAAGAGCATTTGTGACTGGGTACTGGATGCAGAATAACCAACCAGGATTTGGGGAATGGATCCAATGAACTCAACGTTTCATTGAGGAGGAAGCATTTAGAGTGAAAGGGAAGGCACTGCAGGGAGACTTGAAGAGATAATGGTCCTTGTCACACAAGTACTGGAGGAATGGTCATAGGAAACAAAGCCCAACCACTCCCTGGTATAGAAAGGGTATCAAACTGACAGTCACCAAGGACAGGCATGGAGATACAGTGATCCGCGATATACTAGGGAGCAAAAAGATAAAGCTTTTACTGTTTTCAAGGTACCAAAATGAAGAGACACTGGACACACTTACGGATGGATATCATTTATCTCACCAGTGCAACTCCGGTTAAAGGAATGGAAATGAGCTTATTCTCAGTGAAGGTTTAAAGTGAGGACCTGTAGCAGTGAAAAGCATCCATGACAGGTGGCTGAAAATGAAACTGTTTTCTGGGAGCCAGGATAAATCAGCATCGCCAGGGCACAGGACAAGATCTGAGCAGGGTGCGGGGCCCAGGGGAAATCAGCCTGTGCAGGGCCCTGCCTCCGGATGCAAGGAAGCTGGCAGCAGATTCAGCAGTGGAAAGGGGTGGGAGGGGAGGCGAGGTGAGTAGCCAAACACACCGGATTCAGTGGCGGATTTGGCGGCGGGGGTGCCGAGCAGCCAGGCATGAAGCTGGTGGCAGCGCAGAGTCACCACACCACTCTGCCCAGCTCTGCGGGGCCCCCAAAAAAGTGCAGGGCCTGGGGCGGTCACCCCAATTTGCCCCCCATCAGGTACAGCCCTGTATGTGGTCTTTGTTGAGCTACGGAAAGCATTTGAGCACTCCCCTTAGGAAATCCTCTGAGAGAAGTGGAGGGGAAAGAAAGCATCAGAAAAGCATACTGTCCCAGGAGAAGGTAAGTACCTCAAGCCTGCACACAAGCAAGAACAAGCCCCTGTATTAGAGATCCTCTGGAAATGAAAAATGGTTTTCACTAGGCCCTGCACACCTAGCCCACTTTTTCTTATCACAGTGATGGGTGTCTGATCTGCAGAGGGATTTTAGGAAGAGAATGAGAAAACTTCTGACAATGGCAGAGCAAGCTTGAGAGCACAGGTCTTAATGTAAGTACAGCAAAGCCAGAGTTTCTGGTGTATGAAGAAGAAGATATTAGGGAGAAATGTGGACAGAAACTTCCCGTGACCCCATGGCAGAAGTACCTAAGTTACATCACCTGTACATCTGTCACTAGAGGAAGAGTTCAGGAAATGCATCATCCACATGTAGCAGCAGAGGAGATTAACTTCCAGTAACTTGTACCAGGTCGTAACCAAAGGAGGAGAGAAAGGATTTAGATAGTACTACAGGTGCTATACATTGGTCCCATATCAGACTGCCACTGATATCGGGAAAATTGAGAGCGCTGGCAATCAGCTTATTTTGCGTGATGTGGCCATTAATGTCTCTAATAAATGACCCGTGCACGTGTGTAGCTGCAGCACGCACATGGCCAGGAGCGCAGCCTGGTGGCTTGGAGAGCAGCATTAGCTGGTAAGTCTGTTGTGGGGGAAGGGAGAGGAGGAGGGAAGGGATATAGGGGGGCAGATGGACGACCCCACGGTGCGGGAGGGAGTGGGGCTGGGGCAGGCACTGCTAATTCGGGATGGAGTGGGGCGTGGGACAGAACTGCAAGTGGCTGGTCCAGAGGAAACGGCTCCTACCCCTGCCCCTGCAAGCACCCCAGGAGGCATGGGGGGTGTGCCCCCAGATCCGCGTGAGGCAGGGCAGGGTGCCGATGGGCTGGGGTCGGAGCGGCACTGGGGTCTTCCCAGCAAGAAAGGCTGGGCTGGGTTGTGTTTGGGGTGGGTGGCAGCACTGCTGGGAGCAGGGGTACAGCATGGGGGGGAGGGGGATGTGCTGCAATGGCAAAGGTTGGAGTGGCTGCAGCCCCCCCATAACCCTCTTCCCAGTGCCGCTCCCACCCGCCCTGAGCTCAGCACTGCCCACCTCCTACCAGGAAGTCCCCGGTGCCACTTCCAGTCCCAGCCTGCAGTGGCAGCATGCCCGGGCACAAGGAGATCTGGGGGCACATGCCCCCATGCCCTCCTGGGGTGTGTGCAGGGGCGGGAGCCACCCCTCACCGCACCCTCCAGATGAACCACTCACAGCTCCGTCCTGTGCCCCACCCCTCCCCTGCTGAGCAATGCCTGCCCCAGCCTCAGCCCCATGTCCTCCCTCACCATATGGGCCTCCATCTGTCCCCTGCGTGCCCCTTTCTACCTCCCAGTCCTTCCCCCACAACAGACTTACCAGCCCAGCGCTTGTCTCCAATCTGCCTGGCTGCATATCAGAATCAGATTCGAATTGGCCAATATGGCTTCTTAAAAATCGGCCATCAGCTTCAGCCCAAAACATTTCTATTAGTGCAACCCTAGATAGTGCAAAACTGAGCACACAATGACTCTTAAATGTGTTTGGAAAGGACACACTAGTGAAGGAGAAAATTAGAAATATTTCCCAGGGAAGAGTGAATTGATGCACAATGAATTGAACAGGTCTGGACATCGACAGAAGGCAAAGGGAAATCATGTTGTCAAGAAACCACTGGATCTGTAAGCACCAGCAGTTACGAGAATCGGGAAGACACAAATGAAGGTGGCATAATAAAGTGAAGGAGGATCTATTAACATGCTATGTGAGAGGTCTGATCACTGATAGAGCAGTGGGGAGGAAGCAGACTGAAGCCACCAGCCAAAGATGCATGAGGATGAGACTGCTGAGAAACAGGAAGAAGACAATAAACTTCAGAGTTCACATAGCTCCAGGGAGAAGCAAGAACCAGCGCTTTACCCAGGGAGACGAGGGCTTGGAAATTCCTCAGCATCTGGTCCCGGTAAAGCACCTTGTCCTCATCTTCCAGCAGCTCCCACTCCTTCCGTGTGAAGTACACAGCCACGTCCTGAAACACCTCCTGGAGCTGCAGTCACAAACATTACACCATCAGTGTCTCCTCTTCCACTTGCTTCCAGCTCCCACAGCCCTGTCTGCAATCGCTCTGTACTACAACCAACTGCAGGCTTTGTCATGACAGGTAAGGGTGCAATATTCCCCAGTCTTCAGCTGACATGTGATGTGGATGCAGCTGTGGACCTGGGAGTTGATGTGTCAACTTTAGCCCAGCTCATAATTGCTTGGTACTTTGAGACAGCCTGGGCAGCACTTGTAGGCAGGGAGCCCCGGCTCCACGCACTCTGACAAGGCCTGCCCATGCCAGCACCCTCCTGGATACCTGCACTTGGGAGGGAGCTCCTGCTAATGCAGCTTGGTGTGTTTGCAACATCCATCACAACAGATTTGATGCTCTTTGGGTCTCTCTGCATCCCAAATTCTTTACACCACCCCTGGCTCTTCTTGTGCTCTGCCCCAGCTGTACTTGCACGCCCAAATGGACCTAGTGCCCTGCTCACTTCCAAGCTTTCCCCCTGCTTTGCAGGTTTGCTCTGCCACCTCTGCACTTGGCCTGGCTCAGGTGTCAGGAAGCCCCTCTCCTCCAGTCTCCCCAGGGAAGTCCTCTGCAGCTCCAGGTTAACAGACCCGTCCTCAAGAGGCTGCTGCTCAGCTCTCTGCAGGGTCCCAGCACCTGTGGGGTGGAGAAGAGAATGCTCAGGTGAGCCCTGGTGCTGCTGGCACGGGGAAAGCCCTGCTGGTCTCCTGTACGGGCCTGGGACAGAGGCAGCCGGAGGCTTCAGTGTGTGGAAGAAGGTGGAGGCAGAAGAATCCAAGTCCCACAAGTATGGCTAACAGACCTCCACAGGCACGAAGCTGGAGATGAGCCCCAATAAGTCTATCCCAGTGCAGGGTGGTGATCACAGCACCATGACAGAGCCTGCACGAATATCACTGCCTGGGAAAGAAGCTCAAGGGATTTAGGAACTCTATCAGATTGACACATGAAGGGTAGGGGGAGGGGAAATGCAAGGTCTGTCTTCTCCAGGGAAAACAAGAACAGGCACTGTGTTGGAGCACTGACCCCACCAAAATATGCCAGCAGACAGGCGGATGGTGCCTCCTGCTGCTGGAAAGGGTAGAGCTACCGCTCCTTACCTGCTCCTTGGGGAGGGCCTTGTCTGGGGCACCAGCGTGACGAGCTTCCATCTGCTGACAACTCCCAGGTCTCTCTGGTGTCAGGAGAATCTGCAGCAGGACAAAGGCCTGGGTTAGCTGCACCTGAACCAGGGAGAGGCCCCTGGGGAGTCTCATTTCCCTGTCACCTGCACCAGCCCCTTATTCAGCACAGATGGTTCACAGAGGCATGAGAAAGGGCAAGCAGAGCACTGATTGTTAGAACAGCAATTACGGTGGATACAAATGAATGATTTTTTTAAAGGATTTTTTTTTACTTAAATCAGATTTTATATATTTAAAAGGTTTTGAAATTTTTTTAATGATGCTTATTTAAAAAGAATAAGCCTATATAAAAGATAGTATCAAAAGTCTTTCTAAAATCAAGGTATACCACATCCACTGGTCTCCCCATATCCACAGAGCCAGTCACATCATAGAAGGCAATAAGGTTGAGTTTTAACGTAATCTTAAATTAAAACGGTCTCCCACTACATTCTCTCAGGGAAACTAAGGAAGTACAGGCTGGATGAATGGACTGTAAGGTGGATAGAAAACTGGCTGGAGCACTGGACTCAGATGTTATTAATCAATGGCACAATGTCTAGTTGGCAGCTGGTATCAAGCGGAGTGCCCCTGGGGTTGGTCCTGGGGCCGGTTTTGTTCAATGTCTACATCAACATCCTGGAGGATGGCATAGAGTGCACCCTCAGCAGGTTTGCAGGTGACACCAAGCTGGGGGGAGCAGTAGAGACAGTGAGGTAGAGCTAGGATTCAGAGAGACCTTGACAAATTGGAGGAGTGGGCCAAACAAGATCTCATGAGGTTCGACAAGGACAAGTACTTCGGATGTAACAATCCCACTGTGGGAAAGACTTAACTCCATCAGATGAGGAGAGAAGGTGGCGGGACGCCACACCAGAAGCGAAGCACCGTGAAAGTGAATCTGTGGTGCTCCCGCCCACCACAGTGAAGGAGGAAAAGAAAAAAAACCTGCTGAGTCAGAAGGGGCTGGGATCAGCTCCTACGTCAGCCTGGGCACGCTTTGTAACAGCGTGCTGGGGCCGATTCGCGGGCCGGAACACTGCAGCTGGGATAAAAAGCCCAGCAGGGAAGCAGGACCAGAAGTGAGGTCCCCAATCAGCCTGGAGGGGCCAAATATTGAAAGTGGTCCCAGCACAGGGACGTGGTGGCTACCCCAGGAAGGGGTTTCAGTGAAGAGAGAAAGCCAGAGATGGCTCCATAATTTACCGGAGGAGGTGCTGTGGGAGACAGAGATCCACAGTGCAGACTGGATTGCTACAGAACCAAACCACGGCAAGTATAAGACGCCAGTAGAGAACGGGATGCTGGGGAACACGACAGTTGTTAACCCACAAGATGCATAAGTAAGGCAAGGTACGGCTGTGATCAAATGAGTAAAATAATGTCTTGGTTCTGTCGCAGGAAATCTAAAGGTCTAAGACACCAAAAGAGTGTGTCATAATAATCCAGGTGGCTCAAGCAACAACATCGTCAGATGGCATTAGGTGGGGTGTAGGGGAGGTGGAGCCCTGAGGGATGACTCTGAAACTCATGCTAAGCTTGGGCCTACTCACAAAGTTAAAATACAGAATACTGATGCTAACTGCATATTGCAAGAGGATGCAAATTCATGGCTAGGCCATGTAAGAAGGAATAATGAAGCTTCCAGCTTACCTTGCTATATTCAGGATGATTTCAAGCAGACTTTTAGTTGCCTGGTGTGTAACCATATGAAGTGTCTTTCCCTGATTAATTAGTATGGTAAATATTTCTTTTGTGACTAACTCATGTTTATGTGCAGGAAGAGACATTCTCCATATGTAATAGATGTCTCCTCCTGATTGAGTATGCTTTTCCTTGCTGTTAATCAGTTTCTTGATATGTTCCAAACTGGATAACCTCTTGTTACTGAAGAAGGTAACTCATTCAAATGAGAAATTTCTGATAACCAGTAATCAGCAGGTTTTTCCTGTCAATTATTGCTTGGGACTCTGTCTTGATTTACACAACTAAAAGAATGCTTTGAAGATGCTGAACTAAGGGTATAAAAATGCAGTAAAACAGCAAACAGCACACACGCTTCAAGAGTGAGAAATCTCTCTAACAGCAGTTGCTGATGCGCCTGACTTACTCAAGAAGCTGAAGAGAAACAGACTGCCTCTTCGTCACCATTTGGTGAGAAATCACCACCTTATAGCTAATTACTAGACTTTGATTTGGTTTGGAATCACTTGACTTGATTTTAAATACTTGTAGTAAATAAAGCCTTGCCGTCACTCATCGAACGAGGTGTCGTGTCAATCCCTGGGCTAGTCTGGAATGCTAGGTTTTTATTTGCTAACACCGAGCAGGAAGGACAAACAGAATGACCGAAGGAAGGCACCAGGGAGGACGGGACAAACCCTCTTCCTCCCCATCAAAAATTAATTTTCCAGCAAAGATGTGGCAGGTGAGACCCCTCCTGGGATACCCACTGAGGTCCATAGATTCATAGATGTTAGGGTCGGAAGGGACCTCAATAGATTTCATAGATTTCATAGACATTAGGGCTGGAAGGGACCTCGGAAGATCATCGAGTCCAGCCCCCCGCCCAAAGGGCAGGACGTCAGCTGGGGTCATAGGATCCCAGCAAGATAAGCATCCAGTTTCATCTTGAAGGTGTTCAATGAAGGCACTTGAACAACCTCCGCTGGCAGGCTGTTCCAGACCTTGGGGGCTCGGACAGTAAAGAAATTCTTCCTTATGTGCAGCCTGAAACGATCTTGTAGTAGTTTATGACCATTCGACCTTGTCATCCCTTGGGGCGCTCTGGTGAACAAACGTTCCCCTAGATACTGGTGGTCACCCCTGATAAACTTGTAGGTGGCCATCAGATCACCCCTGAGCCTGCGCTTTTCCAGGCTAAAGAGCCCCAGGGCTCTCAGCCTGTCATCGTAGGGTCTGCTTCCCTGAGCTCTGATCATGCGCGTGGCTCTTCTCTGGACTCTCTCAAGCTTCTCCACATCCTTTTTGAATTGTGGAGATCATCGAGTCCGACCCCCTGCATAAGTAGGAAAGAGTGCTGGGTCTAGATGACCCCAGCTAGATACTCGTCTAACCTCCTCTTGAAGACCCCCAGGGTAGGGGAGAGCACCACCTCCCTTGGGAGCCCATTCCAGACCTTGGCCACTCGAACTGTGAAGAAGTTCTTCCTAATGTCCAGTCTAAATCTGCTCTCTGCTAGCTTGTGGCCATTATTTCTTGTAACCCCCGGGGGCGCCTTGGTGAGTAAATCCTCACCAATTCCCTTCTGTGCCCCCGTGATGAACTTATACGCAGCCACAAGGTCGCCTCTCAACCTTCTCTTGCGGAAGCTGAAAAGGTCCAGTCTATTAACAAGCTTGTTCTTCCCTTAAAGCAATGGCAAAGCTAGAAAAATCCATACGGACTCAACGCACAGGAGAAAGGTAGGGAAATTTACACCCATGCGCTGGTACAGGCTGGGGGCTGACTGACAGGGCAGCAGCTCTGCAGGAAAGGAGCTGGGGGTGACAGTGGAGAAGAAGCTGGATATGAGCCAGTAGTGTGCCCTTGTTGCCAAGAAGGATAGTGGCATGACAAATAGGTCCAGGGAGGTGATACTTCCCCTCTATAGGGCGTTGGTCAGACCGCAGTTGGAGTACTGCGTGCAATTCTGGGCGCCACACTTCAAGAAGGATGCGGATAACCTGGAGAGGGTCCAGAGAAGGGCCACTCCTATGGTTAAGGGCCTGCAGACCAAGCCCTACGAGGAGAGACTAGAGATACTGGACCTTTTCAGCCTCCGAAAGAGAAGGTTGAGAGGCGAACTTGTGGCTGCCTATAAGTTCATCACGGGGGCACAGAAGGGAATTGGTGAGGTTTTATTCACCAAGGCGCCCCCGGGGGTTACAAGAAACAATGGCCACAAGCTAGCAGAGAGCAGATTTAGATTGGACATTAGGAAGAACTTCTTCACAGTTCGAGTGGCCAAGGTCTGGAACGGGCTCCCAAGGGAGGTGGTGCTCTCCCCTACCCTGGGGGTCTTCAAGAGGAGGTTAGACAAGTATCTAGCTGGGGTCATTTAGACTCAGCACTCTTTCCTGCTTATGCAGGGGGTCGGACTTGATGATCTATTGAGGTCCCTTCCGACCCTAACATCTATGAATCTATGAATCCTGGGCATCCTAATTCTGATTGCAAGCAAGAACCCAGACTTAGTAGGGCTCACAGAAACCTGGTGGGACCCTACCTACGACTGGGCGGTGGGCATTTGGGGATACACCCTAGATAGAAGAGACAGGACAGAGAGGAAAGGTGGGAGGGGGGTTGCGCTCTATGTCAAGAGCACCTCACATCATCAAGGATTAGCTTCGGGTTAGAGGAGGATTGGACAGAGACACTATGGGTCAAACAAGGAGGGCATGGAGAAAGGGACCTTACGGTGGGTCTACTACAGACCACCCAACCAGGGGGAAGAGCTGGACGAGGACTTCTCCAGTCAGCTTATGGAGGCGGTTAGGTCAAGGGATGTTATTGTCATGGGTGACCTAAACTACCCAGACATTTGCTGGGAGGAGCAGACAGCCAGGTCTGACCGCTCGCGTAGGTTCCTGGCTGTATTACAGGACCTTCACCTTACCCAGGAAGTGCACAGCCCCACTAGGGGTAACGCCTTGCTGGACCTGGTCCTGGCCATGGGGGATGACCTGGTGAGGGGACTGCGGGTCCTTGACCACCTGGACAACAGTGATCATCACCTCCTGGATTTCATTATCCAACACACGGCATCTAGGACTCACACCAAGGCTAAAGGCCTTGACTTCAGAAGGGCCAACTTCAACGAGCTCAGGAGACTAGTGGGGGAGGCACTGAGGGCCCAGAAGGGAGAGGAGATGAGAGTCCACGAAGGATGGTCATACCTTAAGCGGGCAATCCTCTGGCCCAAAGGATAACAGTCCTTGAGAGAAGCAAGGGGGGTAAGAGTGCTCAGAGCCACCCTTGGCTCAGCAAGGGCATTCAGCAATGCCTGAGGACTAAAAGGGGGGCGTACAACCAGTGGAAGGGAGGAGCTGTCACCAAGGAGGAGTACTCTTCCTCGGCCTGGAAGTGTAGGAGGGCTGCTAGGAAGGCGACGGCAAAGATGGAGCTCAGGCTAGTGTCCAGGATTCAGGACAACAAAAAGCCCTTTTTCAAGTACATTGGGAGAAAGAAGAGGGCACCAGGCAATGTAGGGCCCCTGCAAGACACAAACGGTCATTTGGTGGCCAAGCCAGACGAGAAAGCTGATATTTTTAACAGTTTCTTTGCCTCTGTTTTCCTGAACAGGGACCAGGATATCCCACCTACCAGAGGTAGAGACAATCTTGGGGATACCTCTATCAAGCCCTCAGACAGCGCAGATGTAGTTAGGGATCTTCTGGAAGGGCTAGACATTTTTAAATCTGCAGGTCCAGATGCCCTCCACCCAAGGGTGCTGAGGGAGCTGGCAGGGGTCATTGTGGAGCCCTTGGCTCAGCTGTATGAGCATTCGTGGTCATCTGGCCAGGTGCCGGTGCATTGGAAACTGGCTAATGTGGTCCCAATTTTCAAGAAGGTGAGGAAGGGGGACCCAAGTAACTATAGGCCCGTAAGCCTCACCTCAGTGCTCGGGAAGCTCTTGGAGAGGATCATCAAGGAGCACATCTGTGGGGGGCCTGTGGGGGAGATCATGCTCAGGGGCAATCAGCATGGGTTCATCAAAGGCAGGTCCTGCCAGACCAACCTGATTGTCTTTTATGACCAGGTAACTAAATCCCTGGATGATGGTGTCGCTGTGGACGTAGTCTTTCTAGACTTTAAGAAGGCCTTTGACACTGTCTCTCACCCCATCCTCATCAATAAATTAAGTGACCGCGGCATTGATGCCTGCACAGTTGGATGGGTAAAAAATTGGCTGATGGGGCGCACCCAGAGAGTAGTGGTGGATGGATTGTACTCAACCTGGCGAGATGTGAGCAGCGGGGTACCCCAAGGCTTGGTCCTCGGGCCCGGACTGTTTAACATCTTCATCAGCGACTTGGACGAGGGGGTGGAAAGCACGCTGTCCAAGTTTGCTGATGACACCAAGATCTGGGGTGAGATGGACACACTTGAAGGGAGAGAGAGGCTGCAACTAGATTTAGACAGACTACACAAGTGGGCAGATGAGAATAGGATGGGGTTCAACGTAGACAAATGCAGGATGCTGCACCTGGGGAGAAGGAATCCACAGCACACATACAGGCTGGGGAGTTCCCTTCTTGAAAGCAGAGGTGGAAAGGGATCTCGGAGTCATTATCGACTCCAAGATGAACATGAGCCGCCAACGCCAGACCGCAGCCAGCAAGGCCAGCCAGACCTTGTCATGCATCCAAAGGTGCAGCTGAAGCCGGTCCAGAGAAGTGATACTCCCCCTCTATGTGGCACTGGTCAGGCCGCAGTTGGAGTACTGGGTCCAGTTTTGGGCACCGCACTTCAAGAGGGACGCGGAGAATCTCGAGATGGTCCAGAGGAGGCCACTTGCATGATTAGTGGCCTTCATGATAGACCCTACGGGGGGGAGGTTGAGAGAGCTGAATCTCTTCAGCCTTCACAAGAGATGGCTGAGAGGAGATCTTGTGGCCACCTATACATTTATTAGGGGAGGTCAACAGGGAACAGGGGAAGCGCTGTTTACTAAGGCGCCCCAGGGAGTGACTAGGAATAATGAGTGTAAACTAGTTGAGAGTGGTTTTAGGTTAGATATTAGGAAGACATTTTTCACAGTAAGGGTGGCCAGGATCTGGAATGGGCTTCCAAGAGAGGTGGTGCTGTCACCTAGCTTGGAGGTCTTCAAGAGGAGGCTAGATAGTCACCTGGCTGGGGTCATGTGACCTCAGTCCTCTTTCCTGCCAGGGGCAGGGGGTCGGACATGATGATCCATTGTGGTTCTTTCCGACTCTACAATCTATGAATCTATGAAATCTCTTGATTTTTAACAGCTTGTCTCATTTTGCATTCCTATAGCACGTTTCGAAAGACTGTTTTTTTCATACCTGAGGAATGTCTGACCATCTTTCATCTCTCACCATTTTAAATTTCTTTTTTCTGCTTCAGAGAGGATGTGGGTATCCAAAAGCTTGCAAATAGCAACTTTTTGCAGCTATTTAGTTAGTCTAATAAAAGATATCACATCTACCCAAAGACTTCAGCTACAGGTCAACATTCCCCCTTCCACCCTTACCTCGTTTCTCACCCATTGTCTCATGGCATTTTCCCTGACTGGCGTTCTTGCATATTGGCTTCTGGGATAAGCCATCCTGAAAGAAGAATGAAAGTGGCCAGGAGCCATGCTCCATTCCTTGTAGCTCAGTACACAGCAAATGCAGTCAGACTGGTAAAACTACCACTACTACAAGCTATCTTTTACTAGACCAACTAAAATAGTTGGAAAAAATCTTTTTTGCAAGCTTTTGGGCACAAACAGCCTTGTTCAGGCAAAGAGGGCACCTGCAGATGTTTTGTGCTCTTCCTGGATGATCCAGGAAGGTGGAGGGACAGGGATGTTGACCTGTAGCTGGAGTCTTTGGTTAGATGTGATATCTTTTATTAGACCAACTAAATAGTTGCAGAAAGTTCTTCTTTGCAAGCTTTTGGACACCTACATCCTCTCCGTTTCTGAAGGTGTGGGGGCAGTGGGTATATGCGTGGGGTATAGAGCCTTTGCCAGGGCCCTGCATCCACCCCCCCCCCCCCCGCCTGCTGGGCAGAGGGCAGGGCCCCAGGAGCAAAGGCAACAGTGCAGAGAAACCCAAGAAAATACTAGTCCAAGAAGTTGGGCAAATGATTTTAAAAGCTCCATACCTGAAGTTAGGGATGTATTTGGTAGCCGTATTGTTCTGAGACAAAAAAGAAATACAAAAGTCTAGAACTCTTGGTTCAGAAATGATACCTTTTATTAGACCAACTAGGAAATTGCAAAACAACTCTCTTTTTCTGCAAGCTTTCAGGCTCAGAGGAGGAACCTTTGACTCTCCGAGTTGTTCTGAGTGCTCATGGGTTGTGTAGATCAGGTAGGATTCCTTCCCTGGAGGTGTCCCACGGCAAGCAGGGAAGTTTAAAAAAAATCTTTCTTGTTGTTCTGCAATGAAGTTTAAAATCCAAAATCGGCTAAAATATGGCATCTTCCATGTTTCAGGGATGTATTTAGTAGCGGTGTTGGTCTGCGACAAAAGAAATGCAAAAATCTAGAACTCTTGGTTCACTCCCATGGATCCACAGGGACAGATTTGCCATCTCCAGCTCCCTCTGTGCAAAAATGAAGCTGATTTCCTACCTATGGGGACTTCTTATCTTTAATTTTCCCAGAGCCTGATGAAGGGCATTTGAGCCTGAAAGTTTGCAGAAAAAGATTTTTTTTGGTGATTTTCTAGTTGGTCGAATAAAAGGTATAATTTCTGAAACAAGAGTTCTAGATTTTTGCATTTCGTATCCGAAGCTAGGCTCGGTGTTTAAAAAAATGCAGACATACACTTTTTAAAAACACATGGTCCTAAAGCTAGGCTTTAACGGCTTTGGCTATCTAGGTAAGTGGCCTAAAGATTTTTCAAGTATGCTAAGCACCCCATTCACTTAGGAGCCTGGCTTGAGATACAGAGCTTTTAAAATAATTTGCCCAACTGCTTGGGCTAGTATTTTCTGGGTCTCTCTGCACTGGTGCTTTTGCCCCAGGGGCCTGCACCCTGCCAGGGAGGGCAGGAAGGGGACCCAGGGCCCAAACAAAGGCAGCAGGCACAGATCTGAGCAAACAGCTGCAGCCTGCCTCTGCCCCCTGCACAAATATGGGGGGGACATGCCCCCCCCCCACATACCTCTCCCAGGGTGCATGCAGCAACAGGGAGCTGCTCCTCCACCCCCCAAGCTGCCTGCAGAAACCTCCTCCCTGCCTCAGGCATGCACCTTGCCCCCCAACTCTTGCTTGTGCCCTTCACTCCCAACCTGCAGCCTCTGCCCCCCAGCCCTGATGCCTAAGCAGCTCCCACTCTCTCTCAGTCACCCACACAATCTCTCTGTTTCTACTGGGCTTACTAGAGCCTGCGTGGGCAGTTCGTGACCCCTGACAACCGATCACCTTACCTGCTCCCAGCCTGAAGCCCCCTCCTCCCACTTCCCCACCTTCCCTGGGGAAGCCTCCAGCCTGCACCTGCACTCGGCTCCTGGCTGTCTGCTGGCAGAATGCCTGTGGCCAGCCCACATGTGCATGCAGTATAGCCATGCTGGGCTGCCTGCCTCTCCCTCCCAGGGCCCCTGTCCTGAAGGGCCCTGGGCAACTGCCCTCCTTGCTCAGGCATTCATCCACCTACACACAGGGCCCCCTGCAGCCACAGGTTTTGCAGTATAGGATAGGCCAGCCCTGAGCCTGGCTCCCACTTGTGATCAACTTGGCTGGCCACTAAGTTGATCTGAGCACTAATAAGACTGGTAACGCATATCAACGCAGAACAGAAATTGTGTGCGCGCGTGTGTGTTAAATGCTTAATCAACAAATGTGACATCTTGCCTTACGCTCCCTCACAAGGTCTCACTCAGGATTTGAGCAATTGGCAATTTGTGTAGCATTTAAGTGGTGGAGAATTGTGAAGGGGGGGGGGGATATAGAGGAAGCTCTGTGTTCATTGTTCTTTTGGTGTACACAACTTGGGCTGTAGAATTCCCTGAGCTTATGGGAGAAGTTGAATTCTCACTGATTTGGAGATTCAGAGATGTTTCTGTTAGGAGACAGAAGAAACAAGTTTATGGAAACAAGTTTTTTGATGTTTTTTGGCTGCAGATTACCCGAGAAACTAGGGAGGGAGTTTAGGATCTCTGCTTCTACCACTAATCCTTGGCTGTAGCCATACCTGAGGGTCAGAAGGGGAAATTTAAGCGTTGTGCGGTTTGTGACCACAGATTTTAAGGTACATTGTGACTTAAGGCAAGTGGACTTTAAAGTTTGGAAATAAAGGTGGTATCTGAATAAAAGGTTGTAAGAAGTTTAGGAGTTTATTAATTAACATATATCAAAACAGGTTAAGCAGTTGAAATATCTTTAGTGTCAGCTGTTCGTTGAAGCTTTGCAGATGGCTGTTATGCAAAAGACAAAAGCAAAGACTTGAGGGTCCCTGGCACGCACCGAGTCAGCGCTATGAATATGGCTCTGCCCCACGGTCAGGGCCCGCCCAACTCACCTGCCACAACTTGATGATATATATAAAGGAGGAGGGCGTTCAGTGGTGTTTTCTTCCCCTCCAGTCCCGGGGACGGGGTACTCACAAGTGCCCCATGATGTTCCTTCGAGCTCAGCCTCCCCTACAACCTGTCCACTCGTCAACCACTCAGGTACTCAGGTGTTTGTCCCAACATGATGCCAACCCCTTGACTGTGGGGTCCAGCATTGACAGTAATGATCCAGCCCGTGGTCCAGATGTAGACTTGCACAGGTGGCTTTGATTCCTAGCCTCAGGGGTCTGAGCCTCAGGTGCTAGGCATCCTCCCTGCGAGAGACCCCTCCTTGGATTTCTTTAATGTTGAGGTGCTGGGGACTGCCCGCCCCCAGCCTGGTGCCAGCCACTGCTCCCACTCTGCCGCCGCAGGGCAGTGCCTAGAGCCACTGCTGCCAGAGCCCCTGTCTGGTTAGTGTGCTCCCAGCTGGCTTTCTCCCCACTGCTGGCTTCTGGCATGATATTTCAGTTCCCCATGGTGGTGGCTCCAGCTGCTGCAATCAGCTAGCCGCCATCCCGCCTGGGAAACAGCTGCTTGAAGAGCCGGTGAAACACTGGCTCTCACGGCACTTACTCCACCCCAGACTATTCTGGTGGTAATGCCTGTGGGGGTTTCCTCGCCACCACAGTCCCCAAGGCTGCCATGGACAGAGGGCATACCAGCAGCCCATCTCATGCACCCCACTGGAGCAGGGCTGTGGGCCTTGGAATCCCACCTCCAGACTGATGACACCTAAGAGAGAGCCTCAGAAGTGAAGACTGCATCCGGGCCAGATGTACCTTGACTCTGATGACAGCCCTAAGATTGCTAGATATAGAATCGTTTGTTTGTATTGTTGCTTTTTGTTATCGCGCTGTATCAGTAAACTTGCCTATTATCAACTGGCAGGTGTAGTGGTCGGTCTGAGGGTTGCGCTTGCCCAGAACAAACGTATAGGGGCTGCTTTCTAAAATTCAGTCCAACAATTGGCCACTTTGTCGGGACATAAAGGCACTAAACCTGACCGACCAGGGAATTTGTTGGTACAGAGTGACTCTGTCTAGAGCGATTAGCTATGACTTGCAGTAAGGTACAGCTGTATGGCAATTGTGACTAGGGTTATAAGTTTTGTTCAGGAAAGACTGTTTGCTACTGCTGACTGGGAGACGGCTTGCCTAGGTCAGGCAGAGTAGTGGACATGATTACATGCTGTGGTTTTCTTGTGATTAAGCAAGAACCTACTGTTGTGTTTGCAACAGGAAGCTAGAGATCAGAGAAAGTCATCTCTCCACTGGAAAGGCTGTGTGAATGAACAGGGTCCTTTGACTCTAGGGCCCTTGGGAAGGGTTACAGTATTTTGTGGATGGTTACAAGAGCAGCCCTTGATCTCACATTTGGGAAAAAAAATTGTAACAGTCCCAATTTCAATTGCCAAAATAGTTCAACGAGTGATGGAAAACAGTAAAATAAATGTAAATAATCCTTGTCAATCAATCTCTCTCCCCAGCCCCAAGAAAAACACCCCAAGAATTGTATTAATGTGTGTTGTTACTGCACGTCAGCATTGTAAATGTGTAAATATGAATAATATTTTACTGTAAGTAGTTTTCCTTGGAAGGTCTGTGTGTTTTCTTTTGCAGAAACCAAGTGTAAAATTCAATCTAGTAGCAAAAGTGACTGAAAGACTAAGAGGCCTCATTACCATCAACAGCGTTTTCTTCTCCTAAGCCACCATTTTATCACCACAGCAAAAATTGTTCTGTCCGTCTGTTTTGTGTTGTTTGTCTAGTTGTGTGGTTTTTGTTTGGTTGGTTGGTTGGTTTTAAGTTGTCAAAAGTTTAAATGCATATGAATATCATAAAGATATAATAAAAATAATTGGTAATACCGCCTCTAAAAATTGAATTTGTCTGTGGAACCTAGACCAGGACACTTTTCATCCAGTTTGGACAGGAAAATTGTTCTAATCTTTGAAACGAAGAGAAGCAATTCAGATGAAAGTTTCAAGTTATAAAGTTTACTTGATTAACAAAATGGTATTTATTTAAAAAGTAATTTGTGTGCGTTTAGTAAAGAACCTGATAAAAGGTTTTTAAAGCTATACAATAAATCTCATTTGTATTTAGATACTATTTATTACGGCTGTGAGAAATTTCACTGCCAGTTTTGTTTCGACACTGTTTCGACCCATTTTGAGGTTGAAACAGCAAAACAGAAACAGAACAGATATAGTCAAAACGAGGGAAGTTGAAACGTTTTGCTGTTTTGCCCAGAGGCTATAATGGGGAAGGACAAAACATCCTATAACTTTGTCATTTCTGGCCTGATTTGGATGAAGCTTACAGGAATAGTAGCCCCTTCTGAGTGCCTGAAGCCTGTCAAGTTTCAAAGAGATAGGTGCGGGGGGGCTTGGGGAAACTGAACCCCAAAGTCTTGAAAGCCAAACTCATGTCACATGTATGTGTTAAGCCACAGTGGGGTCAAAACTGCAGGCATGCTAGCCCCTGCGGATGCCACAAAGACTGCCAAGTTTCAAGGAGATCGGTGCAGAGGTTCGGGGGAAACTGTACCTCAAGCTGCGGACAAGCAAAACTCGTGACATGGGTGACACTGTGTGTTAAGATGCAGGAGGGTGAAAGCAAAAGATTGGCAACCCATTTTTATAGGAAACTGATGATCAAGTTATGTATTTATAACTGGGGGGAAAAACACTTCGGACTGCAAGTGAATTGGACCAATGTCTATCATTACCCGTCCTAGTCCAGTGGTATATGAAATACAATTGGGGAAAAGCATTAAAATGGGTACATGTATGTCAGTTAAAGTTATTCAATGCTGCATGGAATTTAATATATTAATTTGAAAGCCACAGGATGCCCAGTGATACCGATGGACTAAAAGACCAGTGGTTGTTAAACACCGCTGAAGGAGAACCAGCATTAATTTGTATCTGTTGTTGTGTTTTTCTATTTTTGATATATGTGTGTGTCGTGAATCGAACGTGACCAGTTATTTAACATACATATATAGAACCTGCACGTGATGCTGGAAACTGCATGGCACGAGCCCTGGATATTTTGACTCAGTCTTGCTTATTACTTTGTTAAGTTTTATCGGTATATTGTTACGTTTTGTTATTTTCCTTTTGAGCATTTTGAATTGCACAAGTGTCTTACAGGAAAACATCCCTGGAGATAGAACAATTTGATTGATTTCCATTTCTCTTAAGGAGTCAATTGGACTACCTTAAATGATTGGTTACAGAAGAATTCACAAATAAGCTATCTTACCACTACAGCACGAGGACAAAAGCAACTGCGCACTATAACTATTTTACACCAAGGTTCAGAAATTCGGAGAGTATCTGAACAAGCTAGACAAACGATGACACACCATTGGTATGATATTCAAGGGATGGTCCCCATCACGGGTGGCGGTCCTAAATGTTACGTTACATCCTATTATCATCTTTTCTACACTAACTGGAATAATGGTGATTGTGATGTTGTTGTATGTGTTGCTGGATGAAACAAATGTGTCTTAAATTGAAATCACATACCTTAATTGCTTAACAACATATAGCCTTGCAGACATCAGAGTGATCCATTCAAAACAAAACGTTTTGAAGGATCAAAGGAAGCGTTATGCAAAAAGCAAACGTACCAGCTTGCTGCTAGGTAAATAACAAGCAAATAGACTTTTCCCTATTGCTTTTAACCTCGTGTATTTTCTTGCGTTTTGCACGGCCTTCAGAAAGTCCACTTTGTATTGCTCTGTAGCTTGACACAAGTGCTCGACCCTTCGCTCGTCTGCAGGCTGTACGGGGGAGAGCGCGTTTGTGGAAAAGGAAAACATCAGCTGGCGACCGGCTGAAGAGAGCAGACAGACACGAGACCGAGCGAGGAGAGTCCGTCCGCCCCCGAACCGCGAGACAACGACGGCAATCGCCTTCACCGAACAACACAGCGATCGCCCGGCAAGAGCCCGGGGCCTGGGGGACCTGGCAAGGCTATGAAAGATGGGACGAGACCTATCGATTCTGGGTCTCGTTCTGCGTGTCACCCTGCAGCACCGGTCTGTCTGCCCAGCACCTGCTCCTGACCAACCTGGCTGGCCACTGAGCGGGTCCCAGTACTGGTAATGTAAGGTTTGACCTAGAAACTACTATGCAAAGCCTAAGCAAAAGTGAATGTTGTGTGTCGAATGCCCATCTGCAATGATAAGGAGCAGACAGTCTTAGATAGAGGAAGCTTGAAAACAAAAACAGAATCAGAGGTACTGGAACAAAGAGCTCATTATAATACTAAAAATCACACCCCTAGGCGGGGAAGATATATGCTAATGAAACATATGTATGTTAATGAGATACATGGCTAAAACACAGGTATAGAGACATGCTCAGTAAAGAACTCCTTGCGTCACTCCTTTATCACCAATCAGCAAACAAGGATGCTTATGAAGATTCAATCTCTTGTATATAAGGGGCTCAGTATTGCATACGTGCTGTGCTTGTTTTGTGAAATTATTCCCTCCGCTTGCACCTTTGATTGCTAGCAATAAACCTTCTTTGTACTTTCACCCCTGGTATCAACAGTAAGACTGGTGCCTGTCCCAGCGCAGAACAGAAACTGCCCCCCCCCGGGGCGACAAATACCGCACCCTGTCCCGCACACGGGCAGACGTCCGACCGCTCCCCGCGCGCAGGACGGCCTCGCCGCCGCCCTGCGCCTCACCTGAGTCCTGGCGGGGCGGGGGCGGGGGCGGGGGCTCCTCCTCGGCGTCCCCAGGCCCCCGCGTCTCCCTGTGCCCGGCCTCCTCCAGCGGCCTGTCCGCACCGCGCGCCTGGGGCTGCTCCCGCCGCGCCCCCGGCGGCGGCATCTCCTCTGCGCGCACGTCCGCCACCGCCACCGCCGCGCCGCGACCTGGGGGCACGCAGCGTCACGGCAGCGCAGCCCCAGCTGTCCGGCGTATGACGTCAGGGGCGCCCCGGGGGCGGGGCGCTTCCCCCCGGCAGGGGCGGGGCCGCCCGCTCGGCGCGGAGCCAGCGTGTCCGTCCCGCTGCGGCGCCTCCCGCCCGCTCCAGCGCTCCGGGGGCGGGGCGTGCCCTGCGGCTGGGCGGGGCTGAGTGGGGGTGTGCCCGGGGGGCGGGGCAGCCCTCGTCTGTGCACCCCGGGATGGGGCAGACCTCGGGGGCGGGGTCGCGGTCGCGCTCTCCCGCCACGCAGTGACGTCCGCGCTGTCTCCTTCCCCGCAGCCCCGCACACCGGACGCCAGCCCCGGCCCCGGCGGGGAGGCCTGTCCCGGGGCAGCCCGTGGCAGCGCGGCCCTTCCCGTGGCAGCCCTGCTGCAGCCGGAGGTGACGCCGGAGGAGCAGGCCCCGGGGGCTCCGGGCAGGACAAGTCCCTTGTGTCGTCCCGACTGGCACCGGGGCGCGGCGGGCGCCACGTATCACCCAGCCGCCGCGGGAGGAGCCGGTGCAGCGCGGGGAGATGCGGGGGCCGGCGGTGATGCGGGCCATGCAGCCCCCGTCTGGGGCCGGTTCCCCCACACACCCCCCAGCCGGGGCCGGGGCCGGGGCCGAGCTCCCCGGCCCAGAGCCCTGGCGCCAGCGCTTCCGGGGCCTGCGCTACCGGGACGCCCCGGGGCCGCGGGAGGTGTGCCGGCGCCTGCAGGAGCTGTGCCGGGGCTGGCTGGAGCCCCAGCGCCGCAGCAAGGAGCAGGTGCTGGAGCTGGTGGTGCTGGAGCAGTTCCTGGCCATCCTGCCCCCGGGCATGCGGAGCTGGGAGTGGGGGCGCAGCGTGCAGACCTGCGCCCAGGCCGTGGCCCTGGCCGAGGGGTTTCAGCAGGGGCTGGAGGAGGATGAGAAACGCCAGGTGAGAAGGTTTCGCCCTGGTCGTGGATGCTGCTGTCCCCGTGTCCGTGTGTGTGGGGGATGCTCCCTCCCCCCGTCGCTCCCACGTCCCTGCTCCCCCGTGATGGACTGATCTCGTCCCCAGGTCGCGGCGCGGGGGAAGGTGGAGGATGTGGGCGCAGAGGAGATGCAGCCCCCGGGGGCGTAGCGGGAGGGCTTTCCCCGTGCCAGCAGCACCAGAGCTCATTTCTACCTTCTCCGCCCCGCAGGTGCCGGGACCCTGAGCAGAGCTGAGCAGAAGCGTCCTGGAGAAGAGCCTGTAACCCTGGAGCTGCACAGGACTTCCCCAGGGAGCCTGGAGGAGAGGGGCTCCCCGACACGTGAGCTGGGCCAACTGCAGAAGGGGCAGGGCAGGCCTCCAAGGCAAGAGGTGAGCAGGGCACCGGGTTGGGTTGGGGGCGGGAGTGCAGGTGGGGCAGAGCACAGGAGGAGTTGGGGGTGGTGTAAAGAAGATGGGGAGCAGAGAGCTCTGAAGAGCGACAAGCCTGTGGTGACAAACGTGGAAACGCACCAAGCTGCATTAGCAGGAGCCCCCTCCCAAGTGCAGAGAGCAAGGGGGGCTGGCACGGGAAGGCCTGGTCAGAGCTCGAGGTGCTGGGGCTCCCTGACCCCAAAAGTGCTGCCCCGGCTGCCTCAAGGGGCCGAGCAAAGAGAAGGTGGTGAGCTGGGCTAAGTCCTGTGTCCACAGCTGCATCCACACCACAGGCCAGCTGACTAATGGGGACTTTTGCACCCCTGCCTGGCACGGCTAGACGTGCAGTTAGCTGTAGGACAGTCATGGCAGACAGGGCCGAGGGGCTGGAAGCAGCTGGAAGAGGAGACACTGATGGTGCAACGCTTGTGCCCGCAGCTCCGGGAGGTGTTTGAGGACGTGGCTGTGTACTTCACGAGGAAGGAGTGGGAGCTGCTGGAAGATGAAGACAAGGTGCTTTACCGGGACCAGATGCTGAAGAATTTCGACGCCCTCATTTCGCTGGGTAAAGTGCTGGTTCTTGCTTCTCCCTGGAGTACTTTAAAGAAGCCTTGCTGAGAGCGCAGGCACAAACCTTCCTGATGGGCAGGAAGACTAACGAGTGTGGCAGAAGAGCAGCTTGGCAGCAGTGTGCCCTTGTTGCCAATAAGGCTAACGCCATCCTGGGCTGCACTGGTAGGTGTGTTGCCAGTCGGCCAAGGGAAGTGATTCTTCCCCCTCTGTTCAGCACTGGGGAGGCCACGTCTGGGACCCTGGGTTTAGTTTTTGGCCCTTGGATGTGGACAAGCTGGAGAGAGTCCAGTGGAGGGCAATTAAAATGGCAAAGGGGCTGGGGGACGTGACTTGTGAGGAGAAGCTGAGGGAGCTGGACTTATTTAGTCTAGAGATGAGACTGTTTGGCAACCACTGAGCTTTCCAGATCGTGGTGTATGCGTGAGAGGTCCCCCAGACCTTCAGTGCACGTGCCGAGGCAGGAGTTTATTTGTGTGGTGGTTTTTTTGAGGAGTGGAGGCTGCCCAGGCCTGCATCTGCCCTTTCGGCCACTGAGACCGATTCCAAGGCCAGACTGGGTTCAGACGTTTGGTGCCTCCATGGCTGTATTTGTATAAAGGTCCGTGAATTGGACCCAGGTCTTCTGTGTGGCAGACAGGGACTCTGCCACTGAACCGCTGGGGACTGCAGAGGAGGAGACGGAGAGGGGACTTAATAGCAGCCTTCAACTACCTGAAGGAGGGTTCGAAAGAGGCTGGAGCTGGACTGTTCTCAGTGGTGCCAGATGTCAGAACAAGGAGCAACTCTCTCAGGTTGCAGCAAGGGAAGTTTAGGTTCAATATTAGAACAGTTTTTTCACTGGGAGGGTAGTGGAGCAGGTTACCCAGAGATATGGGGGGGCTCTGTCCTTGGACGTTTTCAAGACTCGGCCAAACAAAGCCTTTCCTGGAATGATGTAGTTGGGGCTGGTCCTGTTTTGAGCAGGGGGTTGGACTCGATGTGAGCTCCTGAGGTCACTTCCAGCCCCAACTTTCAATGATTCAGTGTGACCTCTGGAGCTTTGTAGTCTACTGCCTGCTGTTCAACAGTCTTACCCTCGAGCACTCTTGGCTGGTGGTTTCAGTCTTTCTCCCCACTGCTCTGTCCGTGATCAGGCCTGTCTCACATTTCACATTGGTAGATCCTCCTTCATTTGATCAACCCCCCTTCACTTGCGTCTTCACCATTCTTGTAACTCCTGGTGCTTCCAGGTGCAGCAGTTCCTTGACAACATGATCTCCCTTTGCCTTCCCAGCGTGTTCATATCATGTCTAGTTTGTTGTACATAAATGCACTAAGAGCTGTTCCTTGGGGAAATGATTCTGATTTCTTGCCTCGCTTGTCCTCTCCAAGCTCATTTAGCAATCCCAGCATGGTCAGTTGTGTGATATCTAAATCCCCTTTTCTTCTCCTTTGGTTCTGCCCTAGCAGAAGTTGACCGTAGTCTTATCAGCCACTCATGCCACAGCCCGTGGACGATGCGTTTCCTCAGCTCTTCCTCCAGTGACAGATGTACAGGTGATGGACCCCAGGTACTTCTACCAAGGGATCACTGGAAGTTCACTGTCCACATTCCTCCCTAATTTCTTCCTCTTCGTACACCAGGGACTCTGGCTTTGCTGTACTTACTTTAAGACCTGTGCTCTCAAGCTCGCTCTGCCATTCTCAAAAGTTTTCCTCTGCTCTTCCTAAAATCGGTCTGCAGATCAGACGCCCATCGCTGTGATTAGAAGTGGGCTAGGTGCAGGTCCTAGCGAAAACCAGTTTTCATTTCCAGAGGATCTCTAATACAGGGACTTGTTCTGGCTTGTGCGCAGGGTTGAGGTACTTACCTTTTACTGGGTCATTTTGCTTTTCCGATGCTTTCTTTTCTCTCCACTCCCCCCCGCCCCCAAAGGATTTCCTTAGGGAAGTGCTCAAATGCCTTCTCTAGTTTAATAAAGTGAATATAGACCATATCTACGTTTTGGCTGCCCACCTGTTCAGGGCTTCCCCCCCACCTCAGCTCGCCTGCCACGCTTTGATGAAAAACAATATGAATATTGTTACTAAGGCAGGAGACTGCCCATTTTTCAACCTCCCCTTACACGTGTCCCGTGCCTAATGTTTTTAGGCCTAGCACCTGACCTCCCTTCTGGTGCACACACTGGGCCTTTACCAATATCTAATTAAGTCTGCCTGGTCACAGGTAGTAATCAAGCATTCTCTTATCCGGTAATTCTGTTTCCTCATGCACGTAATTCTGCATTCCCTGTTAGGTAAGTCTGCTCTCTCACCAGGGCCACTCATCTCACAGCCCCTTCTGGGCTGCTCTATGCTCCGACCCCCTTGCTAGGGCCACGGGGATCTTCTACCGTATGGGCTCAGGTGGCTGCTGCCGTACTGTTCAGTATTGGTAACCTGCCTGTAGGCGGGGACAGGGGTATTCAGGTGCCCCTCCTCGCCTTTCACCGGGGAGGTAACTGGCCTGGCATTTCTTGGGGACTCCACAGCCACAGGGAGCCCCACCAGGCCACCCTTCCCCGGCAGGGTGCAGTTTTAGGTCATACGCTGGACCAGGAGCCTCTAATCATCCCCAGTAGCTCCTGCCCTTATTGCCAAGATGTTTCTGAGCAGCCGCTCGGCCGGTGTTGTTGGGGGAAAACCAGAGCAAGGGACTGGTGCTTCCATCTCTGAGGGCCTGGGTTAAAATGGAGCCTCTTCCACCCTCTCAGCCGATCCCAGGGCCTTCCTGGGGTCATGTGCTAGCCTTGATGAGGCTAGCACCCACTTGCAGGCTGCTTCACTGCCAGTTTGAAACCTTAAAGCAGAAGGCACTGCAGGTGCCCTCCTACAGTCTCCTTCTGCCTTTTGTTCATATCCCTAAGCCCCAGGAACTGCTTTCAACCCTGCAGTATTTGCCAACCTGTGGACTCATCTCCTTCTGGGATGATCCTCTCATTGGATGCAATGAGTGCTTCAACAGCAAATACAGTTATAATAAAAAGCATCGTTTCCTGCGCCCTGGTGATGATGAATTACCCTCTTTCCCAGAAAAAACCACTCATTTTCAGCTACCTATCATGTGTGCTTTTCATTGCCCCAAGTCCTCGCTTTAAACCTGCACTGAAAATAAGCTCATTTCCACTCCTTTGCCAGCTGACTTGTGGGTGTCCAGCCTCTCAAGCTGTTTCCTAACAAGATCTTTGCCAATTATTGGCGTGTGTTCACCTGCATCCTGGTAGTCCTGCGTCCTGTCAGGCAGGGTGATTCCCTTGCGCTGGTGGAAAACTGACGCAAAGTAATTGTTGAGGAGATTAGCTTTCTCTTGGGTGTTGGTTGTCAGCTGCCCCATCTGGTTCAGCAAGGGTCCCGTGTTTTTTTCTGACTTCCCACATATTTGAAGAAGGACTTTTTATTGTCCTTGATTCCCATAGCCAGTCTGAGTTTGGTTTCCGCCTTGGCTTTTCTGGTCTGCTCCCTACAGGGCAGGCCAGTGCTACATAATCCTCCTCAGTGGTAGTTTCCAACTTCCATCCCTTATAAGCTTCTGTTTTCAGATTCAGGAGGTCCACGAGTTCCCTTTTGAGACCAGGGAATCTTCCAGCCCTTTTGCTACCTTTCCTACGGGCTGGAACTGACTTCCCTTGTGCTTTTAGGATCATGTCCTCAAGGAGCGACCACTCATCATGGACTCTGCTCCCTGTCAGATCATGGTCTCTTAGGGCCTCAACTACCAACCTCCTGAGCTTGTGAAAATCAGCTTTCCTAAAGTCAAAGATTTCTGCATTGCTGACTGATTTGCCAGCTTTGCAATACATGGAGGAAGTGATCAACTCGTGATCACTGTCACCAAGTTTCCCTTCGATCCTCAGGTCACTGACTAGATCATCACCTTTGGCCAGTACCAGATCCAGCACTGCCTTTCCTCTTGTCAGCCCGTAGACGTCTTGAGTCAAATAGAGCTCATCAATGCAAGCGACAGAGCTTTGCGACTGATCAGATTTGGGTGAATGCTCTTCCCATGAGATGTCAGGGTCAGAGACGATCCGAGCAGGGTGGAGGACCTGGGTGAAATCAGAGTGTGCAGGGCCCTGCCCCCGGACACACTGGATTCAGTGGCAGATTCGGCGGTGGAGGGGGTGGGGAGGCACTGCTGAGCAGCCAGACGTGAAGCTGGTGGCAGCACGGAGTCACTGCGCCGCGCTGCCCGGCTCCACGGGGCCTTCCAAAGCGCGGGGCCCGGGGTGGTTGCCCTGATTCAGCCTCTCCTAGGGACAGCCCTGGTCAGGGTGGTTGAAATCACCCATGATGACCATGCACCAAGATTTGTAGTGAATCTGTAGTCAAGCTCTTCCTTTTGGCTAGAAGGTCTGTAATAGCCCCTTCACCGTGTTATTTCCACTTCCTAACTCAGAGGGTCTCGAGTCCCCCTCCTTGGGTGCTAATCTCTGCTTGTAGGGAAGTGTACTGCTCCTTCACACAGAGAACTACATCCCCGCCCTTCCTCACAACAAGATCCCTCCTGTACAATGCATAGCCATCAATACCTCTGGTCTAGTCATAGGTGGAGTCCCACCAGGCCCAGAAGGTCAGGCTGACCTGGAACCAGGAAGTGTTTCATCACGGTCTCAGGCTGCATTAGAGGGCTTCATGGCACGGGTGGGATTCAGAAGCTTCCGAGTTGTGGGCAGAAGTGACTCCCCATGATTTGGACCCGAATTGCCCCCTTCATGTTTCCTTTATGCGGCCCTGAGTGTCACGAAGTCCGAAACTTGGCACAGAATCCAGGTTCAGGCTCATGCCTGACCTGGTGCAGACTCCTGTGACATGGAGCCCACCTGGGACCTGTCAGCAGAGGAAATCTCCATGGGCTCATCTCCTGCACCAGACCATGCCCTGGAAGCAGGCAGGCAGCGCAGCCCTGCTCCTTTCAGAAGAGAGAGCCGTAGCTCTAAGCCCTTCCCTCCTCCTTAGCCCGTTACAGCGTGAAGCCATTCAGGTACTGTCCTAACGCACACGTCCCACACGTGCTTCTCCTAGCAGGGTCTGAGGTGTTGGGGCTGACAGCTGGGCCAGAAACTCCTGAGAGTCCTGCTCTGAACCCCACCGAGCAGTGAACGTTATCCCAGCAGAGGGACCTGCCCCTCCCGCAGCCCCAGCACTTGGGGTTTTGGCAGGGAGACCTGGTTTTCTTCAGGGGACACAAGTGCCAAGGGGCAGGCCTGCTGTGCGGCCCGTGCCAGCTGAACGAATAGCAGCGTTTGCCCTCTGCCAACAGGGTAGGCACTAATCGGGTGTTTCTCTTCCCCGAGCAGGAGGCGCCTGGCTGCTGAGCAGAGCTGAGGAGCAACCTCCTGCGGATGGGGCTGCAGACCTGGAGCCAGCAGGGACTTCCCCAGGGAGTTTGGCTGAGATGGACCCCCTCACACCTGAGGAGGATCAGTGGCACAAGAGTCAGGGGAGACCCCAAATGCTGAAGGGGAATGTAGTGGTGAACCAGGTACCAGCTTGAGTTGGGCGTGAGAGTGGGGAAGGGGCAACACCCAGAAAGAGCCGTGGGTGCGGGGCAGAGTTTGTGGAGCTGAGAGACCTAAAGAGCCGCTGGAAAGATGCACTGCATCCCAGCCAAGGCAGTGGGGAGGGGCTCAGAGGGAAGCAGGAGCTCACTGCTAAGTAGAGGGGCAAAGCCCACACCTCCCCCAAAGAAAAACTTTTAACTGCCCATCCCTCCTGGCTCTTCACAAGATAAGGCATACTGGGGAGAAGCCCCACATATGCACCAAGTGTGGGAAGAGTTCCCTTTGCCTCTCTGCCCTGGTTGCTCACCATGACACCCATTCTGGAGAGCTACCACACCACTTCACCTAATTGGGGAAGAGCTTTATGCGCCCCACAGACCTAATCAAGAACTTACATGTGCAGAGGGGGAACCGTGGCACAGCTGTGTCAAGTGTGGCAAGACCTTCACCCATTTTTTCTCCTTATCTCAGCACTGACACACCCACCTGGGCAGGAAGACACACCGCTGCACTGAGTGCAGAAAGAACTTCATCTGCTGGCAAGACCTGTCCCAGCACCAACGTGTGCAGCACCACGGTACCAAGTGTGGGAAGAGATTCAAGCAGCTGTCCAACCTGGCCAGGCACTGGTGCATGCACACAAGGGAGAAGCCACATCAGTGCTCAGAGTGTGGGAAGAGCTTCACTCAGTCCTCTAACCTGGCCCAGCACCAGCGTACCCACACAGGGGAGAAGCCACATCGGTGCTCAGCGTGCCGGAAGAGCTTCTGCCAGTCTTCTGACGTGGCCTGGCACCAGCTCATCCACAGCACAGAGAAGCGACATCAGTGCTCGGAGTGTGGGAAAAGCTTCACCCAGTCTTTCCATCTGACCAGACACCGGCTCATCCATACAGAGGAGAAGCCACGTCAGTGTTCAAAGTGTGGGAAGTGCTTCCTCCACTTCTCCAAACTGGCCCTGATGAAGCACCCCTGGACTTTCACTGCATTTTAACCAGGGAACAGCTTTGTATGTTTTGAAAAAGTATTTTATCTAACCAAGGGCATAGAGTAGGTTGTTTAGGCTGGGGGAGATTGCTTGTTGCGTAGTTGCTGATTGCTGGCCTCACTAGAAGGAAAAGCTGTATCAACAAAGTCCGGAGCTGGAAGGGGGGTTACTTGGGGGGGAGCTGGAAGGGGGGTTACTTGCTGGGCTTGCTATACATTTCATCACATCAGCAAGTTTAACCTGTTACGTAGCTATATAAGGCAGACGCCCACTGGGGTGTGGGTGCTTGCTTTGCGAACGATTGCCAAGCACCACTTTCTGCGCAGAAATAAAGATTAAGTTGGATCCTTCACCCCTGTGTGTTTATTGGCACAAGCGCACTGGGCACGAACTCACTGTCCTTTGGGGACAACAGCCTTGCACCAGTGCATCTGTAGTCAGGAGTGTTCAGAATGCTTCCTGCAATACAGAGAGGGCTTGGGGATGTTTACGTGCTCACTAGGGCTGTGCAAATCTTTAGCAGCTGTTTCATTTTGGAGGTGTTTCAGCCTGTTTTGGCACCCAAAACCCTGCATCTGAAATGAAACGGGAGGCTCCAAAACATCTCTGAAACAAAACAAAACCATCTGAAACATTTGGAAAAATTTCAATTTCAGAGCCAGGCTTCCAGAGAATCAGAAACTAAGAAGAGAGGGGGGGAAGAGTGGGGGAAGGACTGCTCTGATATTGACATCTGTAGCCGGCCAGTGTCTGTGATTTGTCCCTGAGTTCCCTTCCAATCCCAGTGCTCTGGGGGAGGAACGGCAGCCTGCTGGCATCCTGCATGCAGATCCAGGGGCCTGTGCCCCATGGGAGGAATCTGGCACAGCCCACAGCCTTCCCAGGGGTGCAGACCCCCAGATCTGTGCGCGGGATGACAGCAGGCTGCCACTGCTGGCAAGTGATACAGGGTTTGTTTTGAACAGTTTGCGGTGCAGTTTCACAGAAGCCCCAGCACCTATCTCTTTGAAACATGGCAGACTTTGTGGCCTCATGAAGTGGCTACCATCCCAGCAAGATTCATCTGAATCAGGCACGAAATGACAAAGTTATAGGCATTTTAGTGCTTCCCCATTATAGCCTAAGGCTGAATCACCGAGACATCTTTCGGAAACATCCTCTTATACCATTCTCTATAACAGATTCCTTGGTGAGAAAAATGGTGAGGGGGTTGTGGGGACATGAGTGTGAGGAAAGACTGGAGGAACTGGGCTGATTTAACTTTCAAGTCCTGGATCACCTGTGGTTTTGTTGTAAAATGAGGTAGTTTCATAGTTGGTAGAGTCAGAAGGGACTTGAGCAGATCATCAAGTCCAACCCCCTGCCATGGGCAAGAAAGGATGCTGGGGTCAAATGACCCCGGCTAGGTGATTATCTAGCTTCTTTTGAAGACCCCCAGGGTAGGAGCGAGGACCACTTCCCTTGGAAGTTGGTTCCAGATTCTAGCTGCCCTGACAGTGAAGTAGCGCCTCCTGACGTCTAGCCTGAACCTACTCTCTGTCAACTTGTGGTCGTTATTCCTTGTTACTCCAGGTAGTGCTTGGGGGAACAGGGATTCTCCTGTTCCCCACGGGTCTCCCCTGATAAGTTTACAGACGGCCACCAGATCCCCTCTCAGCCTTCTCTCATGGAGGCTGAACAGGTTCAGGTCCCGTAGCCTCTCCTCATAGGGTCTGCCCTGCTGCCCCCTGATCATGTGGGTGGCCCTCCTTTCATAGATTCATAGATGTTAGGGTCGGAAGGGACCTTAATAGATCATCGAGTCCAACCCCCTGCATCGGCAGGAAAGAGTGCTGGGTCTAGATGACCCCAGCTAGATACTCATGTAACCTCCTCTTGAAGATCCCCAGGGTAGGGGAGAGCACCACCTCCCTTGGGAGCCCGTTCCAGACCTTGGCCACTCGAACTGTGAAGAAGTTTTTCCTAATGTCCAGTCTAATTTCCTAATGTCCAGTCCTTTGGACCCTCTCAATGCTGTCCACATCCTTCCTGAAGTGCGGCGCCCAGGTAGCCCCAGAAGTACTGCTCTAGTGGTGTCGCTGTCCTCTCTGGGTGTTATTCATATGTTCTCAGTGTTGAGGTCTCCATGATTGTGGTTTTGTCAAAAAGTGAAGCCAGAAGATCCCAACACCAATCTTATCTTCAAGAACTGGCACAGGTTTGGGCAGGTTTACTGTCCACGAGCCATAGCCCAAACACAACTGTGATCTGGCCAAGATGTTATTGCATGTATGCCCATGACAAGCTATCAGTACACGAGCATGTAGGCTCCCTGAGGGAAATACACAGGTCCCATGCTTTGCAATTCTTCTTTTATAGGTTTCATAGATTTTTAGGGTCAGAAGGACGTCAGTATACCATCGAGTCCAACCCCCTGCCCTGGGCAGGAAAGAGCACTGGGGTCAGATGACCCAGCCAGGTGCTTGTCCAGTCTCCTCTTAAAGACCCCCAAGGTAGGGGAGAGCATCACCTCCCTTGGAAGCCCATTCCAAATTTTGGCAACCCTCACCATAAAGAAATTGTTCCGAATGTCTAATCTAAATCTGCTCTCCATCAGTTTATGGCCATTGTTCCTAGTAACCCCAAGGGGTGCTCTCATAAACAGCGCGTCTCCTATTTCTTGCCGCCCTGCCCTGATAAATTTGTAGATGACCACAAGTTCACCTCTCAGCCTCGGTTTGTGGAGGCTGAAGAGATTCAGGTCTCTCAACCTCTCCTTGTAGGATCTTAGCTGCAGGCCCCTAACCATACGAGTGGCCTCCTCTGAACCCTCTCAAGGTTGTCCACATCCCTCTTAAATTGCAGTGCCCAAAACGACTCAGTACTCCAGCTGCGGTTTGACCAAGGCCGCATAGAGGGGAAGGATCACTTCCTTAGATCTGCTTGTGATGCACCTGCGAATGCAAGGAAGAGAGCGGGTAGCTTTCCTGATCCCTTCGTCACATTGACAACTCATGTTCATCTCTGAGTCGACTATGACTCGGAGATCCCTTTCTGCTGTGCTGCTTAGAAAGTCACCCCCCAGTCTGTAAGTGTTGGTGATTGGTTCTCCCTAGATGTAGCACTATGCACTTATCCTTGTTAAACTGCGTCCTATTCTGTTCTGCCCACATTCCCAACCTGTCCAAATCCACCTGAATCCACTTCCTGTCCTCCATTGTGTTTACTTTGCCCCATAATTTGGTGTGGTCTGCAAATTTGGACAGAGTGCTTTCTGCGCCCTCATCCAAGTCACTGATGAAGATATTGAATAGCACTGGTCCAAGGACTGAATCCTGAGGAACTCCACTACCCACATTTTTCCAGGTCAAAAACGACCCGTCTGCCACCACACTGTGTGCGTTCCATAAGCCAATTCTCCGCTCACCTGACCGTGTAGTAATCTATGCCATAATTGCCTAATTTTTTATAATAATGGGATGCAGCACTGTATCAAAGGCCTTTTAAAAATACAAGTAGATGACATCTACCTCAACTCCTGCATCCAAACGTTTTGAGACCTGGTCATAAAAAGAAACAAGGTTAGTCAGGAAGGATCTACCTGCTGTGAACCCATGCTGGTTGCCCTTCAGTACTATTTTTCCTACTGGACTCTCACAAATGTGAGCATTAATCATTTTTCAAAGGTTTTCCCAAGGCTCTGTTCTTGGACCTGTACTCTTTAATGTCTTCATAAAAGATCTGGACATTGGTGTCAAAAGTGGACTGGCTAAGTTCACTGACAACACCAAATTTTGGGGAAGTGTCCATACTGGAGGACAGACTGGTGATTCAGTCAGACCTCGATAGGCTTGCAAGGTGGGTGGATGAAAACCTGATGGCATTCAATACAGAGAAATGCAAGGTGCTTCTCCTTGGGAATAAAAACCCACATCACATTCGTAGGCTCGGCAATGCTACAGTCACTAACACCACGGCTGAGAGAGACTTGGGGGTTCATGACTGACCACAAGATGAACATAAGCCATCAATGCAGTACTGCAGCTGGCAAAATGAACAAAACTCTGGCTGCATCTACCAATGCATCTCAAGCAAGACCCAGGATGTCATCCTCCTGCTGTACTTGGTCTTGGTGAGGCTGCAGCTGGAGTACTGCATCCAGTTCTGGGCTCCACAATTTAGGAAGAATGAGGAGAAACTTGAAAGAGTCCAAAGGAGAGCCATGCATGTGATCAGAGGGCATGTGAGTAGGCCTTATGAAGAGAGACTGCGAGCTATGGGACTCTTCAGTCTGGAGAAGTGCAAGCTCAGGGGGGACCTGGTGGCTCCCTATAAATGTATAAGGGCTGTGCATCAGGATCCGGGGGAACACCTGCCCACCAGAGCGCCCCAAGGGATGACAAGGTCAAATGGTCATAAACTTCTCCAAGACCGTTTTAGGCTGGACACAAGGAAAAACTTCTTTACTGTCCGAGCCCCCAAGGTCTGGAACAGATTCCCCTCAGAGGTGGTGCAAACACCTACTCTGGACACTTTAAAGAAAAAGTTGGATGCGTATTTTGCTGGGACCCTTTCACCCTAGCTGACTTCCTGCCCCTTGGGCAAGGGGCTGGACCTGATGATCTCACGAGGTCCCTTCCAGCCATAACGAGTATGAAATGTAACAAGGAACAGTTGTCACAAACTGACAGAGAACAGATTTAGGCTGGATATCAGGAAAAACTTCATGGAAAGGGTGGCCAAAATTTGGAATGGGCTTCAGACAGAGGTGGTGGTCTCCCCTACCTTGTGGGTCTTTAAGAGAAGGCTGGACAGGCATCTGGCTGGGGTCATCTGACCCCAGCACTCTTTCCTGCCCAGGCAGGGGGCTGGACTCCATGACCTGTCGCGGTCCCTTCTGACCCTAACATCTATGAATCTATGAAATCATGTTGTCAAGAAACTGCTGCATCTGGAAGCACCAGGAGTTACAAGCATGGGGAAGATGTAAGTGAAGGCAGGTTGATGAAATGAAGAAGGATCTATCAATATGAAATGTGAGACAGGCCTGATCACGGACAGAGCAGTGGGGAGAAAGATGTAAACCACCAACCAACAGAGCTCGAGGGTAAGACTGTTGAAACAGGCAGTAGACTATGAGACTCCAGAGGTCACATTGAATCATAGAAAGTTGGAGCTGAAAGGGACTCCAAGAGGTCACATCTAATCCAACCCCCTGCTCAAAGCAGGACCAGCCCCAACTGCATCATCCCAGCCAAGGCTTTGTCTAGCCAGGTCTTGAAAACCCCCAAGGACAGCGCTTTCACCACCTCTCTGGGTAACCTACACAGTCAAAACCTACACAGTCAAATGGGTCGTTAACTGGCTGGAGGGCCGCACCCAGACAGCGGTGGTGGACGGGTCGTTTTCGACCTGGAGGGCTGTGGGCAGTGGGGTCCCCCAGGGCTCGGTCCTCAGGCACGCGCTGTTCAACATGTTCATCAGTGACTTGGACGAGGGGGTGAAAAACACCCTGTTCAAATTTGCTGATGACACTAAGATGTGGGGAGAAGTGGGCACGCTGGAAGGGAGGAATAGGCTGCAATTGGACTTAGACAGGTTAGGGGGGTGGGCAGATGAGAACAGGATGTGTTCAACACTGACAAGTGCAAGGTGCTGCACCTGGGGAGGAAGACCCAGCAGCAGACCTACAGGCTGGGGAGCTCCCTTCTCGTCAGTGCAGAGGCAGAAAAGGATCTTGGAGTCATTATTGATGCCACAATGAACATGGGCCGGCAGTGTGGGGACGCGGTCAGGAAGGCCAACCGCACCTTGTCGTGCATCCACAGATGCATCTCGAGCAGGGCCAAGGAGGTGATCCTCCCCCTCTACGTGGCACTGGTCAGGCCACAGCTGGAGTACTGCGTCCAGGTCTGGGCGCCGCACGTCAGGAGGGATGTGGACAGCATGGAGAGGGTTCAGAGGAGGCCACCCGCATGGTCAGGGGCAGCAGGGCAGGCCCTACGAGGAGAGGCGACGGGACCTGAACCTGTTCAGCCTCCACACGAGAAGGCTGAGGGGGATCTGGTGGCTGTCTATTAACTTGCCAAGGAGGACCAGCAGGCATTGGGGGAGTCCCTGTTCCCCCGAGCACTGCCAGGAGTGACTAGAAATAGCGGTCACAAGCTGGCAGAGGGTAGATTCAGACTAGACATCAGGAGGCGCGACTTCACTGTCAGGGCGGCTAGGATCTGGAACCAACTTCCAAGAGAAGTGGTGCTGGCTCCTACCCTGGGGGTCTTTATGGGAGGCTGGATGAACACCTTGCTCCAGTACTCTTTCCTGCCATGGCAGGGGATCAGACTTGATGATCTGTCAAGGTCCCTTCTGACCCGACCAACTATGAAACCATGGAACCTGTTCCACTACCCTCCTCCAGGCTCCCTGGGGAAGTCCTGTGCAGCTCCAGGTTTACAGGCTCTTCTCCAGGAGTCATTTGCTCAGCTCTCCTCAGGGTCCCGGCATCTGTGGGGTGGAGAAGGCACAGGTGGACTACATTGCTGCTGGCACGGGAAAAGGCCCCACTAGTCTCCTGTACTGGCCCAGGACAAAGGCAGCCAGAGGCTTCATTGTGTGGAGAGTAGAAAAACTCCAAGCCCCACAGCTCTTGCTAATAGACTTCTATGGGCATGAGGATGAAGATGAGACCCAATAATTCTGTCCTGGTGCAGGGCAGGGATCACAACACCATGTCAGAGCCTGCAGGGACCGCACTCCCTGGGGAAGAAGCTGGAGGGATGTTGGTGCTGTGTCACATTCACAGGTTAGGGGTGGAGCAGGGATGAAGACAAATGCCAGGTTGGGGTTCTCCAGGGCATGTGAAATGCTCCCAGAGGAGCTGGGAGAACAAGAACAGCCGATCCTTTGGGGCACTGATGTTTGGAAGAGAGAAAATGTTTGTAGAGAGATTACTCCACTGAGGGACAGTGGCTCATGCTGGAAAAGGGAGAACCACCGCTTTGTACCTGGTCCTGGGGAAGGGGACAACAAAAATTTGTTTTTTAGATATATAGGGAGTAAAAGGAAGGCCCAGGGAGGAATAGGAACCCTGCTAAATGGGCAGAAGCAATTGGTGACAGACAGGGGGGACAAGGCTGAACTCCTCAACGAGTTCTTTGCCTCCGTGTTCCTAAGCGAGGGGCAGGACAAGTCTCTCACTGGGGTTGCAGAGAGGCAGCAGCAAGGCGCCAGACTGCCATGCGTAGACCCTGAAATGGTGCACAGTCACTTGGAAGAACTGGATGCCTTTAAGTCGGCAGGCCCGGACGGGCTCCATCCGAGGGTGCCGAAGGCACTGGCCGACATCACTGCAGAGCCACTGGCGGGAATATTTGAACGCTCGTGGTGCACAGGCCAAGTCCCGGAGGACTGGAAAAGGGCCAACGTGGTCCCCATTTTCAAGAAGGGGAGGAAGGAGGACCCGGGCAACTATAGGCCAGTCAGTCTCACCTCCATCCTTGGCAAAGTCTTTGAAAAAATTATCAAGGCTCACATTTGCGAGAGCCCGGTAGGGCAAATTATGCTGAGGGGAAACCAGCACGGGTTCGTGGCAGGCAGATCGTGCCTGACCAATCTAGTCTCTTTCTATGGCCAGGTTACGAAACGCCCGGACACAAGAGGAGGGGTGGATGTCGTACACTTAGACTTCAGGAAGGCCTTTGATACGGTATCCCACCCCATACTGGTGAACAAGTTAAGAGGCTGTGACTTGGATGACTGCACAGTCCGGTGGGTGGCGAATTGGCTGGAGGGTCGCACCCAGAGAGTCGTGGTGGATGGGTCGGTCTCGACCTGGAAGGGTGTGGGCAGTGGGGTCCCGCAGGGCTCGGTCCTTGGACCGATACTCTTCAATGTCTTCATCAGCGACTTGGACGAGGGAGTGAAGTGCACTCTGTCCAAGTTTGCAGATGACACAAAGCTATGGGGAGAAGTGGACACGCCGGAGGGCAGGGAACAGCTGCAAGCAGACCTGGATAGGCTGGACAAGTGGGCAGAAAACAACAGGATGCAGTTCAACAAGGAGAAATGCAAAGTGCTGCACCTAGGGAGGAAAAATGTCCAGCACACCTACAGCCTAGGGAATGACCTGCTGGGTGGCACAGAGGTGGAAAGGGATCTTGGAGTCCTAGTGGACTCCAAGATGAACATGAGCCAGCAGTGTGACGAAGCCATCAGAAAAGCCAATGGCACTTTATCGTGCATCAGCAGATGCATGACGAATAGGTCCAAGGAGGTGATACTTCCCCTCTATCAGGCGTTGGTCAGACCGCAGTTGGAGTACTGCGTGCAATTCTGGGCGCCACACTTCAAGAAGGATGCGGATAACCTGGAGAGGGTCCAGAGAAGGGCAACTCGTATGGTTAAGGGCCTGCAGGCCAAGCCCTACGAGGAGAGACTAGAGAAACTGGACCTTT
Source organism: Alligator mississippiensis (assembly GCF_030867095.1). Lineage (NCBI taxonomy): Eukaryota > Metazoa > Chordata > Crocodylia > Alligatoridae > Alligator > Alligator mississippiensis. The sequence goes on along the minus strand of NC_081828.1, from coordinate 220,361,656 downwards.
TCAGCCTCCGCTAGAGAAGGTTGAGAGGCGACCTTGTGGCTGCCTATAAGTTCATCACGGGGGCACAGAAGGGAATTGGTGAGGATTTATTCACCAAGGCGCCCCCGGGGGTTACAAGAAACAATGGCCACAAGCTAGCAGAGAGCAGATTTAGACTGGACATTAGGAAGAACTTCTTCACAGTTCGAGTGGCCAAGGTCTGGAACGGGCTCCCAAGGGAGGTGGTGCTCTCCCCTACCCTGGGGGTCTTCAAGAGGAGGTTAGATGAGCATCTAGCTGGGGTCATCTAGACCCAGCACTCTTTCCTGCTTATGCAGGGGGTCGGACTCGATGATCTGTTGAGGTCCCTTCCGACCCTAGCATCTATGAATCTATAAGGGTCTCGTGGCATGAGAAAGGGACCAGTGAACACTGACTGCTGGGACACGAATAAGGTTATCATGTTACCGTGGCAGCATGACAAGGCCTAAGCAAGATGAAACCTCTCTCTGCTGGATGCTGCAGAGTCAGGAAGAAAGACCGAGGGCCCCAGCCTGGGAGACACCCCCCACAGGGACCAGAGCTCTGTCCCCCCCCAGCCACAGGGTTACAAATACTGCAGCCCTGTCACCAGCATGGGCAGACATTTTAGCCTCTCCCCCGGCATGCAGGACAGCCTCCCAGCCACCGTCTGCCCAGGAGAGGCCTCCCCCGCCAGGGCCTGTGCTCTCGCTCCCCTGCGCTCAAGCATGGTGCCTGCCCATGTTGTCTTGCAGGGCCAAGCCAACTCTCAGGATCTCAAAATTGCACTGTTTGATGGGAGGGTGTGACAGAATTGTACATATACACACAAAAATGAATTAGGTGCATACACACACTAGGCACATACACACATGCTAGGTGCATACACACAGTACATACATACAATAGGTGCATACACATACACTAGGCACACGTGCACATCCAAGATTACCAGTCTAAGCACATGCACACCTATCACCAATTCAAGCACATACACACAGGTGAGTTCCTAACTTGTGTGGTGTGGTACGTGTGTGCTTGGGGTACTTAGGATAACTAGGGTGCTTGCTGACTATGGGAGAGGGAGTCAAGGGTCAAAGATTTCCGTAAGGAGGGGAAGGGGGGAGCTGGATGGGGGTTAAGATGAGAAAGGGAGAATTAAGAGAGTGACAGTTGCTGGGGCCAGGATTAGAACTGGCAGACTGGAAGGGGAGTTGGGGTCAGGTGATCCCTAGGGTTACTTGAGGTCAATGTACCCCAGGGGCTACTTGAGGTCACTTGAGAATAGAGTTATTTAAGGTTAAAGTGGCCCCTGGGGTTACTTAAGGTCACTGTGTCCCGGGGGTTACTTGGGAGGTAAGCCCAGGGTTTGGTGAGCGGATAGCTGGGAGGCAGAGAGAGGGAGCTGAGATGACAGAGACAGACAGACAGACAGACATGGGAGAAAGATCAGTGACAGAAAGCAGAGACTGGAGCAGGGCTGGAGATTAGTAAGACAAAACTGAACTTGGGATTTCAAAATAACAGGTTTATTAAACAGACAACACACCACACAGCCCCATGAATTTATTGGCTCCTACACACACACACACACACACACACACACACACTAGACCAACAGCCTGGACCGATGACGAGCAGAACAAATACCTATTAGGTAGGCCAAGGCAGAGATGGAGCTCAGGCTAGCATCTAGGATTAAGGAGAAGAAAAAGTCCTTTTCCAAGTAAATTGGGAGCAAGAAGAGGGCACCAGGCAATGCAGGGCCCCTGCAAGATGCAAATGGTAATCTTGTGGCTACACCAGATGAGAAAGCTGATATTTTTAACAGTTTCTTTGCCTCTGTTTTCTTGAACAGGGACCGGGATATCCCACCTACCAGAGGTAGGGACAGTCTTGGGGATAGCTCTGTCGGGCCTTCAGTCAGTGCAGATGTAGTTCGGGATCTTCTGGAAGGGCTGGACATTTTTAAATCTGCAGGTCCAGATGCCCTCCACCCAAGGGTGTTGAGGGAGCTGGCAGGGGTCATCGCAGAGCCCTTGACCCAGCTGTATGAGCATTCATGGTCATCTGGCCAGGTGCCGGGGGATTGGAAACTGGCTAATGTGGTCCCAATTTTCAAGAAAGGGAGGAAGGAGGACCCAGGTAACTATCGGCCCATAAGCCTCACCTCGGTGCTCGGCAAGATCTTGGAGAGAATCATCCAGGAGCACATCTGTGGGGGGCCGGCAGGGGAGATCATGCTCAGGGGCAACCAGCATCGGTTCACCAAAGGCAGGTCCTGCCAGACCAACCTGATTGCCTTTTATGGCCAAGTAACTAAATCCTTGGATGATGGTGTCGCTCTAGACTTTAAGAAGGCCTTTGACACTGTCTCTCACCCCATCATCATCAATAAATTAAGCTACTGTGGCATTGATGCCTGCACAGTTGGATGGGTAAAAAACTGGCTGATGGGGTGCACCCAGAGAGGTGGATGGGTTGTACTCAACCTGGTGGGATGTGAGCAGTGAGGTCCTCCAGGGCTCGGTCCTCAGGCCCACACTGTTTAACATCTTCATCAGTGACTTGGACAAGGGGGTGGAAAGCACGCTGTCCAAGTCTGCTGATGACACTAAGATGTGGGGTGAGATGGACACACTTGAAGGGAGAGAGAGGCTGCAACTAGATTTAGACAGACCACAAAAGTGGGCAGACGAGAATAGGATGGGGTTCAACACAGACAAATGCAGGGTGCTGCACTGGGGAGAAGGAATCCACAGCACACGTACAGGCTGGGGAGTTCTCCTCTTGAAAGCACAGAGGTGGAAAGGGATCTTGGAGTCATTATTGACTCCAAGATGAACATGAGCCGCCAATGCCAGACCGCAGCCAGCAAGGCCAGCCATACCTTGTCATGCATCCAAAGGTGCATCTCAAGCCGGTCCAGAGAGGTGATCCTCCCCCTCTATGCGACACCGGTCAGGCCGCAGTTGGAGTACTGCGTCCAGTACTGGGCACCGCACTTCAAGAGGGATGTGGCCAGCATGGAGAGGGTTCAGAGGAGGGCCACCCACTTGGTGAGAGGGCAGCAGGACAGGCCCTACGAGGAGAGACTGAGGGACCTGAACTCATACAGCCTCAGCAAGAGGAGGCTGAGGGGGGGAGCTGGTGGCTGCCTACAAGCTCATTGGGGGGATCAACAGCAAATAGGCAGAGCCCTTTTCTCCCCAGCACCACCTGGGGTGACGAGGAGCAATGGGCATAAGCTGATGGAGAATAGTTTTAGGTTGGAGATCAGAAGGCAATATTTTACAGTTAGGGTGGCCAAAATCTGGAACCAACTTCCCAGGGAAGTGGTCCTCGCCCCTACCTTGGGCAAATTCAAGAGGAGGTTGGATAATCACCTGTCTGAGGTCTTGTGACCCCAGCATTCATTCCTGCCTGTGGCAGGGGGTCAGGCTAGATGACCTGTTCAGGTCCCTCATGACCCTAGCTACTAGGAAACTATCAGCATGGGATGGCCAACCCTGGCTTACTGAGTAAATGATGATGTTATAAGATAGGAGCTGGAGAAAGATCTTGGAGACAGCAGCTTGCAGCGGGATGCACAGATGCCTCTGTGCTCCGATGAAACAAGAGTAGAGAGAGAGAGACTCACCCAACTCGGCATTTTTGAAGTCTTCTTTTACAGGGATTGGCATCCTTTGTTTTAGCACTTGGGGGTTTTTCCATACCCAGAGTATGTCTTTGCAGTTGTTCTTTATTCGTCTTCAGCTTATCTCAGCCCAAGGTCAGTTTGGTCACCAAAGTTGGTATTTCAGCCTGGGAGTGTTCTTGCTGCCCATCTGGCAGGATGTGTGCATTCTTCCTCCTCGTTATATCTCTTGTGCTTGGCCTCAAAGGGATTCTTCAGCCATTCGTTAATTAGTTTACTGACTGGTAACGTACATTTGGTGCCTTGTTGCTTACACAAACAGTTAAATCTTCTTCTCCCATCTCTATGCCATTCTCTCACCATTCACCCTTTTACACACACTGGTACATAAAGGCTAGGCAGAGTTCATTCACTTATGTCAAGCAGAAGGATACAAAATGGAGTTTTCAAGTTGCTTACAGGACAAGACTAACATGGTTACATTTCGCTATTATTACACTTTATGTTAACATCACCTACATTAGTTCAGTTCCTGCTACATAGTTAACAGGGAGTCACGATATAAACATGTACCATGGGTCTGTCTGCACCTGGGGCGTGGAAGTCTTACCCTGAGTGAAGAGAACACCACCCTGGACTTGAGGCAGTGGTCAAGTGAAGGCAGCCTGCTTCTCGGGGGATTTCCTTCCAGGTGGCTGAGACAGCAGAGCCATTGGCAAGGTGGTGCAAGGATGTCATGTGGCTTCAAAGGGGGCTAGGCTCCACTGGCGACGCATGCACCCTGAGCATGGTGATGCACCCCCTACAAAAAGGCGCCACTGATCATTGATCACCACCCTGCTCCCACCATCACTGCCACCACCACCAGCAGTGTCAGCAGGCAGTCAGCGATTGCCGTTGGCCATCGCAAAACACTGCTTGCGGCATCCGTGTGGGGTCTCCGACCCCTGGTCGGCGCTCGCCGCCACCCCCCCACCGCTGACACTGCCGGCAGCATCTGCAGGTGCTCACCACTTACCACCGCTGCACTCCCATCACCATTGCCGTGCCCCCGCAGCTGCTGGGGACACACGGCATTCATGCTAAGCTCCAATGTTCCCTGTGCCAGATTAGCAATATATTCCACTTTCTGGGAAAGAGCATCTGCCCTCCCATTTCTACATTATCTGCAAACAAAAGTGGGAAAAGGAAAGGGCCAAACCCAACACAGCTGTCTCTGGTTGAGTGCTTTGGACACACACAAGTATTCTAGTGCAGTGCGAGTACAATGTGGGTCATCAGGAGGAACCAAGAGCCGTCTGCATAGCTGTGTTCACTCGGCGTTTGGCTGGCAACTGTCAGAAAACCCTGGAGTAATGGGGTAGGGAAAAAGAAAGAGAAAGCTGGAGGCTGCAGTAAGGGATCAATAGAGCAGTGTGCACCTGTAACCTGGCCATCCCTACACAGAGGAGTGTGCAGTGCAGCCGGAAATCTCAGTGGCTCTGTCAGCCACGGCTGTGGACTGAAGGAGCTGCACTCAGACTCGGGGGCAGCTACAGGCACTCGATCACTCTTGGGACTAAAACTTTGTTTGGGGAACATGTCCGGAGGCATTGGGGGTGGCAGGGAATTAAGGTGCAGTGTGTGTTACCACAAAGTTGCTGCTTCCTTACCTTTTACCTGTTCCTTCCCTTTCGCCTGTTGACTTGCAAGCCACAAGTGGGAACTCCCCCTTGCGTCTTGTGCCAGTTTCTTAGAAATTCAACTGGAAACAGGCACATTCAGAATTTATTGAACAAAGTCTCATCCCCTCCCTTCTTTCTGTGGCCATCTCCAACAACAAGAGAAACGAGCCATCCTGCCAAAAAAAATGGCTCACTGAGAAGTGATATTTATTTTCTTAAATGCTATAAAAGGGAAAGAGAGAAGGCAGATTTATATACACTGTAGGAGTAGCCCCTACAGGCACTCATGGAGCCAAATGGCTTTGGCACTAGCAGGGAAGCCTCGATATTCCCAGTGGGAAATTACAACATGCTGCGTTTCACCCACAGGATGCCTTCACACTTTCCCCACCCTTCCTCAGAAGGGCCAGGACCTGTCACAGGCTGCACCTCCGTTACCCCAACTATCACACTGAAGAGACTCTACCCAGAGAAGAGACTCTACTTCCCCCTGGCCAGAGGGTCATTCAAAAGGGCAGGGTTCTTGGCCTCAGAGATGACCAACTCCTGCTCCTGGGCCTTAGCAAAAACCCTTGGATTGTGGCGAATCCTCTGGAAAGGGACGGGGGTGAGGAATCACAGAGATCTTCCATGGAAAGGGTTCTGGGCCCTGGTCTGTTCCCATTTCACAGCTCTGCAGAGGACACAGAGATCAACCACAGGGGTATCATGTTAAGTTGTGGGGCTTGATTATCAAGAAATATGCTATAGACAATAGCATGAAGGGAAGGAGGACGGGGGGCAGCTGGCACCTGGTGGTGCAGAGATCTGATGACGGGCTGGGAAGTGAAACCTGCCAAAACTGGGCTCATGGGGCGGCTGTAGCAATTTCCTGCAGACCCTGATGGGGGTGTGCAGGCCTGGGAAAGGGGTGATGCAGTGGGGAGGAATCATAGAAGTCGGGTCGGAAGGGACCTTGTAGATCTTCAAGTCCGACCCCCTGTCTGGGCAGGAAGAAAACTGGGATCAAGTGACCCCAGCCAGGTAGGCATTGAGCCGCTTCTTAAAGCCCCCCAGGGTAGGAGCCAGCACCACTTCCCTTGGAAGTCGGTTCCAGATCCTAGCCACCCTGACTGTGAAGTAGTTCCTACGGATGTCTAATCTGAACCTACTCTCCAACAACTTGTGGCCGTTATTCCTTGTTATCCTGGGGGCGCTAGGGGAAACAGGGTCTCCCCTAAACCCTTCTGGTCCCCCCTAGTGAGTTAATAGATGGTCACCAGGTCCCCCCTCAGCCTTCTCTTGTGAAGGCTGAACAGGTTCAGGTCCCGTAGCCTCTCATTGTAGGGTCTGCCCTGCTGTCCCCGGATCATGCGGGTGGCCTCCTCTGGACCCTCTCTATGTTGTCCACATCCCTCCTGAAGTGCGGCGCCCAGAACTGGACACAGTACTCCAGCTGTGGCCTGACCAGTGTTGTGTAGAGGGGGAGGATCACCTCCTTGGCCCTACTGGAGATGCATCTGTGGATGCACGATAAGGTCCGGTTAGCCCTGCCGACCATGACCTCGCGTTGTCGGCCCGTGTTCATCTTGGAGTCAGTGATGACTCCAAGATCCCTTTCTGCCTCCCTGCTCTCAAGAAGGGAGTTTCCCATCTTATAAGTGTGCTGCCGGTTACTACTGCCCACGTGCAGCACCCTGCACTTGTCCGTATTGAAACGCATCCTGTTTTTGTTAGCCCACCCTTGCAACCTATCCAGGTCTTGCTGCAGTCTTTCCCTCCATACTAGCGTGCCCACCTCACCCCAAATTTTGGTATCATCAGCAAATTTGAACAGGTTGCTTTTCACCCCGTTGTCCAAATCGCTGATAAAGAAATTGAACAGCGCGGGTCCAAGGACCGAGCCCTGGGGCACTCCACTGCCCACTTCCCCCCAGGTCAAATATGACCCGTCCACCACCACCCTCTGAGTACGACCCTTCAGCCAATTTGCAATCCACCTGACTGTGTAGGCATTGATGCCACAGTCGCCTAGTATTTTTATGAGGATGGGGTGGGAGACAGTGTCAAAGGAAAGGCATGGTCAGGGTGGAAGGCAGGGAATCCTTCCTTAGCAATCAATGTCCTCCTCCCTGCAACTGCAGAGCTTCACATACAAGGACCCTGGGACCAGGAGGGAAGTCAAAGCTGGGAGCTGGCCAGAGACAGTCCCTGGGTGTCTTTTGGAGCCAGCTGTCTTGGGGAGGGCACCTACTGTGCAGGTACTTCTCCCCGTGGGAGCACCAGCTGCTTTTGGAGAATGATGGGGATGCCACAGGCTCCCAGGATGATCTTTTCCTTACAGGTTCCCCCAGCATCCGGCTAGCCTCTGCCTGACATGTTTCCTTTTAAACCATCACCCGCATCAGACCTGGGAGGGCAGCCCCTGTGTCCTTTGGGATCTGCAGTGCCCTAGAAGGGCTGAACGAAGGATGAACTGTTGCTGTATTACATGAGCATGAGACCACTTCCCTGAATGTAGACACGGGTGGGTGCTAGGCAGGTATAAATCCCCAAGCCCTTCTTGTATTGCTGGCAGAATTGTGGACACTGCTGACTATGGATGCACTGGTGCCGAGCCAGTCTGGTGGAGTGGAGGAAGCGCTTCCCACACTGAGCACTGCTGTGACTTCTACCTTGTGTGGATGAGCTGGTGCTGGGCCAGGTAGGAGGATCGGTTGAAGCTCTTCCCACACACCAAGCACTGATGTGGTTTCTCCCCAGTGTGGATGGGCAGGTGCTGGGCGAGGTTGGAGGATCGGTTGAATCTCTTCCCACACACCAAGCATTGATATGGCTTCTCCCCAGTGTGGATGAGCTGGTGCCGGGTAAGATGACAGGATCGGGTGAAGCACTTCCCGCACTCTGGGCACTGATGTGGTTTCTCCCCAGTGTGGATGAGCCGGTGTTGGGTCAGGCTGGAGGAGTGGGTGAAGCTCTTCCCGCACTCTGAGCACTGATGTGGCTTCTCCCCGGTGTGGATACGCTGGTGCTGGGCCAGGTGAGAGGATCGGTTGAAGCTTTTCCCACATTCTACGCATTGATGTGGCTTCTCCCCGGTGTGGATGAGCTGGTGCCGGGCCAGGTGAGAGGGTCGGGTGAAGCTCGTCCCACATACTGAGCACTGATATACCTCCTCCCCTGTGTGCATACGCTGGTGCAGAGCCAGGCTGGAGGAATAAGTGAAGCTCTTCCCACACTCCGAGCACTGGTGTGGTTTCTCTCCAGTGTGGATGAGCCGGTGTTTGGTCAGGCTGGAGGACTGGGTGAAGCTTTTCCCACACTCCGAGCACCGATGTGGTTTCTTCCCCGTGTGCATATGCTGGTGCTGGGCCAGATTGGAGGATAGGTTGAAGCTGTTCCCACACTCTGAGCACTCAAGTGGCTTCTCCCTTGCATGCATGCACCAGTGCCTGGCCGGGGTGGAGACCTGCTTGAATCTCTTCCCACACTTGGTGCAGCAGTGCTGCCCACACTGGTGCTGGGACAGGTCTTGCCAGCAGATGAAGTTCTTCCTGCACTCAGTGCAGCGGTGCATCTTCCTGCGCAGGTGGATCCGTCGGTGCTGAGACAGGGAGAAAAAATGGGTCAAGGTCTTGCCACACTTGACACAGCTCTGACTGATGCTTCCCCCCCTGCACGTGTAGTTGCCTGACCAGGTCTGTGGGGCGCACAAACCTCTTCCCCAGTTTGGTGAAGCGGTGTGGTAGCTCTCCAGAATGGGTCTGGTGGTGAGCAACCAGGGTCAAGAGGCAGGTGAAGCTCTTCCCACACTTGGTGCATACGTGGGGCATCCCCCCATTGTGCCTGATCTTGTGAAGAGCCAGGAGGGATGGGCAGTTAAAGGTTTTTCCTGACCTTTTCTGGGGTGGATTTTGCCCCGGTGCTTGGCAGTGAGCTCCTGCTTCCCTCTGAGCCCCTCCCCACTGCCTTGGCTGGGATGCAGTGCATCTTTCCAGCGGCTCTTTAGGTCTCTCAGCTCCACAAACTCTTCCCTGCACCCAGAGCTCCTTCTGGGTGTTGCCCCTTCTCCACTCTCCTGCCCAACTCAAGCTGGTACCTGGTTCACCGCTACATTCTCCTTTTGCTTTTGGGGCCTCCCCTGACTCTTGTGCCACTGATCCTCCTCGGGTGTCAGGGGGTCCATCTCAGCCAAACTCCCTGGGGAAGTCCCTGCTGGCTCTGGGTCTGCAGCCCCATCCGCAGGAGGTTGCTCCTCAGCTCTGCTCAGCAGCCAGGCGCCTCCTGCTCGGGGAAGAGAAACACCAGATTAGTGCCTACCCTGTTGGCAGAGGGCAACCGCTGCTATTTGTTCAGACACCAAACCTGATTGTCCCCTGATCTGTGTCATTAGAGGGAGAAGAAGGGAACAATTTGTTTTCTCTGTTTCAGCTGCCTGCAGAGGGTTCAGGATTGAGAGTATGGTCGAGGGCAGTACGGTAAGAAAGATTTACTGACTTAACAAAAACACAACTACACATAGTAACGAGACAAACAATGACAGACAAAAGCAATTCACGTCGGCAACTTATCGGCAGTCCCCTCTGATGCCTGATACACAGCAAGCTTCTCTTTCTACAAAGTTCAGTGAAGTCAGGCGTCCCCGAACAGCGCTGTCCGAAGGGTACCATGAAGGACCCTGGAATGCAGTCCTTGGGCTCCTCGAGGTCCACGGGCCCACTGATTCACGCAACAGCTAACTAATCCTTTTTACAGAGCTGTATCTACCTTCTGAATGGTTTCTAGATATTCTAGCCAATTCAAAGCTTCTGAATGGATCTGATAACATACAACTACTCAGATTCTTTTTACTTCAACTGTCCTTTGACTGACCAATAGCAGTACAAGCCTTGCATTCCTTTGATAAGGTAATTTTAACTACGCTACAGGGCCTTACTACTTCAAGGCTTTGCTAAATTTACTAGGTTTTACTTTATACAAGGCCTCACTACATCTTAGACTTTAATTAGGCTTTTAGCAACAACATATAGCTTAATATTTAAACAAATACAGAAAAACACTTGGTCTAATATTCATAGGGCCTTCAGCAAGCACCTTTATCACACAGGCACACTTTCCAGCTGTCACACTCCACTCCTTGCTTGCTGAAGCACTATGATAGCTACAATTGAGATGCTAAAGCCACATGTGCTACATTAGAGAAATGGGGAGGGATCTATAAATTTAACTTGCATAGCATAAACAGATTTACGACAACAACGGTTAAAACACTATTTAGCTGTTGCTATTAGGGCAATGCAGAATACTATGATGTTTAAGATGGTTAGCTATGTAGTTGTGGTGACACTTGGCGATACACGAATAGTACAGATTACATCATACCGTTTACATGGCTTGGGCACGTTGACAGCTAGGCTGATCATTCGCCCACCCTGTCGAGCTAGGAGTGCCGACTGAGTGCCTTGCCGAGCCTTTGCCTCAAGGTTTTGCAGCTTATTTTTCACTTCATTCCAGTTTTCTAACCATGGCATGCCTACATCTGATACCCATGAAGTGGGTATCGTAAAGTTGAGAGGTATAGTTTCAGAGGAAATTTCTGGCCATTTTAGGGCAATAGTATCGTTACTCAATTGAAGTAGAGCAATGGCTCCACTTTTAGCTCCTAAGCAACACGAATTGCATGAAGTCCAGGTGGTACCGTTTTCATGCAGCAAACGACTTGGTCCTTCCCAACAAACAGATTGCCCTATTGTTACATATGACACATTAGGTAACTCATATACTCAGGTCATGTTAGGTGGGTTGAGAGGCCAGCCTCTCCATAGGGTCCCTAATCTAATTAAGGTGCTACTAATTTGAACTAAGGGGGACTGTGTTATATTATCACAGCCTTCCCAAGTGGTAATCTAGGTACTTTGGTAGGGGTATCTTTATTTAAATGTTGCAGGCATCCTATGATTCTCTAAGCCAGGGGGTCATTTTCTATTTTTAACGTTGTTTATTACCTGGGAAAAATGCATATTCAATGATAACTGAACTTGCACACAAGCAGTACTCCAAGTTTGATTTTTGTCTGCTTTAAAAGCAGTGTCCATCATGACCTGAGCAAAATGGGCTGTCTTTAATCCTACATCAGTTAGCAATTCATCAGTGTGCTTTAACGTTTTTCCTTTGAGCATGCCTCCCCTAGTGAGCAACAAGCCTTGCATTCCTTTGATAAGGTAATTTTAACTACGCTACAGGGCCTTACTACTTCAAGGCTTTGCTAAATTTACTAGGTTTTACTTTATACAAGGCCTCACTACATCTTAGACTTTAATTAGGCTTTTAGCAACAACATATAGCTTAATATCTAAACAAATACAGAAAAACACTTGGTCTAATCTTCATAGAGCCTTCAGCAAGCACCTTTATCACACAGGCACACTTTTCAGCTGTCACACTCCACACCCTTGAATTTCAGGGAGTGGGAACAACACCTGCCTGGACACATTACAGCATAATGTACTGTGCTTGAGGTCAGCACAGGACAGGTCTGCACTTCCCACGTCCCCTTGGCAAGCACTCTGGGCATGGAGCATTACTTAGAGCAGTTGGGTGGCGGTGTAACATAAACCCCAGTTTCTTTTCTTTTACACACACACACACACACACACACACACACACACACACACACACACACAGATATGCATTCCCTTCCCTTCCCCAACTATTTCTGACTTTTCCTCTAACTCTCTATTCCCTATAGATAATTATAAGTAAGCTAAGATATAGGATAAGCTTTAACATTTTATTTTAGGTAGTAAGTTTTATTTTTCTCTCCCCTCTTTGCAAATAAGTGCCCTGCTATTTTGATATAGATATCCACTGTTTTATAAGTTACAATTATTATGTTTGTATTGATTTTTTACTGATTTTATATTGTGTGATTACTGTTTTAAGGCCTATATATGTAGGTTAGCGTAAGTCATGTCAAGTTTCCATCTTGTAATGTCAAGCCTCCATCTTATCCCCATGCCTGGTTGTGTAACCTATGACTCACACCTACCCCTCCTATGTAACTTGATTCCTGAATGAATGGGGATGAATGAGGGTGCTTGAGAGACAATGGCAGTAGGTCTAAAAATAGCTCCTTCTGAATGACCAAACTATCAACACCAATACCTGGACCAAGGACCCAGCCCTTGGAACCACTCTCAGCATTCAAGAAACAAAAGATGAGGCAACCCACCATTGTGCCCAGGCTGCAGATGCTCAGTAAGAACACCTGGAGCCCTCTGGGACAGGACTGACATTGCCTGGACAGGCCCTCCCCATAAGAGATCAGAGGTAGTCTGCCCCATAAAAAGGGGTAGTGAAGACTGACTCCTTGGGAACGCCATTTCCATCTGGACCAGACCAGCTCCATGTCATGCTGCCTATCCACCCCAGAGGCACTGCCTGCAACCCCCTCTAGACAACACTGACCTGAAGGAGACCCCGACTGGCCATCGAGGACCCACTTTCAGCCTGAGATAGGTAGATATCACCTGCATAGTTCCCCTTCCAATTTGGACCCTCTCTCTCTTCTCCTGGACTTCAGCCCCTGCACCAAGCCTCTCTGACCCCTGCTGCCATTGTCTGTGTGTGTGTGTGCATCTGTGTGCAAAGGAAACAATAAAAATATTGTGTTACCATCTCCTCTGTTCAATAAAACTACTGTCATTTGTAACGCTGAGTTGGGTTGTGTTTTACTGAGCCCCAGTCCCTTCCCTATCTTAAATTCCAGTTTCTGTCTCTCTCTCTCCCTCTCGGCTCTCACCCCGGTTCCTGCCACCTTTTGCCTCCTCTCTGTCCCTTTTCTGCAGGCTGTCAGCCCCGTTGCTTTCTGCAGACTCTCAGCCCGGTTCCTGCCACTTTTTCCCTCTTGCCACCTCTTCCCAATCCCCATCTCTCACTGCCTACACTTTGTCTCGCTCTCTCTCTCCGTGTTCTCCAGCCCGCCCCCTCCCTCTGCCCCACAGCCTCACTCCCAGTATTCCTCTCCCTACAGACCTCTTGGCTCCCCTGTAGCTTCCTTGCTCCAGCTGCAGCCTCCGGGCTTCTCCCTGGCATTGCTCCTTTGCTTTGCTGGCTTTCAATTAACACCAATTAACTTTAAGTTACCCCAACTCCCCTCCAGTCTGCAGGTTCTATTCCTGGTCCTGGCAACTTTCACCCCCTACACTTTCACTCTCTCTCTCTATTATCTTAACCTTCCCCCAGGTATCTCAAGTACACCAAGTACATACACGCACACCACAACACCCAAATTAGGAACTCACCTGTGTGTATGTGTAGGTGAGTGGTATGTATGTGAACTCATATACATGAATGTCACTGTGTGCATGATATACGTGCACGTGCACGCCTGGAGGGGGTGTATGCACCTAGAGTGTGTGTATGCACCTACTTGGGTTTTGAGTGTGTGCATGTGCAATTATACACCACGCCCTCCTGTCTAACAGCAGAATATTGAGATCCTGAGGGTTGGCCTGACCCCTCAAGGCAACAGCGGGGACAGCCACAACTCACCTGGCAGCAGCTCCTTGGACTTTGACATTTCCCCACCGTCCTCATCTTCACAGACCCACAGCTCCACCTGTCCTTGCTGGATGCTGCAGATTAAGTCAGGTGTGGGACCCCGATATCCTGTTTGGAGCAGTGGTTAGACAGAGTTAGTGACTGGGTACTGGATGCAGAACAACCAACTGGGATTTGGAAATATATCCAAGGAACTCAAGGTTTGTATTAGGGCCTTGATAGACAAGGGAGGATGGGCATTTGGGATGAAAGAGAAGGCACTGCAGGGAGAAGCCTCGAAGAGATGATGGTCCTTGTCACCCAGGTGGTGGAGGGATGGGCATAGCAAGGCCCAACCACTCCCTGGTATAGAAAGGGCATTAAACTGACAGTCATCACCAGGGACCGGCATGGAGATGCCGTGACCCATGCTGTAGGAGGGAGCAGAAGGATAAAGCTTTTACCGTTGTCAAGGTACCAAAAAGAAAAGACACTGGACACACAGATGGATGACTAACACTTATCTCATTGGTGCAATATCAGGCAGAGGAGTGGAAATTACCTTATTTTCAGTGCAGGTATAAAACAAGGACTTCTGGCAATGAAAACACATGAGAGGTGGTGGAAAATGAGATTTTTTTCTGGGAGAAGGTAATTCATCATCACCAGGGCACAGGAAAGGATGATTTTATTACAACTGTATTTCATAGTTTCATAGTTGGTAGGGTCGGAAGAGACCGGAGCAGATCATCAAGTCCGACCCCCTGCATAGGCAGGAAAGAGTACTGGGGTCAAACGGCCCCGGTGAGGTGTTCATCCAGCCTTCTCTTCAAGACCCCCAGGGTAGAAGCGAGTACCACTTCCCCTGGAAGTTGGTTCCAGGTCCTAGCTGCCCTGACGGTGAAGTAGCGCCTCCTGATATTTAGCCTGAATCTACTCTCAAGTCAACTTATGGCCGTTATTCCTTGTTAGTCCTGGTGGTGCTAGAGGGAAGAGGGTCTCTCCCATTCCCTGCTGGTCCCCCTTGGTAAGGTTATAGATGGCCATATTTGCCATTGAAGCAGTCATCCCATCCAGTTGAGAGGATCATCCCAGGTAGGGAGATGAGTCCACAGGTTGACAAATACTGCAGGGTTCAAAACAGTTCCTGGGGCTCAGGGATATGGACAAAAGGCAGCAAAAGGAGACACATCTCACAGCATATGAAAGGCCATAATGTAGAAATGGTCTATATCCACATCCTTGAACTAGAGAAGACATTTGAGCACTTCCTTAAGGAAATTATTTGGGGGGAAATGGAGGGAAAAGAAAACATCAGAAAAGCAAACTGACCCAGTAAAAGGTAAGTACCTCAAGCTTGTGCACAAGCCAGAACAAGCCCCTGTATTAGAGATCCTCCGGAAATGAAAACTGGATTTCGCTAGGACCTGCACCTAGCCCACTTATCACAGTGATGAGCGTCTGATCTGCAGACCGATTTTAGGAAGAGGAGAGGAAAACTTTTAAGAATGGCAGAGCGAGCTTGAGAGCACAGGTCTTAAAGTAAGTACAGCAAAGCCAGAGCCTTTGGTGTTATGAAAAGGAAGATATTAGGGAGGAATGTGGACAGAAACTTCTAGTGATCCCTTGGTAGAAGTACCTGGGGTCCATCACCTGTACATCTGTCACTGGAGGAAGAGCTGGGGAAATGCATCGTCCACGAGCTGTGGCATGAGTGGCTGATAAGACTTCTGTCAACTTGTGCTGGGTCAGAACCAAAGGAAGAGAAAAGGGGATTTAGATATCACACAACTGAGCATGCTGGGATTGCTAAATGTGTTTGGAGAGGACAAGCAAGGCAAGACAGGGAGGAAATCAGAATAATTTCCCGAAGGAACAGCTCTTAGTGCATTTATGTACAACGGGCTGGCCATGATATGAACACGCTGGGAAGGCAAAGGGAGATCATGTTGTCAAGGAACTGCTGCACCTGGAAGCACCAGGAGTTACAAGAAGGGGGAAGATGCAAGTGAAGGGGGCTTGATCAAATGGAAGAGGATCTACCAATGTGAAATGTGAGACAGGCCTGATCACGGACAGGGCAGTGGGGAGAAAGACTGAAACCACCAGCCAAGAGTGCTCGAGGGCAAGACTGTTGAACAGCAGGCAGTAGACTATGAAACTCCAGAGGTCACATCGAATTGTAGGAAGTTGGGGCTGGAAGGGGCCTCAGGAGCTCACATCTAGTCAGTGGCGGGCGACACGTAGGGGGTGCACGAGGCTGCAGAGCTCCCGGAGCGGTGCGGCTGCTTTTACAGCTGGTTTCCCCGTGGCTATCGGGATTGGTGTCAGGGGCGGGGCATCTAGGCCAACCCACTGATCAAAGCAGGACCAGCCTCAGCTACATCATCCTAGCAAGGCTTTGTCTAGCCAGGTCTTGAAAACCTTCAAAGACAGAGCTTCCACCACCTCTCTGGGTAAATTGTTCCACTGTTTCACTACCCTCCAAGTGAGAGAACTGCCTAATATCTAACCTAAACTTCAATTGCTGCAACCGGAGACAGTTTACCCAGGGAAATGAGGGCTTGGTAATTCTTCAGCATCTGGTCCCAGTAAAGCACCTTGTCTTCATCTTCCAGCAGCTCCCACTCCTTCCGTGTGAAGTACACAGCCACGTCCTCAAACACCTCCCGGAGCTGCGGGCACAAGCGTTGCACCATCAGTGTCCTCCTCCAGTTGCTTCCAGGCCCCTCAGCCCTGTCTGCCATGACTGTCCTACAGCTAATTGCATGTCTAGCCGTGCCAGGCAGGGGTGCAAAAGTCCCCACTAGTCAGCTGACCTGTGATGTGGATGCAGCTGTGGAGACAGGACTTAGCCCAGCTCACCACCTTCTCTTTGCTCGGCCCCTTGAGGCAGCCGGGGCAGCACTTTTGGGGTCAGGGAGCCCTGGCTTCTCACACTGACCAGGCCCTCCCGTGCCAGCCCCCCTTGCTCTCTGCACTTGGGAGGGGGCTCCTGCTAATGCAGCTTGCTGCGTTTCCATGTTTGTCACCACAGGCTTGTTGCTCTTCAGAGCTCTCCGCTCCCCAGCTTCTTTACACCATCCCTGGCTCTTCCTGCGCTCTGCCCCAGGTGTCCTCCCGCCCCCAACCCAACCTGGTGCCCTGCTCACCTCTTGCCTTGGAGGCCTGCCCTGCCCCTTCTGCAGTTGGCCCAGCTCACGTGTCGGGGAGCCCCTCTCCTCCAGGCTCCCTGGGGAAGTCCTGTGCAGCTCCAGGGTTACAGGCTCTTTTCCAGGACGCTTCTGCTCAGCTCTGCTCAGGGTCCCGGCACCTGTGGGGCGGAGAAGGTAGAAATGAGCTCTGGTGCTGCTGGCACGGGGAAAGCCCTGCTCGTCTCCTGTACTGGCCCGGGACAAAGGCAGCCAGAGGCTTCATTGTGTGGAGAGTGGGGAGAAGAAGGACGCCAAGCCCCACAGCTCTTCCTAATGGACTTCTAAGGGCATGAGGAAGAAGATGAGACCCAATAACTGTCTCAGTTCGGGGCGGGGATCACAACACCATGTCAGAGCCCGCAGGGACTGCGCTCCTTGGGGAAGAAGCTGTGGGGATGTTGGTGCTGTGTCACATCCACAGGTTAGGGGTCGGGGAGGAGGAATGCACGGTGGGGCTTCTCCAGGGCACGTGAAAGGCTTCCAGGGGCGCTGGGAGAACAAGAACAGCCGATCCTTTGGGACACTGACCCCATGAAAACATGTGGAGGAGAGATCACTCCACTGAGGGACGGTGCCTCGTACTGCTGGAAAAGGGAGAACCACCGCTCCGTACCTGCTGCTGGGGAAGGGCCTCGTCTGGGGCAGCAGCCCGAGGAGCTTTCAACTGCTGACATCTCCCAGGTCTCCTCTGTTTTGGGGCAGTCTGCAAGAGAGAGGCCTGGGTTAACTGTACCTGCCCCAGACGGAGACCACTGGGGCATCTCACCTGCACCAGCCCCTTGCGCGGCACGGAGGGCCCATGGAGGCACGAGAAAGGGACGAGCGAACACTGGCTGCTGGGACGTGAATAAGGTCACTGACTGTTATCGCGGCAGCACGACAAGGCCCAAGCAAGACGAAGCCCCTCTCTGCTGGGTGCTGCACAGTCACGGAGAAAGACCGAGGGCCCCAGCCTGGGAGACACCCCCACGGGGACCACAGCTCTGCGCCCCCCCGGGCGACAAATACCGCAGCCCTGTCCCGTGCAGACGTCCGACCGCTCCCCGCGCGCAGGACGGCCTCGCCGGCGCCCACACCTCGCACGCCCGGGCCTGCGCCCTGCACCTCACCTGACTCCTGGCGGGGCGGGGGCTCCTCCTTAGCGTCCTGAGGCCCCGGCGTCTCCCTCTGCCCGGGCTCCTCCAGCGGCCTGTCGGCACCGCGGGCCTGGGGCTGCTCCCGCCAGGCATCGCCAGGCTCCCACTGCGCCCCCGGGGACGGCATCTCCTCTGCGCCCACGTCCTGCACCTTCCCCCACGCCGCGACCTGGGGACGAGATCAGTCCATCACGGGGGAGCAGGGACGTGGGAGCGACGGGGGGAGGGAGCATCCCACACACACACGGACACGGGGACAGCAGCATCCACGACCAGGGCGAAACCTTCTCACCTGGCGTTTCTCGTCCTCCTCCAGCCCCCGCTGAAACCCCTCGGCCAGGGCCACGGCCTGGGCGCAGGTCTGCACGCTGCGCCCCCACTCCCAGCTCCGCATGCCCGGGGGCAGGATGGCCAGGAACTGCTCCAGCACCACCAGCTCCAGCACCTGCTCCTTGCTGCGGCGCTGGGGCTCCAGCCAGCCCCGGCACAGCTCCTGCAGGCGCCGGCACACCTCCCGCGGCCCCGGGGCGTCCCGGTAGCGCAGGCCCCGGAAGCGCTGGCGCCAGGGCTCTGGGCCGGGGAGCTCGGCCCCGGCCCCGGCGCCGGCTGGGGGGTGTGTGGGGGAACCGGCCCCAGACGGGGGCTGCATGGCCCGCATCACCGCCGGCCCCCGCATCTCCCCGCGCTGCACCGGCTCCTCCTGCGGCTGCAGCTCCGTGGCCTGGTGCCTGTGGCAGAACCGGGGCTCAGCATCGCCCCACTCGGCTTGGAAGGTCCTTCCGCGCCAGGGTCTGTCGCCCGGTCTCCGCGGTGACAGGATGGGGGGGGGGGGCGCTCTCCTGCTTTTGTCCGTTTCCCACCTCTGCACGTGACTGCTTCCCTGCCCCCCCCCGCGCCCGGACGGGTTCCCCGCACCCCGACGTGTCGGCCCCCTGCCCGGGGGGGGGGGGCTCCGCTCTAATCCCGGACAAAGCAACCAGACCCCCCCTTGGGGCTGCGGCGACCCCCGCGCGCAGCCCCGCCCCGCCCCGCAGCCCTCCCCCCGAGCGCGGCCGGCCCGGTCCCGACCTCCTTCGCTCCCGGCGGCCTCCTCCCTTCGCGCGTCACTCCCGTGACGTCCCGGGACGTCATGGGGCGGGGCGGGGCCGTGCGGGCGGATTGGGATCGGGATCGGGGCCGCCCGGGCTCGTGTGGCCGGCGGGGCCGGGGCTCGTCCCGTCAGTCCCGGGGCCGGGGCCGCGGCCGAGCAGGGGCTTTCCCCCCGCCCTCCGCCTGGCCGCCTGGCTTCTCCCCCCGGCAGGGGCTCTCGGCCCCCGCTGCGGGCGGAGGCGGAGGAGGCCCCGGCCCCGGCCCGTGGAGCTGGGCAGCTGTCAGGCGGGGCCTCTCCTCGGGGTCGTGCCAGCATGTCCCGGCGCGGGGCCGGGGGCGGCCGGGTCTGTGCGGGGCGGGGCGGGGCGGGGAGGCTGCAGGGTTCGCGCCGCCCCCGGGACCCGCCGCCGCCGCCCGGGCAGATGCAGATACAGATGCAGCGCGTGCCGTGTCGGGAGCCGCCCCGCGGGGTGGGAAGCGCGTGCCCCGGCGCGGGGAAGCAGGGGCGGGGCGGGGCAGGGGTCCCAGAGGCGCTGAGAGGGCTGTGGGGCGGCTGGGCTCTGCAGCGGGGCTGTCCGGGCGGGGCGCTGCAGGCGCTGGGCTCCCTGGCGGGCCGCGCTGCTGTGCGGTGCTTGGGGCAAGAGGCAGCGCAGCGCCTGTGGACATGACCCGGTGCCCGGGGTAGGAGCAACTGTCCCGGGGGCCCCGCAGCGGGAGCACGCCCTGCGCGGGCATGGAGCAACAGCGCCGGCAGACAGGGCCATCGACCTGCCCGGGACCGGCCCGGCAGGATGGACCGACCCCTCCTCTGGGACTGCCCTAGCCGGGGGTGGGGGACGGCCCGGCCGTGCGCGCCTCGTGGTGCCGACACGACTCCGGGACCCGACCAGGGAAGTGATTCCTGCGGGCCCTGCCCAGACGCCCTGACAGTGGCTTCGAGCAGCTCATCTTGTGCTTCAGGTGTGCGCTGTGGAAACCCAGGAACCGGCTCACGGACGCACACTCCGCCCCACAGCGCGGGACTGGATTACAATGAAATTTTATACATTTCATAGACATTCAGGCTGGAAAGGACCCTGGAGGATCACTGAGTACAGCCCCCTGCCCCAGGGGCAGGAAGTCAGCAGGGCTCATACAATCCCAGCAAGATAAGCATCCAAACGTGTCTTGAAGGCGTTCAAACTGGGTGCTTGAACCACCTCCGATGGCAAATTACTCCAGACCCTGGGGGCTCGGACATTAAAGTTCTTCCTTATGTCCAGCCTGAAACGGTCATGAAGGAGTTTGTGACCATTCGACCTTGTCATCCCTTGGGGCGCTCTGGTGAACAGATGTTCCCCCACATCCTGGTGAGCGCCCCGATAAACTTACAGGTGGCCACCAGATCACCCCTGAGCCTGCGCTTTTCCAGGCTAAAGAGCCCCAGGGCTCTCAGCCTGTCATCGTAGGGTCTGCTTCCCTGAGCTCTGATCGTGCGCGTGGCTCTTCTCTGGACTCTCAAGCTTCTCCACATCCTTTTTGAATTGTGGAGCCCAAAACTGGATGCAGTACTCCAGCTGCGGCCTCACTAAGGCTGAGTACAGGGGGAGAATGATGCCCCGGGACTTGCTTGAGAAGCATCTATGGATGCAAGCCAGCGTTTTGGTCGCTTTACTAGCGGCAGCATCACATTGCAGGTTCATGTTCATCTTGTGGTCAATGATGACCCCCAAGTCCCTTCCGTCCATAGTGCTAACCAGCGTAGCACTGCTGAGCCTATAAGGATGCTGCAGGTTTTTCCTCCCAAGGTGGAGAACCTGGCATTTTTCAGTGTTAAACACCATCAGATTCTCGCCCACCCACTTGCTGAGCCTGCCCAGGTCAGCCTGGATCGCCCTCCTGTCCTCAGGTGTGGATGCTTTGCCCCAAAGTTTGGTGTCATTGGTGAACTTGGCCAGTCCGCTTCTGACTCCAGTGTCCACATCGCTAATGAAGATGTTGAACAGTATGGGTCCAAGGACAGAGCCTTGGGGGACCCCACTGGTCACAGGACACCAAGACGATTGACTTCCATCAAATAGCACCCTCTGGGTCCCACCAATGAGCCTATTCCCCAGCCAGTGGATCGCGGTGGACCCAAGGCCACAATTGGCCAGTTTCACCCAGAGGTGATCATGGGATACCAGATCAAAGGCTTTTTTGAAGTCAAGATATATGACATCAATGTCTTCTCCCTTGTCCAGGTGATAGGACAAACAGCCAATCAGAGTGCAAACAAGAGCTGGTGGTGTGGTGGAGTGCTGCCATGATCATGGGGGGGACACAGGGGATGGGAGGAGGGAGGCGAGGCTCACACCTCCCCCACGCCCCCTCCTACCTCCCATTGGCACTGAGCCCTCTCCTCCTGTCCCCTCACTGCCACCAAATCAGCCTGGGCCTGCTGCTCTCTCTACCATGGCAGGCCGATTCTCCCCACCCTCAGGCCCGGTCCTCCCCTGCATTGGGCCCAGGCCCACTCCTCCCCTCCTCCTGCCGCTGCAGCGGGGAGGCAGGGAGTGGACTGTGATGGCCAGAACCAGAGGAGTTAAATCAATAAATATAGGGTCTTGGAGACATATGGTAATTGTGTGGCAGTTAATATTAGCTAATGCAAAGCTTGCAAGTTTGTAACCCGCAAATGTAACTTGTCTGTCATAAATTTAACCGAAGTGTTGAAACTAACTGTCTACACTGATCATGAGATTAACTGAGCCCCAAAAATAAAACTGCAAACATCAGCTAATCTAATGGTTCTCACTTAAGGTTCGGCCATAACAGCAAACCCTAACCACAAAATATAATTAGCACCTTTCATAAATCCAAAGAAGAGTTGAAAAAAGAGGAAGAAACCAAGGGGGTTGATCTTGGACGGAGTAAATGCTCATCTCAAACCCCAAAGTGATGTGGTGTGATTTGCTTATTGAGTGAGTCCAAGTTTAGGCAGTAACCTTTTATGATACTTTCTAACACCTTCTAATCCCATAGGGTAAGAGCTGTAGGGCAAGACCGTGAGTAGCTCTAAACTAACAGATTAGCATAAAATAAGGTATAAAGTAGCACGTATGTCAAGTGACCAGCATGAAGGATGGAACAGAAGGATCATCACTGTACCAAGCCTGGACCCCAGACTCCCAGTGTGAGTGAGAACCGGATCCCGATCTAGGGACCTTCCAGGTGACCCGTCGGACAGCATTGATAAGGGACGCCCGACTTCGCTGGAACAACTTGGCATGCACCTGGCATAGAGTGACTGCCGGTAAGTTGCCAACCCCATGTGAGAATTCTTTGTCATTTTGTCTATCTGCTGTTATTATTTACTACTAGCTTTTTATTATTGTACTATCTGTTTGTCAATTGTTGTATGCGTGAGCTATCAGTAAATTTGCCTTTGATTCACTCCCGACTCACCTCCTCGATCCCAAACCTAGCAGCCTAATGGCTGATACACTCACAGCTCCTAGCCTACCTGTGACAGTGGGCCTGGACCCCAAGCAGCAGGAGGTAAAGGGGGAGTGGGCCCAGATGGCGGGGGACCTGAGGCTCCATCCCCGCATGCTCCCCCCACCCTGAGTCATTCCTGACAGCCAATTGGCTAGTGTGTGTGTATATATATATATATATATATATATATACACATATATGTGTGTGTGTGTATATATATATATATATATATATATATGTGTGTGTGTGTGTATATATATATATATATATATATATATATATATATATATATATACACACACATTTGCCAAAACAAAAATGCAAATCAGCCCATTGTAATCTTAGTGCGCCCCTCCCCAGGAGCTGAGTTGCCCCTCCCTTTCCTTCCTGGTTTAGGTCATATCATCCTGAACCCATTCTTTCCTAGGGTGACAGAGGGTACAAGAAAGAGAAATTGAAGCAGGAAACATCAATGTGATAACGCCATGCACCCACCTAGCCTCATGTAGGCGCTGACCTGCTGCTTTGGAGCATGTACCCAGTGCCGGCCACAGGTGTGTTCCTGTAGCCTGGACATTGGGTCATGTTCACCCCGAAGGGGATCCTGATACTCGCCTTCCGTGACTTGATCTTCTTCTTCAGTGGTTGGGCTCTGTCTCGTAACTCCTCACAGACTGGGCACTGCCCTTAGCAGGCATTCTTGGGGCTCCACCTCCCCTACACCCCAGCCATGCCCCAGCCCTCAGGAAGACCAGATGATGGATTTCCGGCTCCCCCTCTGATGTTCTTGTCTGTCTCTCTTCCCCCTACTCATCTCCTGGTCTCCTTCTACATGGGCTGACCATGGGATGTTGGACCATCCCTGGCAAAGCTCCGGGCCTTCCCTCGCTCCGTAGCCATCTGCTGCACTGTTCTGGCTCCCCGTGGCCTACAGGGTTTGCTCGTGATCCCTCTTCCTGCTTGGGGGCCCTAGGATAACTCAAAACAAAACAGGACAAAAAGGAAAGTTTGGGGCATGGTGCCTCAGCCCACCCCACTCATAGGTCTGGCATCTGCGGCTCCAAGGTCCCTCAATACCATCCTCCTTGGCCTGGCTGCCCTGCTGGGCCAGTGTGGTGCCTTCTTCAATCAGTCCTGGACCCCTCCATCGGGTCCCTGTCTGGGTTCTCTCCGGGCTGCTGGTGCAGCCTGTGTGTAGCTCGGGAGCAGCCTTGCCGTCTGGTGGTGCTCCCCACCACTGGCTTTTAAATCAGCCAGGATGCATTTTCTGATGAGGTCATCTGCTTGCGCCATCCCTAGCTGGCAATAAAAACAGCTGACAAACTGCGTGGTTGGTCCATCCCAGTGCGGGTCATCCGGCTCTGCTTCCACTAAAAGAAGTAAGTATGCCCTGCCCTCAGGGCTTTTCGGGGGCTCCAGGCCCTCTGCTTGCATCCCCTTGGGGCACCCCACAATTAACCCCACAGATATTATAAACAACCCCTATTCTGGTCTCAAACCCAGGGCGCCGGGAGTTTTTTGCCTCTGCTCAGAGGTAATGTATAGAGGGTGAGAGCACTGGTGCAACCCCCGACAGGCAGTGCTCCCCACTTAGATGACAGGCAGGGGGGCAGGCAGGAGTGCCAGTCACAGAGTGGGGGTGCCAGGTGAAGCGCTACCGGCACTTCCCCCCTGGTTGGCGAGATCGGCTGTGAGGGGAACACTGCCCCCCATCACTGACTGGCGGCTGGGAGGGGTACGTGCCCACCCTGACTCAGGTGGCACCAGTCGCCCATGCCCCCTGAGTCTTCCACCCCTCTTGGAAGGTCCTCCTGGGGTTCCAGGTCCATGTCGGGACATCTGATTGAGCGTAATCAAACCTCACTCATGCCCTGTCATGTCCAACAACACAACACTAGTCACAAAACTCTCACTCTTTAAGCTGTTTATTTACTCCTGTGTGACCACAGAGTGGATGCCTGCCATCTTTCATCTGCCATGATCCTTCTTTTTGGCTCAGTACCTTTCTTCTGATATTAGGTGGTGCAATGCCAGCCAGTCAGTACAGGCTATCCTTTGGTGTTGACTTTAGACATCCTGTTATTGCAGGACAGCTGTCATTTAGAGCTGAGTCTTATTTCTTGGCATGAGCTGATCATTCCCGTACTGGACATGCACGCTCCGCAGGGGAGGAGCACAAGGCAGTAGCAGTGGTTCATAACGTAGCTGCATTCACTCCACAGCTTGATATGACCATCCTTGGAGGTATCGTGTTGCTGGCTCTGACTTTCCCTTTCATCTTCTTCACGTGTGCTTTGATGGTACGTGTTCAGTGACCCCCAGCCCCTCCCCCCCAGCCCTGCCAGGACCCCTCACTACCGACTCACATCTCCTGCCCCCACCAGCCCTGCCCAGTGCTGGGGTGGGGAGGGGGGGGTCCGGGATGAGGGGCACCAGCATCCCCTATTCCCAGTCCTGCAGCATGGGACCCTCATTCCTGACCCGCAGCCCTGCCAATGTCCCTTACTCGCAGGCTCTATCCTGGCCTCAGGGGCATTTCTAAAGACCTATAAACCATTTCTACAATATGGACTTTCACATGCTGTGAAACGTGTCCCTTGTCTCTTCTTTTGTCCACATCTGTGACTCCCAGAAACTTTGTGATAAACCCCGCAGTATTTCCCAATGTGTGGACTCATCTCCCTTTCTGGGATGTTCCTCCCGTTGGATGGGATAATGCTTCAGTTGCAACTACCGTTATTACAAAATTATCCTTGCCTTTGCCTTGATGAAGATGAATTACACTCTCTCCCAGAAAAAAGATTCTTTTTCAAGCACCTGTCATGAATACTTTTCATTGCCACAAGTCCTCGCTTTAAAGCTGCACTGACAATAAGCTCATTTCCGCTCTTTTTCCTGGAATTCCACTGATGAGATAACTGTTATCCATCTACAAGTGTGCCCAATGTCTCTTCATTTTTGTACCTTGGAAACAGTAAAAGCTCTATCTTTCTGCTCCCTGGTACATCATGGATCACTGCATCTCCATGCCTGGCAACTGTCAGTTTAATGCCCTTTCTAAACCAGGAGTGGTTGGACCTTTATTTTCTATGCCCATCCCTCCACCCCCTGGGTAACAAGGACCATCATAAATAGAAGGCTTCACTGTGTCGTGCCTTCTGCTTTCATCTTAAATGCCCATTCTCCCTTCCCCATCAAGGCCTTAATAGAAATCTTAAGATCCCTGGATCCATTCCTCAAATCCCAGTTGGTTATTCTATATCCAGTACCCAGTCACAAACTCTCTATAGCCACTATAGCCCTGTGACAGGGTGCCGTCTTCAGCTACATATTTGTATAGGCCAGTGCATGTTCATCCATCAAGTCTTGCTGAATTTTCCTCCCCTGGGGATCAGCTTTCCCCCCTTTTACTTGCCTGCCACAACTTGATATTACTTGTTTCTTAAAAGGCAGGAGGCTGACCCACAGGTTCCCAGTCAGGCTCTAGGCTCACCACCTGTAGGATAATAAGCTGTTGCCTTAAGGGCAAAATGCACATTCCTACCTCCCCTTGATGTGCCCCATGCCTCACAGATGTTTCATAATTTTCTCTTTATGTTGGGGGCTCAGTATCTGTGGGCTTATCCCATCTCTCTCTAGCTAGGCCTGTCAGTCAAAAAACCCACTAAGCAAGGCTTGACTCCAAGGCTCTCGCTCTCTAACTCGCTCGGGCTCAAGGTCTCCATCCCATACTTTCCACAACACCAGGCCTACTGGCCCTTCTACGCTGCACCCCTGCAGCACCAGGCTGTTGGGGCCTCAGCCCCTCCAGCTTTGCCCCTCTTTCTGTAGTTAGGGCGGTTCACCTAAGTCCACCCGCTAGGACCTGGCTTCAGGGCTCCTAGCTTCCCTTCAAGTTACTTTGGGCTCATGGCCCTAGTGCTGCACCCCTAGTGCAGCCCGGCTTCTTGAGCACTCATCACAGCACCCCTCAGCGATAATGAGGTCTCCTCCTCCCCTACAGCCTCAGCCACAAACCACCGGCATTTAATGTTAAACGTAAACCATAGGTCCCTATGGCCATATAATGAAAATAAAAAAACTAAGAGAGGCAAAGTGCCCGCTTACACGTGCTTGTGCTTCTGTCTCACAGCGTGGCATATTCTTCCCGAGGAGGCTCCATAGTCATTGGGAGTCTCCCTCTCTGCTGCCTCCTTGGTCTTCTCTGCTTGAGGTTTATATGGCTCCAGCCTGCCCCTTCCTGTCACCTGACCACCTGGCAGGGCCCGATCCTTAACCCCTGCTCGGCAGGATGACTGTGCCTGGGAGGTTCTGGATTTAAAGGGGCCACGCTGCTTCCTGATAACAGGGCTAGGGTTCCCTGTTACAGGCCCCTAACAGGATATCAAATTCCCACACCTGACTTAATTTGCCTCATCCAGCAAAGACAGGTAGAGCTCTGGGTCTGTGATGATGTGGACACTGGGGAAAACTCAAGGTCTGAGGACCTGCTGCCAGGTGAGTTGTGGCTGTCCCCTCCACCCGACTCTGCTCTAAGTAATGCTCCTTGCCCAGAGTACCAAGGGGATCTGGAAGATGTAGACCTGCGCTGTGCTGCCATTGCAGGGTGCTGACCTCAAATACAGTACATTATGCTATAAATCATTCAGAGCCTCATGCAACAAAAAGTCCTAGTTGAACAACCCAGTAGCAGTAATAGTCCAATTTGGCCAGTCTTAAAGGCAGGTGGAAATACCTGGCAAGTCACTATTGACTATTGTGAGCTTAATCGATATACCCACAAAAGACACAGCTGGAACAACAACAAGTTAAGTATCTGGGCATTGAATTAGGAACAGAGGGATGTACCCCTATAAGCAAAAAGTTGAACTTCTGTGCAAACTTCCAGCTCCTACTGACTTAACAACCCTCCACCATTCTTGGGCCTGACAGGGTTTTCACATGAATTTCCTGAGTTTTATGCTCAAAAACCTGCTCTGCTGTATCAGCTACTAACAAAGGGTCAGCCACGGGAGTGGGGCCCTGCTCAGCAAAGTGCTTTTAATAAGTTGTGACATGTCCTGATGCAAGCCCCAGCATTGGCCTATCCTAGACCAGAGTTACCTTTTGAGTTACGCTTAGCTGGCTCAGAAGACAGCTTAGGTGCTGTGCTTTTACAGGACCATGGCACTGGGCTAAGGCCTACAGCCTATGTGTCACAAATACTGATCCAAGTTGAACAAGCATTCACCCCCTGTGCAAAGGAAGTCCTTGCTCTAGTCAGGCCTTGCAGCACTGGGAATACTTAATTGGCAACAGCCCAGTGGTCTTGCAAAGAAGCCACACTCCTCTCAAATATATTTTATCAGGCAAAAACAATGAAGGCAAGATTTCTAAACTTCAAAACCAAAATGTGACTGTACAAAAGGTCCCTCGCCCATGCCTTGTCCCTTATGCCCTAACAGCATGGCCGGTGGAAGGAGGGGAGACACCTCATGGAGCCACCCATGAGCGCCCACTACCACAAATTACACCAGAAAAACCAAGTCCATTTGCTTTTTGCACTTATGATCCAGCTCTAGAAAGTGTGGAGGGTATTTTAGTGTGGTTTGTTGATGGGTCTAGTTCCTATCAGGAAGGGAAACCCCATCCTGGGCGTGCAGCAATTAAAGTGTCTGAACACAAATTCCAGCACAAGCCTGGACAGAATCAGCAGGAACACTTAATGCTTTATAAAGGATCCTGTGAGCCCCATTTTGCTCCAGCCGCAGAAGCGGTGGCTGCTGCAGTAGCACTGGAAAAGTCCAGAGGCACCGCTGGTCGGGTCTGCATTTCCTCTGATTTGGATTGGGTAGTGTGTGCACTGCTAGACTGGTTACCCTTATGGGAATTGAGAGGATGGGTCTCTTCAGCTGGGAAGCAAATTACCCACTCACAGCTACTGCAATATGTGTGTTACTTAGTAAAACAACTCAAGGTGCCTGTTAGCATAGGGAAAGTATACACCAAAAAAAGGTCGCAGGCTGCTGATCTAAATAATCAAGCAGATGTCGCAGCTAAGGGAGGAGCCCTAGAAGGCCCTTTGTGGATGCTGCCTGGTAAGACTGCCCCAGTAGCAGCAGCTAAAACAGGATCCAATCAGCCTGAACTCAGCCTACGTGCATTGCAGGCCTCAGACCCCCAAGTCCAGAAGCTAGCAGAAAAGGGGAAAAGGGGAGAGCGGACAATTTGGAAAAATGAACATCTACTGGTGCTGTCACAACAGGGGGAAGATGGATTGCCTGTTTGGGTAGTTCCACAGGGAGTAAGATGGGAAATGGTGGGGTTAGCCCACAGAGATGGCGGTTTTGGGGTAGATAAAACCCTTGAAAGGTTATCATATGCTGGCTGGTAACCAAACATGATGGAGGACATAGAGCATTATATCTACAATTGCATCCCTTGTGCAGCAAATAACCCAGACTTACAAATTGTAAAGGGACCTTTAGATCACCAACCCATTTTAGGACTATGGAACTGCCTCCAGATAGTCTATATTAAGTTGCCCCAGAGCAGAAAAGGATTTAAGTATTGTCTGGTAATAGTGGATGCCCTCACCAAGTGGGTAGAAGCAATTCCCACTCATAAAAATGATGCGCTTACTACTGCCAAAGTCCTAATGGCAGACAGTTTGCTCGATTTGGGCTCCTGGATGAAACTGACTCTGATCAAGGTCCTCACTTTGTGGGGAAGGTAACGCAGGAACTTTGTGAGGCCTGGGTATAAAACAGTGATTTCATATTGCAGGAAACCCTCAATCCTCAGGCCAAGTTGGAAGAACTAACCGCACTGTGGTTTTCCCTTGATATTTGAGAGTCTGCTCTTTGCTCTTATCTCTCCGATTCCCAGATTTGTGTACCTCTGCATTATAGTCTGACTCTTTCCTGCC
Source organism: Alligator mississippiensis (assembly GCF_030867095.1). Lineage (NCBI taxonomy): Eukaryota > Metazoa > Chordata > Crocodylia > Alligatoridae > Alligator > Alligator mississippiensis. The sequence goes on along the minus strand of NC_081828.1, from coordinate 220,332,050 downwards.
ACATCTTGATCTAATTTGATGTTATTAGTGGGAGGTGTTATTGGCGCAGTAGGACACCGACTATACAGAGAGATTTCTGACTGCGCTACCCCTCTCCTCTAGTTCTTTTGGAGAACATCCCAGAATTTTTAATCACCAACTGAATCGAATTCCTATACGGTTGATCAATTCTCTTTATTATTAACTTTTGTTTTTCTTGCAGCCTCTAGCAGTGAACATTTATACAGCTTGTGAATCTTTCAAACTGTTTTACATACTTTTATTTAAACCCTTGAGAACACTTTGTTGCATTTATTTAATACCATAAAGACACGTCCTCAACCAGTTAAAGTCACCTTCAGAACTATTTATAATTTTTTCCCCTCTTGACCAGGTGTATTTCTTTCAGTATCTTTCTTTCTTCTCCCTTTTCATTTGTTTTTTTGGGTTTTTTTTTTTTTGGGGGGGGGGGGGAGGGAGATTATCTTAATAAGTTCTTCCATATGCTTCTGCTTCCTCCTTGTTTGGGTGTGAGCACAGCCTGGATTCGGACTCTTCCTCTTCCCAACACACTCAGAACACACCTGGTCCCACTCAAATTTAAAAATCAAACAAACCATAAAAACTGAACAGGGAAGAATGAACTGGACCTTTGTGTAAGCTTACAAGCATCCTCAGCTCCTTCCTTCTCGCAGTTTCTATTCCTGTCGTGCTACTCCTCTGAGCGGCTCACAAGGCAACCCATTTCTTCAGGGACTCCAGATCCTCCCCTCTTGTTGAACCTTCTCTTCTGATCAGACCAGCTCCTGGGATTCCTCTATCTCAATCCTCTCCCCCCTGCTGCTCCTCTCTCAAAAACACTCTCCGTCTTCCCTCCCCCTGTGCGTCACACTGCACTGCCCCGGGTCTCTTCAACTTCAAAGAAAGCAATCGTGTTTTCTGTTCCCTGAATCTTTTTTTTAACCAGTCCCTCTTCACACGCACCTTAAAACTGGCCTTGAAAAAAGTTACTGAGTAACAAGGGCTCAAGTGCCTATATACTAATGCTAGGAGCATGGGGAACGAGCAGGATGAACTAGCGCTCCTGCTTGCACTAAACACCTATGACTTAGTGGGGCTAACAGAGACCTGGTGGGATTCATCCCATGACTGGGCGGTACATATTGAGGGCTATAGATTGTATAGAAAGGACAGGTCGGGGAAGAAAGGGGGGGGGGTTGCACTTTATGTCAGTGAGCAATATATATCAACCCTCATCAAGACAGAATCCGAGGCTGAGGAAGTAGAAGGATTGTGGGTTAGGCTACATGGGGGGCAAGGAGAAAGGGATTTGGTGGTAGGGGTCTGCTACAGACCCCCACACCAAGGGGAAGAAATAGATGCGGGGCTCCTGAGGCAAATCTCGGAGACCATAAAAGCTAAAGAGGCGGTAGTCATGGGGGACCTAAACTACCCGGACATCTGCTGGGAGACGCAGACAGCAAGGTCCCATCGCTCACGCAGGTTTCTAACCTGTGTACAGGACCTCCATCTGACACAGGAGGTGCACGGTCCCACTAGGGGGAATGCCATACTGGATCTGGTATTGGCAACAGGAGATGACATGGTAGGGGACCTCCAGATGGGTAGCCATTTGGGAGACAGTGATCACCTTATAATAGAATTCACCATAAGACGGCGAGTGGGTAAGGTAACTAGTAGGGTGAAAATGCTAGACTTTAGGAAAGCTGATCTCAATGCACTCAGGCGATTAGTCAAGGACGCACTGCAGAGTAGGAGTTTTGAAGTGATGGGAGCCCAAGAAGGGTGGCTGTGCCTAAAGGAAACGATCCTTCGGGCACAAAGCAAGACGATCCCCGAGCGAGGCAAAAGAGGGAAAGGGGCCAGGAGGCTTCCCTGGCTGACCAGAGAAATCCAGGGCAGCCTAAGGGCCAAAAGGGGAGCACATAAAAAGTGGAAACAGGGAGAGATCACTGAAGATGAATATACCTCCTCTGCTTGTGCTTGTAGGGAGGCAGTTAGGCGGGCCAAAGCTACCATGGAGCTGAGGATGGCAACCCAAGTAAAGGACAACAAGAAATTGTTTTTTAGATATATAGGGAGTAAAAGGAAGGCCCAGGGAGGAATAGGACCCCTGCTAAATGGGCAGAAACAATTGGTGACAGACAGGGGGGACAAGGCTGAACTCCTCAACGAGTTCTTTGCCTCAGTGTTCCTAAGCGAGGGGCACGACAAGTCTCTCACTGGGGTTGTGGAGAGGCAGCAGCAAGGCGCCAGACGTCCATACGTAGATCCTGAGGTGGTGCAGAGTCACTTGGAAGAACTGGATGCCTTTAAGTCGGCAGGCCCGGATGGGCTCCATCCGAGGGTGCTGAAGGCACTAGCCGACGTCATCGCCGAGCCACTGGCGGGAATATTCGAATGCTTGTGGTGCACAGGCCAAGTCCCGGAGGACTGGAAAAGGGCTAACGTGGTCCCCGTTTTCAAGAAGGGGAGGAAGGAGGACCTGGGCAACTATAGGCCGGTCAGTCTCACCTCCATCCTTGGTAAAGTCTTTGAAAAAATTATCAAGGCTCACATTTGTGAGAGCCCGGCAGGACAAATTATGCTGAGGGGAAACCAGCACGGGTTCGTGGCGGGCAGATCATGCCTGACCAATCTAGTTTCTTTTTATGACCAGGTTACGAAATGCCTGCACACAGGAGGAGGGGTGGATGTCGTATACTTAGACTTCAGGAAGGCCTTCGATACGGTATCCCACCCCATACTGGTGAACAAGTTAAGAGGCTGTGATGTGGATGACTGCACAGTCCGGTGGGTGGCGAATTGGCTGGAGGGTCGCACCCAGAGAGTCGTGGTGGATGGGTCGGTCTCGACCTGGAAGGGTGTGGGCAGTGGGGTCCCGCAGGGCTCGGTCCTTGGACCGATACTCTTCAATGTCTTCATCAGTGCCTTGGACGAGGGTGTCAAATGTACTCTGTCCAAGTTTGCAGATGACACAAAGCTATGGGGAGAAGTGGACACGCCGGAGGGCAGGGAACAGCTGGAGGCAGACCTGGACAGGTTGGACAAGTGGGCAGAAAACAACAGGATGCAGTTCAACAAGGAGAAATGCAAAGTGCTGCACCTAGGGAGGAAAAATGTCCAGCACACCTACAGCCTAGGAAATGACCTGCTGGGTGGCACAGAGGTGGAAAGGGATCTTGGAGTCCTAGTGGACTCCGAGATGAACATGAGTCGGCAGTGTGACGAAGCCATCAGAAAAGCCAATGGCACTTTATCGTGCATCAGCAGATGCATGACAAATAGGTCCAGGGAGGTGATACTTCCCCTCTATCGGGCGCTGGTCAGACCGCAGTTGGAGTACTGCGTGCAATTCTGGGCGCCGCACTTCAAGAAGGATGCGGATAACCTGGAGAGGGTACAGCGAAGGGCAACTCGTATGGTCAAGGGCCTGCAGACCAAGCCCTACGAGGAGAGACTAGAGAAACTGGACCTCTTCAGCCTCCGCAAGAGAAGGTTGAGAGACGACCTTGTGGCTGCCTATAAGTTCATCACGGGGGCACAGAAGGGAATTGGTGAGGATTTATTCACCAAGGTGCCCCCGGGGTTTACAAGAAATAATGACCACAAGCTATCGGAGAGCAGATTCAGACTGGACATTAGGAAGAACTTCTTCACAGTTCGAGTGGCCAAGGTCTGGAACGGGCTCCCAAGGGAGGTGGTGCTCTCCCCTACCCTGGGGGTCTTCAAGAGGAGGTTGGATAGGCATCTAGCTGGGGTCATCTAGACCCAGCACTCTTTCCTGCTTATGCAGGGGGTCGGACTTGATGATCTATTGAGGTCCCTTCCGAACCTAACATCTATGAATCTATGAATCTAGAAGGCAAAGACTGGGATGAAAAGTTACCTCTGGTCTTGATGGCTATCAGGAACTCAAGCAGCCCATGGATTTTCCCCACGTGAAGCTATGACAGGATGCCTTCTGTGCCTTCCTGAACATTGGTGGTTGGGAGATGCCAGCCCAGGTTCTTTGCAACCTCATGTTCTAAATGACACTGGGATGGGCAACTTGTTAGCTACCATTTCTGAAGCTCACTGTCAGGTTGCAGCCACTCTGAAAAGAATTATGCTAAGATGGACAAACACTTGGGCCCTCTGTTAAAACCTAGAGTGGCAGGTGGGAGATCAAGTAAAGTATTGAGCCTGGGATGCTAAGGATGCTTTCTCTGCTGTGTGGAAAGGCCCAGTGTACATAATTAACAAAGTCAGCCCTACTGTATATCAAGTTGAAATCCATAATGATAAGGCAAAAATGTGCAAGTGGTACCACTCCTCACAACTGAAGGAGCAGAAGGGCAATAAGTAATTGCAGCAGAGCTCCTCTTAGTTTTGTTTTTCAGATGCAGCCTAGCTCCAAATCCCTGTCCTGCGGTGGGACACGTGATATGTGGCATGCAGAAGTCCCACTCTCCAGTGCTGCTCTCGGGGGGCCCCCAAGTCCTTCTGATCAAGGCCCTACCCAAAACCTCTGACAGCTCCATCCTAAACAAGATTCTGGATTTTTGTTGTTGTTGTTATTTAATTGATTTAGCATTTGTTTTCCTTTATGTATGTTTTTGTAAATGAAATAGTATTTAGAGTATAAAATGGCATTTTAAGAATATGTTAGCGTTGTTAGGGTAACTGTCAGCGTGTCTGCCCTGGGGACCTGCTTTTCCCGCGATTCTTGCCTGCCACGACTTTTGATCTTCACCAATTCCTGGGGAGGAAAAGTTGTTATGCGCCGGTACCCGCGGGAAGGAACACGCTGGCAATGGTCTCTGGTTAATGGTACTTTATTGTTTGCAGCCTGGTCTTAGTTTCACTGTGAACGCCAGGCAAAAAGAGCAAATTATGGGGATCTGCCAAGGAACTCCTTGGGAATGGTCACAGGCGATAAACTAGACGTTATTTGTCCATCAGTTGATTAGCGCCAGAACCGGTGATTCACCCTGACTGTGGCTTGAGTCCATGAATGGAGCGTGACTCTCTCCTGGACTCTCCGCTCGCTCCTCTTCTCTCTCTCCGCAAGTCCCAACCACCTAGGAGCTGTAGCTTGTCGCTGCTTCCCTGCTCTGTTCCTGTGACTCACCACTGGAGCTGGCTTCTCAGGTAGGTGGCAACCTACTGGGCATTGTGATCCCGGTCTCCAGTTGCAGGAGGGGAGGGGAGTCTCAATCCCTGGCACTGCCTCTTGGTCTTGCCCGACAGGACCCTCGTTCCCGCTTCTCACTCAGTGTGTGCCCGAAGGCAAACCTGGGAGATCTTCTCCGCCTCTTATTCTTCCCTCTGGGTCCTCATTGGCTTCCTGAGGCATGGTGTTTCCCATTTCCCAGCTGTGTTAATCCTCGTCAGCTGTTACCCCTTCTAAGTAACAGACTTGCAGCCAGGACTCTGTTACAGTAACGATGTGAATTTTGGGGAGTACTGGGTGTGCAGCTGAATGAAGTTTTTTCCTGTGTCTCAGAAAAAGCTGCTTGTCAAAAGGCTGGATGATATATTAAAAGTAATCTCAGCAAAAGTTGCTGGTCACAAGGCTGGATGATATATTCATACAATCATAGAATCATACAAGTCGGGTCGGAAAGGACCTTGTAGATCTTCAGGTCCGACCCCCGCCTGGGCAGGAGGAAAACTGGGCTCAAATGACCCCAGCCAGGTAGGCATCGAGCCGCTTCTTAAAGCCCCCCAGGGTAGGAGCCAGCACCACTTCCCTTGGAAGTCGGTTCCAGATCCTAGCCGCCCTGACTGTGAAGTAGTTCCTACGGATGTCTAATCTAAAACTACTCTCCAACAACTTGTGGCCATTATTCCTTGTTATCCCGGGGGGTGCTGGGGGAAACAGGGTCTCCCCCAAACCCTTCTGGTCCCCCCAGTGAGTTTATAGATGGTCACCAGGTCCCCCCTCAGCCTTCTCTTGTGAAGGCTGAACAGGTTCAGGTCCCGTCGCCTCTCATTGTAGGGTCTGCCCTGCTGTCCCCGGATCATGCGGGTGGCCTCCTCTGGACCCTCTCAATGTTGTCCACATCCCTCTTAAAGTGGGGTGCCCAGAACTGGACGCAGTACTCCAGCTGCGGCCTGACCAGTGTCGCGTAGAGGGGGAGGATCACCTCCTTGGCCCTGCTCGAGATGCACCTGTGGATGCACGATAGGGTCCGGTTAGCCCTGCCGACCGTGACCTCGCATTGTCGGCCCATGTTCATCTTGGAGTCAATGATGACTCCAAGATCCCTTTCTGCCTCTGTGCTCTCAAGAGGGGAGTTTCCCATCTTATAAGTGTGCTGCTGGTTACTACTGCCCACGTGCAGCACCCTGCACCTGTCTGTATTGAAACGCATCCTGTTTTTGTTAGCCCACCCCTGCAACCTATCCAGGTCTTGCTGCAGTCTTTCCCTCCCTACTAGCATGCCCACCTCACCCCAAATTTTGGTATCATCAGCAAATTTGAACAGGTTGCTTTTCACCACATCATCCAAATCGCTGATAAAGAAATTGAACAGTGTGGGCCCAAGGACTGAGGCCTGGGGGACTCCGCTGCCCACTTCCCCCCAAGTCAAATATGACCCATCCACCACCACCCTCTGAGTACGACCCTTCAGCCAATTCACAATCCATCTGACTGTGTAGGCATCGATGCCACAGTTGCCTAGTTTTTAATGAGGATGGGGTGAGAGACAGTGTCAAAGGCCTTGCTGAAGTCCAGAAAGACTACATCCACGGCGACACTGCTTCCAATGCTTTTGTGACCTGATCGTAAAAGGCAATCAGGTTGGTCTGACATGACCTGCCTCTAATGAAACTGTGCTGGTTGCCCTTAAGCATTATCCCCGATGCCAGCCCATCACAGATGTGCTCCTTGATGATCTTCTCAAAGAGTTTCCCCAGGATTGAGGTAAGACTGATGGGCCTATAGTTGCCCGGGCCCTCCCTCCTCCCTTTTTAAAGATGGGGGCCACATTGGCCACCCTCCAATCATCTGGCACCCGGCCCGAGCACCACGAGTGCTCGTAAAGCCATGCCAAGGGCCCTGCAATAACCCGTGCTAGCTCCCTCAACACCCTGGGGTGGAGAGCATCTGGACCTGCTGACTTGAACACATCCAGCCCCTCCAGAAGCACTCTAACCCGGTCCTCCTCAACCTTAGGTCTGGAGGCGTTTCCCTTGAGTCCATCTTGAAACATGGTGGGGGAGTCCCAGTCCCTGCACAAGAAAACGGAGGTGAAGAATTTGTTAAAGAGGTCTGCCTTCTCCTCTGGCGCAACCACCAGATTGCCCAGCGCATCTTGCAGGGGCCCCACATTTCCCAGCGCCTTCTTCATCCTCCCTATATATTTGAAAAAGGACTTTTTATTATCTTTCATCTTGGAGGCTAGTCCTAGCTCTATGTTCACCTTAGCTTTCCTAACAGCCCCCCTACAGGCCCGAGCAGTGGAGGTGTACTCCTCTTTGGAGATCGCCCCTGCCTTCCACTGGGTGTACGCCGCCTTTTTGGCAACCAGGCATTCCTGGACATCCTTAGTAAGCCAGGGGGGGTTTTGGGCACTCTTGCCCCGCTTGCTTCTTGTTGGGATCGTCACCCCTTGGGCCCTGAGTATCATCTCCTTAAGGAATGACCACTCATCTTGGGCACTGAGTTCCCCTGTCCTTGAGAACCCCAGCGCCTCTCCCACCAATCTCCTCAACTTGTTGAAGTTGACCCTTTTGAAGTCTAGGGCTACCGCCTTGCTGCAGGCCCTTGTCACCCTGCGCTGGATGATGAATTCCAGCAGGTGATGATCGCTATCACCCAGGTGGTCCAGGACCTGGAGCCCCCTTACCAGATCATTGCCTGTGGCCAGGACCAGGTCCAACAGGGCATTTCCTCTGGTGGGACTGTGCACCTCCAGGGTCAAGTGGAGGTCCTGTATCTTGGCCAGGAACCTCCTGGAACGGTCCGACCTGGCTGACTGCTCCTCTCAGCAGATGTCCGGGTAATTTAGATCACCCATGACAGCTACATCCCTTGCCTTTAGATGATATTATATATAACGATGACTAGGACCAACATTTAGAAGCTCTCTGGGCAGTCCTACATGAGTTACAATTAACTGGGCTGACAGCAAATCCCAGAAAACGTGTGCTAGGAAAAGCAGAGGCTAAGTATTTAGGTATCATGGTAGGCCAAGGGCATATTAATCCTCTAACAGACAAGATAAAGGTGATTTGAGACTACACTCCACTCCAGATGAGGAAACAAACGAGAGCCTTCCTAGGATTAGCCGGTTACTACTGATGTTGGGGATGAAGGTCAATGCTTTTATTACTTGGTCATACCAGATGACAAAGCTAACCTCTTTAACAATTTCTTTGCCTCCATCTTCTTGAGCAGGGACTGGGGCATCCCCCCCACTGGGATCCCTGACGGACCTAGGGGAGTCGCTGCCAGGCCCAGGGTCAGCGAGGACCTAGTCAGAGAACTTCTGGTGGGTCTAGATGTGTTCAAGTCAGCAGGTCCTGATGATCTCCACCCCCGAGTGCTGAAGGAATTGGCAGAGGTCATTGCAGGACCCCTGGCACGGCTTTACGAGCACTCGTGGTGCTCTGGTGAGGTGCCAGAGGACTGGAAATGGGCCAATGTGGTCCCCATTTTCAAAAAAGGGAGGAAGGAGGACCCAGGAGACTACAGGCCCATTAGTCTTCCCTTGGTCCTTGGGAAGTTCTTTGAGAAAATTATCCAGGAGCACATCTGTGAGGAACCAGCAGGGGGGATCATGCTTGGGGCAACCAACATGGGTTCATCATGGGCAGGTCCTGTCAGACCAACCTGGTGGTCTTCTATGACCAGGTCACAAAATCCTTGGATGCAGGTGTCGCGGTGGACATAGTCTTTCTGGACTTCAGGAAGGCCTTCGACACGGTCTCCCACCCCATTCTCATTAAGAAATTAGGTGACTGTGGCATCGAAGCCTACACAGTCAGATGGGTTGCAAATTGGCTGGCAGACCACACTCAGAGAGTGGTGGTGGATGGGTCTTTTTCAGCCTGGAGGGATGTGGGCAGTGGGGTCCCCCAGGGCTCAGTCCTCGGGCCCGCACTGTTCAACATCTTCATCAGCAACTTGGACGAGGGGGTGAAAAGCACCTTGTTCAAATTCGTGGATGACACTAAGATGTGGGGAGAAGTGGGCACGCTGGAGGAGAGGGACAGGCTACAACTAGATCTAGACAGGTTACGGGGTGGGCGGATGAGAACAGGATGGGATTCAATACTGACAAACGCAAGGTGCTGCACCTGGGGAGGAGGAACCAGCAGCAGACCTACAGGCTGGGAACTCCCTTCTCATCAGTGCAGAGGCAGAAAAGGATCTTGGAGTCATTACTGATTCCAAAATGAACATGGGCTGGCAGTGTGGGGACACGGTCAGGAAGCCCAACCGCACCTTGTCGTGCGTCCACAGATGCATCTCGAGCAGGTCCAAGGAGGTGATCCTCCCCCTCTATGCGGCACTGGTCAGGCCGCAGCTGGAGTACTGTGTCCAGTTCTGGGCGCCGCACTTCAGGAGGGATGTGAACAGCACGGAGAGGGTCCAGAGGAGGGCCGCTCGCATGATCAGGGGTCAGCAGGGCAGGCCATACGAGGAGAGGCGACGGGACCTGAACCTGTTCAGCCTTCACAAGAGGAGCCTGAGGGGGATCTGGTGGCTGTCTACAAGTTGACCAAGGGGGACCAGCAGGCTATGGGAAAGTCCCTGTTCCCCCTGAGCACTACAGGGAGTAATGAAGAATAATGGCCAAAAGTTGACTGAGAGTAGATGTAGACTAGACATCAGGAGGCACTACTTCACTGTCAGGGCGGCTAGGATCTGGAACCAACTTCCAAGGGAAGTGGTGCTGGCTCCTACCCAGGGGGTCTTCAAAAGGAGGCTGGATGAACACCTAGCCAGGGTCATTTGACCCCAGTGCTCTTTCTTGTGGCAGGGGGTTGGACTTGATGATCTGCTCAGGTCCCTTCCGACCCTACCTACTATGAAACTATGAAACTACTGCCAGTTCATCCTGCATTTCACTGAAGTAACAGCGCCATTGATGGATTTACTAAAGGGAAGTGGTAATGGACCCCTTAGCCCCTGATGTACACCTCCGATACAGCGATAAGCCGCATTCAGGTCCCCTCTCAGCCTTCTCTTCTTTAGGCTGAAGAGTCCGAGATCCCTCAGCCTCTCCTCGTATGACTTGCCGTGCAAGTCCCTGATTATATGGGTGACCCTTCTCTGGACCCTCTTGAGCTTTAGCACGTCCAGAACTGGACTCGATACTCCAGCTGCGGCCGCACCGATGTTGAGTAAAGCAGGAGAATCACTCCTTTGGATTTACTGAAGATGCATCGATTGATGCATGCCCGAGCTTTATTGGCCCTAGCGGCTACTGTTTCGCATTGCCGGCTCATAATCATGCTGGGGTCTATGCTTACCCCCAGATCCCTTTCATTTGTAGTGCTGCTCAGGTTAGTGATTCGCAGCTGGGGGTTCTTCCTTCCCAGACGCAGCACTTTGCAGCACTTTGCATTTCTCTACATCTGGCTCCGTTCTGCCCACGATGCCAGCCTGTCTATGTCTGCTTGCATCTGCAGCCTCTTCATCTGCAGGTGTGTCCGCACAACCCCATATCCTGGTGTCTTCTGCAAACTTGGCCAATGGGCTTTTCACCCCCTCATCCAGGTTGTTGATGAAGATATTGAATGGAACTGGGCCAAGTACTGACCACTGGGGTATGCCGCTGCCCACATCTCACCAGGACAACACCGATCCATTCATTTGGACTCTGCATCTACCCTGCAACCGGTTTCACACCCACTTGTCAGTCCTGCAGTTGAGCCTGATATCTTCTAGTTTTCTGATCAGTATTTCATGGGATACCACATCAAAGACTTTCTGGAAGTCGAGGTATATGATAACCGCTTTTGTCTTCTCCAGGTGATGAGTCACCTAATCATAGAAAGAAATGAGGTTGGCCAGACAAGTCCTGTCTGTGATGAAGCCATGCTGGCTGTTTTTCAGTATCATGCCTGCCGCAAGTTTGTCACATATAGCCTCTTTGATGCATGTTTCTAGGATTTTCCCTGGAATAGGAGTTAAGCTAATCAGCCTGTAGTTTCCCGGGTCTTCACACTTCCCCTTCTTGAAGATGTGCACAACACTGGCCCTCTTCCAGTCTTCTAGCATTTCTCCAGAGGCCAGTGATTTTTGAAAGACCTTTGCCAGGTTCTCTGCGATTACTTCGGCCATCTCTTGTATGTCCCTGAGAGGTTCCCAGCTCCGCTTCCAGCTCTTCCAGCAAGAGGCCAGGAAGCTCGACGTGAGGCCAGGGCACCTGAAAGGTCAAGACCCCTAGCAGCTTGGGGCAGCATGAGCACTGGTGGTTGTGCGGTAGAGTTTCTGCCTGCCACATGGCGAGCTGAATGCAAGTCCCAGCTGGGATCACGTAGGTGTGAGTGAAGTGAGAGGGAGAAATCTGTGCTGCAGTGGAACGGGAACAAGGTGTCTTTCCCCCCCTCAAGGTACCTAGGTCCTATGCTTCTTGTTATTTCATGTTTTGTATTTTGTGCCTTTTATATTTCACCCACCAATATTGTTTGTTCTGCGGTCTGTGTTTTATATTTTGTTATTTCTGTCTTTTGTCAACTTGATGAATATATCTACGATTGTAAGTGCCTAACCCTTGTTGAATCCTGCCCCCTCAGGGCATTGTAGCATCCGCTGTACCCCTGGTTTATATTGGTTATGTTCCCACTACTGTTCTCTCATTACAAGGTATACAGTTAAGTCCCCATTGGTGGTCTGGCTCTACTCTATAGGGGGAGGAGCTCCCGCAGAGCTTGTGCACCTGCTCTGATCCATTCAATTGGAGAGGGGGGTAGCTCTTGGAGGACCGCCTGGACTACACTGTATATTGGTCCCTGGGTAGGATCCAGTTAGCGCCTCCCCATCCCCCAGTGATCTTAGTTTAAAGCCGTATCTTAGAGATCGGCCATCCTGGCCAAGAAAAGAGACTTACCTTTCTGCCTGAGGTGGATGCTGTCTCTCCCCAAGAGTCCTCTGTCCTCGAAGTGGGCACCGTGGTTGTAGATGCCGAAGGCTTCTTGGTGGCACCACTGTCGGAGACGCTGGTTCACCTGAAGGGAGATCAGATGTTTTTCCCACTTCAGACACAATCAGAACTGGGGAAGAAGCAGCTTGTTTCTCCTCTGTTCAAGGTGGTGATATTTATAGTCCTTTGGTCACACAGTCACCAGCGAGGTCAGCTTTTGTAGTTCATCAACAGGTTTTATTTGGGTTTGTTGTTGTTTTATAAACGTACTTCTTTCTGTCCTCTATCCATACTCTCCTCCTCAGCACCAGGACCCTCCTGCTTCAGATAGACTGGAATATGTGCTAATAGGCCATTTTCTCAGACTTTTCACAGAAAAACAAGTTATATAATTATAGCCTGTGCACAGGAGCTAGCTCCTCAATGCACTCATGTCAAGGATATGCTTTGCAGGCTTAAAGGACCACAGCAGTCCTGTCAGGTGTCAAAAGGCTGAACTGTCTCCAAACTCATAGTCAAGGAACTATCCATGATTAGAAAAACAGAGGCTTGGTGGGATAGCTCGCATGACTGAAGTAGTGTCATGGATGGGTACAGACTGTCCAGAAAGGACAGGTGGGGGAGAAGAGGAGGAAGAGTTGTGCTGTGTGTAAAAAAGCTGTATAGTTGTCAGAGCTTCAATATGAAACTGGAGATAGGTCTTTTGATAGTCTCTGGGTTCAGGTTAGAGGGGAAAGCAGCAAGGCTGATGCCATGTTGGGTGTCTGCTATAGACCCCAGACCTGGAGGATGAGGTAGATGAAGCTTTCTTCAGACAACTAGCAGAAATGTCCAGCCCACAGGGCCCGGTTCTCATGGAGGGCTCAGTCACCCTGACATCTGCTGAGAGGGCAATACAGCAATGCACAGGCAATCTAGGAAGTTGTTGGACGGTGTAGGAGACAACTTCCTAGTGCAAGTGTTCAGGAGAGCAATTAGGGGCCATGCTCTTCTTGACCTATGGTTTATGAACTGGGAAGAATTGGTGGGGGATGTAGAAGTGGATGGCAAGTTGGGCAGCACTGCGCACAAGATGATTGAGTTTGGGATCCTGACCAAAGGAAGAAAGAAGATCAGCAGAGTATGGACCTTGGGCTTTAGAAAACCAGACTTGGACTTCATCAGAAAAATTATGAGCAGGATGCTCTGGGAAGCCAGTCTGAGGAGGAACGGAGTCCAGGAGAGCTGATTATAATTTAAAGAAACCTCACTGAGAGTGCAGGAATGAACCATCCCGAGAGGCAGGAAGATTAACAAGTATGGCAGGGGACCAGCGTGGATTAGCAGAGAACTCTTCAGTGAGCTTAAACACAAAAGAGGGAGTTTATAAGAAGTGGGAGCCTGGACAGATGACCAGGGGGTAATATAAGAGTATTGCTCGGGCATGCAGGGATGAAATCAGGAAAGGCAAAGCACAACTGGAGTTGCAGCTGTGGCGGAACATCTGACTCTCCCCAAAGCTCTGCTATCTGACAAATTGGTTACCATGGTCACTGCAGAGGGCAGACACCTCTGATCCTGAGTTGTGACTGGAGCTGGATACATTCCTGAGGGAGGGGGAAACCTGCTCCCGCTGCCCATGTGACTGGCCTCACACACCTGGGTGGTGGGGCTTAAGCTCCCTATTGTTCTGAGCAATGCCAACATGCCTGGGAGGGGGCTAAGACCCTGCCAGTCTGCCCGGCAACCAGTGATGCATTTCAGACTGGTTGGCTCGCAGCCCACAGTTGCTGGCCTTCATTGGATCACATAAATGAGGTCATGAGGGCTATATAAGTGAAGGATTGCCCAGGAGGAGGGGCAGTGGCCATGATGAAAACTCAGAGAGAAGCTGGACCATCTGAAACTCACTCTCTGTCTTGAAACTCATGATCAATGAGCTGCCTGCCTCCAGAGGGGAGCTCCACCTGCCTCTGGATGATACTCATGAGTAAGCCATCTGAGATCTAGCTAGATATATAGCTTATAATAAATAACTCAGATGTGTGATCAAAGGCTACCATGCCACTTTGCTCTAAGGGATTCCTCTGATATTGCTCTAGCCTGTACCCTATTTCAAACATACTCCTCGTAACCAATAAAGTTCTCCTTTGTACCTAGCATTGGAGACTTATTGGGAGAGGGTGTAAATTATGCCTTGAGGTCCCCTTGGTCTGGGTGACTAAGGGAGACCACTATTTGTACATCAAACTGAGGGAAGCACCCCAAGTCCTGGTGGTGGGTCAAGTAGAAACGTTGAGTGATTGTCATAGGTGACTCCATCCTGAGAGGTACAGAGGGTCCCATCCGTCACCAGGACCCCTCAACACGTGCAGTCTACTGTCTGCCCGGAGCAAAGATCCAGGATGTGACAGGGATGATCCCGGCCATTATCCACCACACTGATTACTACCCCATGGTCCTAATCCATGTGGGCACTAATGATGCAGCCAGGAGAAGCCCCGATCACCTGATGATGGACTACCATGCTCTGGAGGGGTGGTGGGGGGGGCATGCTGAAGGAGATAGGGGCACAGGTGGTATTCTCTTCTGTCCTACCAGTGAGTGGATGTAGAAGATGACGTGAGACCTGAATCAGAGAGCTCAACTTGAGGCTTCAGGAATGGTGTCTCGAGGCAGGCTTCGGCTTCTTAGACAACAACCCACACATCAGGATGAGAGACATGCTCAGATGGGCTGGGCTTCACCTTCCCCCAAAGGTAAGCGTGTTCTCTTCTAGGTTGGCGGATCTCCTCCAGTGGGCTTTAAACTAGGCTCATTGGGGAAAGGGGAAGACGAGGGTGGAGGTAGCCTTGGACCACCAAATCAAGCGTCACCCACAAAAGCAGCCCAGCCTAGACCAATGACGAGCAGAACAAATACCCAGGTAAGTAACAGGGGCCCGGGTAGTACTGGGATTAGGGGGGCAGTGCATGCATCTTCAGGAGGCCTCAAATGCCTCTACACTAATGCTCGTAGCATGGGGAACAAGCAGGAGGACCTTGCCCTCCTGCTAGCTGACACCAACCCAAACATAGTGGGGCTCACCAAAATGTGGTGGGACCCAACACACGACTGGGCGGTGAATATCAAGGGCTATAGGCTGTACAGGAGGGACAGGACAGGGAGGAGAGGCGGGGTGTGGCGCTCTGCGTCAAGGAGGAATACACATCCTCAACGAGCAGCACGGGGTCAGAGGAGGGGCAGGCTGAAGTGCTCTGGGTTAGAGTCCAAGAAGGCCGAGGGGAAAGGGACTTAACGGTGGGGGTCTACTACAGACCACCCAACCAGGGGGAAGAGCTGGACGGGGATTTCTTAAGTCAGCTCATGGAGGTAGTTAGGTCAAAGGACGTGGTCATCATGGGTGACCTGAACTTTCCAGACATCTGCTGGGAAGAGCAGTCAGCCAGATCTAACCGCTCATGCAGGTTCCTCACGTAGGTTCCTAGCCGAGATACAGGACCTCCACCTAACCCAGGAGGTGCATAGCCCCACCGGGGGAGACGCCTTGTTGGACCTGGTTCTGGCCACGGGCAACAACCTGATGAGGGGTCTGTGGGTGCTCGAACACCTGGGCGACAGTGATCATTGCCTGCTGGGATTCACCATCCAGCGCAGGGTGGCAAAGGACTGCAGCAAGGCAGCAACCCCGGACTTCAGGAGGGAGGATTTCAACGAGGTAAGGAGACTAGTCGGGGAGGCACTGGGGTCCGGAAGGGTGGGGGGGGGGGAGTTGGGTGTCCAAGAAGAGTGGTCATTCCTGAAAGAGATGATCCTCCAAGCCCAAAGGGAGGTAATCCCTACATGGATCAAAGGGGGCAAGAGGTGCAAAGGCCCCCATGGCTCACCAAAGCATCCGGAAATATCTCCAAGCTAAAAAGGAGGCGTACACCCATTGGAAGGGAGGAGCCATCACCAAAGAGGACTATACCTTGGTTGCTCAGGGCTGCCGGGGGGCCGTAGGTCAGGAAGGCCAAAGCGGAGGTGGGACTGGGACTAGCGACCTGGATCAAGGACAATAAGAAGTCCTTTTTTAAATACATAGCGGGTAAAAAGAAGTTACCGGGTAACGTGGGGCCTCTGCAGGACACACTAGGAAATCTGGCCGTCACACCAGACAGCAGAGCTAACCTACTTAACAATTTCTTTTGCTTCCATTTTTCTGAGCAGAGACCAGGTCATCCCCCCACCGGGACCCCCTCAGGCCCCGTGGGAGGCGTACCCAGATCTAGGGTCAGCAAAGATCTAGTCAGGGAACTTCTGGAGGGACTGGATGTATTTAAATCAGCTGGTCCTGACAATCTCCACCCCCGAGTGCTGAGGGAATGAGCAGAAGTCATTGCAGGACCCCTGGCACGGCTTTACAAGCACTCGTGGTGCTCTGGTGTGGTGCTGGAGGACTGGAAAAGGGCCAAAGTGGTTCCCATTTTCAAAAAAGGGGGGAAGGAGGACCCAGGAAACTATAGGCCCGTGAGTCTTACCTTGGTCCTGGGAAAGCTTTTTGAGAAAATTATCCGGGCGTATGTCTGCGAGGGGCCAGCAGTGGAGGTTATGCTTAGGGGCAACCAACATGGGTTCATTCGAGGCAGGTCCTGTCAGACCAACCTGGTGCCTTCTACGACCAGGTACAACATCCTTAGACGCAGGGGTAGCAGTGGACGTAGTGTTTCTGGACTTCAGGAAGGCCTTCGACACTGTCTCTCACCCCATCCTCATTAAAAAACTAGGAGTCTGTGGTGTCAACACCTACACAGTGAGATGGGTCGCTAACTGGCTGGAGGGCCACACCCAGAGAGCGGTGGTGGACGGGTCCTATTCGACCTGGGGGGCTGTGGGCAGTGGGGTCCCCCAGGGCTCGGTCCTTGGGCCCGCACTGTTCAACATCTTCATCAGCGACTTGGACGAGGGGGTGAAAAGCACCCTGCTCAAATTTGCAGATGACACTAAGATGTGGGGAGAAGCAGGCACGCTAGAAGGGAGGAATAGGCTGCAATCGGACCGGGACAGGTTACAGGGGTGGGCAGATGAGAACAGGATGGGTTTCAACACTGACAAGTGCAAGGTGCTGCACCTGGGGGGAAGACCCAGCAGCAGACCTACAGGCTGGGAACTCCCTTCTCGTCAGCACAGAGGCAGAAAAGGATCTTGGAGTCATTATTGATGCCAAAATGAACATGGGCCGGCAGTGTGGGGACGCGGTCAGGAAGGCCAACCGCACCTTGTCGTGCATCCACAGATGCATCTCGAGCAGGTCCAAGGAGGTGATCCTCCCCCTCTACGTGGCACTGGTCAGGCCACAGCTGGAGTACTGCGTCCAGGTCTGGGCGCCGCACTTCAGGAGGGATGTGGACAGCATGGAGAGGGTCCAGAGGAGGCCACCCGCATGGTCAGGGGCAGCAGGGCAGGCCCTACGAGGAGAGGCGATGGGACCTGAACCTGTTCAGCCTCCACAGGAGAAGGTTGAGGGGGGACCTGGTGGCCTGTTACAAACTAGTCAGGGGGGACCAACAGGCATTGGGGGAGCCCCTGTTCCCCCGAGCGCTACCAGGAGTGACTAGAAATACTGGTCACAAGCTGGCAGAGGGTAGATTCAGACTAGACATCCGTAGGAACTACTTCACAGTCAGGGCGGCTAGGATCTGGAACCAACTTCCAAGAGAAGTGGTGCTGGCTTCTACCCTGGGGGTCTTTAAGAGGAGGTTAGATGAACACCTTGCTGGGGTCGTTTGATCCCAGTACTCTTTCCCGCCATGGCAGGGGGTCGGACTTGTTGATCCGCTCAGGTCCCTTCCAACCCGACCAACCATGAACTAAGTACCCTCAAGGACTAAGAGGCCTGTGTTTCCCAGAGGGCGCAGGTCCCAGATCAGTCCAGACCCTGGGCGCAGGCAGCGTTTCCTCCAGGCTAGCAGCTGTGCTCCAGGAAGGCGGTGGCCGGATGCGAGGTGCCCCCAGGGAGACACTCGGAGCCTGGAAGGTCATCGGGTGCAGTGAGGTGGGTGGTTCAGCACAGGAGCACCACCTACTCGCCCACCACAGCAGCTAGCAAAGGTTTAAACCAGGTTATTGTCTACAAGCCATGGCCCAAACACAGCTGTGAGTTCACAGGCAAGATAATGTTTCATGTATGCCTGTGGCAAGGTATCAGTACAACACCACGCAGGCTCCTGTTGGCCACTGCTTTCTAATTTTCCTTCTATCGTCATCCAAACAAATTACTTATTACATTCAACAAATATCTTGATATGTCTTTTGCTATCGGCTTGTTTCACATCTTGACCTAGGTGTTCTGTTCCTGGACTAACCTCCACCTCGTCCAGTCGTCTCCTCCTTCCAGCTCCTAACAGGAGTGCTCATCTGACCGATTGGTCAAGTTCTGCCTCTAGAAAGAGCTCATGCATGGGACACTTTTGCTCCTCAGGCCTGTATCATGCAATGCTTCAGTGTCAGCAGTATATATATATATATATATATATATATATTGATGAATGTTCCAACAACGCACACACCTGCCTGGTTCTCTTGGTTTGGCTGTTCACGTGTGGGTGATGTGGTGATGAAACCTTGGTCCCAAACCAAAAAGTTTCAGGACCTTGTGCCCAAGCCAGGAGACAAACTGGGATGAACAGTTGAATGTTTTGCTGCTTTGAAGACTGTGGATGTGAACTATGTGGTCCAACCACAGATGGGCAGTGCCCTTGACTGAGGAAAGACTTACACACGGGATGCCGTGCACCAGCGTAGTAAATCTGTCACTATCCAGATCACAGAGAACTCAAACAATTAGGGAAGATCTAAAAATATCATGGTCCTTCAGAATAGTGGACCATGGCTGAGAGGAAGTGAATAAGGGCTGGAAGAGACCAAAGGGGGTTTGAGTGGGCTTCATAATGTGGGTGCAAACGTTACAAGAGCACATGAACATTGGCATGGTCTTGCCCAGGCATTACCACCAAACTATTGGGCAATTAGTTGATAGGTTTTTCTCTCTTTGAGGGTGCCTAGTTGTTACTTTAAATTGCCAATTGCTCAAATCATGAGCGAGACCTTAGAAAGGATGTGTGCATTCTTCCTCCTCGTTATATCTCTTGTGCTTGGCCTCAAAGGGATTCTTCAGCCATTCATTAATTAGTTTACTGACTGGTAACGTACATTGGCGCCTTGTTGCTTACACAAACAGTTAAATCTTCTTCTCCCATCTCTATGCCCTTATCTCACCATTCACCCTTTTACACACACTCCTACATAAAGGCGACGCAGAGTTCATTCACTTACGTCAAGCAGAAGGATACAAAATGAAGTTTTCAAGTTGCTTACAGGACAAGACTAACATGGTTATATTTCACTATTATTACACCTTATGTTAACATCACCTACATTAGTTCAGTTCCTGCTACATAGTTAACAGGGAGTTCATTTTCTTAAACACCGTAATAGAGGGAAAAGGAGGAGGCAGGTTTATACACTGTCTGAAACCTGACACAGGCTGCCAGATGTGGGCTCTAAATCACCACCTCCAACTTCACCTTGCTCAGCAGCCTTTTGGGTCTCTGCAATCTGAGCCGAGGGGAAAGAAATCAAAAGGGAAGATGTACTGGCTTCATCCCTCCTGGTGCAAATGTCATCATCAAATAAGAACTGGAGCATGACGTGGCTGTGGCCACGGGGGTAAGTGGAGGCCTGACCTCTGGGCAGGGTCTCAGTGGGACTCTCCCATGTTCCCATCCACTTGCTGGAGCTGCTGTGGGAGAGAAGCAGCTATTTGGCCTTTCTCTTTGCAGGCAGAGGCTGGCCACATCCCCACATGCAGTCTGACCAATTTCAGATAGTGGGGGCCTTAGTGGACTTTGGGGCCTCCCTATGCTTCCATTCAAGCCTGCTCAGGGCCCCCACAACCAGTGCTTACACATCTACTTTTGTAACACACCACGCTCTTCTCCACAGGACTATGCCACAAAAAGCAGTGAGAACTACACTGGGGACACAGGACTTCTGAAGAGACATCAGGGACCTTGACTGATCTGCACACATGCCCTCCTCTTGGAAAGGGGTGGGTTGGATTTCAATTCCTTTGCCACACACTCCCTCACCTACACACCTGGCCCCAAACTTCACCACCCCTTAGCCATTCAACAGGAAACCGGCACATTCAGAATGTGTTGAACAAAGTCCCATCCCCTCCCTTCTTTCTGTGGCCATCTCCAACAACAAGAGAAACGAGCCATCCTGCCAAAAAAAATGGCTCACTGAGAAGTGATATTTATTTTCTTAAATGCTATAAAAGGGAAAGAGAGAAGGCAGATTTATATACACTGTAGGAGTAGCCCCTACAGGCACTCATGGAGCCAAATGGCTTTGGCACTAGCAGGGAAGCCTCGATATTCCCAGTGGGAAATTACAACATGCTGCGTTTCACCCACAGGATGCCTTCACACTTTCCCCGCCCTTCCACAGAAGGGCCAGGACCTGTCACAGGCTGCACCTCATTTACCCCAACTATCGCATTTAACCCAGAGAAGAGACTCTACTTCCCCCTGGGCAGGGGGTCATTCAAAAGGGAAGGGTTCTTGGCTGTACAGCAGGATTTGGGACTGATGCCTCAAAGATGATGAACTCCTGCTTCTGAGCCTAATCAAAACCCCCTGGATTGTGGCGAATCCTCTGGAAAGGGACGGGGGTGAGGAATCACAGAGATCTTCCATGGAAAGGGTTCTGGGCCCTGGTCTGTTTCCATTTCACAGCTCTGCAGAGGACACAGAGATCAACCACAGGGGTATCATGTTAAGTTGTGGGGCTTGATTATCAAGAAATATGCTATAGACAATAGCATGAAGGGAAGGAGGACGGGGGGCAGCTGGCACCTGGTGGTGCAGAGATCTGATGACGGGCTGGGAAGTGAAACCTGCCAAAACTGGGCTCATGGGGCGGCTGTAGCAGTTTCTTGCAGACCCTGCTGGGCATGTGCAGGCCTGGGAAAGGGATGATGCAGTGGGGAGGAAAGGCATGGGCAGGGTGGAAGGCAGGGAATCCTTCTCTAGCAATAAACGTCCTCCTCCCTGCAACTGCAGAGCTTCACATACAAGGACCCTGGGACCAGGAGGGAAGTTGAAGCTGGGAGTTGGCCAAAGACAGTCCCTGGGGGTCATTTGGAGCCAGCTGTCTTGGGGAGGGCACCTACTGTGCAGGTACTTCTCCCCGTGAGAGCACCAGCTGCTTTTGGAGAATGATGGGGATGCCACAGGCTCCCAGGATGATCTTTTCCTTACAGGTTCCCCCAGCATCCGGCTAGCCTCTGCCTGACGTGTTTCCTTTTAAACCATCACCCACATCAGACCTGGGAGGGCAGCCCCTGTGTCCTTTGGGATCTGCAGTGCCCTAGAAGGGCTGAACGAAGGGTGAACTGTTGCTGCATCACATGAGCATGAGACCACTTCCCTGAATGTAGACACGGGTGGGTGCTAGGCAGGTATAAATCCCCAAGCCCTTCCTGTATTGCTGGCAGAATTATGGACACTGCTGACTATGGATGCACTGGTGCCGAGCCAGTCTGGTGGAGTGGAGGAAGCGCTTCCCACACTGAGCACTGCTGTGACTTCTACCTTGTGTGGATGAGCTGGTGCTGGGCCAGGATGGAGGATCGACTGAACTTCTTCCCGCACACCAAGCACTGATGTGGTTTCTCCCTGGTGTGGATGAGTTGGTGCTGGGCGAGGTTGGAGGATCGGTTGAATCTCTTCCCACACACCAAGCATTGATATGGCTTCTCCCCGGTGTGGATGAGCTGGTGCCGGGTGAGGTGACAGGATCGGGTGAAGCACTTCCCGCACTCTGGGCACTGATGTGTCTTCTTCCCTGTGTGGATGAGCCGGTGTTGGGTCAGGCTGGAGGAGTGGGTGAAGCTCTTCCCGCACTCTGAGCACTGATGTGGTTTCTCCCCAGTGTGGATGAGCTGGTGCTTAGCCAGGTTAGAGGATCGGTTGAAGCTCTTCCCACACTCCAAGCACTGATGTGGCTTCTCCCCGGTGTGGATGAGCTGGTGCCGGGCCAGGTGAGAGGGTCGGGTGAAGCTCGTCCCACATACTGAGCACTGATATACCTCCTCCCCTTTGTGCATACGCTGGTGCTCAGCCAGGCTGGAGGAATAAGTGAAGCTCTTCCCACACTCCGAGCACTGATGTGGTTTCTCCCCAGTGTGGATGAGCCAGTGTTTGGTCAGGCTGGAGGACTGGGTGAAGCTTTTCCCACACTCCGAGCACCGATGTGGTTTCTGCCTGGTGTGGCTGACCTGGTGTCGGGCCAGGTAGGAGGACTGAGTGAAGCTCTTCCCGCACTCAGAGCACTGATGTGGCTTCTCCCCAGTGTGGATACGCTGGTGCTGGGCCAGGTGAGAAGATCGGTTGAAGCTTTTCCCACATTCCAAGCATTGATGTGGCTTCTCCCCGGTGTGCATGAGCTCGTGCCGGGCCAGGTGAGAGGGTCGGGTGAAGCTCGTCCCACATACTGAGCACTGATATACCTCCTCCCCTGCATGCATACACTGGTGCTCAGCCAGGCTGGAGGAAAAAGTGAAGCTTTTCCCACACTCCGAGCACCGATGTGGCTTCTGCCTTGTGTGACTGAGCTGGTGCCGGGCCAGGTAGGACGACTGAGTGAAGCTCTTCCCACACTCTGAGCACTGATGTGGCTTCTCCCTTGTGTGCGTGCACCAGTGCCTAGCCAGGTTGGAGAGCTGCTTGAATCTCTTCCCACACTTGGTGCAGCAGTGCCGCACACACTGGTGCTGGGACAGGTCTTGCCAGCAGATGAAGTTCTTCCTGC
Source organism: Alligator mississippiensis (assembly GCF_030867095.1). NCBI lineage: Eukaryota > Metazoa > Chordata > Crocodylia > Alligatoridae > Alligator > Alligator mississippiensis. Next base: position 220,309,128 of record NC_081828.1, on the reverse strand, counting down.
ACTCAGTGCAGCGGTGTGTCTTCCTGCCCAGGTGGGTGCTTTGCTGCTGAGACAGGGAGAAAAAATGGGTGAAGTTCTGGCCACACTTGACACAGCCGTGCCTGATGCTTCCCCCTCTGCACATGTAGGCGCCTGACCAGGTCTGTGGGGCGCAAAAAACCTCTACCCCCGTTTTGTGAAGCGGTGCCGTAGCTCTCCAGAATGGGTCTGGTGGTGAGCAACCAGGGTCAAGAGGCAGGTGAAGCTCTTCCCACACTTGGTGCATACGTGGGGCTTCTCCCCACTGTGCCTTATCTTGTGAAGAGCCAGGAGGGATGGGCTTTCCTGACCTTTTCTGGGGTGGGTTTTGCCCCAGTGCTTGGCAGTGAGCTCCTGCTTCCCTCTGAGCCCCTCCCCACTGCCTTGGCTGGGACACAGTGCATCTTTCCAGCGGCTCTTTAGGTCTCTCAGCTCCACAAACTTTTCCCTGCACCCAGGGCTCTTTCTGGGTATTGCCCCTTCTCCACTCTCACGCCCAACTGAAACTGGTACCTGGTTCACCGCTACATTCCCCTTCTGCTTTTGGGGCCTCCCCTGACTCTTGTGCCACTGATCCTCCTCAGGTGTGAGGGGGTCCATCTCAGCCAAACTCCCTGGGGAAGTCCCTGCTGGCTCCAGGTCTGCAGCCCCATCCGCAGGAGGTTGCTCCTCAGCTCTGCTCAGCAGCCAGGTGCCTCCTGCTCGGGGAAGAGAAACACCAGATTAGTGCCTACCCTGTTGGCAGAGGGCAAACGCTGCTATTCGTTCAGCTGGCACGGGCCGCACAGCAGGCCTGCTCCTTGGCACTTGTGTCCCCTGAAGAAAACCAGGTCTCCCTGCCAAAACCCCAAGTGCTGGGGCTGCGGGAGGGGCAGGTCCCTCTGCTGGGATAACGTTCACTGCTCGGTGGGGTTCAGAGCAGGACTCTCAGGAGTTTCTGGCCCAGCTGTCAGCCCCAACACCTCAGACCCTGCTAGGAGAAGCACGTGTGGGACATGTGCGTTAGGACAGTACCTGAATGGCTTCACGCTGTAGCGGGCTAAGGAGGAGGGAAGGGCTTAGAGCTACGGCTCTCTCTTCTGAAAGGAGCAGGGCTGCGATGCCTGCCTGCTTCCAGGGCACGGTCTGGTGCAGGAGATGAGCCCGTGCAGCTTTCCTCTGCTGACAGGTCCCAGGTGGGCTCCATGTCACAGGAGTCTGCACCAGGTCAAAGGCCTTGGCATGAGCCTGAACCTGGACTTTGTGCCAAGTTTCAGACTTCGTGACACGCAGGGCCGCAAAGAGGAAACATGAAGGGGGCAATAGTGGTGCAAACTGTGGGGACTCACTTCTGCCCACATGAAAGTTTCTGAATCCCACCCATGCTGCGGAGTCCTTTAATGCATCCCGAGACCGTGATGAAACGCTTCCTGGGGTCCAGAGCAGCCTGAGCAGAAGAGGAAGAGCAGCTTCTTCCTTGTCCTACGGTAACAGCTACACAGAGCCTCTGCGTACCATAATGCCCTGGGACAGTGTTAGAGAGGTATGGCTACCTTGGGCTGGGGGATGAACTATTACATTGCTGAGTGGAGATGGAAATTCAAGACCACAGTATCCCAGGGAAACTATATCTCGGCCAATAAGTCAAGACACCAAATCTGATTGTCCCATGACGTATGTCATTAGAGGGAGAAGAAGGGAAAAGTTGTTTGTCTCCACACCATTGAATTTCAGGGAGCGGGAACAAGACCTGCCTGGACACGTTGCAGCGTTATGTACTGTGCTTGAGGTCAGCACCCTGCAATGGCAGCACAGGACAGGTCTCACTTTCCACGTCCCCCGGGCGGGTGGGCACTCTGGGCACGGAGCATTACTTAGCGCAGTCGGGTGGAGGGGACAGCCACAACTCACCTGGCAGCAGCTCCTCGGACCTTGAGATTTCCCCACCGTCCTCATCTTCACAGACCCACAGCTCCACCTGTCCTTGCTGGATGCGGCAGACTAAGTCCGGTGTGGGACCCTGATATCCTGTTTGGGGCAGTGGTTAAACAGGGTTAGTGACGGGGTACTGGATGCAGAACAACCAACTGGGATTTGGGGATCTATCCAAGGAGCTCAAGGTTTCTATCAGGGCCTTGATGGACAAGGGAGGATGGGCATCTGGGATGAAAGAGAAGGCACTGCAGGGAGAAGCCTTGAAGAGATGATGGTCCTTGTCACCCAGGTGGTGGACGGATGGGCACAGCAAAGCCCAACCACTCCCTGGTATAGAAAGGGCATTAAACTGGCAGTCATCAGGGAGAGGCATGGAGATGCAGTGATACATGCCGTAGGAGGGAGCAGAAAGATAAAGCTTTTACTGTTTTCAAGGTACCACAAAGAAGAGACACTGGACACAATTATGGATGGATAACATTTATCTTATTGGTGTAATACCAGGCAAAGGAGTGGAAATTATCTTATTTTCAGTGCAGGTTTACAGTGAGGACTTCTAGGAATGAAAACACACGAGAGGTGGCTGAAACTGAGATTTTTTTCTAGGAGAGAGGGTAACTCATCATCACCAGGGCACATGAAAGGATGATTTTATAATTGCATTTGCAGGTGAAGCAGTCATCCCATCCAATGTGAGGATCATCCCAGGAGATCCTGGTGTATGAAGCAGAAGATACTAGGGAGGAATGTGGACAGAAACTTTCAGTGATCCCTTGGTAGAAGTACCTGGGTTACATCACGTGTACAACAGTCACTAAAGGAAGTGTTGAGGAAATGCATCGTCCACCTGGTGTGGCATGAGTGGCTGATAAGACTACGGTCAACTTCTGCTAGGGCAGAACCAAAGGAGAAGAAAAGGGGATTTAGATATCACACAACTGAGCATGCTGGGATTGCTAACTGAGCTTGGAGAGGACAAGCGAGGCAAGAAATCAGAATCATTTCCCCAAGGAACAGCTCTTAGTGCATTTATGTACAACAAACTAGACATGATATGAACACGCTGGGAAGGCAAAGGGAGATCATGTTGTCAAGGAACTGCTGCACCTGGAAGCACCAGGAGTTACAAGAAGGGGGAAGATGTAAGTGAAGGGGGGTTGATCAAATGGAGGAGGATCTACCAATGTGAAATGTGAGACAGGCCTGATCATGGACAGAGCAGTGGGTAGAAAGATGTAAACCACCAACCAAGAGTGCTCGAGGGCAAGACTGTCAAAACACAGGCAGTAGACTAAGAAGCTCCAGAGTTCACATCGAATCATAGAAAGTTGGGGCTGGAAGGGGACTCAGGAGGTCACATCTAGTCAGTGGCGATGCTTAGGGGGTGCACATGCACCTCGCGAGAGTGCCAGTGCACCCCCTTTCAGGCCACGCTTCCTGCATAGCTGGCAGGCAGGGGGACAGGCGGGAGCACTAGTGCCACCCCGTGAGCACCGGCCGGGGAGCAGGGCTGCCAGCTAAAGCGCTGCGGCACGTTGGAAAGTGGCTGTGGAGCTCCCGAAGCGTCGTGGCTGCTTTGACAGTGAGTGAAATCGGTGCCGCCGCAACCAGCAGGATTGGCTGCCGGGGGACCCTCCCCAGTCGCTGACTGGTGTCAGGGGGGGGCACATGCCCCCATGACTCAAGAGGCACCAGACATCCATGCATCCAGTCCAACCCATTGCTCATAACAGGACCAACCCCAAATACATCATCCCAGCCAAGGCTTTGTCTAGCCAGGTCTTGAAAACCTCCAAGGACAGAGCTGCCACCACCTCTCTGGGCAACTTGTTCCACTGTTTCACGACCCTCCCAGTGAGAGAATTGCCTAATATCTAATCTAAATGTCCCTTGCTGCAACCAGAGACAGTTTACCCAGGGAAATGAGGGCTTCGTAATACTTCAGCATCTCGTCCCGGTAAAGCACCTTGTCTTCATCTTCCAGCAGCTCCCACTCCTTCCGTGTGAAATACACAGCCACGTCCTCAAACACCTCCCGGAGCTGTAGTCACAAGCATTACACCATCAGTGTCTCCTCTTCCAGCTGCTTCCAGCCCCCTCAGCCCTGTCTGCAATGACTCTGTACTAGTAATTGCAAGTCTAGCTGTGCCAGGCAGAGGTGTAAAAGTCCCCACTAGTCAGCTGACCTGTGATGTGGATGCAGCTGTGGACAGAGGAGTTCAGGCATCTGCCTTAGCCCAGCTCAGCACTTTTGGGGTCAGGGAGCCCCAGCTCCTCGCGCTCTGACCAGGCCTTCCCGTGCCAGCCCCCCTTGCTCTCTGCACTTGGGAGGGGGCTCCTGCTAATGCAGCTTGCTGCGTTTCCACGTTTGTCACCACAGGCTTGTCGCTCTTCAGAGCTCCCCGCTCCCCATCTTCTTTACACCACCCCCAACTCCTCCTGTGCTCTGCCCCAGGTGTCCTCCCGCCCCCAACCCAACCTGGTGCCCTGCTCACCTCTTGCCTTGGAGGCCTGCCCTGCCCCTTCTGCAGTTGGCCCAGCTCACGTGTCGGGGAGCCCCTCTCCTCCAGGCTCCCTGGGGAAGTCCTGTGCAGCTCCAGGGTTACAGGCTCTTCTCCAGGAGGCTTCTGCTCAGCTCTGCTCAGGGTCCCAGCACCTGCGGGGCGAAGAAGGTAGAAATGAGCTCTGGTGCTGCTGGCACGGGGAAAGCCCTGCTCGTCTCCTGTACTGGCCCGGGACAAAGGCAGCCAGAGGCTTCATTGTGTGGCGAGTGGGGAGAAGAAAGACTCCAAGCCCCACAGCTCTTCCTAATGGACTTCTAAGGGCATGAGGAAGAAGATGAGACCCAATAACTGTCTCAGTTCGGGGCGGGGATCACAACACCATGTCAGAGCCCGCAGGGACTGCGCTCCTTGGGGAAGAAGCTGGGGGGATGTTGGTGCTGTGTCACATCCACAGGTTAGGGGTCGGGGAGGAGGAATGCACGGTGGGGCTTCTCCAGGGCACGTGAAAGGCTTCCAGGGGCGCTGGGAGAACAAGAACAGCCGATCCTTTGGGACACTGACCCCATGAAAACATGTGGAGGAGAGATCACTCCACTGAGGGACGGTGCCTCGTGCTGCTGGAAAAGGGAGAACCACCGCTCCGTACCTGCTCCTGGGGAAGGGCCTCGTCTGGGGCAGCAGCCCGAGGAGCTTTCATCTGCTGACATCTCCCAGGTCTCCTCTGTTTTGGGGCAGTCTGCAAGAGAGAGGCCTGGGTTAACTGTACCTGCCCCAGACGGAGACCACTGGGGCATCTCACCTGCACCAGCCCCTTGCGGGGCATGGAGGGCTCGTGGAGGCACGAGAAAGGGACGAGCGAACACTGGCTGCTGGGACGTGAATAAGGTCACTGACTGTCATCGCGGCAGCACGACAAGGCCCAAGCAAGACGAAGCCCCTCTCTGCTGGGTGCTGCACAGTCACGGAGAAAGACCGAGGGCCCCAGCCTGGGAGACACCCCCACGGGGACCACAGCTCTGCCCCCCCCAGGGCAACAAATACCGCAGCCCTGTCCCGTGCACGGGCAGACGTCCGACCGCTCCCCGCGTGCAGGACGGCCTCGCCGGCGCCCACACCTCGCACGCCCGGGCCGCCGCCCTGCGCCTCACCTGACTCCTGGCGGGGCGGGGGCTCCTCCTCGGGGTCCTGAGGCCCCCGCGTCTCCCTCTGCCCGGCCTCCTCCAGCGGCCTGTCGGCACCGCGGGCCTGGGGCTGCTCCCGCCAGGCATCGCCAGGCTCCCGCCGCGCCCCCGGGGACGGCATCTCCTCTGCGCCCACGTCCTGCACCTTCCCCCGCGCCGCGACCTGGGGACGAGATCAGTCCATCACGGGGGAGCAGGGACGTGGGAGCGACGGGGGGAGGGAGCATCCCACACACACACGGACACGGGGACAGCAGCATCCACGACCAGGGCGAAACCTTCTCACCTGGCGTTTCTCGTCCTCCTCCAGCCCCCGCTGAAACCCCTCGGCCAGGGCCACGGCCTGGGCGCAGGTCTGCACGCTGCGCCCCCACTCCCAGCTCCGCATGCCCGGGGGCAGGATGGCCAGGAACTGCTCCAGCACCACCAGCTCCAGCACCTGCTCCTTGCTGCGGCGCTGGGGCTCCAGCCAGCCCCGGCACAGCTCCTGCAGGCGCCGGCACACCTCCCGCGGCCCCGGGGCGTCCCGGTAGCACAGGCCCCGGAAGCGCTGGCGCCAGGGCTCTGGGCCGGGGAGCTCGGCCCCGGCCCCGGCCCCGGCTGGGGGGTGTGTGGGGGAACCGGTCCCAGACGGGGGCTGCATGGCCCACATCACTGCCGGCCCCCGCATCTCCCGGTGCTGGACCGGCTCCTCCTGCGGCTGCAGCTCCGTGGCCTGGTGCCTGTGGCAGAACCGGGGCTCAGCATCGCCCGACTCGGCTTGGAAGGTCCTTCCGCGCCAGGGTCTGTCACCCGGTCTCCGCGGTGACAGGATGGGGGGGGGGCGCTCTCCTGCTTTTGTCCGTTTCCCACCTCTGCACGTGACTGCTTCCCTGCCCCCCCCCCGCGCCCGGGCCCGGACGGGTTCCCCGCACCCCGACGTGTCGGCCCCCTGCCCGGGGGGGGGCTCGGCTCGGCTCGGCTCGGCTCCGCTCCCGGGACAAAGCAACCAGACCCCCCCCCGGGGCTGCGGAGACCCCCGCGCGCAGCCCCGCCCCGCCCCGCAGCCGTCCCCCCGAGCGCGGCCGGCCCGGTCCCGACCTCCTTCGCTCCCGGCGGCCTCCTCCCTTCGCGCGTCACTCCCGTGACGTCATGGGGCGGGGCGGGGCGAGACGGGGCGGGGCGGGGCCGTGCGGGCGGATCGGGATGGGGATCGGGGCCGCCCGGGCGCGTGTCCGGCGGGGCCGGGGCTCGTCCCGTCAGACCCGGGCCGGGGCCGAAGAGGGGCTTCTGCCCCCGGCAGGAGCTGCCGGCCCGGCTGCGGGCGGAGGCGGAGGAGGGCCCGGCCCGTGGGGCTGGGCAGCGGGCGGGCCCGGCCGCCCCTCGGGGTCGTTCCCGCACGTCCCGCCGCGGGGCCGGGGCCGGGGGAGGGCGGCCGGCATCGCCCGGGTCTGTGCGGGGCGGGGCGGGGCGGGGCGGCTGCAGGGCTCGCGCCGCCGCCGCCCGGGCAGACGCCGATGCCGATGCCGATGCCGATGCCGATGCCCCCGTGCCGGGAGCCGTCCCCGTGCGTCCGGGGCTGGGGCTGGGGCTGGGGGCGCGCGTGGCCCGGGGCGGGGCGGGCGCTGGGCTCCCTGGCGGGCCGCGCTGCTGTGCGGTGCTTGGGGCAAGAGGCAGCGCAGCGCCTGTGGACATGACCCGGTGCCCGGGGTAGGAGCAACTGTCCCGGGGCCCCGCAGCGGGAGCACGCCCTGCGCGGCCATGGAGCAACAGCGCCGGCAGACAGGGCCATCCACCTGCCCGAGACCGGCCCGGCAGGATGGACCGACCCCTCCTCTGGGACTGCCCTAGCCGGGGGTGGGGGACGGCCCGGCCGTGCGCGCCTCGTGGTGCCCACACGGCTCCGGGACCCGACCAGGGAAGTGATTCCTGCGGGCCCTGCCCAGACGCCCTGACAGCGACTTGTGGAAACCCAGGAACCGGCTCGCGGACGCACACTCGGCCCCACAGCGCGGGACTGGATTACAATGCAGTGGGACTGAGTGAAACGTGCTGGTACTGCAGGAAGACAGACGAGGCCACCGGCAAAGACATGGCAGAGCTCGTCTGGGGCAGAGGGGTCTGGCATCGGCTGTCGGGAGCGACCCTCTGAGGAGGGCAGTGGTGGGGGCGGGTGTGGAGATGGGTGTGCGGTTGTGAGGGTGCAAACTGTGTAACAGGTTCTTAGGGCGCTTTGAGCTGCCTGTGTGGTTCACTTGGCAACTTGGCAGTATTGGAGGTAGAGTATATATATATCTATATATAGATGGATAAAATTCCTGCGGCAGATACACAGTGAGCAAAAATAAGGCGCAGAGTAGCACAGGGCCCTGCAGGACGAGTCAGGACAGTTGGTGGTTGATGCAGACAAAAAGGCAGAGCTAAGCTCTTCAATGAGGTCTTTGCTTCAGTATTCCTCAATACTGACCAAGACAATCCCCCCACCTTGGACATAGACGGATGTCCAAAAGGCACCAGACCGCCAAAGGTTAGTGCTGACTTAGTGAAGGAGCACTTGGAGGAGCTGGATGGGCACAAGTCAGCCGGCCCGGATGACCTCCATCCACGGGTGCTGAAGGAATTGGCCTGTGTCATTGCTGAGCCGCTGGCATGGTTGTTCGAGCACTGTGGTGCACAGGCCAGGTCCCTGAGGACTGGAAAAAGGCCAATGCGGTGCCCATTTTTAAGAAAGGGAGAAGGGATGAGCTGGGTAACTTTAGGCCAGTCAGTCTTACCTCTATTCCTGGGAAAACACTGGAAAAAATAATCAAAGAGTGCATTTGTGCAGGCCTGGCAGGGGAAACAATGCTGAAAATAAACCAGCACGGGTTCGTCCCAGGTAGATCCTGCCTGACAAACCTTATAGCCTTTTACAACCAGGTCACACGCTGCCTTGACACAGGAGTGGAGGCCCATGTCATCTACCTGGACTTTAGGAAGGCTTTCGACACAGTTTCACATCCTATTCTCATAGGGAAGCTAAGGGGCTGTGCAATGGATGCCTACACGGTCAGGGAGTGACAACTGGCTCAGGGACCGTGCCCAGAGAGTGGGGGTGGACGGGTCGTTCTCAGCCTGGGAGGAGGTGGGCAGTGGGGTCCCACAGGGTTCGGTCCTCGGGCTGGTATTATTTAATACCTTCATCAGCAATTTGGACAAGGGTGTGGAGAGCACCCTCTCCAAGTTCACGGATGATACCAAATTATGGGGCAAAGTTAAGACACTGGAGGGCAGGGAGCAGATATAGGCCGATCTGGATAGGTTGGACCAATGGGCGGAACGAAATAAAATGCAATTCAACGAAGATAAATGCAAGGTACTCCACCTGAGGAGGAGGAACCCCCAGCACACCTACAGGTTGGGGGACGACCTCCTCAGCAGCTCGGAGGCAGAGAGGGATCTTGGAGTCATAGCTGCCTCCAAGATGAACGTGAGCCGGCAGTGCAACGAGGCCATCAACAAGGCCAATCGCACCTTGTCGTGCATTAGCAGGTGCATGACCAACAGATCAAGGGAGGTGATGCTCCCCCTCTACGTGGCATCGGTCAGGCTGTGGTTGGAGTACCGTGTCCAGTTCTGGGCGCCACGCTTCAACAGGGACGTGGAGGATCTGGAGAGGGTTCAGAGGAGGCCACTCGCATGATTAGTGGCCTCCGTGAAAGACCCTACAAGGTGAGGTTGAGAGATCTGGATCTCTTCAGCCTTTACAAAAGACGGCTGAGGGGTGACCTTGTGACCGCCTACAAATTTATCGGGAGGACAGCAGGAAACGTGCTGTTTTCCAGAGTGCCCCAGGGAGTGACTAGGAATAATGGGTGCAAGCTAGTGGAGAGTAGATTTAGGTTCGATATCAGGAAGAAATTTTTTACAGTAAGGATGGCTGAGTCTGGAATGGGCTTCCAAGAGAGGTGGTGCTCTCACCTAGCTTGGAGGTCGTCTTCAAGAGGAGGCTTGACAACCACCTGGCTGGGGTTGTCTGGCCTCGGTGGATCATCGTGTCCAGGGGCAGGGGGTCGGACACAATGATCCATTGGGTCTCTTCCGGCTCTATAATCTATGAAAAATATATGTAACCCTCCCCCAGCATCATGGCCAGGCGCTATGCCAGATTCAAGATCCTCAGGGTGCCAATAGCTTTGGGCTCTCCCTCGGGCAGCTCGGCGGGCTGAGGTGTCCTGCCAAAGAGAAGGGTGTGCTCCTCACTCTCACCTTCCCAAGAGTCCACTCCAGCCTCAGTAACAAATAGGGTTCTTTATTTTAGCTATAGATATCTACAGGAAAGAAGAGAAAATATTAATAACCAATATAATTCACATATATACACATACACATTACATAGGTTCAACAACGTCCATTACAACCCATAACCAAAATATGATCTATAAACCCAACATTAGTGAATAGTCCATCCAGCAAGTGATCCCACATACAACAGCCCCATCAGTATATGTCCTTTCCCAGATCATGGTCTCTAAACCCCAGTTCCACCAGGAATTCAGTTCACTCTAATAAAAATCAATGGCAACACTGCCGGTGCTGTGCGTGGTCACCAGACGGCAGTGCATCTCTGCAGCAGTGTGCATGGTCCCGGTGTTTCTTCCAAGCAGAAACCTCTGTCCGGATGGTAGCGGGGTGATTCCTTCTAGGCCTGTGCCAGTCAGCAGTGATCCAATCCAGCTTCAGATCCAGCCGCTTCGGATGGCCGTGACCCGATCTGGAGATCCGGACCGGATTTCCACCTCGATCCGGCCGAAGTGGCTCGGAAGCTTCGGTGCTGCCTCGGAGATCCAGCCATAGGGTATAATGGGGAATCAATGAAATATCTATAACTTTGTTGTTTTTTGTCCGATTTGGATGAAACTTGCAGGAACGGTAGCCCCTGCTGAGAGCATGACTTTTACTTTAAAAAAAAAAAAAAAGGCATTTTATTAGAAAACCAGACTATAACACCTGCCAAGTTTCAAGAAGATCGGTGCAGGGGTTTGTGGGGAACTGCACCCCCAAGCTGCAGACAAGCAAAACTGGTGCCATGGGTGACACTGCATGTGCTAAGGCACGGCGGGGTGACCCCTGCTGTGATGCCTGCCAGCTGCGGAGATCGGTGCAGGGGGCTGCTGGGGCCCTGCACCCCGAGCTGCTGACAGGCAAAACTTGTGCCAGGACTGTCTCTGTCCTGGGCCAGTTGATTGTCTGTATTGATTATGTCCTCTCCTTAGCCTGGTTTTGTAGGTGCCAATTGCTGCTCGTTAAGTCATAATGCAGTAGCTAGGTCCTGTGTATTGAGCTGGGCCCCCAGTCCCTGGTCCCTGAATGAATCATGGTTGGTAACTGGGAACAGGGCAGCTGAGCAGCCAGGCCTGCAGCAGTGTCTCCCCTCCCCGCCCCAAGACAGACAGTCAGTCCCACAGCACCCCTGGCACCAGTTTTGCTTGGCCACCGCTTGAGGGGCAGTTCCCCCCAAATCCCTGCACCGATCTTCTTGGAACGTGGCAGGTTTCATCCTCTCTGCAGTCTACCACCCCTGAAAATGTCATCTAAATTGGACAAAAAAACAACAAAGTTAAAGATATTTTATTGTTTCCCCATTATACCCCTATGGCTGGATCTCCAAGGTGGCTCCGAACCGCCTTGGGAAGCTGAATGAGGCAGCGCTTCCACCTGGATGTGCTGCTTCAGACCCCGAAGCGTCTGAAGCTCTGGCCAAAGCCTCCCTCGGCCCTAATTCCTTCCCTGTAAACAACCTTCTTACAGGCACTAGGACGTTAAATGTCTCCCCACACTCCCTTTCCTTGTGAAACTAGGGCTGCTTAATAGACACTGCCTCCCTTTACCGGCAGGTCCCCTGCTCCTGCAGCCTAAAGGACCACCGCAGCCCTGCCTGGTGTCAAAAGGCTGAACTGTCTCCACACTCACAGTCAAGGAACTATCCGTGATTAGAAAAACAGAGGCTTGGTGGGATAACTCACATGACTGAAGTAGTGTCATGGATGGGTACAGACTGTCCAGAAAGGACAGGTGGGGGAGAAGAGGAGGAGGAGTTGTGCTGTGTATAAAAAAGCTGTATAGTTGTCAGAGCTTCAATATGAAACTGGAGATAGGTCTTTTGATAGTCTCTGGGTTCAGGTTAGAGGGGAAAGCAGCAAGGATGATATCATATCATTTAAGGTCTGGAACGGGCTCCCAAGGGAGGTGGTGCTCTCCCCTACCCTGGGGGTCTTCAAGAGGAGGTTAGACGAGTATCTAGCTGGGGTCATCTAGACCCAGCACTCTTTCCTGCTTATTCAGGGGGTCGGACTCGATGATCTATTGAGGTCCCTTCCGACCCTAACATCTATGAATCTATGAATCATGTTGGGTGTCTGCTATAGACCACCAGACCTGGAGGATGAGGTAGATGAAGCTTTCTTCAGACAACTAGCAGAAATGTCCAGCCCACAGGGCCCGGTTCTCATGGAGGGCTCAGTCACCCTGACATCTGCTGAGAGGGCAATACAGCAATGCACAGGCAATCTAGGAAGTTGTTGGACGGTGTAGGAGACAACTTCCTAGTGCAAGTGTTCAGGAGAGCAATTAGGGGCCATGCTCTTCTTGACCTATGGTTTATAAACTGGGAAGAATTGGTGGATGGCAAGTTGGGCAGCACTGCGCACAAGATGATTGAGTTCAGGATCCTGACCAAAGGAAGAAAGAAGATCAGCAGAGTATGGACCCTGGACTTCAGAAAACCAGACTTTGACGTGCTCAGGGAAGTGATGGGCAGGATGCTCTGGGAAGCCAGTCTGAGGGGGAACGGAGTCCAGGAGAGCTGACTGTAATTTAAAGAAACCTCACTGAGAGTGTAGGAACGAACCGTCCCGAGAGGCAGGAAGATTAACAAGTATGGCAGGGGACCAGCGTGGATTAGCAGAGAACTCTTCAGTGAGCTTAAACACAAAAGAGGGAGTTTATCAGAAGTGGGAGCCTGGACAGATGACTAGAGAGTAGTATAAGAGTATTGCTCAGGCATGCAGGGATGAAATCAGGAAAGCCAAAGCACAATTGGAGTTGCAGCTAGCAAAGGTTTAGGCAAGTGTATTGTCTACAAGCCATGGCCCAAACACAGATGTGATTTCACAGACAAGATATTATTGCATGTATGCCTGTGGCAAGGTATCAGTACAACACCATGTAGGCTCCTGTTGGCCACCGCTTTCTAATTTTCATTTTTTAGTCATGCAAACAAATTACTTATTACATTCCACATATATCTTGAATATCTTGACCCATCCTGTGCTATGGGCTTCGCATCTTGACCTAGCTGTTCTGTTTCAACCCAAGACTGGACTAACCTCCACCTTGTCCAGTCGTCTCCCCCTTCCAGCTCCTAACAGGAGTGCTCACATGACCAACTTATCAAGTTCTGTTTCTATAAGGAGCTCATGCATGGGACACTTGGTACTCAGGCCTACATTACCCAATGCTTTGGGGTTAGCAGTATATATATTGATCAATGTTCCAACAACGCACACACCTGCCTGGTTCTCTTGGTTTGGCTGCTCACGTGTGGGTGATGCAGTGATGAAAGCTCGGTCCCAAACCCAAAAGTTCCAGGATCTTGTGCCCAAACCAGGAGATAAACTGGGATGCAGAGTTGAAAGTTATGCTGCTTCAAAGGGTGTGGATGTGAACTATGTGGTCCAACCGCAGATGGGCAGTGCCCTTGGCTGAGGAAAGACTTACACATGGGCTACAATGCATCGTCATAGTAAATCTGTCACCACCCAGATCATAGGGAACCCAACCATTTAGAGAAGATCTAAAAATATCATGGTCCTTCCAAATAGTGGACCATGACTGAGAGGAAGTGAATAAGGGCTGGAAGAGAACATAGGGGTTTTGACTGGGCTTCACTATGTGGGTGCAAATGTTACAAGAGCAGATGAACACTGGCATGATCTTGCCCCAGCATGACCACCCAAATATTGGGCGATTAGTTGACAGGTTTTTCTCCCTTCCAGAGTGCCTAGTTAACAGGAACTCATGGCATAAACATAGTACCATGGGTCTGTCTGGACCTGGGGGCATGGAAATCTTACCCTGAGCAAAGATAACACCATCCTGGACCCAAGGCAGCGGTCAAGTGAAGGCAGCAGAGACACTGGCAAGGGGGTGCGAGGATGTCACGTGGCTTCAAAGGGGTCTAGGCTCCAATGTTCCCTGTGCCAGATTAGCAACACATTCCACTTTCTGGGAAAGAGCATCTGCCTTCCCATTTCTACATTTCTGAAAACCATAGTGGGCCAAGGAAAGGGCCAACCCCAGCAAAGCTTCCTTTAGTTGGGTGTTTTGGCAAATATTCTAGTGTAGTGTGAATGCAATCTGGGACTAAAAGTTTGTTTGGGGAACACGTCTGGAGATGTTGGGGGTGGCAGGGAATCAATGTGTAGAGTGTGTTACCACAAAGTTACTGTTTCCTTCCCTTTTACCTGGTCCTTCCCTTTCACCTATTGACTTGCAAGCACAAGTGGGAACTCCCCCTTGCTTCTTGTGCCAGTTTCTTAGGAATTCAACAAGAAACAGGCACATTCAGAATGTGTTGAACAAAGTCCCATCGCCTCCCTTCTTTTTGTGGCCACCTCGAACAGCAAGACAAGCCATCCCTCCTGCCAAACACATGAGGCTCATTCAAAAGTCACAAGTTTATTTTCCTAAATGCTGTAATAGAGGGAAAAGGAGGAGGCAGAAACACTGTCTGAAACCTGACACAGGCTGCCAGATGTGGGCTCTAAATCACCACCTCCAACTTCACCTTGCTCAGCAGCCCTTTGGGTCTCTGCAATCTGAGCCAAGGGGAGAGAAATCAAAAGGGAAGATGTACTGGCTTCATCCCTCCTGGTGCAAATGCCATCATCAAATAGGAACTGGAGCATAACCTGGCTGTGGCCACAGGGGTAAGTGGAGGCCTGACCTCTCGGCAGGGTCTCAGTGGGACTCTCCCATGTTCCCATTCACTTGCTGGAGCTGCTGTGGGAGAGAAGCAGACATTTGGCCTTTCTCTTTGCAGTAAATGAGGCTGGCTGCATTTACGCGTAGGGCCTGACCCATTTCAGATAGTGGGGAGCCTTAGTGGACTTTGGGACCCCCCTGCACTCCTATGCAAGCCTGCTCAGGGCCCTCATTTTCTGCAGGATGGGCTCTTAACCTCTTGGAGTAGCCCCTATAGGACACTCATGGAGCCAAATGGCTTAAGCACAGTGGGGAGCCTCACTTGCCAATGGGAGATTACAACGTGCTGCGTTTCACCCACAGGATGCCTTACTTTCCCCACCCTTCAATAAGAGGCAGGACCTGTCACAGGATGCACTTCCTTTATCACAACTATTGCATTTATCCCAGAAAAGAGATCTACTTCCCCCTAGCCAGAGATTCATTCAAAAGGGAAGGGTTCTTGGCTGCACAGCAGGATTTGGGGCTGATGCCTCAAATATGACCAACTCCTGCTCCTGAGACTTAGCAAAACCCCCTGGATTGTGGTGAATCCTCTGGAAAGGGAAGGGGGTGAGGAATCACAGAGAGATCTTCCATGGAAAGGGTTCTGGGCCCTGGTCTGTTCCCATTTCACAGCTCTGCAGAGGACATAGAGACCAACCACAGGGGTATCATGTTAAGCTGTGGGCCTTGATTACCAAGGAATCTGTTATAGAGAATGGCATGAAGGGGAGGAGGACGGGGGGCAGTTGGCACCTGCTGGTGCAGAGATCTGATGAGGAGCTGGGAAGCAAAACCTGCCAAAACTGGGCTCACGGGGTGGCTGTAGCAGTTTCTTACAGACCCCAATGGGCATGTGCAGGCCTGGAAACAGGGTGATGTCCTGGGGAGGAAAGGCAAGGTCAGGGGGGAAGGCAGGGAATGCTTCCCTAGCAATTCCTCCTTCCTGCAACTCTAGAGCTGCACATACAAGGACCCTGGGACCAGGAGGGAAGTCAACATTGGGAGTCAGCCAAAGACGGTCCCTGGGTGTCATTTGGAGCCAGCTGTCTTGGGGAGGGCACCTATCGTGCACGCATTTCTCCCCCTGGGAGCACTGGCTGCTTTTGGAGAATGATGGGGATGGCACAGGCTCCATGACTGATGCAAAGATCTTCTCACAGGTTCCCCCAGCATCTGGGCTGGCCTTTGCCTGAAGTGTTTCCTTGTAACCCATCACCCGCATCGAACCTGGGAAGCCAGCCTCTGTGTCCTTGAGATGCTGCAGTGCCCTAGAAGGGCTGAATGAAGGGTGAACTGTCAGTGTATAACACCTACACGAGGCCGCTTCCCTGGATGTAGACACTGGTGGGTGCTGAGCAGGTAATACATCCCCAAGTCCTTCCTGTATAGCTGGCAGAAAAATGGGATATGGATGCACTGGTGCAGGGCCAGTTTGGAGGAGTCAAGGAAGCACTTCCCACGCTCGAAGCGCTGCTGTGACTTCTACCTTGTGTGGATGAGCTGGTGCTGGGCCAGGTGGGAGGATCGGTTGAATGTCTTCCCACACACCGAGCACTGATGTGGTTTCTCCCCGGTGTGGATGAGCTGATGCTGGGCCAGGTTGGAGGCTCGGTTGAACCTCTTCCCACACACCAAGCATTGATATGGCTTCTCCCCGGTGTGGATGAGTTGGTGCCGGGTGAGGTGAGAGGATCGACTGAAGCACTTCCCACACTCCGAGCACTGATGTGGCTTCTCCCCGGTGTGGATGAGCCGGTGTTTGCTCAAGCTGGAGGATAGGGTGAAGCTTTTCCCACACTCTGAGCACTGATGTGGCTTCTCCCCGGTGTGGACGAGCTGGTGCTGGGCCAGGTTAGAGGATCGGTTAAAGCTTTTCCCACACTCCGAGCACTGATGGGGCTTATCCCCCGTGTGGATGAGCTGGTGCCGGGCCAGGTGATAGGATCGGGTAAAGCTCTTCCCACATACTAAGCACTGATATGCCTCCTCCCCTGTGTGGATACGCTGGTGCTCAGCCAGGCTGGAGGAATAAGAGAAGCTCTTCCCACACTCTGAACACTTATGTGGCTTGTCCCCTGTGTGGATGCGCTGGTGCTGGGCCAGGTTAGAGGATTGTCTGAACCTTTTCCCACACTCCAAGCACTGATGTGGTTTCTCCCCGATGTGGATAAGCCAGTGTTTGGTCAGGCTGGAGGACTGGGTGAAGCATTTCCCACACTCGGAGCACTGATGTGGCTTCTCCCCTGTGTGGATACGCTGGTGCTGGGCCAGGTTAGAGGACAGGTTGAAGCTTTTGCCACACTCTAAGCACTGATGTGGCTTCTCCCCTGTGTGGATGAGCTGGTGCCGGGCCAGGTAGGAGGATCGGGTGAAGCTTTTCCCACACTCTGAGCACTCAAGTGGCTTCTCCCTTGTGTGCATGCACCAGTGCCTGGCCAGGTTGGAGAGCTGCTTGAATCTCTTCCCACACTTGGTGCAGCAGTGCCGCACACACTGGTGCTGGGACAGGTCTTGCCAGCAGATGAAGTTCTTCTTGCACTTAGTGCAGCGGTGTGTCCTTCTGCCCACGTGGATGCGTCGGTGCTGAGACAGGGAGAAAAAAGGGGTGAAGGTCTTGTCACACTTGACACAGCTATGCCTGACACTTCCCCCTCTCCAAATGTAGGTGCTTGACCAGGTCTGGGGGTAACACAAAGCTCTTCACCCACTAGGTGAACCAGTGGGGTAGCTCTCCAGAATGGGTCTGGTGGTGAGCAACCAGGGTCAAGAGGCAGGTGAAGCTCTTCCCACACTTGGTGCATACATGGGGTTTCTCCCCACTGTGCTTCACCTTTTGAAGAGCCCAGATAAAGGTTTTTCTGACCTCAGGGAATGGGTGGGTTTTGCCCCGGTGCTTGGCAGTGAGCTCCTGCTTCCCTCTGAGCCCCTCCCCACTGCCTTGGCTGGGACGCAGTGCATCTTTCCAGCGGCTCTTTAGGTCTCTCAGCTCCACAAACTCTGCCCTGCACCCACGGCTCCTTCTGGGTTCTGCCCCTTCCCCACTCTCACGCCCAACTCGAGATGGTACCTGGTTCACCGCTTCATTCTTCTTCTGCTTTTGGGGCCTCCCCTGACTCTTGTGCCACTGATCCTCCTCAGGTGTCAGGGGGTCCATCTCAGCCAAACTCCCTGGGGAAGTCCCTGCTGGCTCCAGGTCTGCAGCCCCATCTGCAGGAGGTTGCTCCTCAGCTCTGCTCAGCAGCCAGGCGCCTCCTGCTCGGGGAAGAGAAACACCAGATTAGTGCCTACCCTGTTGGCAGAGGGCAAACGCTGCTATTCGTTCAGCTGGCACGGGCCGCACAGCAGGCCTGCCCCTTGGCACTTGTGTCCCCTGAAGAAAACCAGGTCTCCCTGCCAAAACCCCAAGTGCTGGGGCTGCGGGAGGGGCAGGTCCCTCTGCTGGGATAACGTTCACTGCTCGGTGGGGTTCAGAGCAGGACTCTCAGGAGTTTCTGGCCCAGCTGTCAGCCCCAACACCTCAGACCCTGCTAGAAGCACGTGTGGGACGTGTGCGTTAGGACAGTACCTGAATGGCTTCACGCTGTAGCGGGCTAAGGAGGAGGGAAGGGCTTAGAGCTACGGCTCTCTCTTCTGAAAGGAGCAGGGCTGCGCTTCCTGCCTGCTTCCAGGGCACGGTCTGGTGCAGGAGATGAGCCCGTGCAGCTTTCCTCTGCTGACAGGTCCCAGGTGGGCTCCATGTCACAGGAGTCTGCACCAGGTCTAAGGCATCAGCATGAGCCTGAACCTGGACTCTGTGCCGAGTCTCAGACTTCGTGACACTCGGGGCCACAGAGACTAAACATGAAGGGGGCAATTCTGGTGCAAACTGTGGGAACTCACTTCTGCCCATATGAAAGTTTCTGAATCCCACCCATGCTGCGGAGTCTTTTAATGCATCCCGAGACCGTGATGAAACGCTTCCTGGGGTCCAGAGCAGCCTGAGCAGAAGAGGGAGAGTGCAGCTTCTTCCTTGTCCTACGGTAACAGCTACACAGAGCCTCTGCATACCATAATGCCCTGGGACAGTGTTAGAGAGGTATGGCTACCTTGGGCTGCGGGATGAACTATTACATTGCTGAGTGAAGATAGATCACAGTATCCCAGGGAAACTATATCTCGGCCAATAAGTCAAGACACCAAATCTGATTGTCCCATGACGTATGTCATTAGAGGGAGAAGAAGGGAAAAGTTGCTTCTCTCCGCATCCTTGAATTTCAGGGAGCGGGAACAAGACCTGCCTGGACACGTTGCAGCGTAATGTACTGTGCTTGAGGTCAGCACCCTGCAATGGCAGCACAGGACAGGTCTCACTTTCCACGTCCCCCGGGCGGGTGGGCACTCTGGGCACGGAGCATTACTTAGCGCAGTCGGGTGGAGGGGACAGCCACAACTCACCTGGCAGCAGCTCCTCGGACCTTGAGATTTCCCCACCGTCCTCATCTTCACAGACCCACAGCTCCACCTGTCCTTGCTGGATGCGGCAGACTAAGTCCGGTGTGGGACCCTGATATCCTGTTTGGGGCAGTGGTTAAACAGGGTTAGTGACGGGGTACTGGATGCAGAACAACCAACTGGGATTTGGGGAATAGATTCAAGAAACTCAAGGTTTGTATTAGGGGTTTGATGGACAAGGGAGGATGGGCATCTGGGATGAAAGAGAAGGCACTGCAGGGAGAAGCCTTGAAGAGATGATGGTCCTTGTCACCCAGGTGGTGGACGGATGGGCATAGAAAAGCCAAACCACCCCCTGGTATAGAAAGGGCATTAAACTGACAGTCATCAAGGCCAGGCATGGAGATGCAGTGATCCATGACGAGGAGGAAGCAGAACGAGAAAGCTTTACTGTTGTCAAGATACCAAAAAGAAGAGACATTGGACACGCAGATGGATGTATAACATTTATCTTATTGGTGCAATGTCAGGAAAAGGAGTAGAAATGAGCTTATTTTCAGTGCAGGTTTAAAGCGAGGGCTTCTGGGAATGAAAACACATGAGACGTGGCTAAATATGAGATTTTATTTTGGCAAAGTGGGTAGATCATCGTCACAAGGGCACAGGAATGGATGATTTTGTTATAACTGTATTTGCTGTTGAAGCAGTCATCCCATCCAATGAAAGGATCATCCCAGTGGAGGAGATGAGTCCACAGGTTGGCAAATACTGCAGGGTTCAAAACAGTTCCTGGGGCTCAGGGATACGGACAAAAGAAGGCAAAAGGAGACACATCTCACAGCATGTGAAAGGCCATGATGTAGAAATGGTCAGGAGGTCACATCTAGTCCAACCCCCCACTCAAAGCAGGACCAGCCCCAGCTACATCATCCCAGCCAAGGCTTTGTCTACCCAGGTCTTGATACCTCCAAGGACAGAGATGCCACCACCTCTCTGGATAACCTGTTCTGCTACCCTCCTAATGAGAAAATCCTCCTAATATCTAATGTAAACTTCCCTTGCTGCAACCTGAGACAGTTGCTCCTTGTTCTGACTTCTGTCACCACTGAGATCAGTCCAGCTCCATCCTATGTTGAACCCCCCTGCAGATAGTTGAAGGCTGTTATTAAGTCCCGTCTCAGTGTCCTCTTTCTCAGTCCCCTGTGGTTAGTGGTAGAGTCCTTGTCTGCCACACAAAAGACTTGCCATGGAGGCACCAAGTGTATGGGCCCAGTCTGGCCTTTGAAATCTGTCTTAGTGGCCTAAAGGGCTGATGCAAGGTCTGGGCAGCACCGACTCCTCTAAAAACAGTTGTACAGTCATATGCATTGAATGCCTGGGTGAACTCTTATGCATACACCACGATCTGGAAAGATCAATGGTTGACAAACAGTCTCCTCTTCTCTGTAAGTCCAGTTTCCTCAGTCTTTCCTCACAAGTCATGTCCCCCAGCCCCATCACCTTTTTTGTTGCCCTCCGCTGGACTCTCCAATCTGTCCACATCCAAGGGCCCAAACCTGAACACAGGACTCCAGATTTGGCCTCACCAGTGCTTCTGCCATACTCGTTAGTCTTCCTGCACATCAGGATGGTTTATTCCTGCACTCGCATTAAGGCTTCTTTAAAGTACTCCAGGGAAAAGCAAGAACCAAGACTTTACCTAGGGAAATGAGGGCTTTGTAATTCTTCAGCATCTGGTCCTGGTAAAGCACCTTGTCTTCATCTTCCAGCAGCTCCCACCCCTTCCACATGAAGTTCACAGCTGCATCCTCAAACACCTCCAGGCAAACTTAGTTAGACAGTGGTAAAGCCCCGGTGTGTGCACCAGAAGGGAGGCCAGGTGCTAGGCCTAGAAACATGAGGTATGGGACACTTGTAAGGGGAGGCTGAAATATGGGCAGCCTCCTGCCTTAGTAAAAACATTCATATTGTTTTTCATCAAGGCGTGGCAGGCGAGCTGAGGTGGGGGTTAGCCCTGAATAGGTGGGCAGGCGTAATGTAGAAATGCTCTATATCCACTTTATTGAACTAGATACGGCATTTGAGCACTTCCCTAAGGAAATCCTTTGGGGGGAAATGGAGGGGAAAGAAAGCATCAGAAAAGCAAACTAACCTAGTAAAAGGTAAGTACCTCAACCCTGCGCACAAGCCAGAACAAGCCCATGTATTAGAGATCCTCTGGAAATGAAAACTGGTTTTCGCTAGGACCTTCACCTAGCCCACTTCTAATCACAGCGATGGGCGTCTGATCTGCAGAGGGATTTTAGGAAGAGCAGAGGAAAACTTCTGAGAATGGCAGAGCGAGCTTGAGAGCACAGGTCTTAAAGTAAGTACAGCAAAGCCAGAGTCCCTGGTGTATGAAGAGGAAGAAATTAGGGAGGAATGTGGACAGAAGCTTCCAACAATCCCTTGGTAGAAGTACCTGGGGTCCATCACCTGTACATCTGTCACTGGAGGAAGAGCTGAGGAAACGCATCGTCCACGTGCTGTGGCATGAGTGGCTGATAAGACTTCTGTCAACTTCTGATGGGTCGGAACCAAAGGAGGAGAAAAGGGGATTTAGATATCACACAACTGAGCATGCTGGGATTGCTAAATGTGTTTGGAGAGGACAAATGAGGCAAGAAATCAGAATCATTTCCCCAAGGAACAGCTCTTAGTGCATTTATGTACAACAGACTAGACATGATACGAACATGCTGAGAAGGCAAAGGGAGATCATGTTGTCAAGAAACTGTAACTCCTGGTGCTTCCAGATGCAGCAAGAATGGCGAAGACGCAAGTGAAGGGGGGTTGATCAAATGAAGGAGGATCTACCAATATGAAATGTGAGACAGGCCTGATCACGGACAGAGCAGTGGGGAGAAAGACTGAAACCACCAGCCAAGAGTGCTCGAGGGTAAGACTGTTGAACAGCAGGCAGTAGACTACAAAGCTTCAGAGGTCACACTGAATCATTGAAAGTTGGGGCTGGAAGTGACCTCAGGAGCTCACATCTAGTCCAACCCCCTGCTCAAAGCAGGACCAGCCCCAACTGCATCATTCCAGGAAAGGCTTTGTTGGTCTGGGTCTTGAAAACGTCCAAGGACAGAGCCCCCCCATATCTCTGGGTAACCTGCTCCACTACCATCCTAGTGAAAAAACTGTTCTAATATTGAACCTAAACTTCCCTTGCTGCAACCTGAGAGAGTTGCTCCTTGTTCTGACATCTGGCACCACAGAGAACAGTCCAGCTCCAGCCTCTTTCGAACCCTCCTTCAGGTAGTTGAAGGCTGCTATTAAGTCCCCTCTCCGTCTCCTCCTCTGCAGTCCCCAGCGGTTCAGTGGCAGAGTCCCTGTCTGCCACACAAAAGACCTGGGTCCAATTCACGGACCTTTATACAAATACAGCCATGGAGGCACCAAACGTCTGAACCCAGTCTGGCCTTGGAATCGGTCTCAGTGGCCGAAAGGGCAGATGCAGGCCTGGGCAGCCTCCACTCCTCAAAAAAACCACCACACAAATAAACTCCTGCCTCGGCACGTGCACTGAAGGTCTGGGGGACCTCTCACGCATACACCACGATCTGGAAAGCTCAGTGGTTGCCAAACAGTTTCATCTCTAGACTAAATAAGTCCAGCTCCCTCAGCTTCTCCTCACAAGTCACGTCCCCTAGCCCCTTTGCCATTTTAATTGCCCTCCACTGGACTCTCTCCAGCTTGTCCACATCCAAGGGCCAAAAACTAAACCCAGGGTCCCAGACGTGGCCTCCCCAGTGCTGAACAGAGGGGGAAGAATCACTTCCCTTGGCCGACTGGCAACACACCTACCAGTGCAGCCCAGGATGGCGTTAGCCTTATTGGCAACAAGGGCACACTGCTGCCAAGCTGCTCTTCTGCCACACTCGTTAGTCTTCCTGCCCATCAGGAAGGTTTGTGCCTGCGCTCTCAGCAAGGCTTCTTTAAAGTACTCCAGGGAGAAGCAAGAACCAGCGCTTTACCCAGCGAAATGAGGGCGTCGAAATTCTTCAGCATCTGGTCCCGGTAAAGCACCTTGTCTTCATCTTCCAGCAGCTCCCACTCCTTCCGTGTGAAGTACACAGCCACGTCCTCAAACACCTCCTGGAGCTGCGGGCACAAGCGTTGCACCATCAGTGTCTCCTCTTCCAGCTGCTTCCAGCCCCTCGGCCCTGTCTGCCATGACTGTCCTACAGCTAACTGCACGTCTAGCCGTGCCAGGCAGGGGTGCAAAAGTCCCCATTAGTCAGCTGGCCTGTGGTGTGGATGCAGCTGTGGACACAGGACTTAGCCCAGCTCACCACCTTCTCTTTGCTCGGCCCCTTGAGGCAGCCGGGGCACCACTTTTGGGGTCAGGGAGCCCCAGCACCTTGAGCTCTGACCAGGCCTTCCCGTGCCAGCCCCCCTTGCTCTCTGCACTTGGGAGGGGGCTCCTGCTAATGCAGCTTGCTGCGTTTCCACGTTTGTCACCACAGGCTTGTCGCTCTTCAGAGCTCTCTGCTCCCCATCTTCTTTACACCACCCCCAACTCCTC